>NC_058083.1:235257394-235895720 GCF_014858855.1 Bufo gargarizans
TTTCCTGGAGTAACCGTTGGCCACTGCTGGGTATCCCCTCCTTAGCCCTCTGTTCTCTATCATAGACCCACTCAGGGTGTACCCCAACATTCCATGTTCTTCTTCATTCGCCATAACATTATAAAGGTCCAACATGAAGAGTGGTGCAGAAGACGCCTGTTTTCCAGGTGAGAATGGCCTTGGTCTATGAGGTAAGCCCAGAATGGAGAGGATTTCTCTTTGAATCTCTTTCCTCTCATGGTTTCTCAGTCTCCTGTAGATAAAGCTGGAATGCACATGATTTTCCCCCAAACCTTGGACAAGGTAGCAGCAGCTAAAAAATATGGCTAGTATCACCCCAAGGACTTCCATATCTCGGGAGTTGCTCCTTTGCCGACAATCTCTGAAGCTGAGTAGACTTCCCAACAGTCAAGGAGACGACACACTGCTTAAGTCAATGTCACTTGTCCATCGGACATCTCTGAAGTTAAGTTCTTGAGATGTCACCACCAGCCAAGTCCACTAGGAGCGGTGCTTTGTCACTGTGCTGTAGATAGGAGCTGTTGGAGGTAGAACTCGTCTCTACTATAGACTGGACTAAGTTTTTCCATGTTAGCTAATAAAGGTCTCAGTAGTTGGTTGAATTTTCATCAAGTTCTTTACTCAATTTCTCTAAAACCTTGAACTGCAGGCTCCCATAGTGCTCGGACGTCCTGATAACCTTAGTGTCTCCTCATCCTTCCTCAGGAGCTCCCTGTTATTCTGCAGAAGTCCATGTACAGCCCTGCTGCTGTTATTTCCACCTTCATGTAGTGCTCACATAAATATACTGCGCTCTTCTGCTGAGATCTAAAGACCAATGTAAGCAAAACCCTGCTGGGAAAGAAGAGGCTTCTCATTGTAATCTGAGACCAGTAAGGCAAAGCACCATTAACCCATTCAGCTTTCTTCTCCAATTTTCTACAGTTATAACACTGCATTGAAGATTATGACAGCAAGTATGTGGTGTAGTGTTTAGCATGCATTTTTTTTTCATCACATCTCTGTCAGTAGGAGTTTCATAGGGGAACTACAGTATATAAGACTTGTGGTTAAAGAAGTAGAATGCCTATTACTCCTAAAAATATAGTATTTTTTTTTAGAAGCTACTAATATACACCTAATTGTGTCAGTTTTCCTGTGGATTCTCAGGACTACATATATGTGAGAACAAGTAATCATGGGGACAAACATTTTCTCAACTTTCTGTTAATAATCAACTTGAAGGGCACAAAAAATGCTGGCAACAGAAAACATCATTCTGAAAGTCTATAGGTGCAAGCCTTCAAATTTTATAAAATGAATCTATATGAGCATATTTTAGGTGTACCTTGTTTACATTTCCATATCTGTTTGACGTCCATCCCAAAATCTGTTTGTGTTTCATCCATGAAGATGTCTATGAAGGATCTGAGTTTGGTCCATGTGTATGATTTTTGCCCTCCTTTTGTCATCCATTTTCCATGGACACTGCTCAGCTGAAAATTATTTTCCAGAGCATCTCCTACCAGTGGTCAGTGAAAAACGGACCAAACATGGATGCCCTCCGTGTTGCGTCAGTGGTTTTTTAAGGATCCATAGACTTCAATGAGCGTGTTTAGTCTGCATCATGGACCAAAGTAGTGCATGTCTCCTAGATTTTTTCACTGACTCACGGTAAGCCCAAAAATACTGAAATGTGGATAGACACATTACAATCAATGGGTACACGTGCTGTTTATAGAAAATGCAGATTGCAAACGTTCATGAACAACGGAAATGTGAATAAAGCCTTAAAGTTGCCTTTAAGGCCTCTTTCACACTTGCGTTGTCCGGATCCGGCGTGTACTCCACTTGCCGGAATTACATGCCCGATCCGGAAAAACACAAGTGTACTGAAAGCATTTGAAGACGGATGCTTTCAGTGTTACTATGGCAGCCAGGACGCTATTAAAGTCCTGGTTGCCATAATAGGAGCGGGGAGTGGGGGAGCGGTATACTTACAGTCCGTGCGGCTCCCAGGGCGCTCCAGAATGACGTCAGAGCGCCCCATGCGCATGGATGACGTGCCATGCGATCACGTCATCCATGCGCTTGGGGCGCCCTGGCGTCACTCTGGAGCGCCCCGGGAGCCGCACGGACGGTAAGTATACTGCTCCCCCGCTCCCCACTACACTTTACCATGGCTGCCAGGACTTTAGCGTCCCGGCAGCCATGGTAACCAATGAGAAAAAGCAAAACGTCGGATCCGGCAATGCGCCGAAACGATGTTTAGCTTAAGGCCGGATCCGGATCAATGCCTTTCAATGGGCATTAATTCCGGATCCGGCCTTGCGGCAAGTCTTCAGGATTTTTGGCCGGAGCAAAAAGCGCAGCATGCTGCGGTATTTTCTCCGGCCAAAAAACGTTCCGTTCCGGAACTGAAGACATCCTGATGCATCCTGAACGGATTTCACTCCATTCAGAATGCATTAGGATAATCCTGATCAGGATTCTTCCGGCATAGAGCCCCGACGATGGAACTCTATGCCGGAAGTAAAGAACGCAGATGTGAAGGAGCCCTTACTAGGGAAAGCTTAAAAAGGTAGATCCAGGGTGCTTACACAGTGTCTTTAATAGTAATGTTACAATTTCTGTGGCAGTTTTTCATGCACATTTTTTAGCTAAAGCGTCATACTGGTCTAGCAGGAAAGAGAAATGTAAGTCATCCCTTTGGGTAAGGCCACACAGTCCGGTTTCTTGATGCAGCTTCGGAAGTCAAAATCAGGAGTAGATCTTAAAAGGAGGGAAAGTATAAAGGACAGACATGACTTCTTTATTTTTTAATTCACTTCTGGTTTAGGCTTCCAGAACTGCATGCAGAAACCTAACCGTGTGGCCACACCCTTTATATTTCCCATTCCTTTTGATTGATTCCACTCATAACTTTGGTTCAAAAAACTGCATCAAAAACTGGAGTGGTGTTTTTCCCAAAAAATGGCTTGTGTGATACCAGGCTTAAGGTACTTTCACACTTGCGTTTTTCTTTTCCGGCATTGAGTTCCGTCACAGGGGCTCTATACCGGAAAAGAACTGATCAGTTTTATCCCCATGCATGCTGAATGGAGAGTAATCCGTTCAGGATGCATCAGGATGTCTTCAGTTCAGTCTTTTTGACTGATCAGGCAAAAGAGAAAACCGTAGCACGCTACGGTTATATCTCCGGCGAAAAAAACTGAAGACTTGCCTGAACGCCAGATCCGGCATTTTTTCCCATAGGAATGTATTAGTGCTGGATCCGGCATTCAGAATACCGGAATGCTGGATCTGTTCCTTCCGGTCTGCACATGCGCAGACTGAAAAAAAGGTGAAAAAAATAAATGCTGGATCCTTTTTGTCGGATGACACCGGAAAGACGGTTCCGTCAATTCAATGCATTTTTTCGACTGATCAGGCATTTTTAAGACTGATAAGGATCCTGATCAGTCTTACTAATGCCATCAGTTGGCGTACATTTTGCCTGATCCGGCAGGCAGTTCCGGCGACGGAACTGCTTGCCTGATCTCTCTGCCGCAAGTGTGAAAGTAGCCTTACATCATTATTATTATTTATTTATTTTATGCACTTATATGGCGCAGTGCTTCACAGACATGTTATGACAATCATCAGCACTTTTATCTGTTGCAAGTTAAGCCTACCACACCGTATGCTGACCGAAGGTAAGTATCTGTGGAGAAGTTGATCTGCTAGATTTTTTGTGACTGCTGGATGCTGCCATTCTAAATGACAAATCTGCATCTCATCAGTGGAAGCCTAGACCAGGCCACCTATCCCTATAGAGATTGATCCAAGATAAGCAAATTTCTTATGCATGGCCAAGTTTAAGACTCCTTCACATCTCACATAGCAAATTTCACAAACAACCTGTTCCCGATAATTGCCTGATCGTCAGCGGAGATGAGAGCTTCACAACCCTGATAATCAGTCTGTGTAAAATGTGTTTTAATCTTTCTGGAATGGCTGCTTCCAAGAAAGTATAGATTCAATTTATCTTTACAGTAAACAAAAGGTTAGACTTAAATGGATACACGTAATAGATTTGATGTATGTAGAAGATGACTTGTGTGTAAAATGCCCCTAATGAAATTTTTTTATATTCCGTTAGCCAAACGGTTAAACAGCCTTTGTGTTGCCTATCCTAAGACGACACAGGCCATTTACCTGCTGTTCATCCAACAGCAATGTAATCATGACTGTTTAAGGCCAAGGTGGTGCCTATGCAAGCTGTGTATCCTAGTATATCCAAACATCTATTGCACAGCCTTCCACAAGGAAGTGCACATTATATAAAAGCCTGGTCTATTTGTCGTTGGAAGTGAAGATTGATTCTCTTGACTTAGGGGGAGATTTATCAAAACTGCTGTAAAGTAGAACTGACTTAGTTGCCCATATCAACCAATCAGATTCCACCTTTTCACAACCAATCAGATCCCACCTTTCCACAACCAATCAGATTCCACCTTTCATTTTTCATAGCTCCTTTGGAAAAAGAAAGGTGGAATCTGATTGGTTGCTATGAGCAACTAAGCCAGTTTTGTTTTTCTTTACATGTGTTTAATCTCCCCTTTAGTATTTATGTGTAAATGCATAAGTTTGTCATTCGCCTCTGAAAGGGATTTTCTGGAATCAATTAAAATGGCTGCTAGCAACTACAGCTAGAACAGGGATCAGCAACCTCTGGTGACACCAGAAACTAAAACTCCCAGAATGCTTCATTCACTTCTGTGGGAGTTAGAAGAACAGCAGAGCATGTTTGGATACTGGGAGGTGTAGTTACAGAGAAGCTGCAGTGCCAAAGGTTGCTGATACCTGTCCTAGAATGTGAGCAGGACTGGTTGCCAACACTTGCAGAACTGTCTAAGGGGGAGGTGGTGAGGTGTCACTGCACTGCTCTACAATAGATGGTAATGATGTGATATGCCATCATGGCTGAGCAGCCTGACAGGAGAACTCACCAGAACATTGTATATGCAAGTGCCAGAGTGCAGTGTGTACTGAAGTCTCACAGCCTCATCCTCCCTAGCCAGCTCTGCCAATGGAGGTAACCAGTCCTGCTCACATTCTAGTACAGCTTGCTTGCAGCCAGAGAACCCTTTTAAGGACTGTGCCAATTTTCATTTTTGCATTTTTGTTTTTTCCTCCCTACTTTTGAAAAAACCATAACCTTTTTATATTTGTCGTTCACATAGTCAATTAAGGGCTTATTTTTGTGGGACAAGTGGTAAATCTTTAAATGTGCTATTTAGTTTACTAATTAGATTGTATTGGAAAATGGGGAAAAATGTTTGTGAGGTGAAATTGAAGTTTTTTATGACAATCACTGTCAACAATGACATGACAGCTTTATTCTGCTGGTTGGTATAATTAAAGTGATACCAAATTCATTTAGATTTGATTATGGTTTACTACATAAAAAAAAATAATAATAATACTTTTCTTTGCATTGTCATATTCTGATTCTGATACCTGTTTTATTTTTTAGTCTACAGAGCTATCTGATGGTTTGTTGTTTGTGGGGTGACCTGTAATGTTTATTGGTGCCATTTTGAGGTACACAGAGCTTACCAATTTTTTCTTTTTCTCACCGCACACAATAAGTATTGTTATATTTTAATAGTTTGGATATTTTTGGATGTAGTGATGTTGTCATGTTTATTGTTTATTTTTATATGTAAAATTGGGACATGGGGTGATTTGAATTATTATATATTATATATAATTATATATTTAAAATTTTAACTGCCATTTTTAGCCCCCCCTAGGGGCCATGAACATGCAATCTTATAATCCCTTGTCCCATAGACTGCAATAAACGACTGCAGTCTATGGGTTTTCCATGCATGGCTTTTCAGTAAGCTCAATGTGACTTCACTAGGATCCTTCAAAAGACCCCAGAATTGCTGCTGGCGATGAAGTGAAACTAGCCTCCAGTGTTTACACTGGTGTACTTCAATCTTCAAGTCATAACACAGATTCTCAGTTGAGGTCTGGGATTTGACTAGGCCATTCCAAAACATTTAAACCTTGGAAACCTCACAAATGCACTGACACAGTGATGAGTTTAGAGTGGTTGTCCCTGCTCTAAGATATTCCGTTAATATGCTCCGATGGCACTTCTGCTGGTGCATGTGCGAGATTTCATACTTAGGTATTGGAGCAGTGAGTATGCATGGCCTTGTCAATCTCACTGGAATGGGGAGTGGCGACGAGGAGAGGCAGAGGTGAAGGGGTGCTCTGAGGGGCTAGACCAGTTTCTTGGGGTTCTGAGCACCTCACTTGCATAAGTGCGCTAAAGATAAGAATTTTTCTGCATCAGTAATAATTTTTGTCACTATGACCAATTCTACAAGGCAGAATGGTTAAATAGGGTTGATCATAGTGACAGATTGTCTTTAAGCAATAGCTTTTTATAGCTAGTATGGTATGGTTTTTAGAGGCAATATGGACAGAACTTTGGAACTCCTTCAATGTTACTGACTTTGTTTAATCTCAGATAGCTGGCCTGGTCTGTGAGATTTGATATGTGGCCTAATCTTCTCAGGTTTGTAGTTGTGCCATGTTTTTTCCATTTTGTTATAATGGATTTATTGTGGCTCCGTGGGGTATTCAAAGATTAGGATATTTGTTTATAACTCAATCTAGAGCTTCACTTCTCCATAATTTTGTGTCTGACCTTATTGGAGAGCTCCTTGTCCTTCAGGTTGCTTGTTTAGTAATGATGCAGACTCTTGAAGCAAGAGACTTTCAGAACAGGTATAGTTAGTTGTTTTTTTTCTTCATTCCATTGCAACAATTTGGGCTATTTTGCCAGGCTGATTGCCAATCCAAATGGCATAATCTGCTTCACCTGACAGTTGAAACATGAGATATTTTTTAGACAACTGCTAATTGGAAGCCACAAATATTAGATGAAAGCAGCAACCAAAAATTTAACATTTACACGTCTAAACTCCATTCAGGGTTGGCAAGCATCTTTGTTATGTTAAGGAATAAAAATTGAAATGACTTTTGATCCTGAAGAGCTGTTGTTTTGCTAGGGAGGAAAAGATTATTGTCATGATTCCCCTGGCCTTTGCTGCCTCAACGCAGCAGGGGTGTTGGGTTGCCAGGGGAATTGACATTGTGATGAAGCTCTCTCGGCCTGGGGCCAATGAAGGAGCACATCAGAGTATTAGGGCGCCAGCTCCTCCAGCTCACAGCTCCACCTGATGTGAAGGGAAGCCAGCAAGAGATCAATCCCAGCTATCTTTATAAGGGCTTGTTCACACGACCGTTGCCCCTCCGTGGCTTTTGACCCTGGCACCATACAACTACTTTTGTGTCTGTTTGTTTATTCCCTGTTTATGTGTCTCTCACTCACATACGTAGTATATGGTCCGTCGACCAGTTGTGGGGTCACTTCGTAGGGTGACCATGCAAGTAGGGAGTGATAGTAGGGCTGGGGAGTTTTTTATATACACTATCCCTGTTTGTGCCTGCTACATAGCCGTCATATCCTGACAATTATTACTGGTGACCACTGGTCTCTCCATTATGAGGAAACTGCTAAATACCACCTGAAATATAAGCTTTTTGTCTCTTTATAGGTGTAAAATAAGGGTAAGGGTTGGGATAATTAGTTTATTGCAGTTTGAATGGAGGATAGGAAAAAAAAAAAAAAAGAAGAGCAGAAAAGAAAGTGCACTTCTAAGGTAGTAGATCAATGAATCCAGTTCGACATTCAAACTCACAGACAGCAATGACTGTCATCTGATTGAATTGTCCTATGATATTTGGAAAAACTAAATAGCAGACATTTCGAGTTTCACAGACTCCACATTACTAGTGGCTGGAGGCTCCAGAAGCAGACAACCACTGTTCTCCTTACTCGTGGTGTTGTCTCAGATGATCAGCTTTCAACTTTCAATAAAGGACAGACTTTGACTCCAAAAAAACAAGTGTACAATTAAAAATCCAGTACAACGCATTTCATCCTGAGTCAGAAGACTTCCTGAGGCATCCTGAGAACTAGGTCAAAAGGTGTTTCACTGGATTTTTAACTGTACATGTCCTTTTATATAATTTTTATTTTATTTTAAACTGTTTGGTGTAGTAGCAATTAAGCGATTAACTGAAAAGGGTCACAAACGGTTACGTCTATCAGGATTCAAAACTATTCACTATATGTAGGATAGGGCTTAAACTAAGATAACATTATCTTAGTTTGAGCTCTATCCTACATATAGTGAATATAATTGTAGTAGCAATTAACCCAAACTTGGTCTGTTCTTTCACTGGAGATTGCCCATACAGAGAAGCTGGTTTTATTTCTATTCTATCTACGAGTCTATCTATCTATCTATCTATCTATCTATCTATCTATCTATCTATCTATCTATCCATATCTATCTATCTATCTATCTATCTATCTATCTATCTATCTATCCATATCTATCTATCTATCTATCTATCTATCTATCTAGCTACATGACAAGTCATCCACAAGTATTAAGTAATGATATGCAGTAGCTGCAACTGCATATCTGCATGTTCTTGTATATTGCATGTAAGCAGATCACACTGTTTATGTGACAAACTTCTAGGACCTTTGGCTGTGGCTTTTCTCAGGTGTTTTCCTCAGGGAAAATGTGCTGTCTAAGCCTTGATCACAGGTGACTTGAAGAGTATGTAATGTAATATCCAGGACCATGTTAAGACTCTTTCATTGATGTTTGGTCTTTTAAGAAGGATTTGGGATTTGTTTTCGCAGACTTTTATCCCTGTAACTATAAGGGCATATTCTACTATATGTCTAATTATAGTATCTTCCTGAACAACCATGTGATGATATTATGAGGGTGAAGCATAAAATGTGTTGCTATGAATTATTGCAATTGTATATTGAAAAAATCAAGTGATATAATGACTTTGAATTTAAGAAAAACAATTTTTTTTTGCCTTTTTAAAATAGCAGCAACAATATAGCTTACCCATATTCTACACTTTAGGCATTATTTTAAATGGTTCAAAACATTTTTTGGAAATGTATACAAAAAGCAATTATTGCAAGGGGTCTCATATTCCAAATCCATCATGTAACATTCTGTAAAAGCATCTAACTGACTAAAAAGCGTCTATTTTCCATTTCAAAGGTCACATAGCAGCAAGAGTTTCATAAATGACATCCTCTTTATGTTTATAATTTGAAAAAAATTAAAGGAACAGCATGCAGGATAAGGAAAATCTTTAGTTTACTCTATAATTATCAATACCAGGCTGCTTAGTAATGAATTTAAGCTTACACAAGTGATGCTTGAAAATAAAATATACAGTGCATGCAGAAAGTCTTCAGACTCTTTCACTATTCTCACATTTTTTATTTTATGGCCTTGTGCTAAAATAAAAATAATCATGTTTTTTTCCCATCATAACACTCAATACTCAAAAATGAGAAAGTGAAAACAGAATGTTTGGAATCTTTGCTAATTTATTGAAAAGGAAAAACAAAAATCTTGCATTGACATAAGTATTCAGACCCTTTACTAAGGGCTTAGGTGAAACACCTTTGGCAGAGATTACAGCCTCTAGGCTTCTTGGCTAAGATGCAACCATGTTTGCATGCCTGAATTTGGGGATTTTTTTTGCCATTGTTCCCTACAGATCCTCTCAAGCTCTGTCAGGTTGGAGAGCCATTCAGGTCTCTCCAGAGATGTTCATTTTGGTTCAAGTCAGAGTTCTGGTTGGGCCACTCAAGGACATTCACATAGTTATCTTATGTTGTCCTAAGTTGTCTTGGCTGAGTGCTTAGGGTCATTGTCTTGGTGAAAGGTGAACCTTCGGCCCAGTCTGAGGTCTAAAACACACTGGATTTTCATTAAGAATATCTCTACTTTGCTTCATTCAGCTTTCCTTCAATCCTGACCAATCTTTTTGTCACAGCCACTGACAAACACCCCCACATCATGCTGCTGCCACCACCATGCTTCATTGTAAGGATGGCATTGGGCAGGTGGTGAGCAATGCCTGGTTTCCTCCAAACATACATTACATTGAGGGAAAAAGCTTCAATCATGGTTTCAAGAGAGAAAACAATCTTGTTTTTCACCGTCTGAGAGTCCTTTAGGTGATTTTTTAGCAAACTCTAAGTGAGCTTTCAAATGAGCCACTCTGCTATAAAGCCCAGATTGGTGGAGTGCTGCAGTATTGGTCGACCTTGTGGAAGTTTTTCCTGCACATAGGATCTTTGGGGCTCAGCTAGAGTGACTATTGGGTTCTTGGTCACCTTTCTTACCAAGGACCTTTCCCCCCAAATCCTTACAGGTAGTTCTTTCCTCCTCATGGCTTGGTTTTTGCTCTAATGTACATTGTTAGCTGTGAGAAATTATATAGACAGGGGTGTATCTTTCTAAATCATTTCCAATCAACTGAGTTTACCACAGGTAGGCTCCAATCAAAATGTAGAAACATCTCAAAGATGATCAAGAGAAATGGGAGGCCACCAGAGCTACATTTCAAGAGTCATAGTAAAGGGTCTGCATACTTTCCATGCACATGTTTAGTTATTTTTTTATGTTTAAAAATGTCTAAAATTCTGTTTCTACACTCTAGAAAGGCATCCAGGTCCCTCTTGAACTTTTTCAGTGAGTTCACCATCACCACCTCTTCTGGCAGAGAGTTCCATAGTCTCACTGCTCTTACCGTAAAGAATCCCCTTCTATGTTTGTGTACAAACCTTCTTTCCTCCAGACGCAGAGGATGTCCCCTCATCACAGTCATAGTCCTTGGGACAAATAGATGATGGGAGAGATCTCTGTACTGACCCCTGATATATTTATACATGGTTATTAGATCACCTCTTAGTCGTCTTTTATCTAAACTAACATGCAAATGCAATGCCTAACCTCCACTTAACTTCTAGAGTTGAGCGAATCAAAGTATCCGAAGTGGTAACAAATCAATTTTTCCTATAATGATGCCATCATGGTGATGCGATCACTGATGAGGTCACCGCGCACACCCAGCATGATCATATGATGAAATCATCACTCTTGCTGCAGGTCCTTTGGCGAGTTTTCTTCAATCAAGAAGGGAGCGGACGGCCTCTTTGTGATCAAGTGGTTGAGGTGAGTGTTATTTTTGTTGAACTCCTGATTAACCCTTGAGTAGCTGAATGTTAGTCACAGATGCTGTGATCAGCATTGAACGCTGCATCTGAGGGGTTAAATGATGGGGGGGGGGGGGGGGCGGTGCAATTGCCATTCTCTGTTATTGCACTAGCTCCACACAGTGGAAAGCAATTCATGATGAACTAATTTATAACTAATCAACTCTCTAGTAAAAATTTGACGAAGCTGTTGAATCAAATTTTTCAAAACTTGATTCATCTCTAATTACTTCCACAGTTGTTCCTCCCTCATTGAGTTTTATTGATTATTGGTAGCACATGCCTGATTACACAGGGAGATAATTGAACATATTTCATTGTGATCCCTTAGCCAACAAATGACTTGTTTGCTCATTTATCAGCTAATTATATGAGCCAATTAACAGGAATAAGCATTCCTATGAACATTGGCCTGAAAATCAGAATCAGAACAAGGTCTTCATTTACATAAAAAACGGAATGATTACATTATCTGAGTACAAAAAAAAAAGATAATTTACATTTTTATCTAATTATCAGTAATATGTAAAAAATAAAGTGATTAAGTTGGGACTAGTATGTTATAATATGTAAGTTTTAAAATGCTCCAAAATAGGGCTGTGTGGCTCCCGAAAGGATAACAGCATGTCCAAAATGTAACCAATCAAGGCCCAATGGTACAAAACTACTGGAGTTGGATACTATCTTGGATCAAACAGACTTGGCAGATAGAACTACCATTTGAGCCACTCGTAGTTTTGTTTCATAGCTTTCCTGAAGGGAAAAAGATACCAAGACTGATAGATGGGGTTTTATTGGTAGCATTGAGATGCCTATTAAACAAATAGCTAATGCCACATACACCGTCTGACAGGGAGTTCCAGGGGCAAATGCGATACTTTTTTATTAATGGACCAATTGGAAGCAGAAAAAAATAAAAACCATATTTCACCTATCTTCTTAAACAAATGGCAGACCTTTATTGGCAAACATCTGACAAATGTAGAAATGCTAAATCTCATGCGTAATTTTCAACACACAGAATGGTACCTGTCAAAGGATATCAAAGGACAGCTGGGACATCTTAAGGTTTTATAGATACTTTATCACATTGTATTGAACTATGAGACTTAGCTTAGAGGAAGCACATCCAGACGGTGGGGGGAGGGGGGGGGGGGGGGGTGAGTTGAAATAAGGTTTGGAAATAGAATGGTAAATTGTTATTATACAATATTCTGTGTTGCCAATTGGCTATATGGATGCCATGTTAACACTATAATACTGTAGAGAATGTACTGTGATACACATTTAGTTTTGTACCAAAATAAATAAAATGTTTAATTAAAAAAAAAAATACTCCAAAATACAATTTCTGTCAAGATTGGTTCTTGATATTATAAGGCACCTTCTAAGCTAAGCTACAGTACATCAGAGTTTAAGTAATTTCATCTCTCAGTATAACCACTGAGAGATGAAATTACTTAAACTCTGATGTACTGTAGCGTAGCTTGGAAGGTGCATTTTGATATCAAGAACCAGTTTTGTTTAGGTTTTCTTACCCCCTTCTATAAGTTCAGCATGCAATAAATAAAACTCATTAAAAGGAGTTGTCTAAACAGATTTACCAATTAATTATTTCTTCTTTATCTTGAAGGTGTAAAGTTGACTAGAAATATTTATGGGAGGCATTTACAAAGACCAGAGCATACTAGAGGTAATCAGAGACTTCCACGACTGGCAGTGGGTCAGTCCCGATACAGCTACTGTTTCTGTTAGACATCATATTTAATGGCTCTGAGATTACATTCAATCTTAAGTGCCGAGCTGTTTACACTGGGAACTGTTGTTTTATTCTAGACCTGCAGGAAATAATAAACTGTTCTATGTGTGACAACATCCATATATTCACAGAGCTGAAAAAGACAAATACTGGCAAACAATGCTATTTGTACTAATTACCTGGGAACTCTGCAACTTGGGCTTTTTCAATAGACAATAATAAATGCTTTTCAAGAAGTTGTAAAGATTGACATAATAGTTTATTATGCCAAGTTTATCAGTTTATGACTGGGGCAAGTTAATTCAAGGTTTTGGTTTGTGTATTGCCTTCATACTTGCTGATCTTAAAGAGGTTCTGTATCTGTATCCTCTGGATAGATCATCAGCATCTGATCGACGGAGGTCCAACCCCTGGGACCCCTGCTGATCAGCTGTTTGAGAAGGCAGCGGCGCTGACAGTAGTGCCGCGGCCTTCTCGCTGTTTATCGCTGGCCCAGTGATGTCACCACTAGCTTAGCCGCGCCCAGGCCATTGATACAAGTTGTGACGTCACTGGGCCTGCGGTAAACAGCGAGAAGTCTGCGGTGCTACTGCCTTCTCAAATAGCTGATCGCATGGGGTCCCAGGTGTCGGATCCCCGCCGATCAGATCCTGATGATCTATCCAGAGGAAATAATACATGTAAGGAATTCATTAAAATATATACACTCACCTAAAGAATTATTAGGAACACCATAATAATACGGTGTTGGCACCACCTTTTGCCTTCAGAACTGTCTTAATTCTACGTGGCATTGATTCAACAAGGTGCTGATAGCATTCTTTAGAAATGTTGGCCCATATTGATAGGATAGCATCTTGCAGTTGATGGAGATTTGAGGGATGCACATCCAGGGCACGAAGCTCCTGTTCCACCACATCCCAAAGATGCTCTATTGGGTTGAGATCTGGTGACTGTGGGGGCCATTTTAGTACAGTGAACTCCTTGTCATGTTCAAGAAACCAATTTGAAATGATTTGAGCTTTGTGACATGGTGCATTATCCTGCTGGAAGTAGCCATTAGAGCATGGGTACATGGTGGTCATGAAGGGATGGACATGGTCAGAAACAATGCTCAGGTAGCCTGTGGCATTTAAACGATGGCCAATTGGCACTAAGGGGCCTAAAGTGTGCCCAGAAAACATCCCCCACACCATTACACCACCACCACCAGCCTGCACAGTGGTAACAAGGCATGATGGATACATGTTCTCATTCTGTTTACGCCAAATTCGGACTTTACCATTTGAATGTCTCAACAGAAATCGAGACTCATCAGACCAGGCAACATTTTTCCAGTCTTCAACAGTCCAATTTTGGTGAGCTCGTGCAAATTGTAGCCTCTTTTTCCTATTTGTAGTGGAGATAAGTGGTACCCGGTGGGGTCTTCTGCTGTTGTAGCCCACCTTTATTTCCCATTCTGACATTCAGTTTGGAGTTCAGGAGATTGTCTTGACCAGGACCACAACCCTACATGCATTGAAGCAACTACCATGTGATTGGTTGACTAGATAATCGCATTAATGAGAAATAGAACAGGTGTTCCTAATAATTCTTTAGCTGAGTGTACTATATCAGTGGTGCCCAACCATTTTTCATCTGGGGGCTGCACTAGACATGGAATTAATTTTGCGTGCCAGAACCAGGTAGTTTTGTCAGAAAGAAAAGCAATCGGGGGGGCGGAGCTAACTGCAGAGCAGAGAGGAAGCGGCTTGGAGGAGCTCCTCTTGCAGTTTGACAAAAACACAATATATATTCCAACACAAACTGGACTAAATCCTTTAAAACAAACACAGATACTGGTCCAGGACACGGTGTGGATTCTAAAGATATAACTTTTATGGCATTCTGAAAGGATTGAAAATCGCGGCCTACAGCACTCTGTGAAGCACGGGACTTTATTTTGGCGCTTAGCCATATTACACGGGCTGATTGCCGGCAGATTCCAAAGCCACTCCAGCTCACAAATACCAGTGGCAACTCAGGATTGCCTAACTATTTAACCTGTTCATGCTGACAGGATTGCCTGGATAACGGCGCATACCGGAGAAATTCCCCTCCTCCTGGATTGCCCAACACCAGTTCGCCACTAACCTAAGGAAGACCAGGCGGCAGGCAAAGGAGCCGCTGTCGGCCAGAGAGAAGGAGGACCGCTGCACGTATCGGGCTCTGTATCCAAGCGGTCGGCGCATAGCGGAGGGAAGATAATTGCACGGAGCACGCTGCATCCGCAGGTCACCAGCCCCAAGCTGACTAGACATTGAGCCTAAGTCAGTAAACATCGCTCCGGTGAATAAACAGTAGGGTCGCTAGAAGCAACACATCATCGCGGTTACCCTGCTGCCGCTTAGAAAAACAGCGCTGCAGTGATTATAAGCAGCCGATCCAGGGTGCTCTGTGGGAGCGCAAGACTAATCGCATCACCGCAAACAGAACTGTGATTAAAGCAGACACCGCGCCAGTGAAAAATCTTACCTTCAGCCTGCGATCCACTGCATAGGACACCTGACCTGCCGATCCGGAGGTGACTTTAATCAGAGACAAGTATCAGAGGCACTCCTGACTCTACACCAGCAGCTCTGCGAAAATTACAGTCCCCACACCGGAATAGATTCCTCACCCTCAGCCGATTATCATCTGCAGAGGACACCTGATCTGCCGAACTTGCCTCACTGCATTCAGCACACTGACTGGAACGTTCCGGTACCGAAATCTGGACCCTCAGCAAGAAGTGTCCTGTGCGGCCTACTATACAATCCAGAGCCACGGGCTAGATTTTGGAGCGGAGCCACCCCTAGCAGAGCGGCTTGAGGAGCGATTGGACCCAGCGGAAACCCGGATCGTCCGAGCATCAACACCTAGGCCCACACCAAGTCTGAGGAACGAGTGGACCGCACGATCCTTCCAGCAACGGCCTCCGGCGCACGCAGTGGCGGGGTAAGCTCTGAGGAACCGGGAACGTTAGTTACTCCCATTCACCTTAACCCCTTTCCACACATAAACGAAAGTCGACACGCGCCCGGCACCTGCAGCCCTGTTCAAAGAAGACCGGCCTGGAAGCCCGTCAGCGGTTAACCCCGCTGCGATCACCCGTAACCCTGATCGCAAGACGATTTAATACTCGTGATCTTAATTGCATCAAGCGGACGATTTTTCGCATCTAAATTTTCGCATCCGAAATATTCGCAATATCGGCCTACATCTAAATTTTCGCATCCGGAATTTTCGCAATATCGGCCTGTTCGCGAATTTTCTCCCGAAATTGTTCTTAGCCCATGTCTTCTGCTGTGATCATTCAAGATAAGAACAACCGTATTTTCTAACTGGCAGACAAGACCACAGGGGTATACGGAGACCCTCAAACTACTGGACCGTCGGAGTGTAGTCGTTTTTTTTTTTTTTTTTCATCTGAGCGCACATTTGTTTCCTACCAGTGCTCCACGCATAACCAGAGATCCGCACCCAAGTCCGCTGTGAAGAAGCACACAAGCTACCGTCTTTCTGACACACAGTCTGTTCGCAGAACAACCACATTCCTGAAGAGGCCTCATCAGGAAGGACTCCCAGCAAAAGATCCCAGTGATATACTCATCTACTCTCATTCGAGACTATTTCCTATTTTTGAATAGTTTCCAGGGTCTTTGGCCCAATTTTTCTAGCCTCTCCTAAAAAAGTTTACTAGAGGCAACAGAATGCAGAAACCTATGTAAACAGCAGTCGTGGCCATTGAGGGCTTTAAGGACAGATTATAAGAAGGACCTACAACTCCATCCACATCTTCCTGCTGCTCCTTGACGTCCACACTTAAGAGGATTGAACATCTCTTTCTTTTAGCTAATTAGTGATGGTAAAGATCGGCCCAGGTAAACCCAGGCCCTCCTCCAACAAGTGTCTCACAGGCTCTTTGGACTCCTATATGCAGAAACGTCCCCCTGCTCCACCTACAAAATCTCCACATTCACAAAGAAACACGCCCTCGAGCTCCTCAACTAAAGATATTGCACCTAATAACACCTCAGAGATGGAAAGCGATCAGGAAGATGACACATGCTTACCTATCTCCAGAGCCTTTCTGGGGCAGGCTCTTTCAAGAGCGCTCGAACCTGTTGTAAAAGAACTGCAAGACATTAAGCAAGAAATGAAATCCATAGGGGGAAGAGTGGAGCAACTAGAGTCTACGCAAGCACAAATAATCTCATATACGGAAGCGACCTCTGCAAACTTTTCATCTTGTCAAACACATATGAACAAAATAGTCAACTGGATGGAAGACCAGGAGAATAGAGCGAGACGTAATAACCTGAGACTCAAAGGTATCCCAGAATCCATTTCTACAGAGGCCTTACTCGATACAGTCAAACAAATATTCTCTGCAATATTAGGGGACAATTACCTATTGGAAATTTCCATCGAAAGAGCGCATAGGGCGTTACGAGCTAAACCACAAGGGTCGGACCCACCGAGAGATGTAATTTGCCGCCTCTTCAACTCCAGAGTGAGAGACGACATTCTAAAATTTGCCCGTACCAAACCTTCGGTCAAAATCGAAGGATCTGAGATATCAATTTATCAAGACCTGGCAAGGGTCACACTTTCCAAGAGGAATATGCTCCGCCCTTTAACAGAAACCCTACGTCGCAGAGACATTCCTTACAGATGGTTGTTTCCGTTTGGCCTCTCTTTTACAGTTGAAGGGAAAAGATACATCCTGAGAGATCATTCCGAATTGGCAGAGATCTTATCGTCGCTCCAGATAACTGATATAGACATTCCAGACTGGTCTCCAATATCAGACCTCACCGGATTGCCGATAATACCACCACCCACGCCATGGGAAACAACCAGAGCAGAAAGGAAGAGCCGCAGCAAGAAAAGACAAGGGAAACTGACCCCTAGACGACTGGATATTGATCCCACCTGAGAACTATCCTAACATGGGTGATATTAGTTCACTGATTCCGTCGGTGCATATTCTACTATATTTAGTAGTTCTTTTGTTCGCAATTACAGTTTGAAGCAGCTACTCCCTTTGTTAGATCCACTTCTGGCTATGTGACATTTTATTCGAAGGGGTCGAGAGAGAGAACCGAGATATCATATCCTCGGAAATTCATAATCTTGCTTACTTGGCACTTTTATGCTCATTGGGAGCTTGTCTTGATCTCTCTCTCACCCCTAGATATTACCCCACATACCTAGAGGTTCAGATCGGATATTTTCTTTTGGTCAGATAAATGTCCCTGACCTGTTAGTCCTCTTGTTATAGTCAAAACAATGTTTTACCTGATAGAACCCTCACGGCTACGGCATCTTCATAATGACGCATGTGCAAGTTCTACTTCATTTTCATTTTCTGATGTTTATTCTTTCTAAGATGTTACGTCTGTGGTTTTCACAGTCAAATCCTTATTGTTTGACCTTTATCTCCTCTCAGCCTCCCCCTAAATTACAACTCCTGGACCTCTTACCCTTCTACATCACAACACCCAGTTATAACTTCGACTCTCGAATAATCCATCATTCTCCTCCATGACCACCATACATTTAACTACTTATAATGTTAGAGGCCTAAACTCCCCGATAAAGCGCAGCCAACTTCTCCAAACCATGAAAAAGTCCCGAGCTGACATCCGATTCTTACAAGAAACATACTTCCTTGCAGCAAAGTCCCCCTCGTTTCAAAACCATTTTTATAACCAGTGGTATCACTCACATACTCATACAAAGAACTCCAGAGGGGTAGCCATTGCTTTCTCTAAACACATTACATTTGAACTAGAGAGCACATACAAGGATAATGAGGGCAGACTGCTCATACTCATTGGTCTGTTGAATGGTAAACAGGTTACATTAGCGAATCTCTATGCCCCTAACACACATAAACCACAATGGATAAGGGACAGCACGACACTGATACATAGCATGACAAAAGGAGTACTAATAGTTGGTGGCGATCTCAACGTAGCACTAGATCCTCTCCTCGACACGTCCTCCGGACGTTCCACCCTTTCTTACAAGGCACTCAGACATATTAAAAAATCATTACAGATACTATCCTTGACTGATGTGTGGCGCTTTATCCACCCTTCGGAGAGAGATTACACGCTGTACTCAACACCACATAACACTTACCATAGGATCGATTATTTCTTTCTCCAACAGTCTTCCCTCACTACAGTACAGTCATCTACAATAGGTTCGGGAATACATTCAGATCACTCCCCATTAAATATTCAAATAACAATGTCTGACCGACCGAACACGCGCCCACCTTGGAGACTTAATGAAACCCTCCTCACCTCTACGGGTCTTCATAAAAGAATTACGGATCGTCTCAACTCATATTTTAAGATAAACAACAATTCAGAGGTCTCTTTGCCGGTAGTGTGGGAGGCACACAAAGCAACCATCAGAGGTGAATTCATCTCCATTGGTACATTCTGTAAAAGACAGAGGGAACAAAGAATTAATTCCCTACAGTCGGAGATCTCAAGTTTGGAAAAACTTCATAAACGATCTCTTATTGCGCCAATTCTCCAAAAACTTACAGACCTCAGATTACAGCTCAGAGATCTTCTGAACAAAAATTCAGCCAAACTTTACATGTCTGTTAAACATTCGTTTTATGCCCATGGTGATAGAGCATCAAAATTAATGATGTCCCTTATAAAAAGGAAAAAAGCTCGCACCTTTATAAGAGAAATTAAGGACATTAGGGGAGATATCACTAATGACCCTGAGAAAATTGAAAAATAATTTATCAACTTTTACTCCTCATTATACCAATTACACGCCCCAGGGAAACAAAAGAACGAGCAGGATTCTCTAGCTGCGATATCGAATTTCCTATCTCGTGCCTCCCTCCCCAAACTAGACCCCAACACACATGCAGACCTGACAAAACCCTTCACTCAAACGGAGGTCCAGTCCATCCTTCGAAAATGCCCTAAACAGAAAGCACCTGGACCAGATGGCCTTCCCTGTTCTTATTACAGTTCCTTCTCGGATGTACTTCTCCCTCACCTGACGGACACATTCAACGCCTACCTCTCGGGCTTGAACATGCCAAAACAGGCTCTTGAAGCCTACATCACTTTAATTCATAAGGAGGGAAAGGACTCCACCCAATGCGGAAGTTATAGGCCAATATCTTTGTTAAATACAGATCTGAAAATATATGCTAGCTTGATGGCCAACAGACTCAAACCTTTAATCCCTTCTTTGATTTCTCCAGAGCAGGTGGGGTTCGTGTCCGGAAGGGAGGGGAAGGACAACACTCTGAGAATTCTCTCTATCTTGCAAATAGCCAACCAAAAGAAAATCCCCTTAGTCTTACTAGGAACGGACGCAGAAAAGGCGTTCGACAGGGTGGACTGGACCTATATGAAACAGGTACTCCTACACTTTGGCTTACCACAGAAGTTTGTGGATGCCATACTCTTGATGTATGATTCCCCTACAGCGAGACTACGCATAAACCAAAACCTATCAGCGCCTTTTCATATATACAACGGAACAAGGCAAGGCTGCCCACTTTCGCCAATCCTCTTTGTACTCTCACTCGAACCACTATTAGCCTCCATTAGATTACATCCTGACATCAAAGGTTTTAATGATGGTAGTTATGTACACACTACAGCTGCATATGCGGATGATATCTTGTTGACATTGTCAAATCCATTTTCTGCTTTACCCGCACTACAAAATATCTTAGAAGAGTATGGCAAGATATCAAATTTCAAAATAAACACCTCCAAGTCAGAGGCACTTGGTCTTAATATTAGCAAAGAGGAAACGGATACTCTACGCTCCCGACATCCCTTCCATTGGCCAAAATCACATATTACATACCTGGGTATAAAAATTAGCTCCAACTGGAAGGATTTATTTTCTTTCAACTATGCTCAAATCCCAAACAACTTTAGACAGATATTATCCTCGTGGTCCTTACCCTTCTTGTCTTGGATGGGTCGCAAGAACCTAATTAAAGCAATACTTCTTCCCAAACTGACTTATCTGTTCCAAACTCTTCCAATCCCACTCCCGGTATCCTTTTTTTAACAATTTACGTAAAATTATAAGTAAATATCTCTGGGATGACAAAAAACCTAGACTAAATTGGAACCTGTTAACCCAACATAAATCAAGAGGCGGTATGGCGGTACCTGACTTTAGACTATACTACGAAGCCACCCACATCGCCAGAATAGTACAATGGTTAAGGTCAGATAAAAACAAACTCTGGCTCCCACTTGAAAATCTATTGGCTACATCCCCCCTCAGATCGCTGCTTTGGAGGAAAAAAGATAAACCTATCTCCCAACTCACATCAAACGCTATTACACAATCCTCTCTATCATTATGGCACCAATATATGGACGCTTTAAGCCCCGCCCAATCCCCCTTAATGACGTTAACGGACATCTCAGATTTATATCGAGAGAGATATAAAGACACAGGTCTCAAGTTGAAGGACATCAGCTCCATCACACTATATTCTTTTCTCAACCAAGAACAATTGGAAGACCCACTGAGCCTCATCCCGATGCACTCAATACATAAAGCCCACATACGCTCGCTAATGAAACCATACCTTTCCCAGACCACTAGCCCTAAAGAGCTAACTCAATTTGAAAAATTGGCAACCTCCGCCACCCCTCCTAAACATTTACTCTCTCAGATTTATAATATCTTGCAACAATTAAAACATCCAAACATTAGAGAATTTTTTAAATTTTCAAAATATTGGGAGGAAGATCTTGACACCACCTGGTCTACCGCAGAAACCAAACAAATATACCTCAAATCCCATGGTATCTCTAGATGCATTCGACTTCAAGAGAATTCATATAAAATAGTAACTAGATGGTACCGTACGCCAGTAAGACTAAAGCAGATGACCTGTCTGAACTCTGATACCTGCTGGAAATGTAAATGTTCGAGAGGCACATACATTCACATGTGGCGGGAATGTCCAGTGATCAACCCATTTTGGACCCAGGTACTCAGCTCAATCAAAGAAATATGCGCCCTAACACAGGATTCAACTTTGGCTTCTATTTTTCTCAATATCAGCTTAGATAATATCCCACCCAAGAAAAGAATCCTCTTTCAACACCTTACCGCCGCAGCCAAATCATTAATTCCTCAACACTGGAACCAGCCAAGCTCCCCCACCCTCCCACAATGGCTCCACAAAGTTAATCACATTTTTCACATGGAAGAGTTATCAGCTTGGGAATTGAGAACCCATGATAGGTTTCTTAAAGTTTGGGATGGTTGGGTTAAATATCGATCTTCTACCTCAACTATACAACTTCTATCTGAATCAAATTAATCTCATCATGGGTGTTCACGATCATCACCACACACTAGAGGTCCTCTCCCCCCCCCTCCTCTCCTCCTCCCCCTCCCCCAACCCCCTCCACCCCTCTCCCCGACGGAAAAAATAAGCATATATCTCTGGAGTTACAAGCCCAATCCTCTTCCGTCAACA
Source organism: Bufo gargarizans (assembly GCF_014858855.1). Taxonomy (NCBI): domain Eukaryota; kingdom Metazoa; phylum Chordata; class Amphibia; order Anura; family Bufonidae; genus Bufo; species Bufo gargarizans. The sequence continues at coordinate 235,279,868 of NC_058083.1, forward strand.
ACATTGATCTACGGTTCCCCCCTCCCCCATCTTATTTCAGCTTGTTATGATCTGCATAATATGTTTTTATGCTGTACATTGTTGTAATGATACTGACTGTCTATTCTCTTCTTTATTTCGTATACAATGTACGTTTACTGATGCCTATTATTCTATTTTAAAAAATTCAATAAAAAGAAAATTGAAAAGAAAAGAAAAGAAAGAAAAGCAATCATTAAAAAGGAAATTATTCTAGTAACATAGTAACATAGTACATAAGGCCGAAAAAAGACATTTGTCCATCCAGTTCGGCCTGTTATCCCGCAAGTTGATCCAGAGGAAGACCCCTCTCTAGTAGCTATAGCCTGTAATATTATTACGCTCCAGAAATACGTCCAGGGCCCTCTTGAATTCCTTTATTGTACTCACCATCACCACCTCCTCAGGCAGAGAGTTCCATAGTCTCACTGCTCTTACCGTAAAGAATCCTTTTCTATGTTTGTGTACAAACCTTCTTTCCTCCAGACGCAGAGGATGTCCCCTCGTCACAGTCACAGTCCTGGGGATAAATAGCTGATGGGATAGATCTCTGTACTGACCCCTGATATATTTATACATATTAATTAGATCTCCCCTCAGTCGTCTTTTTTCTAAAGTGAATAACCCTAATTTTGATAATCTTTCAGGGTACTGTAGTTGCCCCATTCCAGTTATTACTTTAGATGCCCTCCTCTGGACCTTCTCCAGCTCTGCTATGTCTGCCTTGTTTACAGGAGCCCAGAACTGTACACAGTACTCCATGTGTGGTCTGACTAGCGATTTGTAAAGTGGTAGGACTATGTTCTTATCACGGGAATCTATGCCCCTTCTGATGCAACCCATTATCTTGTTGGCCTTGGCAGCAGCTGCCTGACACTGGTTTTTGCAGCTTAGTATGCTGTTTATTAAAATTCCTAGATCCTTTTCCATGTCAGTGTTACCGAGTGTTTTACCATTTAGTAATTTACATAAAGTATTAGAGGGCACATATCTGGCCATTATTACTGTGAGGGGGCACGTGTGAGCATTACTACTGTGAAGAAGACACATTTCTGGCCATTGCGACAGTGAACGGGTCACATGTGAGCATTATTACTGTGAAGGGGGCACATAGCAAGACCAAGAAGCGGAATGCAGGAAACTCTCTCCACAAATCCCTTTGGGTGCAGCATTATAAGTTCTCTCTCCTTCATTAATATTGCTAAGTTGGTGAGGAGCGCTTCCTGAGGAGCCACCCAGACGGCCCACACAGGGACCGGACTTAGCAAAAGAAAAAGGCTCAGGTCCAATCATTTCCCACATATCTGAGCATTACGACTGTGAAGGAGGCACAAATCTGGGCATTATTACTGTGAGGGGCACATGTGAGCATCATTACTATGAAGAGGCACATGGGAGCTTTATTACTTTGAAGGGGCACATGGGAGCTTTATTACTGTGAGGGGGCACATGGGAGCTTTATTACTGTGAGGGGGCACATGTGCGCATTATTACTGTGAAGGGACACATGGGAGCTTATTACTGTGAAGGGGCATATGGGAGCATTATTACAGTGAAGGGACACATATCTCTCCCTCATTAGAGCTGGTGAGGAGCGCTTACTTAGGAGCAACCCAGACGGCCCATACGAGCCCCAGAATTTCCATCATTACCACACCTCGCCAGTCACATCTAACTCCTGCTCCCTTCTGACTCGTCCTCACCTTCTCCGACGTGCTCTGATGAGGTCCGTACCGACGGGTGTGAGAAGATGGGGTCTCCAGTCGCTGCAGAAAATAATTGTACTGTGCCACTGCAGTGGCCCAGGCATGTCCTTTCTTCTTTTTCAACTAAGCACAAGCTCCGCCTCCGGTCACTGCGCGGGCTGCATGATACAGCTTTGCAGGCTGGATGTGGCCCGCGGGCCGTAGGTTGGGCATCACTGTACTATATCATTCCATGTCATTATTGATTTATTGTAAAATAAAATGGCAAAATACATACTTTACAAAGTTGGAGAACAGTGGACTTCCAGGCCAGGTTATACAGTATCTTATGACTGTTCTTTTTAGACTTTTTTTTTAGCATGACATGATCTAGTTTAAATATCATTATAGGGAAGTGGAATCATCTAGAAATAATCTAGGAATAATAATTCAAAACAGTAGAGCAAACAAACCAAAGAAATGATTCTAAGAGTGCTGAGAGGTGCTGAACATTGACTTTCCTCTTGATTTCTATGGCCGACCTGCTGCACACAAATCAAAGATCTTCTTGTGCAAGTCCATGCATTAGCTATAGTGCTGGAGCAATGGACTAATGGATCACAGCTCACAGTCTGGCTGTCCGAAGGATGAATCTGCGATTTGGGAGCACAGTGTGTATCCGAATGCATAATGTCCATTGTAAACTTTGGTGGTTGGATGATTTTAAGTTAACAGAAGTAAGTCACCTATCCATGGGTATTATCTATTAGACAAGGGTGGCTACTAGGGATAAGCGAATCGAATTCCACGAATTTCAGGATAACTTAGATTTGCCGCAATGCTGAATTTCCTCATGCTTTGCGGTAGCAAATCGATTTAACCTGAAACAATGTAAAAAAACAAACATTAAAAGTAATGCCTCATTTATTTGCTCATGACAGGCCGCCCGCTGTGAAGATTGCGTGAAGATCTCAGCCAAAATCTCGTGTGTGGTGATGTCATCTCGGGCCACGTGAGATTTCGTGCCAGACCTTCAAGCAAGATGACAGCGGCTGGCCGTCATGAGAAAATGGATCAAGTAAGTATTTTTTATTTAATTTAAAAAAAAATTACACTTTTATGTATATCAGATGCTGCGATCATGTATGAACGCGGCATCTGAGGGGTACAAGGAAATGCTCTTAATGAAGTAATTCATCACAAAGCAGATTTTTGGGGAAATTTGGTGAAGCAGCCAAATTGAATTTTACAAAACTTTGCTCATTTCTAGTGGCTACAAATAATTTTCTTTCATATTTGATTTTACTCGCGAATATCGCCACTTTGAAAATTCACAAATATTTTGAATATAGTGCTATATATTCGTATTCGCAAATAGTGTCGAATATTCTAATCGCGAATTTATCGCAAATATATTACATATTTTTGCAATCAAGTAAACAATGCCTGGAGATCACAAATTGTTGAATTTGCAAATTTATGGCGAATATTTGGCCAAAAATTTGTGAAATATTGCGAATTCAAATATTGCCTATGCCGCTCATCATTAATGATGTGACACATCTATGCTTTACATGCACAGCCCATTCATTTAATGGGGTACTCTGTGATGCTTACTTTCCCCTGTGCCACTGGCAGGTTGCCTAATTAGTTGCTGCTGATTTTGAGAGTAGAGAGGTCCCAGGTACATCCCGGAACCTTTAGACAAAAAGAGGTTGACCAAAGCAGCCTATCCCTTTATACTTTCCTTAGGACAGCATATCATCAACCTCAATAAGTAATTAAATACCAGAAATAAACAGGAAGAGGGTTTTCAACGAGCCAAATCTAAACAATGATTTAGTTATTTCTTTTGTGGTTCTGTGGTACATACAACAATTTTTTAAACAAGCATAACACAAAGAATATACAATAGCCCAAGCGAAACATTATAAAACAGCACAGTCACAGTAGGAGAGAATTTAGGTTTGAAGACTTTCAGGACTTCAAGTTCACATGTTAGATATTTGCCATACACACCACTATTGTATATGCCAGCCATGCAACTCAGAACTTCAAGACATACTATACTGTGTAGGTTGTCTAGCTTGCTAGTTCCTTGATCAGGTGTATTTGTTGTCTGCCTCTGTACAGATTTTCTGCCCATTTACTTTATTCAGACCCTCCACTCCTAACCTGACCTGTGCCTGAACTATGATATTGCCTGACCCTTCAGTGCCCTGCATCGTTGTGTCTGACACCTGTGGGTCAGCTGTAAGTCACATAAAGAATACTCATGGAGGTAGAGGCCTGGTGGTTTCCCTGAAGAGAAGTCCAGGTCCCTGTACAGGGGTTAAATGGCGAATACCAGGGGACTGCCAAGATAACGCCCTTAAGTATAGCCCAAAGTCAAATCTGTTGGTCGGCCCAGTGGTTCTGCACCCACTGCTGTAACACTCCTCACACACTATATGTTTACCACTCCTACATTACATACAGTATGTTCCTCTCACATGTCACTCACACACAGAATGCATGCTACTCACACATTTCACCTACATGTATACAGACAAGTTAGTTACATAATGGACGCATGCTGCTCATAAATTGGATACATGTAGCACACACACCACCCACTAAAAGACACATAGTGAACTCTTTATACATTTGACAAATGCCACTTACTCATTGAGTTCATGCTGCACATAGACCTTTGGATGCTGCAACACATAAATCATTTGCACACTGGACCCATGCCACATACACACTGCTCACAAATTCTATCCATCTAACACACTTACCAATCAGGTTAGACACAGATTCCTCTCACACTTTAGATACATGCTGCTCATACATTGTATAATTTAATTTTGTTAATTGTAAAAAGGCAAAAAGTTGCAAAATGTTCACACAAGTGAGCCCAAAAAGACGCAAATCCCCAGAATTATGGAGGGCAGGATATAATAAATTTTCCTCATAGTTTTATGGGCTATGGGTGGAATTTATCATTGTTGGTGTATTTGAGGTCAGTTTTTAGGTTGGAGATGCTGTGCGCACTTGTGCCAAATTTATGAAATTAGATCAGAGTGATAAATTTAGTGCAAGTATAATGTGGAGAATGCCTATATAAGTAAAAGTACACCTGGGGGATGCCTGGCGTGAAGTTGCGACTTTTTAAAAAGTCGCAAAAGATAAATGAAACATTAAAGTGATCTACACAACAAACTTGGCCTAAAATCTCCTAGACTTTTGAAAGTGGTGCAGGAGAAAAAAAAGGCACAAAATTTGGGGTAGCTAAATATGTTCCCCAACAGATGCGACAATTTTACACATTTGAATAACATCCCTCTATGTCTATAGTCTTTTAACACATCTTGATTCTGAGACTGTTTGTGAATATTGCCTAACATGTTGCTGTTTACTAGTGTATTTGAAATGTTTGTCTATAAAAGATAGTGTCACCCACTTTAATGTGCAAAATGCAGCACATAAAAGCATTCCGTGATGTATTTTCTATCGTGGAAGTAAATGCAGAACATATACAAGTATGAAGCTCCGGGTGAACATTGTCTTTCTCCTACTTACGGTATATGACCCTGCCAGGCTGTTGCAGAAGTGGAAGAATATATTTTCTGTATTTGAAATATTTGACTGTAGCAGATTTAATTGGAAGGAAGAAAAAGAAGGTTTTGATTGTGTATTAGTTCATTTGAGTATGGGTAAGAAGACCCATTATATGCACGTGGTCATACCAAAAGTGGCGTTTGAAACTTTTTGGCCAGAGGTAGGGCAAATAATGGCAGACGGAAATAGTAATTAACCTCACATACCACCCATTAAGAACCCCATGTGTCTTACTTTAACCTAGTGCAATTCATAAATCCCTAAACTTAATAACAGACTCAGGTAAGTGGACATTTATAGTACTAACAGCAAGAATGAATTTAAGCTCTTTAAGCTCAGTTCACATTTAAATCTGGGGTATATACATTAATCGGATCTCTTCAATGGATGCCATAGAGTGACATCCATCACCTTTAGGGTTCCATTGTAAAGAATGTTTGACATGAAATACATGTTTTTTAATGGATAGTGTTGAATAGTGTCCCTTTTTTTTTTGACAATATACCATTACCATACTATTGGGTACTGCTCTGTATAGAATTTAAATGCAGCAATCATCTCATCTGCATGAGGATGAGCAATTGCTGCTTTTTACACAGAATAATCTGGTTGTATTAACAAATCTTGTTTGTATTCAGCCCCTGATAGGCTGAATGTGACTCTCAGATGATGCAATCATATTGAAAGAGGCATCTGAAGGGTTAAATGACTGGGAGGAAGGCGCGATTTCCATTCCCCGTCATTGTGTCCCCTTCATACAATGGAATGCGATTTGTAATTCATAACAAATCAAATCTCTTGTCACAGTTCGGGGAAGTATTCAAATCAATTTTTTTTTAACTTTGCTCATCTCTATCACAGCATCGGCGATGCACTCACCCGATGAACAAGCATTTGCTTATAGATCTGGTCATTGGCACCACCTATACAAATTATTGGGAAGGAACTTTTCCTAGGAACAATCCTTCCCAATTATTGCCCCAGTTCTTGGCCCGTGTAAAGAGGCTTTCAGGAAATATGCACTTCAACACAAGTTACAAAACACTGAAATTATAATATCCGTCATTATGTTATGCTGCCCTTTGAGTAAATAGGACTGAGATGCAATAGCAGAAAGACCAGAAATACCTACAATACAGACCAAAAGTTTGGACACACCTACTCATTCAAAGAGTTTTCTTTATTTTCATGACTATGAAAATTGTAGATTCACACTGAAGGCATCAAAACTATGAATTAACACATGTGGAATTATATACATAACAAAAAGTGTGAAACAACTGAAAGTATGTCATATTCTAGGTTCTTCAAAGTAGCCACCTTTTGCTTTGATTACTGCTTTGCACACTCTTGGCATTCTCTTGTTGAGCTTCAAGAGGTAGTCACCTGAAATGGTTTTCACTTCACAGGTGTGCCCTGTCAGGTTTAATAAGTGGGATTGCTTGCCTTATAAATGGGGTTGGGACCATCAGTTGCGTTGTGTTGAAGTCAGGTGGATACACAGCTGATAGTCCTACTGAATAGACTGTTAGAATTTGTATTATGGCAAGAAAAAAGCAGCTAAGTAAAGAAAAATGAGTGGCCATCATTACTTTAAGAAATGAAGGTCAGTCAGTCCGAAAAATTGGGAAAACTTTGAAAGTGCAGTCACAAAAACCATCAAGCGCTACAAAGAAACTGGCTCACATGCGGACCGCCCCAGGAAAGGAAGACCAAGAGTCACCTCTGCTGTGGAGGATAAGTTCATCCGAGTCACCAGCCTCAGAAATCTCAGGTTAACAGCAGCTCAGATTAGAGACCAGGTCAATGCCACACACAGTTCTAGCAGCAGATACATCTCTAGAACAACTGTTAAGAGGAGACTGTGTGAATCAAGCCTTCATGGTAGAATATCTGCTAGGAAACCACTGCTAAGGACAGGCAACAAGCAGAAGAGACTTGATTGGGCTAAAGAACACAAGGAATGGACATTAGACCAGTAAAAATTTGTGTTTTGGTCTCATGAGTCCAAATTTGAGATCTTTGGTTCCAACCACCGTGTCTTTGTGCGACGTAGAAAAGGTGAACAGATGGACTCTACATGCCTGGTTCCCACCGTGAAGCATGGAGGAGGAGGTGTGATGGTGTGGGGGTGCTTTGCTGGTGACACTGTTGGGGATTTTTTTCAAAATTGAAGGCATACTGAACCAGCATGGCTACCACAGCATCTTGCAGCAGCATGCTATTCCATCCGGTTTGCGTTTAGTTGGACCATCATTTATTTTTCAACAGGAAAATGACCCCAAACACACCTCCAGGCTGTGTAAGGGCTATTTGACTATGAAGGAGAGTGATGGGGTGCTGCGCCAGATGACCTAGCCTCCACAGTCACCGGACCTGAACCCAATCGAGATGGTTTGGGGTGAGCTGGACCGCAGAGTAAAGGCAAAAGGGCCAACAAGTGCTAAGCATCTCTGGGAACTCCTTCAAGACTGTTGGAAGACCATTTCGGGTGACTACCTCTTGAAGCTCATCAAGAGAATGCCAAGAGTGTGCAAAGCAGTAATCAAAGCAAAAGGTGGCTACTTTGAAGAACCTAGAATATGACATACTTTCAGTTGTTTCACACTTTTTTGTTATGTATATTATTCCACATGTGTTAATTCATAGTTTTGATGCCTTCAGTGTGAATCTACAATTTTCATAGTCTTGGTCTGTACTGTATATACAAATATATATACAAATATATATACAAGTATATACAAATATTATTAGATTTTTTTTTCTATTTGTGTCATTTATAATTTACTACACATTGTGGTCTGTGTATCTGATGGGGTGTTTTCCTTCAAAGTTATTGAACTCTAGTTCTATTCTGCCATCTTATTCTGCGATCATAACTTGCATCTTATACATGATTCTTACTGAGGCTAATTCTTGAGAGAGAACCAGCTTGTACATGTCTCAAAGGGCAAATTTTCATCTACTTTGAGAAACAGTAAATACCCTCATTGCTATTATGTCAATGCATGATAAAACAAGAATGAAAATAGCTTGTAGACACTCCATTGGCTGAAATAATTTGCTGGTTCCACTGTTGAACATTGTATAACAATATCTACTGTAGACACTTGACGTGTTTTTTACGGTAATCTTAACAAAAAATGTGCTGGATTAAGATGTGACAAAATCCTACCAATAAAAAATATATATTTCTGGAGTAAAGAATAACATTAATTACATCAATACAAAAACAAATGTTGCTATTTTTTGCTTCTTTACTCACCACTTTGCAGCTCTCGTCTTTTTACTTTCTGTGGGTGGGCAGCAACTTATCACATGTGACAGTCAAGCACCCGCATCTCCCACAAGTGCATTCCAGCCAGCTCTTCTTAAACTGTCCTCATGTCTTCCTCCCTCCATAGAAAATGGCTGCACAATATTGACAAAGAATGTTAGATCATGCTTCCCTGCAAATGTGCTTCAGTTCATGCATATTTCTGGGATGCCTTGTGAAAGCATCTTGATAGGGTTAAGGTCGGACTCTGAAATGGGTATTCCAAGCCTGGCATAACATGCCAGATCTAAGCCGAGCTCAGCTGCCAGAAGACAAAAGCATTGCCTTGTGATAGCTGTGCAAGAGCAAAATAAGTAGTGGAAAGCAAATATAAACATAGGCACAGCTGCTCTATTGAACCACATGAAGTGTGGGGAAACAGAGGTGGCAGCCGTCGACTGCAGCAGGAGTTCTCTCCTTCCCTTGTGTCCATTACTGCCTTGTACTCTCATGTGGCAGACAACGTGGGCCGCACCCTGCGATTCTGGCTATGCGGCAAAGTGCACACCACAGTGGACTCCTGGAGCAGCTATTATGGGCAGAGACAGTACATATCTTTCACAGCCCACTGGTTCAATGCTTTTTCCGGCAGTGGCGAGGCAGCACCCCAACAACGAGGCCAAATATGTTTGACCCTCTCAAGATTGTGTCGGCCTGGCTCCCACACCAGGCACTTATCCTCCTCTTCTTCTATTGACACGTTCTTGTCCCCCAACAGCAGCAGGGCACAGCGTCACTCCCACATCCCCTCCTTTCAATCACATGTGTCAGGTCAAGTGTTCCCACATTGCGTTGGAGCTGATCTGCTGGGAATATAGTAGCGACACTAGTGAGAAGTTGCTCAAGTACATCAAGCAGCAAACATCCTGCTGGCTGTCACCCCGCCGACTCCAACTTGTCAAGGTGGTCAGTGACAATGGGCGCAACATTATGGTCGCCCCCAAAACCTATGTGAAACAAACACATGCTTCCTGAATCGTGCACATCATCAACCTAGAACAGTGCTTTCTAAATAAGTACACTGGCTTGCGCAAGGTGCTGGCAGAGTCCAGGAGACTGTACAAGTACTTCAGCCACTCTTACCTGATGAGGAATGCTCTCCTGGACCTGCAAAGACAGAATGGCCTGCCACTACATTTCTTAATCTGTGACATGCCAACTCACTGGAATTCGACATTGCATATGCTGGAGCGTCTGTACGAGCAGCATAAAACCGTGAATTATTTTTTCATGCGCTAGACAGCCTTGGCAGCAGTGAGCATGTGTTGCTTCGAGGTCAAGCAGTGGCAGCTCATCAAAGATGCCTGTTAGGTGCTGAAGCCCTTTAAAAGGGCCAGAACGTTTGTCAGCATGGACAACTGCGGCATGAACGTTATCCCTCTCATATTTATCTTACAAAAGACGCTGATGCACATGCAGCAGTAGACCACAGCGGAAGAAGGGCATCTAACATATCTTGCTGTCTGCTCTATAGCTGTTGGGAACACAAAAAGGTAATCATGGTGGTGGAGGGTGATGAAGATGAGGATGAGGATCTTCCACTGAAAGACAAGGAGAAGGAGTCAGAGGTGGAGGAGCAAGAGGAAGCTGATGAGGATGGCATCGGCCAACGCACCCAATTGTCTCAGTGGGAGGCGGAGAAGGAAAGAACTGGCTCCTCCAGCATGGCCAGAATGGCAAACTATATGCTCACTTGCTTATGCAGTGACGACAGACGTATCATTGACATCAATAAATCTGATGATTACTGGATAGCCATGCTTTTATACCCCCGCTACCAGGGCAAAATAGAAAAATATTTTCCTCTTGCAGAAAGCGAGGACAAAGTACGTAATTATCAGGATACACTGTGTACACAGCTTGCCATAAGTTATGGCGAGCAAATGCCTGCCACTAGCGTGTCTGAAAGGGAGGCCCCTCTCCTTCCCCCCACAAAGTCATCTGCCTTCTGCCACTGTGAGCAACAGAAGCCAGCAGCAGTAGAAGCAGGAGCTGTTATTTCAGTCTCCTCAACATGATGGAGAAGTTTTTCTATGTGCTGTGCCAGGTTGATACCAGTCAGCAAGCTGACAGTTCCTACCTCAATGCCTAGGTTCAGTCCTACCTAAACTACAGCCAGTCTCTGTTGAATATCCTGTTCCCTGACCCCATGGATTTCTGAGCAGGCAGACTGGTACAGTGGCCCACACTGGCAAATCAAGCTCTCTTTCTTCTTTTTTGCCCTGCCTCCAGTGTTATCTGGACGAAGTTGGCCTCTGCCATAAAAATTCATGAAAAATAGACAAAAAGAGATAACAGGTTTTCCTATACAATTATGAGTCCTAGGAGGCTAAAGTGGGGTTATATTGAAACTTTCAGGGCAATTGGAGCAACTTGGGTTTGGCCTGACTCTATCTGGGCCAAACCTATTTTTTTTCAAAAAGTCACCGAATCGGACCCAAAATTAATCACGACTGGTTTGCTCATCTCAATTAGGTCATTACTTTCTGGAAAAAAACCCCCCAGTAAAGTCATACTGTAAAGTTGCATAATTCTGTGGCATTAATTTGAGCATTTCAAAAACGTTCACAGTGTGCAAATGCCCAATCATATTGTGAGTAGTGATGAGCGGAAGGTGTCATATTCGATTTCGACGAAATTCGCGAATATTCACTTGAATATTCCTCTCATATTCGTTGAAATCGAATATTCGTCATTATTATATTTATCGCGATTAATATGCGATTTACATAATCGCGTATTCCGATTTTAACTTAAGGTAACTTTCCTATTTGTTTGATATCTAGAATTAGCGAAGATGACGAATATGACAAATGTATTCGTCATATTCCTCAAAACGAAGATAACAAAGTATTCTCCATCTTCGTTTTAGCTCCATATTCGTCAACTTCGATAATTCTAGCAATCAAATAGGAATGTTGACTATAGAGACAGCTGTGTTAAATTCGTTATTCGATAATATTACTTTGCTTTTTTTTTTAAATAAATAGAATAATTATAATAATTATCAAGTATTATAATTATTTTATTTATAAAAAAAAGAAAAGTAATATTATTGCATAGCGAATTAAAAACTTAGCTGTCTCTAGTCAACTTTCCTACTTGATTACTAGAATAAGCGAAGTTGACAAATATGGAGCTAAAACAAAGATGGAGAATATTTTGTCATCTTCGTTTTGAGGAATATGACGAATACATTCGTCATCTTCGCTAATTCTACCAAGCCAACCATAGTAAATAAAACCAGGTCTAAGTTGAAATTGCAATGCAATTTATTCAAGTTATATTAATCGCATTGCGATTTCAACTTAGCACTGCTATATTCCATATTCGTTCGTTAATTTTGTTAATTCTAGCAAGCTGAGCCATTGGAAACCCAGCTCTAAGTTGAAATCGCAATTATTTGAAGTAAAATTAATCGCATAGCTCTTTTAACTTACAGCTGTCCAGATTTAACCTAACCATAACCAACCAATCCGGCTCTATTTTCTTATATTTTAATTCTAACAGTCAATTGTTCACATTAGTCAACTTTCCAATTGGTCCCTCACTATAAGTTGTAATCGCGTTCGAATGGAATATTAGAGCTATCAGTCTGATTTACTATTGGTTGGCTCAATAGAATTAAGTTTTGTTCATACGCGAATACAACTTAGAGCAAGGTACCAATATGAAATTTGCCTGCCTACACAGTCTACTATGTTTGGTTTGGTATCTCAATAATATGTCATTTAAATAATCGTGTTTGTGCATCCATACATGCGTGCGTCTGTACGTGCGTGCCTGTCTTTGGATCGGAAAGAGGGTGGAGAGAGACCGATTCTACAGAGACAGATTTTGCAAGTAACTTCGGAAATGGCAAAAAGCTATTTCAAACCAGAAGAGCTGGAAGCTTTCAGCACTGTAAGTAATTCTACCTAACAAGTATGTCACTGTTAAAGGGGAATCCACGGCACACCATATGTTCTTCATCAGATAGTGTTTTTAATACATAGTAGTCTTTACATCATTTTTGTTTCATCCAGAGTAAGTAATAATGCAATACAATTGGCCTAGCAATACAACCCCAACATTTGGTCGGGGGCCAACCTTTATCAAGGGATCCGTGGCTTAAGTCATTCCAAGGTGCCTCCAGAGACTGAAATGTTGGGGTTGTATTGCTAGGCCAATTGTATTGCATTATTACTTACTCTGGATGGAACAAAAATGATGTAAAAACTACTATGTATTAAAAACACTATCTGATGAAGAACATATGGTGTGCCGTGGATTTCTCTTAGGAATCAATTGACGCATGTCCTCTACGAGCACCCACCATTTAGGGTGTGCAGATCTCATATCTCCCTTTTTATACTCTTAAATGGGAGGCCACTGTTCAAGTCACTCTTAAAGGGGCGGACCCTGTTCAAGTCACTCTTAAAGGGGAGGCCACTGTTCTAGTCACTGTTAAAGGGGAGGCCACTGTTCAAGTCCCTCTTAAAGGGGCGGCCACTGTTCAAGTCACTCTTAAAGCGATGGCCACTGTTCAAGTCACTGTTAAAGGGGAGGCCACTGTTCTAGTCACTGTTAAAGGGGAGGCCACTGTTCAAGTCCCTCTTAAAGGGGCGGCCACTGTTCAAGTCACTCTTAAAGTGATGGCCACTGTTCAAGTCACTGTTAAAGGGGCGGCCACTGTTTAAGTCACTGTTAAAGGGGAGGCCACTGTTCTAGTCACTGTTAAATGGGGGGCCACTGTTCAAGTCACTGTTAAAAGGAAGGCCACTGTTCAAGTGACTCTTAAAGGGACGGCCACTGTTCAAGTCACTTTTAAAGCGGCGGCCACAGGTTTTAGTCACTGTTAAAGGGGAGGCCACTGTTCAAGTCACTCTTAAAGGGGAGGCCACTGTTCAAGTCACTCTTAAAGCGGCGGCCACAGGTTTTAGTCACTGTTAAAGGGGAGGCCACTGTTCAAGTCACTCTTAAAGGGCCGGCCACAGGTTTTAGTCACTGTTAAAGGAGAGGCCACTGTTCAAGTCACTCTTAAAGGGGTGGCCACTGTTCAAGTCTCTGTTAAAGGGAAGGCCACTGTTCAAGTCACTCTTAAAGGGGCAGGCACTGTCTAAGTCACTGTTAAAGGGACGGCCACTGTTCAAGTCACTCTTAAAGGGGCAGCCACTGTTCAAGTCACTGTTAAAGGGGAGGCCGTTGTCAAAGTCACTGTTAAAGGGGCGGCCACTGTCAAAGTGACTGTTAAAGGGGCGGCCACTGTGGAGTTTAGTTCTTATATTTGCCTTTAATATAAATGTTTTTATTTTTATTTTACTTTCATATAGTTCCATAGGGAACTATATAAATATCTACTCTTTTACCGCTTTGATATTACATTTTGTTTTTTATGGTTGACATGACTATAATTACTAATAATTGTATTTTACAACTTTGGGATTACATCCTTTCATTGTTATCTTGCAGACTATGTTGAAGAAGGGATGTGATGATCTAAAATGCTGTTTAGAGAAACAGGCCATAGTACGGAGAGAAGCACGCCGGCTGTGGCAGCATCATGGAAAGATTCATTCCAAAAATGCTATGTTAAAAAAATGGTCGGACCTTAAACGACATCGGATGGATCTGATCAAAGAGGTCCGAGACAAAAATTGTCCAGGTATGATGCTTACATTAATTTTATATCACCCACCTATTGTTATTTATGTGTTCAGTTATGCAAATAAGTATTTCTATCCCATTACAACTGATAACTTAGTTCAGTGGTGTTGAACCAATGGAACGGGTGCCAGAGGCGGCACTCAGAGCCCTCTCTGTGGGCTGATTACCCTTGAAAAGGTCTAAGGCATACTAATCGGCTTTAGACATTTCCTACCATACAGCTTCGCAGGCACACTATTAACAGCACAGTCAGCATATTGAATGTAGGCAGGCTGTAACAGCAAAATGATAATTGTGTGGAAGACAGACTATACTGGTATTCAGGTACAATGGTAACGTTGGCTATTTGAGATAAATATATTAGTTGGTTTTCTGTTCTGCCTCAAAAAAGTTCTCCAGCACGGATTTAGTACATGGTGGGACATGTAGCTGATTATTCCTTTAAAATATATACATACACTCACAGCGAGATACAGATATATGATGTAAACCCTTATCCAATGTCAAAACAGTTGACTTGGTCCACCTCATTTTAATAACCCTGCAACAGTACCTTGCGAACCAATACCCCCGGTACCTCATCCTAGATATAAACGTACTCAACTGTAAACCATCTGAAAGACTTCATTTGTAGTTTCATCTAACACTAAATCAAGTGAAATCAAACATAGGGGTAATCATTATGCCATCCAGATCCCACCATAGATTAATTTATTTGTACCTATACCTTTTTTTGTTTTGCTTTCCTTGTTTATCTTGGTATTTTTGGAAAATTTGGTCATTACAGGGGTGCCTCTTCCAATAGTACGCGCTAAGCGCTCTAATAAGATGGTGGTGGTGGAAGAGAAGGAGATGAGTGAGGATGAGGAGGATGAGGAGCAGGAAGAGGAACAGGCAGAACCATCAGGGCATCAAGCCCATAGCCCACCTTGAGGTCCACGAGGATGATGAGGAGGAAGAAGACGAGGTGGTGACCACCATCAAGCTTCAGATATTGCATAACCTAAAATCCCACACTTTGCGTTCACTCCAAGCAGTGTAAAAAAAAGATTAGTATATCATCACTCTTTAGGGTCTGTCAGAGACCATGCTCATTTCTCTGCAGGTTCAGTTTTCACATCTCCTGTCCACACTTGAAAAGAACAGCATTTTTAATCCCCACTTTATAAAAACTCTTGATGGAGTACGGGAGTGACCTGTGCCACTATATCTGTCTGGGCACTCAGTCCAAAAACCCGGACCCTAATTAAATCCATGTAATAAGTTTTATTTACAGCTAGCTGATGTTACTGGTGTACTAATTTCCGTAAAGTATCTCAATGAGGCATGCAATTTAATTAAGATGTAACGAGCATCCAATATATTAAAATTTTCTTAGACTAAAAAATAAAGTGCTCAAAACCATATTAATATTTATCTAAAAAATGTTGTAAAAACTATAAAACATGCAACAAAGATATACAACACACAACAGTAATATAAAACATGAACACTGTAAAGTAATTAATCTACATAAAAAGCATTAACTTAACTACTAAGTCCATAACCCTAAAGTCAAAAGAACTATTATTAATCCTAACTAAACCAATATATAACGGATTAACATAGTAACATAGTACATAAGGTCGAAAAAAGACATTTGTCCATCCAGTTTGGCCTGTTATCCTGCAAGTTTATCCAGAAGGCAAAAAAAAACTAACTGTGAGGTAGAAACCAATTTTCCCTTTAGGGGAATAAAAAATTCCTTCCTGACTCCAATCAGGCAATCAGACTATCTCCCTGGATCAACGACCCCTCTCTAGTAGCTATAGCCTGTAATATTATTACGCTCCAGAAATACATCCAGGCCCCTCTTGATTTCCTTTATTGTATTCACCATCACCACCTCCTCAGGCAGAGAGTTCCATAGTCTCACCGCTCTTACCGTAATGAATCCTCTTCTATGTGTACAAACCTTCTTTCCTCCAGACACAGAGGTTGTCCCCTCGCAGTCACAGACCTAGGGATAAATGGATGATGGGATAGATCTCTGTACTGACCCCTGATATATTTATACATATTAATTAGATCTCCCCTCAGTCGTCTTTTTTCTAAAGTGAATAACCCTAATTTTGATAATCTTTTAGGGTACTGTAGTTGTCCCATTCCAGTTATTACTTTAGTTGCCCTCCTCTGGACCCTCCCCAGCTCTGCTATGTCTGCCTTGTTCACAGGAGCCCAGAACTGTACACGGGTCTCCATGTGTGGTCTGACCAGTGATTTGTAAAGTGATAGGACTATGTTCTTATCACCACCATCTATGCCCCTTTTCATGCAACCAACCCATTATCTTATTGGCCTTGGCAGCAGCTGCCTGACACTGTTTTTTGCAGCTTAGTTTGCTGTTTATTAAAATTCCTAGATTCTTTTCCATGTCAGTGTTACCCAGTGTTTTACCATTTAGTATGTACGGGTGACTTGCATTATTCCTCCCTATGTGCATAACCTTATATTTGTCAGTGTTAAACCTCATCTGCCACTTCACTGCCCAAGCCTCCAATCTATCCAGATCGCTCTGTAGTAGTATACTGTCCTCTTCAGTGTTAATTACTTTACACAGTTTAGTGTCATCTGCAAAAATGTATACTTTACTATGCAAGCCTTCTACAAGATCATTAATAAATATATTGAAGAGAATAAGGCCCAATACTGACCCCTGAGGTACTCCACTAGTGACAGTGACCCAATCTGAGTGTGTACCATTAATACCCACCCTCTGTTTTCTATCCCTCAGCCAGTTACTTACCCACATACAGACGTTTTCTCCCAGTCCAAGCATTCTCATTTTATATACTAACCTTTTATGTGGTACAGTGTCAAATGCTTTGGAGAAGTCCAGATATATGACATCCATTGATTCACCGCTGTCAAGTCTAGAACTTACTGATTAAATTAGTTTGGCATGACCGATCCCTCACGAAGCCATGCTGATATGGCGTTATTTGCTTATTTCCGTTGAGATGCTCTAAGATAGCATCTCTCAGAAAACCTTCAAACTGTTTACCCACAACAGATGTTAAACTTACTGGCCTATAGTTTCCGGGGTCTGTTTTTGGACCCTTTTTGAATATTGGCACCACATTTGCCATGCGCCAATCCTGTGGGACATTCCCTGTCAGTATAAAGTCCGCAAATATCATAAATAAGGGTCTGGCTATGACATTGCTTAACTCCCTTAGGATACGGGGGTGTATGCCATCCAGTCCTGGCGATTTGTCTATTTTAATCTTTTTAAGTCGCTGATGTACTTCTTCCTGGGTCAGACAGGAATTCATCTGCTTTATACACAAATCAATGATTGTCTTTTAAAGTACATTTAAATTTTTTATTTCCTTTACTTTTACAGCTCATAACAACATGATTAAAAAAAATTAAAAAAGTGCAGCGGGAGCAGCTCGAACGAATGAAGAAATTCAGGGAGCTGCAGATGCAAAAGATAAGGGAGCTGAAGCTCCAATTGTCACACCAGCTGACCCTAATGGAGAAGGCCAACCAAAAGGCCCTTGATGAACTGCTCCAAGAGCAAAAAAGAATACAAAGTTTACCATAGTTTTTTGGGGGGCTTCTGTTATTTATGTCAATTAATATTTTTCTTTATTTAAAAATTGTTTTATCAAACTTTATTGTTCTATAAAATCTGTTGTGTTTTTTTTTTTTTTTTTTAACCAATGGGGTTACAGTACGGACAATTTAGTCTGGAGCTGCCTATGGTCGCACCACTTATTCACTATGATTATTTTCTTGTCATGTCATATTTTCTTGTCATTGTCATGAAGAGGTCATGTGTGTGCCACAATTCGAACTGAATACTGTGGACTGTGGTGCTCTCAGCAGCACGCGTGACTGGACCAGGTCCAATCATAGACCTTGTACAACATGCATACATGTAATCCAAAACTATTAAAATACAAGTATTAGTAATTAATGTGATCATGTCATCAAAAATAATAATAATTATGGCTATAAATGGAAAATATTTGATTTTAGGTTACCATTATATTACATTGCATTTAAATTGTATGTGTGTGGGGTATGAGCAATGGGGTATTGGCCAATAGCCATCTGAGGAGAGGTATACCTGTGTAGTGAGGTTACGGTACGGTATGGGGTATACAGCTGGTTCACCTCTACATGGTGCACCCTGAGTTATGGTAAATTAACCAGCGAATACTGAAATACTGGAGGTCAATCATTACTTCTCAAAAACTGTGTGTGAGTGAGGAGGTGGGGGGGACATGATGGAGGGGGGTTTAAGGTGATGGAGGGTTTAAGGGGGGAGGTGGGTTTGGTGTGGGTTTTATAGCGTGGGATATACAGTGTGTAGCAGGTAAATAGAGGTGCTATGTGCATATGAGAGATATTTGTCTGCTATCCATACATAGATGTTACAGACATTGTAGTGTAACCACTGTAATTTTTGCCATAATCATTTACCGCTTCACAACCAATGACATAGCTATACTTCATCCAGCAGAAAAATTAAACATGGATCAATCCTTATGCGGGCGCCGTGGCCACCTGCTTTGTGTGGCTGCATACACCTACGACTAATGTCCGTGACTGTCAGTAATAACGATGGTGGACATTTAACCCATAAGATGTAAGGGTCACTTGTTAACTATAACAATACAAGCAATACGAATGTTTTAGCAATAGTGTTGGATTCGAAATGCAACTAATATTTTATTGCATTGCAATTCCAGCTTTGGAGATTTTGCTATAGGTGGTATTGGTAGAATTAACTAATAAAACAAATATAGTACTGTATGTCAGAATAGTGCATTATAAAAGTTGGATTCACAATGCGGTTAATAATAATAGCAAATATTATCGCGACATTGTGATAAAAAATTAGCACTGCTAGATTCAATATTAGTTAAGTTCGTTAATTCTAGAAAGCTGACCCATTCCATTAGAGACCCAGCAGCAGCCTCAAGTTGAAATCGCAATGCGATTAATATAACTTGAATTAATCGCATTGCGATTTCAACTTAGACCTGGTTTAATATGGTTGGCTTGGTAGAATTTAGCTCCATATTTGTCAACTTCGATAATTCTAGTAATCAAATAGGAAGGAAGGTTGACTATAGAGACAGCTGTGTTTAATTCGCTATGCGATTATATTACTTTGCTATTTTTTTAAATAAATAGAATCATTCTAATTGTCAAGTATTATAACTATTCTATTTATTAAAAAAAAGCTAAGTTATATAATAGCATAGCGAATTAAAGACTTAGCTGTCTCTACTAGTCAACTTTCCTATTTGATTGCTAGAATTAGCGAGGTTGACGAATATGGAGCTAAAACGAAGATGGAGAACTTCGTTTGGAGGAATATGACGAATACATTCGTCATCTTCGCTAATTCTACCAAGCCAACCATAGTAAACCAGGTCTAAGTTGAAATCGCAATGCGATTAATTCAAGTTATATTAATTGCATTGCGATTTCAACTTAGCACTGATATATTCCATATTTGTTTGTTAATTTTAGGCTAGAATTAACGAATATGGAATATAGCAGCGCTAAGTTACAATTGCAATGCGATTGATTCAAGTTATATTAATTGCATTGCGATTTCAATGTAATTCTCAAATCTGACAGTACATTCTAGTATGGAGGCGTTCCCATGGTGATGGGGACTCTCCATGAGCACGTAAATCGGCAGAAGAGGCAACGGGCAGCCAGGAAGCCAGGAATCCTATGGACAGATAAGAACTACTTTTGGGAAGTGGGAAAGAAACAAATATGACAATAATAAAAAATAAAAAAAGAATATTTGAAATTGCGAACTTATAGCACTATATTCAAAATATTTGCGAATTAGCAAAGTGACGATATTCGCTAATAAAATTCGATATTTGTATATTCGCGCTCAACACTAATTGTGAGTCTATCCTTAAATGTTCATGTCAAATACACCCAAATCAGTCAATTGCCATAAATACAGTATGCGAGTGTAAGAACCTGTTTGGCCAAAAAAAAAAAAAAAAAATCAGCTTATTAAGGAACATTTCCTTTTTCATTGTTCAAAATCACATACGGTAGGTTATCTATAGTATTTGCCATCAATAAGTTTATGTGGCATTAATACGGGATTCATATTGCAGTTTCAGAATGTAGAAACTTTCATGTCAATATTAGATAGCCTTAATTTCATGATTTCATGGTTCATTTAAAAGTATTGTAATGTGATACAGCTAAAATACTGCTCATAATACTGTATATGAGGAAACAGCCATTTTACAAGGTATTAGTGTTAGGAGTTAGAACATAAATTATCATTGAAAGAAACAAAACATAATGGCTGTTGTGGTTTCTCTTTGTTCGACCTACATATTGTTTCTCACATGGACACTGAATGATTTATATGCTATTGGTGGAATTGCATGTCAGAAATTCCCCAATCTCATGTGTGAAACCATGTTGTGTGGAACTTATTTGTGCTGTCTTCTTTGAAAATGTTACGGTTTTGCAATTACTACACTGGTCACAACGATAGAACCCTTTTAAATTAAGCCATTTGTGTATGGTTTGTCTCTCATTCTTAAAAGTTTTAATTGATGGTGCCACTTTCAGGCCTAAATTCAGGGCTTTTGTGTATGTAATTTGTGGGATAGTAGTTACTAGGTGTCCTATTAGTTGGTCTTTAAAAATGAAATGCCATGTTGTTTAATGATTCTCTCTATTTTTTTGTATTGCAAATTAAAACGTAAGATGATACGAATGATCTCCTCCTCTCTGGTTTTCTTTGTCATAGTGTTGTTTGTTGTAAAGAAGGATTGGCGGTCTAATTCCCTTACCTTAGACAGAGATGTTTCAATTACATTTAATGGGTATCCTTTCATTAAGAATTGTTCTTTCATCAGTTTGGCCTCTTCCTCAAACTGTTCATTGATGGTACAATTGCGTTTAATATGGCAAAACTGACCTGATGGAATATTAAGGAGCCATCTCGGTAGATGGCAGCTTGAATATATTATGTATCCATTTTTGGTTACTGGCTTTTGATAAGACCTGCATACTAGTTTGTCTTGGTCCACTGTACTCTGTAGATCCAAGAATTTGATTGATGATCTACTTATGTTCGATGTAAACTGTAGGTTATATGAGTTTGTATTAATTTCCTCTAAAAAGGTTTGGAGTTCAATCTCTTCTTTTTGCCAAATAAAAATAATATTGTCAATATATCATTGCCAGAGGACCAGGTCTGTCCCCAGTCTGGGATTGATGTTTTCCAATTCTCATTGAGCCATAAATAAGTTGGCATAACTTGGGGCAAACCCATGGTGGTACCTCTAATCTGGAGGAAAAATTCTGATTCAAAATAAAAATAGTTGTGCATCAATATGAATTGTACTCTGCCAAATATGCAACCTGTTCTAAACAGAATCTACCACTACTTTTTAGCTGTGATTCCATGGCTTCTATGATTTGATTGTGATCAATAATGGTATATAAGGAGTGCACGTCGAGAGTACCAATAAGCCAATAAGGTTCAAATATTAGTTTTTCTATCATCTTTATGATATGGGTTGTATCTTTTATATATGATTTTATATTCTTAACCGCCGGTTGCAGTAATTTATCAATATATTGAGACAAATTCGATGTCAGGGAGCCGATGCCTGAAATAATTGGTCGCCTGGGGGGGGGGGGGAATCTGTTTTTTATGGATCTTAGGTAGACAATAAAAAACTGGTATTTTCTGTTGTGCGTTTAGAATAAATTGATATTCGCAGTCCAGAAGTATCTTATTATCTAGTCCCTTCAGGCAATACTCATTAAGTTTAAAATCCTTTGTTGGGTTATTTAATTTCTTATATGTTGATTCATCTGCTAATTGTTTTTTTGAGCTCAACACTATATTTTTTAGCCTCTAGGATTACAACCGCCCCACCCTTGTCTTCTGGTCGTATTACGATGTTCTCTTCCTTTTGCAATTGTCTGATAGCCTGGATTTCAGGATTAGTTAAATTATTGTACCTAATGGGTGTGTTCTTTATTTTCCTCAAGTCAGATTATACGCATTTCCGGAATGGTGCTATTTCTTGGCTTATTTCCTGTCTTTAACCTTTTTTAGATTTAGATTTCAACTCTGTATGTACATATTTATTTAAAATAGTAACTTTGTGATTCATGGGGTTTTTAATTTTTTAAACATGATTTCCGAATACATTTTTCTATCCCTATATAAGTGTCAAATTTGTTTATTTTAGATGTTGGCGCAAATTTTAGGCCCTTATTCAATAATTTTGTTTGTACATCAGTCAAGGTGATAGAACTTAAATTTACTATTGAATCGTGATTGGTTGTGCTATTTCCTATCTGCTGTGCTTGGTTCTTGTTTCTATGTCCCCTTCGTATCTTCTTTTTCCTCTTTCCTGTCCCTGATCCTTGTGATAGTGTGGATGTTCCTGTCTGTAATTGTGTGTTGACTGTTGGTGTATGCTTCCTACACATGGTGATTTGGATTGGTGCTGGGTGTTGAACTTTCGTTCCTGATTCGTGAACCTGTGTCTCAGGTTGTAAAAAAAGGTTAGAAGTTGATGGAAACCCCATCAAAATGGTTTGGCAACAGCATTAAGATAGCTGGATGCGTCTTAGACTCATATTATGTACGACATACAATAGACAACCACACAAAGGCTATATGCCAAAAGCCAGGTATGTACAAGCCATCCATCTATCCATGAGACAGATAACAGCCAGTATACCTTACAATGGCAGCTTTGTGCACTGTGAGATATTCCAAACCAGCTCTCATCTGACTGAGAAGCAGTAAACCTCAAAGTTATTTTGCATCTGTTGGATGGCTTGGGTTGACCTGCACACCTAGATTAATATCATTAGGGCGACATAAAGTTTTTCAATTGTCCTAACATAATATTCAATAACCTTTCTATACAGTTTTGTTATGTAAAAACTCATTTTCATAAACATGGTTATATGGGAAAGACATGCAAATGAGCAGAATCTGCCTTGTTTTTCAGCTGTCATAAGACTATGAAAACCAATAGATGGGGCTATTGAGTTATGAACAGCGCCCTCTATTGGTTTCACAGTCTTATGACAAGTCTAATATTCTTGTCAGAAGACTATGAAACCGATAGAGGGCGCTGTTCATAACTCACATAACTCAATAGCGCCATCTTTTGGTTTCATAGTCTTCTGATAAGAATATTAGACTGAATCTTATGACAAGCTTATTAGTGTAGCCTTTTGCATGGAAAATTCAGGATAAAAATTCACTATTAGAATATTCGCGAGCTACACTAGGATGATATCTGACACTGGGAAAGCTGGGTAATAACTCAGTGATAAAATCTGTCACTGGGAAAGCGGGGCAATAACTCGTGATCAACACTGAGTTATTACCCAGCTTTTCCAGTGTCAGATATTATCACTGATTTACTACATAATTATTACATAATATTTGTTATATTGCTATATATGATATATATATATATATATAGCGAATATGATCTCAGCGAATAGTCTTGTCATAACACTATGCAACTAATAGAGGGCGCTGTTCATGATTCATGATTCATGAGTCATGATTATGAATATTCCACATTATATTTTATTATTTTATTAATAAGAAACCCTTTATAATTTTGATTACAAGTATAGAAGGTAGATTATCCATACACTTTGCCTCAATTGGTTTATCATGTACAGTCGAAGAATTTATAATAACAGATTAATCAATGGAGAGTGCTTTTCGCTAGTATAATATACATGTTTGTGAATATTTTCTAGGATATGAGAAAGTAGGATACATATTGGTCTCTGGGGAATTAATAGTAGTTTCTCACAAGAAAACGTACCTTCTTGCTAAAATAACGCACGAGAACCGCATTGAAAACACATGTGTGTTTTTTTGGGGAGAATCTGCAGATTTGCATGCTGTACATAACCTATATATTGGATTTTTGACAATCAAGTGGGAAAAAGAAGAAATTGGCATAAATGTAATGATGGTGAGAAAATATGCTGATCCAGTACTGGTTTGGAAGATGACCATTGTTCCAGATTTTTGGAATAACCACTGCTTTAGATGACCATATAAAAGGGGAGATTAATAACCTAGGAGGAAGCCACTGATGAAGGAGTAAGGCTATACGAAATGCGTCTAGTGTTTTGAGACCTGCAAATTTGGACTCCCATTTAATATCCATGGATAAATAATATGAGCAAAGTTGCAACAAGCCGACATATAAGTGCCGTTCTGAAACATACAACCTTCCTCCCAGTGTTCTACTGACAGCGGTGCCGCAAGTAAAGACCTGGCACACGTGATAATTTGACCTCCGAACTACTGAGCCACAAGAGACGCCGAATGCAAACTTCCAGGAGCGGCGCAGCCGGAGGATAAGGTATTGCCTGAACGGTGCACCCTACTCTTCAGTAGAGAGGTAAAAAAACTTCATACCCAGCCTGACACGTGGGACGCCACGGAGCAGCTGCGGGTACTAACTCTATTGACTACCACTAACATAGGGATTTTCAGTGTAAGTGACATCCCATAAAGTAACTAACACTCCAAAAAGACTTACCTACGGAATTTAACTATACCCAACATGGGATACAGATTATGCTACACCAATATGATTGCGTAACCTCTGGATGGATCTAAAGTTCATACAATTACGTTGTAAGTCTTTTTAGGGGTTGAGTAACCCTTTGTGGACATTTTAACCATTTTTATATTCTAATATTGTTTTTTTCTTTAACATTTTCTCAGTCCTGAGGCCCTTTTTAGCTTTTCTTGACGAATACTTAAAGGGATTGTCTCACCTCATGAATCCACTGTAAATCACTTACTTGTTGTCCAGTGAACGTATTTTCAATATACATCAATTTTCAAATATGGCTTTGACTCCGGTAATTACCATTTTTATACCTCCAAATTGCAGGCTCGTTTCTAGAGGTTACGGCCACCACTGTAACGTTCAAAGCGGTGGCCCTGCAGACGCACAAATATTAATGCTCCGGCTGCTGCAGTGGCCGGGTTTCAGGGGATCGAGCTCGAACTAAGACTTGCGAATGCGAATTCACTCCTGGCCCTAGCCACCCCGTATGAGCTCCATCCAAACTGCACGGATCAATAGTACAGCTACAGGGAAGGCGCATTATGTGGACATGATTACTGGGGGATGGGGCATGTCACGATCTTCTCTGTTATTTCAGAGGCTGAATCTCCTCTAAGAACCTCAGGAGCAAGCACGCATGAAGCAAGGGGAGGGGTTACTTTCTCCCTGCCAGGCCTGCTGTGCTTTGTATCTCAGAGTTCAGCTCCACCCACAGCAAGCAAGGAAGAGAGGCCCTGAGAGCAGTGAGGCAGACTGCAAATAGGGAGGTGAGACATCCCCTTTAACCGTAGGTTTTACTTTTCTTGTGATTAATATGGGGTTTTACTAAATATTTACAAGTTTTTCATGAGTTTCTTTATGGTGTTTTGTTTGTATATGTGTATATAGTGGATGTAATAAATATCAATTTTAAATCATAGTCTCCAGGTGGTTGTAGATAATGAGTGCCTGCCTCCATTAGTTCAATTAACATTCCACCATAACCTGCTCTATCCTGACATGAGGCTATCATGCCCTGTTATCTATAATCTGATTGGCTCAGTGTCCTATACCATACACATCTGATTGGCTTTGTGTTTGTGTCTTTATGTATAAATAAAGACTGAGGAAGGGGAAACCCGGACTCTATTGTACACCAACTCTGTGTGTGCTTGATGTCCCCTGGCCGGTGATTTGATTGATCCTCGACAACTTCATTTTTAGTAGAGGAATCTACTCTAACAGTAATTGTGAGCTCGTCCGCGATCCCATCACATCTGCCTTTACTGAAGCAATAAGGGAGCTCCTGAGAGGCAAGGAGAGACATAAAAACCACTGTGAGTAAGCCCTTGTCTTACTGATCTCTCTCCTTCCCTCTCTAGGTGAGTTCTCGTTTCAGTCCAGGTGGAAAACGGGGAATCTCTGAGAACTTGTTCAGGTTAATTTGTCTGCCTTCATGTTGTTGTGTTTGTCACTGTCAATACACTAGGCCAGGGGTGGCCAACCCGTGGCTCTTGAGCCGCATGCGGCTCTTTGCTTCTTCAAGTGCTGCTCTAGCTGTCGAGCCGGGAAGCAGTCAGGTGGCTCAATCTCCATCCCATGCTCAGATCCCTTTTCCTGATCGGGCACTGTAGCTACAGCTCTCCACCTGATGCACACAGTGTGAGAACGTAGTATGTGGAGACACGGACTATGACCTAATGTTGTGCTCATCAGGTCACAGTGGAGAGCATGTTAGGCCTGCAGAGTAGCAGGTGCCTGAGCAGGAGCCCAGTGCCTGATCAGGAGAGGGAAAGAGATTTTTTTAAATTATAGAACTGAGCAAGGGGCTCTGATCTAAGCATGGGAGGTTCTGATCTGAGCATGGGGGGGGGGTCCTGATCTGAGCAATGGGGTCTTATCGGAGCATGGGGTTCAGATTTGTGCATGGGGCAGATCTGAACATGGGGGGTCTTGTTTGAGCATGCGTTGGTCAGGTCTGAGCATGGGGGGTCAGATCTGAGAAGGGGGAAGTCTGAGCATTGGGGGAAGATCTGAGCACTGAGGGTCTGACACTGGGAGTCTGATTTGTGTTGTCTGATCTGAGTATTGGGGGTCTTATTTGGAGGTCTGGGGATTTTATTTTAGGACAGAGGAGGATTAGGGATCTGATTTAGGAGTCTGATCTAAGGTCTGATGAAAAATATATATTTTCATTTTTTTTCTATGCTAATAAAAAATAAGAAAAAAATATTTTTCTCAGACCTATTTTTTTCTCTTATTTTTCTTTGTTAAAACCTAGGTGCATCTTGTAGGGCGAAAAATATGGTCTTGTGTGTAAATGTATAGCTTGCGGCTCCTGGTAGTCATACTTTTTTGGGGGGGGGGCTCTTTGTGTCTGTAAGGTTGGCCACCCCTGCACTAGGCTATGTGTGTGAAAGGAGAGTGGATGACAGGAGCGCTTCTGTTGTGATTCCAATATGTAGACCCAGAATAAATACAGAGATAACACCAACCGGCCTGTCCAAGGTGTTCTCTTCAGCCCTTGATCCCTGGGTCCACTGGAATCAAATTAGAAGTTGCTTCTTGCAGAAGTGACCGGTATGGACTAGTGAGGTGCAAACAGCCAGAAGCGAGAGATACAGTACAGGATTCTGCTGTAAGAGCATGGTGCATGTGACTGAGTGATAAGCCCTGCGATTATTATGTGAAACAGACAATCAGTAGAGATCTATGCATATCTGATCAATCAGTGGCTGTTTGGGATAGTGATATCTTTTTGTGAATATTCATGTTGGGCTAAGGGTGGCGAAGTGGATGAACTCATCTCAGGACTCTCTTGGCGGTGGTAATTCTGTTGTGTCTGTGCTCAAGGGGTCAGAGAAAAAGGGTTCTGTTGCAAGGCATACCAACCAGTGTTAAGGAATCCAGTCCTCCAAAAGGTCCCTAGGAAAATTGATCCCGCGAGTAGGCGTAATTAAACTATCAGGAGGGGATCATAGGCTCACAAAATAACAGAAGGACTGAGATAAAGTCATTCCCAGGGAGTGAATACTATGGATTTTTGTGAGGGAACTTAAGTAATAGCAAAAATACTCAGGTGGGTGAATTGAGGTAAAGTCAGTCCCAGTGAGTGAATGCTATAGATCTTAAGGGAGGATGGGCAGTGGAAGGTATAAAAGAGGTGATAAAAAGGTGAAAAGTGTCCAAGACCGGGTGCTTGGATAAATTGTCAGGGTTCCGTTAGAAAGAAAGGAAATGGATAGAAAAAGAGAGAAGTGAAGGAGAAGATGAAAACATGGCCAGAGGTGTCTGAGTAAGTAAAGAGTAGAAAAGGTAAGAAGGTACAGGAGAGGTAATGTATGTGGTAGAGTAGTAAGACTCTGATGATGAGCACCTCACCGCAGCCTCGGAGTCCCATTAACTTTCCCCAATAATCGTTGTTCAACCACAGGCGCCGCCACCTCCTTCTGCTCCCATTATATTAAGTTTTCCTCTCATTGTCACACCACAGTCGCCGATGAGCTACAATAGCCTGTTTTGAGAGCCAATTGCTCCAATCAACCCCCTTCCTCTTTTTACCAAGTGAAGAAGTAAGGGAAAGATAGGAGATCCACTAGGGCCCTATAAATTGTAGTCATTCACATAGGAAATCTAATATCACCAGATCACCGACATATCAGGAGCTTGAGATCCAGTCAGTTGATCTGTGCAGAAAACATATCACAGCCATTAGAGAATAATATTGTGGTGAACAACGCCCACAGAGAGATCCCATACAATGTTTGATGTGCAAGAATGGAACCCCTCCCCCCTTACTATCTCCCAGTTATTTCGAGGTATCCCAATCTGCCATCCCTACTACCCTGCATCTTCAAGGCTTACACTTACACACACACACACACATCCCTTGCTAATAAATGCATATCATGAAAGAAGAAGGGAACATACTTGCAAATATAACTCCAAATATAGCTATCAATGCTGCACAGTTCTGAACCCAGCCACATTACTTCCACTAGGTCCAGAAGAGGGGAGTGAAGAATGGCAGAGCGAAAAAAGAGAATAAGGAAGGCAGGTATAATGAGTCCAGAGATGAGACAAAACAAGAGACAGATATACAAATGAGATGGGAAAGGAGTCAGAAGAGGGAGGTACCACAAGAAATGGTCCCATTTAGTGACTCAGATGATGTGC
Source organism: Bufo gargarizans (assembly GCF_014858855.1). NCBI lineage: Eukaryota > Metazoa > Chordata > Amphibia > Anura > Bufonidae > Bufo > Bufo gargarizans. The sequence continues at coordinate 235,308,928 of NC_058083.1, forward strand.
ATGACTGTTTTGAACTAATGAAACAAGAAAGTAAGGAATTAGACAATGTAATAGTCCAATACCTAATGCAGATCTTGAGCTTTTTATAGATGGGTCTCGGTACTACCTTGAGGGAGAACCACGGACAGGATTCGCTGTCACCACTGTACATGAATTACTGCTCCAAGAACCACTTCCCCCTGGGATGTCAGCATAGGAGGTGGAGTTGAAGGCACTCGCTGCAGCATGTATGATGGCAGAAGGACAGATCGCTAACTATTTATTGACTCTAGGTATGTTTTTGGCATAGCGCATGATTATCAACCCATTTGGAAAAGTGGAAACTTTGCTGAATCCTCAAGTAAACCATTGAAGAATGCCCAATTGTTCAGGGCCTTGCAGTTGCCAACAAAGGTTGCTGTTATCAAAGTGTAGGCGCACAAGAAAGATACCTCTGCAAAAGCCAGGAGAAACTGCAGGGCTGATCAAGCTTCAAAAGCTGCTTCCTGTAATGGCAGAGTGCCACTTTACAGCAGCAATAGGGAAGGTGGATAGGTAATTGCTAGGCCAAATGCAGAACTAGGCTTTCAATAAGGAAATAAGGGGATGGAAGGTAAAAGGGGCTGAGAAGAGGCAATAAGAAATCTCGGTCGTAGAGAACAAACTTTGCCTGCCATGAGCCCTGTACCCCATTGTGACCTATCTAACACATGGAGCCACAAATGCTTCCAGGGAAGCCATGGTAAGTCTGATAGATAATTTCTAGATTGCCCGGGGATTAAACAATGTGGCTACATGCTTTGTTCAGACCTGCCTGATCTGTTCTTGCCATAAAATGGAAAGATAATTAAGAGTTCCTCTAAGCTCACCCAAAGCCATAATATCTGTTCTAGCGACTGCAGATAGATTTCATCCAACTACCAAAGGTGGGCTGCTATGAGTTTGTGTTTGTCTGTGTGGATCTCTTCTCAGAGTGGCCAGAAGCATGGTGTTTTATCAAGGCGACTGCAAGGACCGTGTCCAAGAAAATCCTCTCCTGTATGTAAGTATGGGGTTCCTCAATCTATACAAAGTGATAGAGCTACACACTTCTCAGCAGTAGGACAGGAAAAACTATTGAAGACAGAACAGGCTCACACATCGCTTATCATCCACACTGAAGCTCAAGATTTAGAAGGCAATGGCAGAGAATAGAAAACCCTGGACTGAATGTCTCCCTATTACTCTCCACTCAGGAAGAACCACCCCCAATGGGAAAAGCAGTAGCCACATGAGGTTCTTTTTGCCCCCCCTCTAAGACAGTATTTTCCACCGTAGAGGCAAATGTTACTTTCTGATCTCACCTCATATGTGGGGGCCCTGCAACAGAAATTGATCCATATATATATATACATATATATATATATATATATATATATATATATATATATATCACAAAGTAAATGTTTCTGTTCCAGAACCTTATCTATCCTAGCCCCATTACCTGAAGTATTATGTGTGTGAATTAGTGTCTATGCATTGACCCTCACAGGACTCTGTGGCACTGTACAGGTTGACCCTCTCTTGCTCTATTGGCAGGTGTTAGACTCTGAGGTGCTGATCAGCCTTGCTATGTATTCTGTGTTTTGTGTATTTCAATAGGGACGTTTCTGTTTATTGTTATTTTTGTATGTTTTATAAAATTATCTCACCTAATCATGTCCATGTCTTTTCCTCGAGGCCCATCAATAACTACACTGAGACAGGTCTGGAAGAGCTACAGCTCAGTCAATCTATGCACAACCCAATCATCCCTACTCCCTCACCCAGAACAACAGAAGGAGATGCCCGGTGTGTGATGGATGGAACCCGAACATTCTAGATATTTGTGTCTATTGCGTAAACCCCTCATTATAATCGCTCAGTTAGTGGTAGGGAGAAATAGGGATAACTAGGGCAGGCAAGGTTCCAGAGGTCCCAGAGTCCCACCATCAGGGGCTACTGGGATCATAGAGGTAGAATATCACAGATGAAGGGACAGGATAAGGGAAAGATAGAATCTTAAGAATTTGTAAAAAAAAAAGACGGGAATTGTTAATGTAACCGACTCTATTTTATCTTTAAACAAACTTTTCCAAACTGCTTAAGGACATTCCAATATAAGGTGTGGGATAGGGGTGGTGGGCTACAAGACTTGTTTTCGTTGCCAAGGGCTAAGGCTAGAATAACCCTATCCACACATTCCACCATAACCTGCTCTATCCTGACATGAGGCTATCATGCCCTGTTATCTATAATCTGATTGGCTCAGTGTCCTATACCATAACCATCTGATTGGCTTTGTGTTTGTGTCTTTATGTATAAATAAAGACTGAGGAAGGGGAAACCCGGACTCTATTGTACACCAACTCTGTGTGTGCTTGATGTCCCCCGGCCGGTGATTTGCTTGATCCTCGACAACTTAATTTTTAGTAGAGGAAGCTACTCTAACAAGGGCTTATTAGCCGTTGTGCGGTGAAGTGAGAAAATTAAAGCCTTTTTTTGGTGTGTTTTAATCCCCTTTTGCAGACAAGCGTGTCCGGATTAGGTCCTGATGCGTTGCGGATGCGTTCAGTGAAAACTGCGCAATTTCAGAAGTAAAAGTCAATTCAGTTTTGTTTGTGATCGCGTTCAGTGGTTCAGTTTTTATTGCACGGGTGCAATGCAATTTAAGGCGTTTTGCACTCTCGTGATAAAAAAATTGAATGTATACAAATAACATCTCTTAGCAACCATTCTTGAAAAACACATCGCATCCGCACTTGCTCATGGCTTTCCCAATGCTCGTGTACACAGACCCATTGAAATAAATGTGTCCGGATTCTGTGCGGGCGCAATGCTTTCGCATCACGCCTTGCACCCGCGTGGAATATTCGCTCGTGTGAAAGGGACCTTAGTGGCAAAAAAAACTTTATTTGGCATTCACGGCCGCAGTTATATGTTCTAAAGCCTTTTTTTTGGCGTGTAATAGTGGGGAAAATAAAAAGGTCTGTTAGCTGTTGTGTGGTAAAGTGAGAAAATTAAAGTCCTTTTTGGGTGTATTAGTGCCATTCAGCGGTGAAGTTCCATTGTACTAAAGCCATTTACAGGGTTTATTGATAGGATAGATACATACGTCCTAATAGCCGTTCTGCAGTGAATTGTGATTGTTATATTTATTTTTTTGGGGTGTATTAATAGGAAAAAGAATACGTCTTATTAGCCGGTCTGCAGTGAACTGACATTGTTATACAGCCATTGTTGGGGTGTATTAATGGGAAAAATAAGTACGTGTTATTAGCCGTTCTGCGGTGAATTTAATTTGTTATACAGACATTGTTGCTCTGTATTAATAGCAAAAATAAGTACAGTATGTGTTATTAGCCGTTCTGCGGTGAATTTACATTGTTATTCAGTGATGAAATGTTTTTGTGATACAGCCTTTTTTGGGGAAATTTATGGGTGATTGTAGAGTATCTTCCATAGGGACTAACAATTTGTCAATTAGCCATTCAGTGGAAAATTTTGTTTGTGATACAGCCTTTTTGGGGAAAATTGGTAGATGAATGTAGACTCTACTATAGGGAATGAGTAATTGCGTTGATTAGCCATTTAGTGCTGAAACTTGTTTGTGATACATCCTTTTTTGGGAAAATTGGTCGGGGCTATAACTTACGGTCAGGGACAATATATGTCCTTTACGGTCCACTAGGTAAATGTGGTTCCTGCCCAGCCAAACCAGCAACTTGGCCAGGTGATGCTGCTTCTGCCTTCACGTTCTCACGCCGTTGGCCCTGCGACAATGTTCGCCTCTGCCTCCTCATCCTCCATCTTGTCCTCAGCCTCCACTGCAGGGACAATTCACAGTGCTCCTCCAGCATACCACATGTGCAGGGAACGGCGGTGTCATGCTGTTCTAAACCTCGGTTGCCTGGGCAAACGGAGTCACACAGGGGAGGAACTGTTCCATGTTCTTCATCAAGAAATCAAATCCTGGCTTTCTTCGCGACAACTCAAAATTTGAATCATGGTGACCGACAAAATGGTGTCGGCGCTGCGTCAAGGATGGCTGAGCAGGGGGCGTGGCCTGGTCGGGCATGTGAGCGGACGTGCTTGCGGGGAGCTCCTGACCTGCAGTCTGCTATCCTGTGGAATCCTGTATCTGCAGTAAGCGCCGTTGCTCTGGGCTTCACTGAGAGACACAGGGGAGTGTGCGGATCCTGTAAAAACCACAAACCGGCAAGAAGGAGAGGGAGCTGAGAGAGGCCAGAACATCCACGCCGGTCAAACAAGATGGCGCCGCATCGGAGGTACGGGCTGCGGATGTGGCGGCCCGTTTGGGTAAATACGCCCACACAGCCTCTAACATACCTTCCTCTGAAGTGCCTGCTCCATCCCTTGTTACATCGGGGGAGACATCTGTGAGGCAGAAAACCTTGGCGTCATCAGCAATGGGGCCTGAATATGAGGACTCACTGGCAGGGGAGATGGCTGGAGCTGCAGCTTCTGTTCCCCTAGCTCCACCTAGTGGCCCTGCATTTTTATGTACTCAGCATATCCAGCATAGACAGCCTAATAATGATATTGGTGAGCCCACTTCTAAGGATATCTTTAAGGCGGTTCAGCAATGTAACAGCTCGCTTATGCAGCGTCCCACTACATGTGTGTGGGCACTGCTTAAAAGCACTTTTTATATTATTATAAGCACTAGGTTGTCATGTATAATTTTGCATTTGTGTAACTGCAAAATCCCTGTTAACAGGCCTATTAATTGCAATTTATACATCCCACCACTAGATGGGGATAGAGCTTAGGTCTTATATATACCTAGGTTAGGCCTAATTAGGGAGTTGAGTTGAGACCAGGAGGGAGTTGAGAGGAGTTGAAACTAGGATGTAGTCAGAAGAGAGCAGATCTGAGGTAGTCAGATCAAGTTAGTGGGAGGAAAGATAGAGTGAAGACTTCTCAACACAGATTAGTGAGTGGAGCCAACTTCGCTAGAAGGTGTTTACTCAGATGTTAGGCGCAGAAGAGCGTTTTCATTCTGTGGCCGGACTATAGACTTGCATCCCTGACCAGTAGGAGAAGAGTTTGCCTCTCTGGAAAAGAAACAAACATTCCTAGGAATTCATCGGTGATAAGAGCCATTATTTAGGGCCACAGACACCTTTGCATGGTGGAGGTTTATTAGCTTCTGGCAGCCGCACCAACCTTCTGAGGGACAGTTGAGTTTTCCTGTCTAAAATATTTAGCTTGTAGGGAAAGTCAAGGAATAGGATCCAAAGCATCTAATGGAACCAGATACACCTACCCCACTGCTCCAAAACCCACCAAAAACCTGACAAGCCTTAAACAGTGGATTTTCAGAATTGTCTCTGTACCATCTAAAGACTGCATAATTGTACTACTGCAACTGAAAGACCTCTAAAGTAAAAGTTGTATCTTACCACTGTCTACCTCATTATTACTACCTATGGTTGTACCACCATTAACGGTACTGGCGTCACGACAAAAAACATCAAAGGACTCAGCCGCAACAAGCACGCTAAGCACCCCTAACATCAAGGGTACCTCAACCACAATCTTGGCTGATGCTTCCTAACAAAGAGCGTACCCCAGAGAATTTCGTGCTGTCCACCTCAACACTGTGCTGCCAGCCCAGGTAGGCTACCTGCTGGCCGTGGGTGGACTGATGAACTGTGTGTTGTACCATTTGACCCCTCATCAGTCTACCGTGAACCTCACATGTTCCCCCTGCGACTGGCTGGCTGCACTTGCTCTTATTACTACTAACATGGGTAGCTTGCAAGAAAATATGTCCTTTCTCCGCCAAGACCTTAAAAAAGTCACCGATAGGTTGCTGAGGTTGAAGTCAGAGTGAGCACCTTGGAGGATCAATTGCCCCCTGTTAAAAAGAGATCTGGGCAGGATTATTCACAATGTAACTCTGTTGATGTAAAAAACAGATGATTTAGAGAATCGCTCAAGGAGGAACAACCTCTGTCTGGAGGGGGGCCCTGAGAAGGCAGAAGGTCCTGATCCAGTATCCTTTTTTGAAGATTGGATTACACTTAAATTTGGCAAGGACTTGCTATCCAGGATGTTTGCTATTGAAAGGGCGCACAGAGTGCCATTCCGCGCTCCACCACCAGGGGCCCCACCCAGTTTTAATGAAGTTGCTACACTTCAGGGACAGGGATGCTATACTTAAGAAAGCAAGAGACCATCCTGAGCTACTGATCAATGGAAAATAAAATTGCGATTTATCCAGATTTCTCCGCAGAGGTCCAATGGAAGAAAGTCAAGTTCCTGGATGTGAAACGTTGCCTTTGGAATCTAAAAATTCTGTACTCTATATTGTATCCCGTCAAGCTTTGTGTAGTGGTGCATGGAGAAGTCTGCTTCTTTGACACTCCTCTAGAGGCGGCGCAATGGATTGACACCCAAGAACCTTCGCTGAAGAATTCGGCATCCGTGGGATGAGTGTCCTGTCTATCCCAGAGTTGGATCACGTGAGATATGATGGATATACTAAGGGACACGTTTGATATGTTATGCATATTAATGCTTTACTTATAGGACGTACCTCCTTTCTGTCTACTGTTCTTATGATCTTTTGTTTATGTTATATGTGTTCTATATGTAGGGTCCTTAGGCCCATGTGTTATTTTGGTGATATGTTGCGGGTGTCACCTAAAGATATTTAAATATGTCTTTGTACTTTGATCGTACACATTACGCTGCAGATTCACTTGCATGTGGGCAGGTCAGCAAAAGTAACCCGATCTATGTTTGAATTCTCTCATGGGTTTTCCTGTGGCAGTTATCCCGCCATATATATGGCCGACTGTAGGGACATTTTTTCGCCCGTTTTGTTGGGTTTTTCAGGGTAGGGATCTTATCCTTGCCGGAAGCTGTTATGTTTTTGGGTTCGTTTTTGGGGCTGGGAATGGGTGAGTTGAGCAATGGAGCGGGACCTGAGATCTTATGTGGTATGTAAGGAGTATGGAGGCAACATGTATAACTGCTGTGGTGTGCTTGGCTATTGACTATACTATGAGGTTTTATGGCGAATAATCTTAAGATAATAGGGTGGAATGTTAGGGGTTTAGGTGAATCGACTAAACGTACTGAGGTGTTTATGGCGCTACAACGCTTTCACCTTGCTATATTCTGTCTGTCAGAGGCTCATTTATCTACTAACACTACCTCGGTCTTACAAAGGCCGTGGATTGGTCATGCATTTCATTCCATGTTCTCTTCACATTCTAGGGGTGTAAGTGTTCTAGTGCATAAATCTCTGCCTATTATGTGTCATTCGTCTCACATTGACCATAATAAACGGTATGTTTGTCTCCACTGTACCTGTTATCATTGGTCCTTTATATTAGTAGCAGTGTACATTCCCCCTCCCTATAGTAGTGTGGTTATAAAGGAAATTATGAGATATGTTGAGGATTTACCCCAATGCCCTATACTGATAGCAGGAGATTTTAATACTTGTCGTTCTGTAACATTGGATAGGGGAGGGATGTCGGGAGCAAGTAAGGACTCTAATTTCGCCAGTGTGTTGCGGGAATTGGACCTACATGACATTTGGCGGGTGAGGAACGTGAATTTGCATCAGTTCTCATGTTTCTCTAGCTCTCATTATTTGCTGTCCCGGATTGATTTAGCTATAGGTTCGCCTGAAGTGCTGTCGCTAGTGGCGGAAATCAAATACTTACCTAGAAGTCTTTCCGACCACTCCCCGATGTAGAAATTAATTTGGGCACTAAGCGTCTCCCTGGGATTGGTACATGGAAACTTAATCCGTTTTGGTTACAGCTGGTAGATGGGGAGAATGGTATGGTGGAGGAATTGAAGGAGTTCTTTGTGCAAAATGTTGGGTCGGCGGCTATGGGTGTGGTGTGGGATACTTGCAAAGCGTACTCTAGAGGCCTTTGCATTTAAAAGATTAGTCAACATAAAACTAAATCTCGGGAAGCCCAGAAAAAGCTGCAAGCTTTAGTAGTGGAGGCAGAGGAAAGGTTTGTAAATTCACCTGACATCGCAAGTGAGGACAACCTTATAGCAGCTCAGGCGGGGTTTAAGCAGCATATATTGCATACTTTGAAGCAGGGGAAAGTTCTGGTAAGCTACTAGCAAGGGTTATTAGAGCCCAGGAGGGACCGTCTGTCATGTCTCCATACAGCTTCTCATAAATGTGTGCTAATTAATTCATATAGGGTTTGTCCTGTATTAAAACATGGTCAATTAGCGCCATCTTCTGACCACTTCCTTATTGTTCTCTGTGTATGTTCAGCCTCTTTGTTACTCCTCCCCTTTGTGACCTCACTTATCTACAAGAAGGGGAGTAGTTTCTAGAAGTTGCCATGTTCCTTCACATGCTCTGCTGTACAAGATTTTCTAAACTTCTACTATAGGCTGCATAGCCGGTAAGGTATTATTTCTTGCTGTTCTTTCATACCTATGTGATTATTACTAGCTATAGACATGCATTATGTGTATTTCTGTGTAGGCAGCTAGTTAGCAGTTCAGATGTAAAGTAAGGGCCTAGTCAGCTAACCTTGCAGACATGTTGTATGCTGTTCTATGATATGTATATTTGCAGTTCATGTACTTATTGCATTCTTTGTTACTGGTTCACAGTTTCACACCAACTTACTCATTAAAGCTACAGATCATTACCTGGTCTCAATTTACTGAGTAGTAGGAGGGTGTTTATCTGCCTGCCAAGTCCATACACACTCTAAGGGTACACATGGTAACGAGGACAGGACAGTGAAACGGCTGCGACCTGGCGAGTGGAAAATAAGATACAGACTTCAGAGGCCGCTATCCCACCACACAGCTACCTGCATATGAGAACACAGCATTCTCCTCACAGTCAAGATCCTGAACAGCAGCATCATGTCACAAAGCCAAACTTCTTACAAGACAAGGTCTAAAGCCAGTTGCTCTGCAAGATCCTCAGCAGTCAGCAATGCCACCGCCATTGCACGTGCAGAAGCGGAGGCAGCAAAAGCACGCGCTGCCTTTGCAGAGCAAGAGATGCAACTAAAGCTACGTCAAGCGACATTTGAAGCTGAGAAGGCAAGTCAGCAAGCGGCACTGGAGAAGCTCTCAGCGCAGAAGGAAGCTGCCACAGCCATTGCCAAACCAGAGGCCCTGGAAGCACTCTTTTACCCAGACGACGAAGGATGCAGTGGTCCAGCCAACCTAGATATCATCCATCAAGATTCCCTGCAGCGCACTTCAGAGTATGTCCATCGACATTCCAGAATTATCGACACTCTCCAGCCGACAGAAGATCTTCAACAAGACCTCATCGACGGATTTCATCGAACTCGCCTCACAGCAACCCCGGAAGTCCAGGATAAGTCTCTAACCCGCAGGCCAGAGGACAATCCAGGAAATGAACTAAGTAGGGACCACCCGCCTTCCCATCAGGAGTTCCAGCCTGCGCATAATGTTCCAGAAACATCCTTTTTCGTGCCTAGAAGGTATGATACAGTCCAACCTAAAAGAGAGACTACTGACAGGTATGATTATACACCATTTTCTCAGTATCGCAACACACTGCCAGCTTACTCTCCTCCTGATCAAACCAGCATGGACATTGTTAAGTTCCTCACAAGGCGTGAGCAGGTTGGCAAGGGACTTGGGAAGTTTGATGATCAACCTGAGAGTTATAGGGCCTGGCGTTCTTCCTTTAAAAACACAATCAAAGACGTTGGACTATCCCCCAGCGAAGAGATAGACCTCTTAGCTAAGTGGCTAGGGACTGCATCTGCTGAGCATGTAAAAAGAATCAAGTTCAGTAATATAAGAAACCCAGATATCGGACTAAAAATGGTTTGGGACAGACTTGACAAATGTTATGGTTCATCAGAGGCAATAGAAAACTCTTTAAAAGGATAGAAGATTTCCCTAGAATAGCTCCCAAAGGCTTCCAGAAACTTAGGGAACTTAGTGACTTATTAATGGAACTTCAAGTAGCCAAATCTGAAGGTGATTTGTCGGGACTCACATTCTTTGACACTGCCAGGGGCGTTAACCTCATAGTACAAAAGTTAACCCCCGGCTTACAAAATGAGTGGGTCAAATGTGGTTCTAACTATAAGAAAAAACACCAGGCTAAGATAAGAAATGATCCTAGTTTTGATTTTACACTGGCATGTACTTCTGTTCCAGGTCTTCCTTCACGTAGAGCTTCAGTGGCGGTTCACAAGACTGAACTGTTCCCTTCAGACTCTCTCCACGGGTCTGCTGGTCCCTACCATGCTACAAACAAAGTTAAAAACCCTGGCAAGCAGTGTCCTATACACCGAAAACCACATTCTCTCCTGACATGTAGGGGCTTTAGAGAAAAACCCATCGAGGAGCGTAAAGCCTTCCTCAGAGAAAATAACATCTGCTACAAGTGCTGTTCTTCAACCTCTCATTTAGCCAAAGACTGCAAGGTTAGTGAAAAGTGTAAGAATGTGATAGCACAGACCATAGTACAGCATTACATCCTGGACCAGCTCCATGGACTTTACAACACGGTTACAATGCTGTTCAGCATGGTGGAGAGGAGGGTAACACTGCTATCACTACCCTGGAGGTTACTCCACAGTGCACTGAGATCTGCAAAGGATCCATAAGTGGAAGATCCTGTTCCAAAATATGTCTAGTCCGAGTCTACCCAACAGGACAAAGAGACAAAGCAGTCAAAATGTATGCCATTCTAGATGACCAAAGCAATAGGTCTCTAGCCACCTGAACCTATTTTGACATATTCAACATTAAAAGCCCCAGCTTCCCATACTCACTAAGGACTTGTGCGGGATTTGTGGAGACGGCGGGGAGAAGAGCATCCGGTTTCCAAGTTGAAGCGATGAACGGCGAGATCAGCTTGCCCTTACCAACTCTAATAGAGTTCAATCAAATCCCTGATCACAGATTTGAAATTCCTACTCCAGATGTCGCAATGCATCATGCACACCTAAAGCATATAGCCCACCTAATCCCAGAACTTGACCCACAGGCTAAGATAATATTGCTACTCGGGAGAGACATTCTACGAGTCCATAAAGTGAGACAGCACATAAATGGTCCTGGCAACGCTCCTTATGCTCAAAGGCTGGATCTAGGATGGGTCTTAATAGGAGAAGTCTGCCTTGGAAGTGTGCACAAGCCAGAGTCAGTTCATAATATGTTTACAAGCACACTAGCCAGTGAACACCTCTCACTTTTCCAACCATGTGTCAACAACTTCCTCATAAAGGAGCTACCGTGTGCTTCCCATCTACCCTGTTCCTTTACAGATGTCTCTAGTGACAGCGACCAAGACCATTTAGGATGCACTGTCTTCCAAAGGACAAAAGATGACAATCAGGTGGCACTATCCATCGAAGACAAGCTGTTCTTAGAAATAATGGAACAAGATTTCGTGAAGGACAGCACTAACAGTTGGGTTGCGCCTCTTCCCTTCAGAACTCCAAGGCCACGCCTACCTAACAACAAGGTACAAGTACTTAAACGTTTCTCTTCTCTTAGACGTAACTTCCAAAGAAGGCCAGAGATGAGAGAACACTTCTTTTCTTTCATGCAGAGAATATTTGAGAACAATCATGCAGAGATTGCACCACCCCTTGAAGCTCATGAGGAATGCTGGCACCTCCCAATTTTCGGAGTATATCATCCAAAAAAAACAGGTCAGATCAGAGTCGTGTTTGACTCTAGTGCTAAATATGAAGGAATCTCCCTAAACGATGTACTCCTGACAGGCCCTGACCTGAATAACAAACTGCTAGGAGCACTCCTCCGTTTCCGCAAGGATTCTGTCGGTCTGATTGCTGATATCCAACAGATGTTTCCCTGCTTCCTTGTTAGAGAGAAGGATAGAAACTTCCTCAGATTCTTCTGGTTTAAAGACAATGACCCTTTAAAAGATGTCATAGAGTACCGCATGAGAGTACACATTTTCGGGAACAGCCCCTCACCTGCTGTTGCCATTTACGGACTCAGACGTTCTGCTCAGGAAGGAGAAAGAGAATATGGGTCAGATACAAGACAGTTTGTAGAAAAAGACTTCTACGTAGATGACTGTTTGAAATCTTTACCTTCCAGTGATTCTGCAATCAGTCTCCTGAAAAGAGCCCAGGGCATGCTCACCTGTTCCAATTTGAGACTCCACAAGATTGCTTCAAACAGCAAAGAGGCTATGGAAGCCTTCCCTACTGAAGACCATTCCAATGACCTAAGAGATTTGGAACTGGGGTCAGATACTTTACCTGTCCAACGCAGTCTTGGACTTCTATGGGACTTGAAATCCGATACCTTCACCTTTCAAGTTAGCAAGGAAGAAAAGCCTTTCACCCGCAGAGGCGTCCTGTCTGCAATCAACAGCCTGTATGATCCTTTGGGTTTTGTAGCTCCTGTCACTATCCAAGGTAAGGCCTTGCTTAGAGATTTAATCCATGAAACTACTGACTGGGATGTTCCATTATCCCCTGAAAAGAAGAATATGTGGGTAGAATGGAGAAACTCCCTGACATCTCTGTCTAGCCTTAATGTCTCACACCCATATGCTCCTGTGTTATCTACTGATGTCCAAGACCATACACTCTGCGTATTTTCCGATGCTTCTGTTAAAGCTATATCTGCTGTAGCTTATCTCAGAACCGTGGACACTAACGGACAATACCACGTTGGGTTTATCATGGGCAAGGCAAAACTCGCACTACAACCTGAACACACTATACCCAGACTTGAACTTTGTGCTGCAGTCTTGGCCGTCGAGATGGCCGAGCTAATCACGTCTGAGATAGACATTGACCTTAAAAAGGTTGAATTCTACACAGACAGCAATGTGGTCTTGGGTTACATCTATAATGAATCCAGACGATTCTATGTTTATGTCAATAACAGAGTGCCTCGGATTAGGAAATCCACCTGTCGAGAACAATGGCATTATGTGCCTACCGACAATAATCCTGCAGACCATGCTACAAGAGCTGTTGCAGCAAGTCGTCTCAAAAACACAACCTGGCTCACTGGTCCTGCATTCTTACGTAATCCAGGTTCAGCTGTTCACCAGAACAACATATGCGAACTAGTGGACAAAGACTCGGGCATTGAGATCCGTCCCAAAGTGTCTGCACTTCACACAGTGACATCATTCGACTCCCTTGGTTCTCATCGCTTCAAAAGATTCTCTACTTGGAAATCGCTCGTACGAGCCATTACTTGTCTAGCCCACATAGCTCGTGCCTTTAAAGAGACCAATTGTAATGATGTTAGGCAGTGTAAAGGCTGGCACCACTGCCAAGAGGTTTACACTGTGACAGAATTCCAGCAGTCAAAGAAAATCATTATTCATACCATACAACATGAAGTCTTTACCAAAGAGATTGACTGCATCACCAACCATAAGTCTATCCCTAAAAGTAGCTCTTTAAAAAAGCTTGACCCATTCCTGGACGAGGACGGTCTACTGAGAGTCGGAGGTCGTCTTAAACAAGCAAGTCTCGAGCTCAAGGAAAGAAACCCTCTGATAATTCCTGGGAATCATCACGTTACTACTTTGATTGTACAATACTCATCACATCCAAGTGAAGCACCAAGGAAGACTGTTTACGGAAGGAGCTCTACATACTGCTGGATTGTGGATAGTTGGGGCGAAGAGACGTGTGAGTAGCATTATCTTCAGATGCGTCATGTGTCGTAAACTTTGTGGTATGTTACAGACACAGAAGATGGCAAATCTACCCGTTGATAGACTCAGTATGGCTCCTCCTTTCACCAACATTGGATTTGATATATTTGGACCCTGGTCTGTCACAACACGTCAAACTAGAGGAGGCCAAGCAAACAGCAAACGCTGGGCAGTCTTATTCACGTGTATGACCATCAGAGCTGTTCACATTGAAGTCATCGAATCGATGGATACCTCAAGCTTTATCAATGCTCTTAGACGTTTTATTGCAATCAGGGGTCCTGTAAAGCACATTCGCTCTGACAGAGGCTCCAATTTTGTTGAAGCAGCTAAAGAACTACAGATCTCCTCCAATATTGATGGCAAGAGTGTGGAGAGATACCTGAGAGACCAGGATTGCACTTGGACTTTTAACCCACCTCACTCCTCTCATATGGGTGGCACTTGGGAGAGGATGATTGGTATAGCCCGCAGAATCGTGGATTCCATCTTCTTACAAGTAGGAACTGCTAGACTCACTCACGAGAGCCTTGTAACCTTCATGGCTGAAGTCACAGACATCATTAATGCTAGACCTTTGACTCCAGTTCTGAGCGATCCAGAGGAACCATTCCTTCTCACTCCTGCAACCCTCCTTACCCAGAAGATTGGGAAAGTGAGTACTCCTCCTGGTGAGTTCAGCACCAAAGATCTTTATAAACGTCAATGGAGACAAGTACAGTGCCTTGCCAATACATTTTGGGACAGGTCGAAGAAACAGTACATATCCACTTTACAACCACGGAACAAATGGCAAACTGTCAGGCCCAACCTGAAACTTGGGGATGTTGTTCTTCTAAAGGACAGTCAGTTGTAAAGAAATGAGTGGCCCCTAGGACTTGTCACAAAGACATTTCCAAGTGAGGATGGGAATGTCCGTAAAGTGGAAGTAAAGGTCTGCAGATCACAAGAGACCAAGCTGTTCCTTAGACCAGTGTGTGAACTCATTCTCCTGTTATCTCCTGATGACTGATAGTGGTATTAATCAATACCAGACGGGGAGTGTCATGTCTCCATACAGCTTCTCATAAATGTGTGCTAATTAATTCATATAGGGTTTGTCCTGTATTAAAACATGGTCAATTAGCGCCATCTTCTGACCACTTCCTTATTGTTCTCTGTGTATGTTCAGCCTCTTTGTTACTCCTCCCCTTTGTGACCTCACTTATCTACAAGAAGGGGAGTAGTTTCTAGAAGTTGCCATGTTCCTTCACATGCTCTGCTGTGCAAGATTTTCTAAACTTCTACTATAGGCTGCATAGCCGGTAAGGCATTATTTCTTGCTGTTGTTTCATACCTATGTGATTATTACTAGCTATAGACATGCATTATGTGTATTTCTGTGTAGGCAGCTAGTTAGCAGTTCAGATGTAAAGTAAGGGCCTAGTCAGCTAACCTTGCAGACATGTTGTATGCTGTTCTATGATATGTATATTTTCAGTTCATGTACTTATTGCATTCTTTGTTACTGGTTCACAGTTTCACACCAACTTACTTCGGCTCATTAAAGCTACAGATCATTACCTGGTCTCAATTTACTGAGTAGTAGGAGGGTGTTTATCTGCCTGCCAAGTCCATACACACCCCAGGGGTACACGTGGTAACGAGGACAGGACACCGTCCAAAATCTTGTCTATTCAGAGGACAGATGGTTCTCTTACCACTACAGATGAGGAGATTCTGTCAGGATTCTACCAATATAGCTACTTATCTTGCAGAGATTGAGATTCCGCGACTGTTGGCGGAAAGTGTGGCATGTCTAGATGGCCCTTTAACACTCACTGAGTTGGAATTGGCGCTACAAGCATTTCCCAATGAGAAAGCCCTGGGGATAGATGGACTACCGATAGAGTTTAAAAAAATATATAATAGTATCCTATTGCCCCATCTAATGTCGTTTTTTAATGATTCCCGTCAATCAGGAAATCTTCCGGCTTCTATGAAAGAGGCTATCGTAGTGGTCCTGCCCAAACCTGGTAAGGATCCCAGATCCCCTGACTCGTACAGACCAATTTCACTGTTGACCTCTGATATTAAGATCTTGGTGAAAGTTTTAGTGAATCGTTTACAGTCCGTTATCTCCACTATCATCAATAGAGATCAGGCGGGTTTCATGCCTGACAAATCTACTTTGGTAAATCGTAGACGGCTTTTTCTTAATATCCAGAGAAGGGTTGAGTCTGTCGGAGGTCGAGCCATCCTTTCATTGGACGCGGCTAAGGCCTTTGATAACGTTGAATGGAGTTATCTCTGGGAGGTGTTGCGAGTCATGGGTTTTGGGAAGACCTTTATCTCCTGGGTTCAGTTGTTATACAACGGCCCCACGGCTAGGATACGGGCTAATGGGGGAACTTTGGAGTCGTTTAGATTGGGAAGAGGAACCCGTCAGGGATGCCCGTTATCCCCCCTTCTGTTTGCTATCGCAATTGAGCCGCTTGCCTGCTTGTTGCGCTCTTCTGATAGTATCATAGGATTTCCCTGTGGGACCTAGTAGGAGAGGGTGTCCCTATATGCTGATGACATGCTAATATATTTAGGTAATGTGAAACAGTCCTTAGGTCCTGTCATGGCACTTGTACGGGAGTTTGGAGATAGATCTGGTCTCCGTATCAACTGGGATAAGTCCACTCTCCTACCGTTAGATGATTCTGCTATGACTCTCCTTCCACAGTCCAGTCCATTGCAGATTGCGCATCAGGTCAAGTATTTGGGGATATTAGTTACCCCAAACCCTAACAGTTATATTAAACTTAATATAGAGCCGCTTTTGATCACAATGTTTGCTAAGATTAAGGCTTGGTGCAAATTGCCGTTGTCTGAAATTGGGAGGAGTAATCTTCTTAAAATGATTCTCATGTCCAAACTCATGTATGTTTTACATAATTCCCTGGTATGGATTCCTCGCAGGATATTTATGAAAATTGATAGGTTATTTAGGAATCTGATTTGGTGCCATAAAAAGTCCCGGATTAGACTAGACACTCTGCAGAGAGGGAAAGAGGAGGGAGGGCTTTCAGTTCCGAATGCATAGCTCTACTACATTTCGGCCAAATTGCAACAGTTAAGGGGATAGGGGGGGACTCCTGGGGATATTGGCTCAGCCAGACTGGTGGCACACATTATTGGTAGGGATGAGCGAACTCGAACAGTATAGTTCGGGTTCGTACCGAATTTTGGGGTGTCCGTGACACGGACCCGAACCCGGACATTTTCGTAAAAGTCCGGGTTCGGTGTTCGTCGCTTTCTTGGCGCTTTTGTGACGCTTTCTTGGCGCTTTTTGAAAGGCTGCAAAGCAGCCAATCAACAAGCGTCATACTACTTGCCCCTAGAGGCCGTCACAGCCATGCCTACTATTGGCATGGCTGTGATTGGCCAGAGCACCATGTGACCCAGCCTCTATTTAAGCTGGAGTCACATAGCGCCGCCCGTCACTCTGCTCTGATTAGCGTAGGGAGAGGTTGCGGCTGCGACAGTAGGGCGAGATTAGGCAGATTAACTACTCCAAAGGACTTGATTAATCGATCGATCTGCAGCTGTGCATCATTGAGCTGCTGAAATTCAAATGCTCACTGTTTTTAGGCTGCCCAGACCGTTTGTCAGTCACTTTTTTCTGGGGTGATCGGCGGCCATTTTGTGTCTTGTGCGGTGCTGCGACCAAGTGCATCCAAGCTGCGACCAAGTGCATTTAACCCTCAATGGTGTGGTTGTTTTTTGGCTAAAGCCTACATCAGGGTGAAGCTGTCACACTAAGTGCATTTAACCAGCAATAGTCTGTTTATTTTTTGGCCATATACTACATCAGGGGCAAGCTGCGCCTGTCACCAAGTGCATTTAACCCTCAATGGTGTGGTTGTTTTTTGGCTAAAGCCTACATCAGGGTGAAGCTGTCACACCAAGTGCATTTAACCAGCAATAGTCTGTTAATTTTTTGGCCATATACTAAATCAGGGGCAAGCTGCGCCCGTCACCAAGTGCATTTAACCAGCAATAGTCTGTTCATTTTTTGGCCATATACTACATCACGGGCAAGCTGCGCCCGTCACCAAGTGCATTTAACCCTCAGTAGTGTGGTTGGTCAAGCTGTCACACCAAGTGCATTTAACCAGCAATAGTCTGTTCATTTTTTGGCCATATACTACATCAGGGGCAAGCTGCGCCCGTCACCAAGTGCATTTAACCCTCAGTAGTGTGGTTGGTCAAGCTGTCACACCAAGTGCATTTAACCAGCAATAGTCTGTTCATTTTTTGGCCATATACTACATCAGGGGCACGCTGCGCCTGTCACCAAGTGCATTTAACCCTCAATGGTGTGGTTGTTTTTTGGCTAAAGCCTACATCAGGGTGAAGCTGTCACACCAAGTGCATTTAACCAGCAATAGTCTGTTCATTTTTTGGCCATATACTACATCATGGGCAAGCTGCGCCCGTCACCAAGTGCATTTAACCCTCAGTAGTGTGGTTGGTCAAGCTGTCACACCAAGTGCATTTAACCAGCAATAGTGTGGTTATTTTTTGGCCATATCCCAGTCTAATTCTGTCACTAAATCCATACCGGTCACCCAGCGCCTAAATACTAGGCCTCAAATTTATATCCCGCTAAATCTGTCGTTACCGCTGTACTGTTGTGGCTGGGCAAGTTATTTAGTGTCCGTCAAAGCACATTTTTTGTTCAGGGTTGAAATACAATTCCCAATTTAGCAATTTCATAATTTAGTGGTTTCTGCTATATCAGAGCTATTTGAAATCTATCCCTAAAAGGGTATATAATATTCAAGGTGCACATAGGGTCATTCAGAATAACTTCACACACACGCTACTGTGCATTTCCAAGTCTAAATCTGTCACTAAATCCATACCGGTCACCCAGCGCCTAAATACTAGGCCTCAAATTTATATCCCGCTAAATCTGTCGTTACCGCTGTCCTGTTGTGGATGGGCAAGTTATTTAGTGTCCGCCAAAGCACATTTTTTGTTCTGGGTTGAAATACAATTCCCAATTTAGCAATTTCATAATTTAGTGGTTTCTGCTATATCAGAGCTATTTGAAATCTATCCCTAAAAGGGTATATAATATTCAAGGCGCACATAGGGTCATTCAGAATAACTTCACACACACGCTACTGTGCATTTCCAAGTCTAATTCTGTCACTAAATCCATACCGGTCACCCAGCGCCTAAATAGTAGGCCTCAAATTTATATCCCGCTAAATCTGTCGTTACCGTTGTCCTGTTATGGATGGGCAAGTTATTTAGTGTCCGTCAAAGCACATTTTTTGTTCTGGGTTGAAATACAATTCCCAATTTAGCAATTTCATAATTTAGTGGTTTCTGCTATATCAGAGCTATTTGAAATCTATCCCTAAAAGGGTATATAATATTCAAGGTGCACATAGGGTCATTCAGAATAACTTCACACACACGCTACTGTGCATTTCCAAGTCTAATTCTGTCACTAAATCCATACCGGTCACCCAGCGCCTAAATAGTAGGCCTCAAATTTATATCCCGCTAAATCTGTCGTTACCGCTGTCATGTTGTGGATGGGCAAGTTATTTAGTGTCCGCCAAAGCACATTTTTTGTTCTGGGTTGAAATACAATTCCAAATTTAGCAATTTCATAATTTAGTGGTTTCTGCTATATCAAAGCTATTTGAAATCTATCCCTAAAAGGGTATATAATATTCAAGGTGCACATAGGGTCATTCAGAATAACTTCACACACACGCTACTGTGCATTTCCAAGTCTAATTCTGTCACTAAATCCATACCGGTCACCCAGCGCCTAAATAGTAGGCCTCAAATTTATATCCCGCTAAATCTGTCGTTACCGCTGACCTGTTGTGGATGGGCAAGTTATTTAGTGTCCGTCAAAGCACATTTTTTGTTCTGGGTTGAAATACAATTCCCAATTTAGCAATTTCATAATTTAGTGGTTTCTGCTATATCAGAGCTATTTGAAATCTATCCCTAAAAGGGTATATAATATTCAAGGTGCACATAGGGTCATTCAGAATAACTTCACACACACGCTACTGTGCATTTCCAAGTCTAATTCTGTCACTAAATCCATACCGGTCACCCAGCGCCTAAATAGTAGGCCTCAAATTTATAACCCGCTAAATCTGTCGTTACCGCTGTCCTGTTGTGGATGGGCAAGTTATTTAGTGTCCGCCAAAGCACATTTTTTGTTCTGGGTTGAAATACAATTCCCAATTTAGCAATTTCATAATTTAGTGGTTTCTGCTATATCAGAGCTATTTGAAATCTATCCCTAAAAGGGTATATAATATTCAAGGTGCACATAGGGTCATTCAGAATAACTTCACACACACGCTACTGTGCATTTCCAAGTCTAATTCTGTTAGTAAATCCATACCGGTCACCCAGCGCCTAAATACTAGGCCTCAAATTTATATCCCGCTACATCTGTCGTTACCGCTGTACTGTTGTGGCCGGGCAAGTTATTTAGTGTCCGTCAAAGCACATTTTTTGTTCTGGGTTGAAATACAATTCCCAATTTAGCAATTTCATAATTTAGTGGTTTCTGCTATATCAGAGCTATTTGAAATCTATCCCTAAAAGGGTATATAATATTCAAGGTGCACATAGGGTCATTCAGAATAACTTCACACACACGCTACTGTGCATTTCCAAGTCTAATTCTGTCACTAAATCCATACCGGTCACCCAGCGCCTAAATACTAGGCCTCAAATTTATATCCCGCTGAATTTGAATACAATACATTGGGCCAAATAATATTTTTGTTGTTGTGGTGAACCATAACAATGAGGAAAACATCTAGTAAGGGACGCGGACGTGGACATGGTCGTGGTGGTGTTAGTGGACCCTCTGGTGCTGGGAGAGGACGTGGCCGTTCTGCCACATCCACACGTCCTAGTGTACCAACTACCTCAGGTCCCAGTAGCCGCCAGAATTTACAGCGATATATGGTGGGGCCCAATGCCGTTCTAAGGATGGTAAGGCCTGAGCAGGTACAGGCATTAGTCAATTGGGTGGCCGACAGTGGATCCAGCACGTTCACATTATCTCCCACCCAGTCTTCTGCAGAAAGCGCACAGATGGCGCCTGAAAACCAACCCCATCAGTCTGTCACATCACCCCCATGCATACCAGGGAAACTGTCTCAGCCTCAAGTTATGCAGCAGTCTCTTATGCTGTTTGAAGACTCCGCTGGCAGGGTTTCCCAAGGGCATCCATCTAGCTCTTCCCCAGCGGTGAAAGACATAGAATGCACTGACGCACAACCACTTATGTTTCCTGATGATGAGGACATGGGAATACCACCTCAGCATGTCTCTGATGATGACGAAACACAGGTGCCAACTGCTGCGTCTTTCTGCAGTGTGCAGACTGAACAGGAGGTCAGGGATCAAGACTGGGTGGAAGACGATGCAGGGGACGATGAGGTCCTAGACCCCACATGGAATGAAGGTCGTGCCACTGACTTTCACAGTTCGGAGGAAGAGGCAGTGGTGAGACCGAGCCAACAGCGTAGCAAAAGAGGGAGCAGTGGGCAAAAGCAGAACACCCGCCGCCAAGAGACTCCGCCTGCTACTGACCGCCGCCATCTGGTACCGAGCACCCCAAAGGCAGCTTCAAGGAGTTCCCTGGCATGGCACTTCTTCAAACAATGTGCTGACGACAAGACCCGAGTGGTTTGCACGCTGTGCCATCAGAGCCTGAAGCGAGGCATTAACGTTCTGAACCTGAGCACAACCTGCATGACCAGGCACCTGCATGCAAAGGATGAACTGCAGTGGAGTAAACACCTTAAAACCAAGGAAGTCACTCAGGCTCCCCCTGCTACCTCTTCTGCTGCTGCCGCCTCGGCCTCTTCCTCTGCCTCTGGAGGAGCGTTGGCACCTGCCGCCCAGCAAACAGGGGATGTACCACCAACACCACCACCACCTCCGTCACCAAGCGTCTCAACCATGTCACACGGCAGCGTTCAGCTCTCCATCTCACAAACATTTGAGAGAAAGCGTAAATTCCCACCTAGCCAACCTCGATCCCTGGCCCTGAATGCCAGCATTTCTAAACTACTGGCCTATGAAATGCTGTCATTTAGGCTGGTGGACACAGACAGCTTCAAACAGCTCATGTCGCTTGCTGTCCCACAGTATGTTGTTCCCAGCCGCCACTACTTCTCCAAGAGAGCCGTGCCTTCCCTGCACAACCAAGTATCCGATAAAATCAAGTGTGCACTGCGAAACGCCATCTGTAGCAAGGTCCACCTAACCACAGACACGTGGACCAGTAAGCACGGCCAGGGACGCTATATCTCCCTAACTGCACACTGGGTAAATGTAGTGGCAGCTGGGCCCCAGGCGGAGAGCTGTTTAGCGCACGTCCTTCCGCCGCCAAGGATCGCAGGGCAACATTCTTTGCCTCCTGTTGCCACCTCCTTCTCGGCTTCCTCCTCCTCTTCTTCCACCTGCTCATCCAGTCAGCCACACACCTTCACCACATACTTCAGCACAGCCCGGGGTAAACGTCAGCAGGCCATTCTGAAACTCATATGTTTGGGGGACAGGCCCCACACCGCACAGGAGTTGTGGCGTGGTATAGAACAACAGACCGACGAGTGGTTGCTGCCGGTGAGCCTCAAGCCCGGCCTGGTGGTGTGTGATAATGGGCGAAATCTCGTTGCAGCTCTGGGACTAGCCAATTTGACGCACATCCCTTGCTTGGCGCATGTGCTGAATTTGGTGGTGCAGAAGTTCATTCACAACTACCCCGACATGTCAGAGCTGCTGCATAAAGTGCGGGCCGTCTGTTCGCGCTTCCGGCGTTCACATCCTGCTGCTGCTCGCCTGTCTGCGCTACAGCGTAACTTCGGCCTTCCCGCTCACCGCCTCATATGCGACGTGCCCACCAGGTGGAACTCCACCTTGCACATGCTGGACAGACTGTGCGAGCAGCAGCAGGCCATAGTGGAGTTTCAGCTGCAGCACGCACGGGTCAGTCGCACTACAGAACAGCACCACTTCACCACCAATGACTGGGCCTCCATGCGAGACCTGTGTGCCCTGTTGCGCTGTTTCGAGTACTCCACCAACATGGCCAGTGGCGATGACGCCGTTATCAGCGTTACAATACCACTTCTATGTCTCCTTGAGAAAACACTTAGGGCGATGATGGAAGAGGAGGTGGCCCAGGAGGAGGAGGAGGAGGAGGAGGAAGAGGGGTCATTTTTAGCACTTTCAGGCCAGTCTCTTCGAAGTGACTCAGAGGGAGGTTTTTGGCAACAGCAGAGGCCAGGTACAAATGTGGCCAGCCAGGGCCCACTACTGGAGGACGAGGAGGACGAGGATGAGGAGGAGGTGGAGGAGGATGAGGATGAAGCATGGTCACAGCGGGGTGGCACCCAACGCAGCTCGGGTCCATCACTGGTGCGTGGCTGGGGGGAAAGGCAGGACGATGACGATACGCCTCCCACAGAGGACAGCTTGTCCTTACCCCTGGGCAGCCTGGCACACATGAGCGACTACATGCTGCAGTGCCTGCGCAACGACAGCAGAGTTGCCCACATTTTAACCTGTGTGGACTACTGGGTTGCCACTCTGCTGGATCCACGCTACAAAGACAATGTGCCCACCTTACTTCCTGCACTGGAGCGTGATAGGAAGATGCGCGAGTACAAGCGCACGTTGGTAGACGCGCTACTGAGAGCATTCCCAAATGTCACAGGGGAACAAGTGGAAGCCCAAGGCCAAGGCAGAGGAGGAGCAAGAGGTCGCCAAGGCAGCTGTGTCACGGCCAGCTCCTCTGAGGGCAGGGTTAGCATGGCAGAGATGTGGAAAACTTTTGTCAACACGCCACAGCTAACTGCACCACCACCTGATACGCAACGTGTTAGCAGGAGGCAACATTTCACTAACATGGTGAAACAGTACGTGTGCACACCCCTCCACGTACTGACTGATGGTTCGGCCCCATTCAACTTCTGGGTCTCTAAATTGTCCACGTGGCCAGAGCTAGCCTTTTATGCCTTGGAGGTGCTGGCCTGCCCGGCGGCCAGCGTTTTGTCTGAACGTGTATTCAGCACGGCAGGGGGCGTCATTACAGACAAACGCAGCCGCCTGTCTACAGCCAATATGGACAAGCTGACGTTCATAAAAATGAACCAGGCATGGATCCCACAGACCTGTCCGTCCCTTGTCCAGATTAGACATTAACTACCTCCCCTTAACCATATATTATTGGACTCCAGGGCACTCATTCAATCCTATTTTTATTTTCATTTTACCATTATATTGCGAGGCTACCCAAAGTTGAATGAACCTCTCCTCTGTCTGGGTGCCGGGGCCTAAATATATGCCAATGGACTGTTCCAATGTTGGGTGACGTTAAGCCTGATTCTCTGCTATGACATGCAGACTAATTCTCTGCTGACATGAAGACAGATTCTCTGTTACGGGACCTCTCTCCTCTGCCTGGGTGCTGGGCCTAAATATCTGACAATGGACTGTTGCAGTGGTGGCTGACGTGAAGCCTGATTTTCTGCTATGACATGCAGACTGATTCTCTGCTGACATGAAGCCAGATCCTCTGTTACGGGACCTCTCTCCTCTGCCTGTGTGCTGGGCCTAAATATATGCCAATGGACTGTTGCAGTGGTGGCTGACGTGAAGCCTGATTCTCTGCTATGACATGCAGACTAATTCTCTGCTGACATGAAGCCAGATTGTCTGTTACGGGACCTCTCTCCTCTGCCTGGGTGCTGGGCCTAAATTTATGAAAATGGACTCTTACAGTGGTGGGTGACGTGAAGCCTGATTCTCTGCTATGACATGAAGACTGATTCTCTGCTGACATGAAGCCAGATTGTCTGTTACGGGACCTCTCTCCTCTGCCTGGGTGCTGGGCCTAAATTTATGAAAATGGACTCTTACAGTGGTGGGTGACGTGATGCCTGATTCTCTGCTATGACATGAAGACTGATTCTCTGCTATGACATGAAGACTGATTCTCTGCTGACATGAAGCCAGATTGTCTGTTACGGGACCTCTCTCCTCTGCCTGGGTGCTGGGCCTAAATTTATGACAATGGACTGTTGCAGTGGTGGCTGACGTGAAGCCTGATTCTCTGCTATGACATGCAGACTGATTCTCTGCTGACATGAAGCCAGATCCTCTGTTACGGGACCTCTCTCCTCTGCCTGGGTGCTGGGCCTAAATTTATGAAAATGGACTGTTGCAGTGGTGGGTGACGTGAAGCCTGATTCTCTGCTATGATATGAAGACTGATTCTCTGCTGACTTGAGGCCAGATCCTCTGTTACGGGACCTCTCTCCTCTGCCTGGGTGCTGGGCCTAAATATCTGACAATGGACTGTTGCATTGGTGGCTGACGTGAAGCCTGATTCTCTGCTATGACATGCAGACTAATTCTCTGCTGACATGAAGCCAGATTGTCTGTTACGGGACCTCTCTCCTCTGCCTGGGTGCTGGGCCTAAATATATGCCAATGGACTGTTGCAGTGGTGGCTGACGTGAAGCCTCATTCTCTGCTATGACATGCAGACTAATTCTCTGCTGACATGAAGCCAGATTGTCTGTTACGGGACCTCTCTCCTCTGCCTGGGTGCTGGGCCTAAATTTATGAAAATGGACTCTTACAGTGGTGGGTGACGTGAAGCCTGATTCTCTGCTATGACATGAAGACTGATTCTCTGCTGACATGAAGCCAGATTGTCTGTTACGGGACCTCTCTCCTCTGCCTGGGTGCTGGGCCTAAATTTATGAAAATGGACTCTTACAGTGGTGTGTGACGTGATGCCTGATTCTCTGCTATGATATGAAGACTGATTCTCTGCTATGACATGAAGACTGATTCTCTGCTGACATGAAGCCAGATTGTCTGTTACGGGACCTCTCTCCTCTGCCTGGGTGCTGGGCCTAAATCTATGACAATGGACTGTTGCAGTGGTGGCTGACGTGAAGCCTGATTCTCTGCTATGACATGCAGACTGATTCTCTGCTGACATGAAGCCAGATCCTCTGTTACGGGACCTCTCTCCTCTGCCTGGGTGCTGGGCCTAAATTTATGAAAATGGACTGTTGCAGTGTTGGGTGACGTGAAGCCTTGATTCTCTGCTATGATATGAAGACTGATTCTCTGCTGACATGAAGCCAGATCCTCTGTTACGGGACCTCTCTCCTCTGCCTGGGTGCTGGGCCTAAATATCTGACAATGGATTGTTGCATTGGTGGCTGACGTGAAGCCTAATTCTCTGCTATGACATGCAGACTAATTCTCTGCTGACATAAAGCCAGATTGTCTGTTACGGGACCTCTCTCCTCTGCCTGGGTGCTGGGCCTAAATATATGCCAATGGACTGTTGCAGTGGTGGCTGACGTGAAGCCTCATTCTCTGCTATGACATGCAGACTAATTCTCTGCTGACATGAAGCCAGATTGTCTGTTACGGGACCTCTCTCCTCTGCCTGGGTGCTGGGCCTAAATTTATGAAAATGGACTCTTACAGTGGTGGGTGACGTGAAGCCTGATTCTCTGCTATGACATGAAGACTGATTCTCTGCTGACATGAAGCCAGATTGTCTGTTACGGGACCTTTCTCCTCTGCCTGGGTGCTGGGCCTAAATTTATGACAATGGACTGTTGCAGTGGTGGCTGACGTGAAGCCTGATTCTCTGCTATGACATGCAGACTGATTCTCTGCTGACATGAAGCCAGATCCTCTGTTACGGGACCTCTCTCCTCTGCCTGGGTGCTGGGCCTAAATTTATGAAAATGGACTGTTGCAGTGGTGGGTGACGTGAAGCCTTGATTCTCTGCTATGATATGAAGACTGATTCTCTGCTGACATGAAGCCAGATCCTCTGTTATGGGACCTCTCTCCTCTGCCTGGGTGCTGGGCCTAAATATCTGACAATGGACTGTTGCATTGGTGGCTGACGTGAAGCCTGATTCTCTGCTATGACATGCAGACTAATTCTCTGCTGACATGAAGCCAGATTGTCTGTTACGGGACCTCTCTCCTCTGCCTGGGTGCTGGGCCTAAATATATGCCAATGGACTGTTGCAGTGGTGGCTGACGTGAAGCCTGATTCTCTGCTATGACATGCAGACTAATTCTCTGCTGACATGAAGCCAGATTGTCTGTTACGGGACCTCTCTCCTCTGCCTGGGTGCTGGGCCTAAATTTATGAAAATGGACTCTTACACACTTTCCGCGACTGTTGGCGGAAAGTGTGGCATGTCTAGATGGCCCTTTAACACTCACTGAGTTGGAATTGGCGCTACAAGCATTTCCCAATGAGAAAGCCCTGGGGATAGATGGACTACCGATAGAGTTTAAAAAAATATATAATAGTATCCTATTGCCCCATCTAATGTCGTTTTTTAATGATTCCCGTCAATCAGGAAATCTTCCGGCTTCTATGAAAGAGGCTATCGTAGTGGTCCTGCCCAAACCTGGTAAGGATCCCAGATCCCCTGACTCGTACAGACCAATTTCACTGTTGACCTCTGATATTAAGATCTTGGTGAAAGTTTTAGTGAATCGTTTACAGTCCGTTATCTCCACTATCATCAATAGAGATCAGGCGGGTTTCATGCCTGACAAATCTACTTTGGTAAATCGTAGACGGCTTTTTCTTAATATCCAGAGAAGGGTTGAGTCTGTCGGAGGTCGAGCCATCCTTTCATTGGACGCGGCTAAGGCCTTTGATAACGTTGAATGGAGTTATCTCTGGGAGGTGTTGCGAGTCATGGGGTTTGGGAAGACCTTTATCTCCTGGGTTCAGTTGTTATACAACGGCCCCACGGCTAGGATACGGGCTAATGGGGGAACTTTGGAGTCGTTTAGATTGGGAAGAGGAACCCGTCAGGGATGCCCGTTATCCCCCCTTCTGTTTGCTATCGCAATTGAGCCGCTTGCCTGCTTGTTGCGCTCTTCTGATAGTATCATAGGATTTCCCTGTGGGACCTAGTAGGAGAGGGTGTCCCTATATGCTGATGACATGCTAATATATTTAGGTAATGTGAAACAGTCCTTAGGTCCTGTCATGGCACTTGTACGGGAGTTTGGAGATAGATCTGGTCTCCGTATCAACTGGGATAAGTCCACTCTCCTACCGTTAGATGATTCTGCTATGACTCTCCTTCCACAGTCCAGTCCATTGCAGATTGCGCATCAGGTCAAGTATTTGGGGATATTAGTTACCCCAAACCCTAACAGTTATATTAAACTTAATATAGAGCCGCTTTTGATCACAATGTTTGCTAAGATTAAGGCTTGGTGCAAATTGCCGTTGTCTGAAATTGGGAGGAGTAATCTTCTTAAAATGATTCTCATGTCCAAACTCATGTATGTTTTACATAATTCCCTGGTATGGATTCCTCGCAGGATATTTATGAAAATTGATAGGTTATTTAGGAATCTGATTTGGTGCCATAAAAAGTCCCGGATTAGACTAGACACTCTGCAGAGAGGGAAAGAGGAGGGAGGGCTTTCAGTTCCGAATGCATAGCTCTACTACATTTCGGCCAAATTGCAACAGTTAAGGGGATAGGGGGGGACTCCTGGGGATATTGGCTCAGCCAGACTGGTGGCACACATTATTGGTAGGGATGAGCGAACTCGAACAGTATAGTTCGGGTTCGTACCGAATTTTGGGGTGTCCGTGACACGGACCCGAACCCGGACATTTTCGTAAAAGTCCGGGTTCGGTGTTCGTCGCTTTCTTGGCGCTTTTGTGACGCTTTCTTGGCGCTTTTTGAAAGGCTGCAAAGCAGCCAATCAACAAGCGTCATACTACTTGCCCCTAGAGGCCGTCACAGCCATGCCTACTATTGGCATGGCTGTGATTGGCCAGAGCACCATGTGACCCAGCCTCTATTTAAGCTGGAGTCACATAGCGCCGCCCGTCACTCTGCTCTGATTAGCGTAGGGAGAGGTTGCGGCTGCGACAGTAGGGCGAGATTAGGCAGATTAACTACTCCAAAGGACTTGATTAATCGATCGATCTGCAGCTGTGCATCATTGAGCTGCTGAAATTCAAATGCTCACTGTTTTTAGGCTGCCCAGACCGTTTGTCAGTCACTTTTTTCTGGGGTGATCGGCGGCCATTTTGTGTCTTGTGCGGTGCTGCGACCAAGTGCATCCAAGCTGCGACCAAGTGCATTTAACCCTCAATGGTGTGGTTGTTTTTTGGCTAAAGCCTACATCAGGGTGAAGCTGTCACACTAAGTGCATTTAACCAGCAATAGTCTGTTTATTTTTTGGCCATATACTACATCAGGGGCAAGCTGCGCCTGTCACCAAGTGCATTTAACCCTCAATGGTGTGGTTGTTTTTTGGCTAAAGCCTACATCAGGGTGAAGCTGTCACACCAAGTGCATTTAACCAGCAATAGTCTGTTAATTTTTTGGCCATATACTAAATCAGGGGCAAGCTGCGCCCGTCACCAAGTGCATTTAACCAGCAATAGTCTGTTCATTTTTTGGCCATATACTACATCACGGGCAAGCTGCGCCCGTCACCAAGTGCATTTAACCCTCAGTAGTGTGGTTGGTCAAGCTGTCACACCAAGTGCATTTAACCAGCAATAGTCTGTTCATTTTTTGGCCATATACTACATCAGGGGCAAGCTGCGCCCGTCACCAAGTGCATTTAACCCTCAGTAGTGTGGTTGGTCAAGCTGTCACACCAAGTGCATTTAACCAGCAATAGTCTGTTCATTTTTTGGCCATATACTACATCAGGGGCACGCTGCGCCTGTCACCAAGTGCATTTAACCCTCAATGGTGTGGTTGTTTTTTGGCTAAAGCCTACATCAGGGTGAAGCTGTCACACCAAGTGCATTTAACCAGCAATAGTCTGTTCATTTTTTGGCCATATACTACATCATGGGCAAGCTGCGCCCGTCACCAAGTGCATTTAACCCTCAGTAGTGTGGTTGGTCAAGCTGTCACACCAAGTGCATTTAACCAGCAATAGTGTGGTTATTTTTTGGCCATATCCCAGTCTAATTCTGTCACTAAATCCATACCGGTCACCCAGCGCCTAAATACTAGGCCTCAAATTTATATCCCGCTAAATCTGTCGTTACCGCTGTACTGTTGTGGCTGGGCAAGTTATTTAGTGTCCGTCAAAGCACATTTTTTGTTCAGGGTTGAAATACAATTCCCAATTTAGCAATTTCATAATTTAGTGGTTTCTGCTATATCAGAGCTATTTGAAATCTATCCCTAAAAGGGTATATAATATTCAAGGTGCACATAGGGTCATTCAGAATAACTTCACACACACGCTACTGTGCATTTCCAAGTCTAAATCTGTCACTAAATCCATACCGGTCACCCAGCGCCTAAATACTAGGCCTCAAATTTATATCCCGCTAAATCTGTCGTTACCGCTGTCCTGTTGTGGATGGGCAAGTTATTTAGTGTCCGCCAAAGCACATTTTTTGTTCTGGGTTGAAATACAATTCCCAATTTAGCAATTTCATAATTTAGTGGTTTCTGCTATATCAGAGCTATTTGAAATCTATCCCTAAAAGGGTATATAATATTCAAGGCGCACATAGGGTCATTCAGAATAACTTCACACACACGCTACTGTGCATTTCCAAGTCTAATTCTGTCACTAAATCCATACCGGTCACCCAGCGCCTAAATAGTAGGCCTCAAATTTATATCCCGCTAAATCTGTCGTTACCGTTGTCCTGTTATGGATGGGCAAGTTATTTAGTGTCCGTCAAAGCACATTTTTTGTTCTGGGTTGAAATACAATTCCCAATTTAGCAATTTCATAATTTAGTGGTTTCTGCTATATCAGAGCTATTTGAAATCTATCCCTAAAAGGGTATATAATATTCAAGGTGCACATAGGGTCATTCAGAATAACTTCACACACACGCTACTGTGCATTTCCAAGTCTAATTCTGTCACTAAATCCATACCGGTCACCCAGCGCCTAAATAGTAGGCCTCAAATTTATATCCCGCTAAATCTGTCGTTACCGCTGTCATGTTGTGGATGGGCAAGTTATTTAGTGTCCGCCAAAGCACATTTTTTGTTCTGGGTTGAAATACAATTCCAAATTTAGCAATTTCATAATTTAGTGGTTTCTGCTATATCAAAGCTATTTGAAATCTATCCCTAAAAGGGTATATAATATTCAAGGTGCACATAGGGTCATTCAGAATAACTTCACACACACGCTACTGTGCATTTCCAAGTCTAATTCTGTCACTAAATCCATACCGGTCACCCAGCGCCTAAATAGTAGGCCTCAAATTTATATCCCGCTAAATCTGTCGTTACCGCTGACCTGTTGTGGATGGGCAAGTTATTTAGTGTCCGTCAAAGCACATTTTTTGTTCTGGGTTGAAATACAATTCCCAATTTAGCAATTTCATAATTTAGTGGTTTCTGCTATATCAGAGCTATTTGAAATCTATCCCTAAAAGGGTATATAATATTCAAGGTGCACATAGGGTCATTCAGAATAACTTCACACACACGCTACTGTGCATTTCCAAGTCTAATTCTGTCACTAAATCCATACCGGTCACCCAGCGCCTAAATAGTAGGCCTCAAATTTATAACCCGCTAAATCTGTCGTTACCGCTGTCCTGTTGTGGATGGGCAAGTTATTTAGTGTCCGCCAAAGCACATTTTTTGTTCTGGGTTGAAATACAATTCCCAATTTAGCAATTTCATAATTTAGTGGTTTCTGCTATATCAGAGCTATTTGAAATCTATCCCTAAAAGGGTATATAATATTCAAGGTGCACATAGGGTCATTCAGAATAACTTCACACACACGCTACTGTGCATTTCCAAGTCTAATTCTGTTAGTAAATCCATACCGGTCACCCAGCGCCTAAATACTAGGCCTCAAATTTATATCCCGCTACATCTGTCGTTACCGCTGTACTGTTGTGGCCGGGCAAGTTATTTAGTGTCCGTCAAAGCACATTTTTTGTTCTGGGTTGAAATACAATTCCCAATTTAGCAATTTCATAATTTAGTGGTTTCTGCTATATCAGAGCTATTTGAAATCTATCCCTAAAAGGGTATATAATATTCAAGGTGCACATAGGGTCATTCAGAATAACTTCACACACACGCTACTGTGCATTTCCAAGTCTAATTCTGTCACTAAATCCATACCGGTCACCCAGCGCCTAAATACTAGGCCTCAAATTTATATCCCGCTGAATTTGAATACAATACATTGGGCCAAATAATATTTTTGTTGTTGTGGTGAACCATAACAATGAGGAAAACATCTAGTAAGGGACGCGGACGTGGACATGGTCGTGGTGGTGTTAGTGGACCCTCTGGTGCTGGGAGAGGACGTGGCCGTTCTGCCACATCCACACGTCCTAGTGTACCAACTACCTCAGGTCCCAGTAGCCGCCAGAATTTACAGCGATATATGGTGGGGCCCAATGCCGTTCTAAGGATGGTAAGGCCTGAGCAGGTACAGGCATTAGTCAATTGGGTGGCCGACAGTGGATCCAGCACGTTCACATTATCTCCCACCCAGTCTTCTGCAGAAAGCGCACAGATGGCGCCTGAAAACCAACCCCATCAGTCTGTCACATCACCCCCATGCATACCAGGGAAACTGTCTCAGCCTCAAGTTATGCAGCAGTCTCTTATGCTGTTTGAAGACTCCGCTGGCAGGGTTTCCCAAGGGCATCCATCTAGCTCTTCCCCAGCGGTGAAAGACATAGAATGCACTGACGCACAACCACTTATGTTTCCTGATGATGAGGACATGGGAATACCACCTCAGCATGTCTCTGATGATGACGAAACACAGGTGCCAACTGCTGCGTCTTTCTGCAGTGTGCAGACTGAACAGGAGGTCAGGGATCAAGACTGGGTGGAAGACGATGCAGGGGACGATGAGGTCCTAGACCCCACATGGAATGAAGGTCGTGCCACTGACTTTCACAGTTCGGAGGAAGAGGCAGTGGTGAGACCGAGCCAACAGCGTAGCAAAAGAGGGAGCAGTGGGCAAAAGCAGAACACCCGCCGCCAAGAGACTCCGCCTGCTACTGACCGCCGCCATCTGGTACCGAGCACCCCAAAGGCAGCTTCAAGGAGTTCCCTGGCATGGCACTTCTTCAAACAATGTGCTGACGACAAGACCCGAGTGGTTTGCACGCTGTGCCATCAGAGCCTGAAGCGAGGCATTAACGTTCTGAACCTGAGCACAACCTGCATGACCAGGCACCTGCATGCAAAGGATGAACTGCAGTGGAGTAAACACCTTAAAACCAAGGAAGTCACTCAGGCTCCCCCTGCTACCTCTTCTGCTGCTGCCGCCTCGGCCTCTTCCTCTGCCTCTGGAGGAGCGTTGGCACCTGCCGCCCAGCAAACAGGGGATGTACCACCAACACCACCACCACCTCCGTCACCAAGCGTCTCAACCATGTCACACGGCAGCGTTCAGCTCTCCATCTCACAAACATTTGAGAGAAAGCGTAAATTCCCACCTAGCCAACCTCGATCCCTGGCCCTGAATGCCAGCATTTCTAAACTACTGGCCTATGAAATGCTGTCATTTAGGCTGGTGGACACAGACAGCTTCAAACAGCTCATGTCGCTTGCTGTCCCACAGTATGTTGTTCCCAGCCGCCACTACTTCTCCAAGAGAGCCGTGCCTTCCCTGCACAACCAAGTATCCGATAAAATCAAGTGTGCACTGCGAAACGCCATCTGTAGCAAGGTCCACCTAACCACAGACACGTGGACCAGTAAGCACGGCCAGGGACGCTATATCTCCCTAACTGCACACTGGGTAAATGTAGTGGCAGCTGGGCCCCAGGCGGAGAGCTGTTTAGCGCACGTCCTTCCGCCGCCAAGGATCGCAGGGCAACATTCTTTGCCTCCTGTTGCCACCTCCTTCTCGGCTTCCTCCTCCTCTTCTTCCACCTGCTCATCCAGTCAGCCACACACCTTCACCACATACTTCAGCACAGCCCGGGGTAAACGTCAGCAGGCCATTCTGAAACTCATATGTTTGGGGGACAGGCCCCACACCGCACAGGAGTTGTGGCGTGGTATAGAACAACAGACCGACGAGTGGTTGCTGCCGGTGAGCCTCAAGCCCGGCCTGGTGGTGTGTGATAATGGGCGAAATCTCGTTGCAGCTCTGGGACTAGCCAATTTGACGCACATCCCTTGCTTGGCGCATGTGCTGAATTTGGTGGTGCAGAAGTTCATTCACAACTACCCCGACATGTCAGAGCTGCTGCATAAAGTGCGGGCCGTCTGTTCGCGCTTCCGGCGTTCACATCCTGCTGCTGCTCGCCTGTCTGCGCTACAGCGTAACTTCGGCCTTCCCGCTCACCGCCTCATATGCGACGTGCCCACCAGGTGGAACTCCACCTTGCACATGCTGGACAGACTGTGCGAGCAGCAGCAGGCCATAGTGGAGTTTCAGCTGCAGCACGCACGGGTCAGTCGCACTACAGAACAGCACCACTTCACCACCAATGACTGGGCCTCCATGCGAGACCTGTGTGCCCTGTTGCGCTGTTTCGAGTACTCCACCAACATGGCCAGTGGCGATGACGCCGTTATCAGCGTTACAATACCACTTCTATGTCTCCTTGAGAAAACACTTAGGGCGATGATGGAAGAGGAGGTGGCCCAGGAGGAGGAGGAGGAGGAGGAGGAAGAGGGGTCATTTTTAGCACTTTCAGGCCAGTCTCTTCGAAGTGACTCAGAGGGAGGTTTTTGGCAACAGCAGAGGCCAGGTACAAATGTGGCCAGCCAGGGCCCACTACTGGAGGACGAGGAGGACGAGGATGAGGAGGAGGTGGAGGAGGATGAGGATGAAGCATGGTCACAGCGGGGTGGCACCCAACGCAGCTCGGGTCCATCACTGGTGCGTGGCTGGGGGGAAAGGCAGGACGATGACGATACGCCTCCCACAGAGGACAGCTTGTCCTTACCCCTGGGCAGCCTGGCACACATGAGCGACTACATGCTGCAGTGCCTGCGCAACGACAGCAGAGTTGCCCACATTTTAACCTGTGTGGACTACTGGGTTGCCACTCTGCTGGATCCACGCTACAAAGACAATGTGCCCACCTTACTTCCTGCACTGGAGCGTGATAGGAAGATGCGCGAGTACAAGCGCACGTTGGTAGACGCGCTACTGAGAGCATTCCCAAATGTCACAGGGGAACAAGTGGAAGCCCAAGGCCAAGGCAGAGGAGGAGCAAGAGGTCGCCAAGGCAGCTGTGTCACGGCCAGCTCCTCTGAGGGCAGGGTTAGCATGGCAGAGATGTGGAAAACTTTTGTCAACACGCCACAGCTAACTGCACCACCACCTGATACGCAACGTGTTAGCAGGAGGCAACATTTCACTAACATGGTGAAACAGTACGTGTGCACACCCCTCCACGTACTGACTGATGGTTCGGCCCCATTCAACTTCTGGGTCTCTAAATTGTCCACGTGGCCAGAGCTAGCCTTTTATGCCTTGGAGGTGCTGGCCTGCCCGGCGGCCAGCGTTTTGTCTGAACGTGTATTCAGCACGGCAGGGGGCGTCATTACAGACAAACGCAGCCGCCTGTCTACAGCCAATATGGACAAGCTGACGTTCATAAAAATGAACCAGGCATGGATCCCACAAGACCTGTCCGTCCCTTGTCCAGATTAGACATTAACTACCTCCCCTTAACCATATATTATTGGACTCCAGGGCACTCATTCAATCCTATTTTTATTTTCATTTTACCATTATATTGCGAGGCTACCCAAAGTTGAATGAACCTCTCCTCTGTCTGGGTGCCGGGGCCTAAATATATGCCAATGGACTGTTCCAATGTTGGGTGACGTTAAGCCTGATTCTCTGCTATGACATGCAGACTAATTCTCTGCTGACATGAAGACAGATTCTCTGTTACGGGACCTCTCTCCTCTGCCTGGGTGCTGGGCCTAAATATCTGACAATGGACTGTTGCAGTGGTGGCTGACGTGAAGCCTGATTTTCTGCTATGACATGCAGACTGATTCTCTGCTGACATGAAGCCAGATCCTCTGTTACGGGACCTCTCTCCTCTGCCTGTGTGCTGGGCCTAAATATATGCCAATGGACTGTTGCAGTGGTGGCTGACGTGAAGCCTGATTCTCTGCTATGACATGCAGACTAATTCTCTGCTGACATGAAGCCAGATTGTCTGTTACGGGACCTCTCTCCTCTGCCTGGGTGCTGGGCCTAAATTTATGAAAATGGACTCTTACAGTGGTGGGTGACGTGAAGCCTGATTCTCTGCTATGACATGAAGACTGATTCTCTGCTGACATGAAGCCAGATTGTCTGTTACGGGACCTCTCTCCTCTGCCTGGGTGCTGGGCCTAAATTTATGAAAATGGACTCTTACAGTGGTGGGTGACGTGATGCCTGATTCTCTGCTATGACATGAAGACTGATTCTCTGCTATGACATGAAGACTGATTCTCTGCTGACATGAAGCCAGATTGTCTGTTACGGGACCTCTCTCCTCTGCCTGGGTGCTGGGCCTAAATTTATGACAATGGACTGTTGCAGTGGTGGCTGACGTGAAGCCTGATTCTCTGCTATGACATGCAGACTGATTCTCTGCTGACATGAAGCCAGATCCTCTGTTACGGGACCTCTCTCCTCTGCCTGGGTGCTGGGCCTAAATTTATGAAAATGGACTGTTGCAGTGGTGGGTGACGTGAAGCCTGATTCTCTGCTATGATATGAAGACTGATTCTCTGCTGACTTGAGGCCAGATCCTCTGTTACGGGACCTCTCTCCTCTGCCTGGGTGCTGGGCCTAAATATCTGACAATGGACTGTTGCATTGGTGGCTGACGTGAAGCCTGATTCTCTGCTATGACATGCAGACTAATTCTCTGCTGACATGAAGCCAGATTGTCTGTTACGGGACCTCTCTCCTCTGCCTGGGTGCTGGGCCTA
This sequence comes from Bufo gargarizans, assembly GCF_014858855.1. Lineage (NCBI taxonomy): Eukaryota > Metazoa > Chordata > Amphibia > Anura > Bufonidae > Bufo > Bufo gargarizans. The sequence goes on from NC_058083.1 coordinate 235,345,615, forward strand.
AATATATGCCAATGGACTGTTGCAGTGGTGGCTGACGTGAAGCCTCATTCTCTGCTATGACATGCAGACTAATTCTCTGCTGACATGAAGCCAGATTGTCTGTTACGGGACCTCTCTCCTCTGCCTGGGTGCTGGGCCTAAATTTATGAAAATGGACTCTTACAGTGGTGGGTGACGTGAAGCCTGATTCTCTGCTATGACATGAAGACTGATTCTCTGCTGACATGAAGCCAGATTGTCTGTTACGGGACCTCTCTCCTCTGCCTGGGTGCTGGGCCTAAATTTATGAAAATGGACTCTTACAGTGGTGTGTGACGTGATGCCTGATTCTCTGCTATGATATGAAGACTGATTCTCTGCTATGACATGAAGACTGATTCTCTGCTGACATGAAGCCAGATTGTCTGTTACGGGACCTCTCTCCTCTGCCTGGGTGCTGGGCCTAAATCTATGACAATGGACTGTTGCAGTGGTGGCTGACGTGAAGCCTGATTCTCTGCTATGACATGCAGACTGATTCTCTGCTGACATGAAGCCAGATCCTCTGTTACGGGACCTCTCTCCTCTGCCTGGGTGCTGGGCCTAAATTTATGAAAATGGACTGTTGCAGTGTTGGGTGACGTGAAGCCTTGATTCTCTGCTATGATATGAAGACTGATTCTCTGCTGACATGAAGCCAGATCCTCTGTTACGGGACCTCTCTCCTCTGCCTGGGTGCTGGGCCTAAATATCTGACAATGGATTGTTGCATTGGTGGCTGACGTGAAGCCTAATTCTCTGCTATGACATGCAGACTAATTCTCTGCTGACATAAAGCCAGATTGTCTGTTACGGGACCTCTCTCCTCTGCCTGGGTGCTGGGCCTAAATATATGCCAATGGACTGTTGCAGTGGTGGCTGACGTGAAGCCTCATTCTCTGCTATGACATGCAGACTAATTCTCTGCTGACATGAAGCCAGATTGTCTGTTACGGGACCTCTCTCCTCTGCCTGGGTGCTGGGCCTAAATTTATGAAAATGGACTCTTACAGTGGTGGGTGACGTGAAGCCTGATTCTCTGCTATGACATGAAGACTGATTCTCTGCTGACATGAAGCCAGATTGTCTGTTACGGGACCTTTCTCCTCTGCCTGGGTGCTGGGCCTAAATTTATGACAATGGACTGTTGCAGTGGTGGCTGACGTGAAGCCTGATTCTCTGCTATGACATGCAGACTGATTCTCTGCTGACATGAAGCCAGATCCTCTGTTACGGGACCTCTCTCCTCTGCCTGGGTGCTGGGCCTAAATTTATGAAAATGGACTGTTGCAGTGGTGGGTGACGTGAAGCCTTGATTCTCTGCTATGATATGAAGACTGATTCTCTGCTGACATGAAGCCAGATCCTCTGTTATGGGACCTCTCTCCTCTGCCTGGGTGCTGGGCCTAAATATCTGACAATGGACTGTTGCATTGGTGGCTGACGTGAAGCCTGATTCTCTGCTATGACATGCAGACTAATTCTCTGCTGACATGAAGCCAGATTGTCTGTTACGGGACCTCTCTCCTCTGCCTGGGTGCTGGGCCTAAATATATGCCAATGGACTGTTGCAGTGGTGGCTGACGTGAAGCCTGATTCTCTGCTATGACATGCAGACTAATTCTCTGCTGACATGAAGCCAGATTGTCTGTTACGGGACCTCTCTCCTCTGCCTGGGTGCTGGGCCTAAATTTATGAAAATGGACTCTTACACACTTTCCGCGACTGTTGGCGGAAAGTGTGGCATGTCTAGATGGCCCTTTAACACTCACTGAGTTGGAATTGGCGCTACAAGCATTTCCCAATGAGAAAGCCCTGGGGATAGATGGACTACCGATAGAGTTTAAAAAAATATATAATAGTATCCTATTGCCCCATCTAATGTCGTTTTTTAATGATTCCCGTCAATCAGGAAATCTTCCGGCTTCTATGAAAGAGGCTATCGTAGTGGTCCTGCCCAAACCTGGTAAGGATCCCAGATCCCCTGACTCGTACAGACCAATTTCACTGTTGACCTCTGATATTAAGATCTTGGTGAAAGTTTTAGTGAATCGTTTACAGTCCGTTATCTCCACTATCATCAATAGAGATCAGGCGGGTTTCATGCCTGACAAATCTACTTTGGTAAATCGTAGACGGCTTTTTCTTAATATCCAGAGAAGGGTTGAGTCTGTCGGAGGTCGAGCCATCCTTTCATTGGACGCGGCTAAGGCCTTTGATAACGTTGAATGGAGTTATCTCTGGGAGGTGTTGCGAGTCATGGGGTTTGGGAAGACCTTTATCTCCTGGGTTCAGTTGTTATACAACGGCCCCACGGCTAGGATACGGGCTAATGGGGGAACTTTGGAGTCGTTTAGATTGGGAAGAGGAACCCGTCAGGGATGCCCGTTATCCCCCCTTCTGTTTGCTATCGCAATTGAGCCGCTTGCCTGCTTGTTGCGCTCTTCTGATAGTATCATAGGATTTCCCTGTGGGACCTAGTAGGAGAGGGTGTCCCTATATGCTGATGACATGCTAATATATTTAGGTAATGTGAAACAGTCCTTAGGTCCTGTCATGGCACTTGTACGGGAGTTTGGAGATAGATCTGGTCTCCGTATCAACTGGGATAAGTCCACTCTCCTACCGTTAGATGATTCTGCTATGACTCTCCTTCCACAGTCCAGTCCATTGCAGATTGCGCATCAGGTCAAGTATTTGGGGATATTAGTTACCCCAAACCCTAACAGTTATATTAAACTTAATATAGAGCCGCTTTTGATCACAATGTTTGCTAAGATTAAGGCTTGGTGCAAATTGCCGTTGTCTGAAATTGGGAGGAGTAATCTTCTTAAAATGATTCTCATGTCCAAACTCATGTATGTTTTACATAATTCCCTGGTATGGATTCCTCGCAGGATATTTATGAAAATTGATAGGTTATTTAGGAATCTGATTTGGTGCCATAAAAAGTCCCGGATTAGACTAGACACTCTGCAGAGAGGGAAAGAGGAGGGAGGGCTTTCAGTTCCGAATGCATAGCTCTACTACATTTCGGCCAAATTGCAACAGTTAAGGGGATAGGGGGGGACTCCTGGGGATATTGGCTCAGCCAGACTGGTGGCACACATTATTGGTAGGGATGAGCGAACTCGAACAGTATAGTTCGGGTTCGTACCGAATTTTGGGGTGTCCGTGACACGGACCCGAACCCGGACATTTTCGTAAAAGTCCGGGTTCGGTGTTCGTCGCTTTCTTGGCGCTTTTGTGACGCTTTCTTGGCGCTTTTTGAAAGGCTGCAAAGCAGCCAATCAACAAGCGTCATACTACTTGCCCCTAGAGGCCGTCACAGCCATGCCTACTATTGGCATGGCTGTGATTGGCCAGAGCACCATGTGACCCAGCCTCTATTTAAGCTGGAGTCACATAGCGCCGCCCGTCACTCTGCTCTGATTAGCGTAGGGAGAGGTTGCGGCTGCGACAGTAGGGCGAGATTAGGCAGATTAACTACTCCAAAGGACTTGATTAATCGATCGATCTGCAGCTGTGCATCATTGAGCTGCTGAAATTCAAATGCTCACTGTTTTTAGGCTGCCCAGACCGTTTGTCAGTCACTTTTTTCTGGGGTGATCGGCGGCCATTTTGTGTCTTGTGCGGTGCTGCGACCAAGTGCATCCAAGCTGCGACCAAGTGCATTTAACCCTCAATGGTGTGGTTGTTTTTTGGCTAAAGCCTACATCAGGGTGAAGCTGTCACACTAAGTGCATTTAACCAGCAATAGTCTGTTTATTTTTTGGCCATATACTACATCAGGGGCAAGCTGCGCCTGTCACCAAGTGCATTTAACCCTCAATGGTGTGGTTGTTTTTTGGCTAAAGCCTACATCAGGGTGAAGCTGTCACACCAAGTGCATTTAACCAGCAATAGTCTGTTAATTTTTTGGCCATATACTAAATCAGGGGCAAGCTGCGCCCGTCACCAAGTGCATTTAACCAGCAATAGTCTGTTCATTTTTTGGCCATATACTACATCACGGGCAAGCTGCGCCCGTCACCAAGTGCATTTAACCCTCAGTAGTGTGGTTGGTCAAGCTGTCACACCAAGTGCATTTAACCAGCAATAGTCTGTTCATTTTTTGGCCATATACTACATCAGGGGCAAGCTGCGCCCGTCACCAAGTGCATTTAACCCTCAGTAGTGTGGTTGGTCAAGCTGTCACACCAAGTGCATTTAACCAGCAATAGTCTGTTCATTTTTTGGCCATATACTACATCAGGGGCACGCTGCGCCTGTCACCAAGTGCATTTAACCCTCAATGGTGTGGTTGTTTTTTGGCTAAAGCCTACATCAGGGTGAAGCTGTCACACCAAGTGCATTTAACCAGCAATAGTCTGTTCATTTTTTGGCCATATACTACATCATGGGCAAGCTGCGCCCGTCACCAAGTGCATTTAACCCTCAGTAGTGTGGTTGGTCAAGCTGTCACACCAAGTGCATTTAACCAGCAATAGTGTGGTTATTTTTTGGCCATATCCCAGTCTAATTCTGTCACTAAATCCATACCGGTCACCCAGCGCCTAAATACTAGGCCTCAAATTTATATCCCGCTAAATCTGTCGTTACCGCTGTACTGTTGTGGCTGGGCAAGTTATTTAGTGTCCGTCAAAGCACATTTTTTGTTCAGGGTTGAAATACAATTCCCAATTTAGCAATTTCATAATTTAGTGGTTTCTGCTATATCAGAGCTATTTGAAATCTATCCCTAAAAGGGTATATAATATTCAAGGTGCACATAGGGTCATTCAGAATAACTTCACACACACGCTACTGTGCATTTCCAAGTCTAAATCTGTCACTAAATCCATACCGGTCACCCAGCGCCTAAATACTAGGCCTCAAATTTATATCCCGCTAAATCTGTCGTTACCGCTGTCCTGTTGTGGATGGGCAAGTTATTTAGTGTCCGCCAAAGCACATTTTTTGTTCTGGGTTGAAATACAATTCCCAATTTAGCAATTTCATAATTTAGTGGTTTCTGCTATATCAGAGCTATTTGAAATCTATCCCTAAAAGGGTATATAATATTCAAGGCGCACATAGGGTCATTCAGAATAACTTCACACACACGCTACTGTGCATTTCCAAGTCTAATTCTGTCACTAAATCCATACCGGTCACCCAGCGCCTAAATAGTAGGCCTCAAATTTATATCCCGCTAAATCTGTCGTTACCGTTGTCCTGTTATGGATGGGCAAGTTATTTAGTGTCCGTCAAAGCACATTTTTTGTTCTGGGTTGAAATACAATTCCCAATTTAGCAATTTCATAATTTAGTGGTTTCTGCTATATCAGAGCTATTTGAAATCTATCCCTAAAAGGGTATATAATATTCAAGGTGCACATAGGGTCATTCAGAATAACTTCACACACACGCTACTGTGCATTTCCAAGTCTAATTCTGTCACTAAATCCATACCGGTCACCCAGCGCCTAAATAGTAGGCCTCAAATTTATATCCCGCTAAATCTGTCGTTACCGCTGTCATGTTGTGGATGGGCAAGTTATTTAGTGTCCGCCAAAGCACATTTTTTGTTCTGGGTTGAAATACAATTCCAAATTTAGCAATTTCATAATTTAGTGGTTTCTGCTATATCAAAGCTATTTGAAATCTATCCCTAAAAGGGTATATAATATTCAAGGTGCACATAGGGTCATTCAGAATAACTTCACACACACGCTACTGTGCATTTCCAAGTCTAATTCTGTCACTAAATCCATACCGGTCACCCAGCGCCTAAATAGTAGGCCTCAAATTTATATCCCGCTAAATCTGTCGTTACCGCTGACCTGTTGTGGATGGGCAAGTTATTTAGTGTCCGTCAAAGCACATTTTTTGTTCTGGGTTGAAATACAATTCCCAATTTAGCAATTTCATAATTTAGTGGTTTCTGCTATATCAGAGCTATTTGAAATCTATCCCTAAAAGGGTATATAATATTCAAGGTGCACATAGGGTCATTCAGAATAACTTCACACACACGCTACTGTGCATTTCCAAGTCTAATTCTGTCACTAAATCCATACCGGTCACCCAGCGCCTAAATAGTAGGCCTCAAATTTATAACCCGCTAAATCTGTCGTTACCGCTGTCCTGTTGTGGATGGGCAAGTTATTTAGTGTCCGCCAAAGCACATTTTTTGTTCTGGGTTGAAATACAATTCCCAATTTAGCAATTTCATAATTTAGTGGTTTCTGCTATATCAGAGCTATTTGAAATCTATCCCTAAAAGGGTATATAATATTCAAGGTGCACATAGGGTCATTCAGAATAACTTCACACACACGCTACTGTGCATTTCCAAGTCTAATTCTGTTAGTAAATCCATACCGGTCACCCAGCGCCTAAATACTAGGCCTCAAATTTATATCCCGCTACATCTGTCGTTACCGCTGTACTGTTGTGGCCGGGCAAGTTATTTAGTGTCCGTCAAAGCACATTTTTTGTTCTGGGTTGAAATACAATTCCCAATTTAGCAATTTCATAATTTAGTGGTTTCTGCTATATCAGAGCTATTTGAAATCTATCCCTAAAAGGGTATATAATATTCAAGGTGCACATAGGGTCATTCAGAATAACTTCACACACACGCTACTGTGCATTTCCAAGTCTAATTCTGTCACTAAATCCATACCGGTCACCCAGCGCCTAAATACTAGGCCTCAAATTTATATCCCGCTGAATTTGAATACAATACATTGGGCCAAATAATATTTTTGTTGTTGTGGTGAACCATAACAATGAGGAAAACATCTAGTAAGGGACGCGGACGTGGACATGGTCGTGGTGGTGTTAGTGGACCCTCTGGTGCTGGGAGAGGACGTGGCCGTTCTGCCACATCCACACGTCCTAGTGTACCAACTACCTCAGGTCCCAGTAGCCGCCAGAATTTACAGCGATATATGGTGGGGCCCAATGCCGTTCTAAGGATGGTAAGGCCTGAGCAGGTACAGGCATTAGTCAATTGGGTGGCCGACAGTGGATCCAGCACGTTCACATTATCTCCCACCCAGTCTTCTGCAGAAAGCGCACAGATGGCGCCTGAAAACCAACCCCATCAGTCTGTCACATCACCCCCATGCATACCAGGGAAACTGTCTCAGCCTCAAGTTATGCAGCAGTCTCTTATGCTGTTTGAAGACTCCGCTGGCAGGGTTTCCCAAGGGCATCCATCTAGCTCTTCCCCAGCGGTGAAAGACATAGAATGCACTGACGCACAACCACTTATGTTTCCTGATGATGAGGACATGGGAATACCACCTCAGCATGTCTCTGATGATGACGAAACACAGGTGCCAACTGCTGCGTCTTTCTGCAGTGTGCAGACTGAACAGGAGGTCAGGGATCAAGACTGGGTGGAAGACGATGCAGGGGACGATGAGGTCCTAGACCCCACATGGAATGAAGGTCGTGCCACTGACTTTCACAGTTCGGAGGAAGAGGCAGTGGTGAGACCGAGCCAACAGCGTAGCAAAAGAGGGAGCAGTGGGCAAAAGCAGAACACCCGCCGCCAAGAGACTCCGCCTGCTACTGACCGCCGCCATCTGGTACCGAGCACCCCAAAGGCAGCTTCAAGGAGTTCCCTGGCATGGCACTTCTTCAAACAATGTGCTGACGACAAGACCCGAGTGGTTTGCACGCTGTGCCATCAGAGCCTGAAGCGAGGCATTAACGTTCTGAACCTGAGCACAACCTGCATGACCAGGCACCTGCATGCAAAGGATGAACTGCAGTGGAGTAAACACCTTAAAACCAAGGAAGTCACTCAGGCTCCCCCTGCTACCTCTTCTGCTGCTGCCGCCTCGGCCTCTTCCTCTGCCTCTGGAGGAGCGTTGGCACCTGCCGCCCAGCAAACAGGGGATGTACCACCAACACCACCACCACCTCCGTCACCAAGCGTCTCAACCATGTCACACGGCAGCGTTCAGCTCTCCATCTCACAAACATTTGAGAGAAAGCGTAAATTCCCACCTAGCCAACCTCGATCCCTGGCCCTGAATGCCAGCATTTCTAAACTACTGGCCTATGAAATGCTGTCATTTAGGCTGGTGGACACAGACAGCTTCAAACAGCTCATGTCGCTTGCTGTCCCACAGTATGTTGTTCCCAGCCGCCACTACTTCTCCAAGAGAGCCGTGCCTTCCCTGCACAACCAAGTATCCGATAAAATCAAGTGTGCACTGCGAAACGCCATCTGTAGCAAGGTCCACCTAACCACAGACACGTGGACCAGTAAGCACGGCCAGGGACGCTATATCTCCCTAACTGCACACTGGGTAAATGTAGTGGCAGCTGGGCCCCAGGCGGAGAGCTGTTTAGCGCACGTCCTTCCGCCGCCAAGGATCGCAGGGCAACATTCTTTGCCTCCTGTTGCCACCTCCTTCTCGGCTTCCTCCTCCTCTTCTTCCACCTGCTCATCCAGTCAGCCACACACCTTCACCACATACTTCAGCACAGCCCGGGGTAAACGTCAGCAGGCCATTCTGAAACTCATATGTTTGGGGGACAGGCCCCACACCGCACAGGAGTTGTGGCGTGGTATAGAACAACAGACCGACGAGTGGTTGCTGCCGGTGAGCCTCAAGCCCGGCCTGGTGGTGTGTGATAATGGGCGAAATCTCGTTGCAGCTCTGGGACTAGCCAATTTGACGCACATCCCTTGCTTGGCGCATGTGCTGAATTTGGTGGTGCAGAAGTTCATTCACAACTACCCCGACATGTCAGAGCTGCTGCATAAAGTGCGGGCCGTCTGTTCGCGCTTCCGGCGTTCACATCCTGCTGCTGCTCGCCTGTCTGCGCTACAGCGTAACTTCGGCCTTCCCGCTCACCGCCTCATATGCGACGTGCCCACCAGGTGGAACTCCACCTTGCACATGCTGGACAGACTGTGCGAGCAGCAGCAGGCCATAGTGGAGTTTCAGCTGCAGCACGCACGGGTCAGTCGCACTACAGAACAGCACCACTTCACCACCAATGACTGGGCCTCCATGCGAGACCTGTGTGCCCTGTTGCGCTGTTTCGAGTACTCCACCAACATGGCCAGTGGCGATGACGCCGTTATCAGCGTTACAATACCACTTCTATGTCTCCTTGAGAAAACACTTAGGGCGATGATGGAAGAGGAGGTGGCCCAGGAGGAGGAGGAGGAGGAGGAGGAAGAGGGGTCATTTTTAGCACTTTCAGGCCAGTCTCTTCGAAGTGACTCAGAGGGAGGTTTTTGGCAACAGCAGAGGCCAGGTACAAATGTGGCCAGCCAGGGCCCACTACTGGAGGACGAGGAGGACGAGGATGAGGAGGAGGTGGAGGAGGATGAGGATGAAGCATGGTCACAGCGGGGTGGCACCCAACGCAGCTCGGGTCCATCACTGGTGCGTGGCTGGGGGGAAAGGCAGGACGATGACGATACGCCTCCCACAGAGGACAGCTTGTCCTTACCCCTGGGCAGCCTGGCACACATGAGCGACTACATGCTGCAGTGCCTGCGCAACGACAGCAGAGTTGCCCACATTTTAACCTGTGTGGACTACTGGGTTGCCACTCTGCTGGATCCACGCTACAAAGACAATGTGCCCACCTTACTTCCTGCACTGGAGCGTGATAGGAAGATGCGCGAGTACAAGCGCACGTTGGTAGACGCGCTACTGAGAGCATTCCCAAATGTCACAGGGGAACAAGTGGAAGCCCAAGGCCAAGGCAGAGGAGGAGCAAGAGGTCGCCAAGGCAGCTGTGTCACGGCCAGCTCCTCTGAGGGCAGGGTTAGCATGGCAGAGATGTGGAAAACTTTTGTCAACACGCCACAGCTAACTGCACCACCACCTGATACGCAACGTGTTAGCAGGAGGCAACATTTCACTAACATGGTGAAACAGTACGTGTGCACACCCCTCCACGTACTGACTGATGGTTCGGCCCCATTCAACTTCTGGGTCTCTAAATTGTCCACGTGGCCAGAGCTAGCCTTTTATGCCTTGGAGGTGCTGGCCTGCCCGGCGGCCAGCGTTTTGTCTGAACGTGTATTCAGCACGGCAGGGGGCGTCATTACAGACAAACGCAGCCGCCTGTCTACAGCCAATATGGACAAGCTGACGTTCATAAAAATGAACCAGGCATGGATCCCACCAGACCTGTCCGTCCCTTGTCCAGATTAGACATTAACTACCTCCCCTTAACCATATATTATTGGACTCCAGGGCACTCATTCAATCCTATTTTTATTTTCATTTTACCATTATATTGCGAGGCTACCCAAAGTTGAATGAACCTCTCCTCTGTCTGGGTGCCGGGGCCTAAATATATGCCAATGGACTGTTCCAATGTTGGGTGACGTTAAGCCTGATTCTCTGCTATGACATGCAGACTAATTCTCTGCTGACATGAAGACAGATTCTCTGTTACGGGACCTCTCTCCTCTGCCTGGGTGCTGGGCCTAAATATCTGACAATGGACTGTTGCAGTGGTGGCTGACGTGAAGCCTGATTTTCTGCTATGACATGCAGACTGATTCTCTGCTGACATGAAGCCAGATCCTCTGTTACGGGACCTCTCTCCTCTGCCTGTGTGCTGGGCCTAAATATATGCCAATGGACTGTTGCAGTGGTGGCTGACGTGAAGCCTGATTCTCTGCTATGACATGCAGACTAATTCTCTGCTGACATGAAGCCAGATTGTCTGTTACGGGACCTCTCTCCTCTGCCTGGGTGCTGGGCCTAAATTTATGAAAATGGACTCTTACAGTGGTGGGTGACGTGAAGCCTGATTCTCTGCTATGACATGAAGACTGATTCTCTGCTGACATGAAGCCAGATTGTCTGTTACGGGACCTCTCTCCTCTGCCTGGGTGCTGGGCCTAAATTTATGAAAATGGACTCTTACAGTGGTGGGTGACGTGATGCCTGATTCTCTGCTATGACATGAAGACTGATTCTCTGCTATGACATGAAGACTGATTCTCTGCTGACATGAAGCCAGATTGTCTGTTACGGGACCTCTCTCCTCTGCCTGGGTGCTGGGCCTAAATTTATGACAATGGACTGTTGCAGTGGTGGCTGACGTGAAGCCTGATTCTCTGCTATGACATGCAGACTGATTCTCTGCTGACATGAAGCCAGATCCTCTGTTACGGGACCTCTCTCCTCTGCCTGGGTGCTGGGCCTAAATTTATGAAAATGGACTGTTGCAGTGGTGGGTGACGTGAAGCCTGATTCTCTGCTATGATATGAAGACTGATTCTCTGCTGACTTGAGGCCAGATCCTCTGTTACGGGACCTCTCTCCTCTGCCTGGGTGCTGGGCCTAAATATCTGACAATGGACTGTTGCATTGGTGGCTGACGTGAAGCCTGATTCTCTGCTATGACATGCAGACTAATTCTCTGCTGACATGAAGCCAGATTGTCTGTTACGGGACCTCTCTCCTCTGCCTGGGTGCTGGGCCTAAATATATGCCAATGGACTGTTGCAGTGGTGGCTGACGTGAAGCCTCATTCTCTGCTATGACATGCAGACTAATTCTCTGCTGACATGAAGCCAGATTGTCTGTTACGGGACCTCTCTCCTCTGCCTGGGTGCTGGGCCTAAATTTATGAAAATGGACTCTTACAGTGGTGGGTGACGTGAAGCCTGATTCTCTGCTATGACATGAAGACTGATTCTCTGCTGACATGAAGCCAGATTGTCTGTTACGGGACCTCTCTCCTCTGCCTGGGTGCTGGGCCTAAATTTATGAAAATGGACTCTTACAGTGGTGTGTGACGTGATGCCTGATTCTCTGCTATGATATGAAGACTGATTCTCTGCTATGACATGAAGACTGATTCTCTGCTGACATGAAGCCAGATTGTCTGTTACGGGACCTCTCTCCTCTGCCTGGGTGCTGGGCCTAAATCTATGACAATGGACTGTTGCAGTGGTGGCTGACGTGAAGCCTGATTCTCTGCTATGACATGCAGACTGATTCTCTGCTGACATGAAGCCAGATCCTCTGTTACGGGACCTCTCTCCTCTGCCTGGGTGCTGGGCCTAAATTTATGAAAATGGACTGTTGCAGTGTTGGGTGACGTGAAGCCTTGATTCTCTGCTATGATATGAAGACTGATTCTCTGCTGACATGAAGCCAGATCCTCTGTTACGGGACCTCTCTCCTCTGCCTGGGTGCTGGGCCTAAATATCTGACAATGGATTGTTGCATTGGTGGCTGACGTGAAGCCTAATTCTCTGCTATGACATGCAGACTAATTCTCTGCTGACATAAAGCCAGATTGTCTGTTACGGGACCTCTCTCCTCTGCCTGGGTGCTGGGCCTAAATATATGCCAATGGACTGTTGCAGTGGTGGCTGACGTGAAGCCTCATTCTCTGCTATGACATGCAGACTAATTCTCTGCTGACATGAAGCCAGATTGTCTGTTACGGGACCTCTCTCCTCTGCCTGGGTGCTGGGCCTAAATTTATGAAAATGGACTCTTACAGTGGTGGGTGACGTGAAGCCTGATTCTCTGCTATGACATGAAGACTGATTCTCTGCTGACATGAAGCCAGATTGTCTGTTATGGGACCTTTCTCCTCTGCCTGGGTGCTGGGCCTAAATTTATGACAATGGACTGTTGCAGTGGTGGCTGACGTGAAGCCTGATTCTCTGCTATGACATGCAGACTGATTCTCTGCTGACATGAAGCCAGATCCTCTGTTACGGGACCTCTCTCCTCTGCCTGGGTGCTGGGCCTAAATTTATGAAAATGGACTGTTGCAGTGGTGGGTGACGTGAAGCCTTGATTCTCTGCTATGATATGAAGACTGATTCTCTGCTGACATGAAGCCAGATCCTCTGTTATGGGACCTCTCTCCTCTGCCTGGGTGCTGGGCCTAAATATCTGACAATGGACTGTTGCATTGGTGGCTGACGTGAAGCCTGATTCTCTGCTATGACATGCAGACTAATTCTCTGCTGACATGAAGCCAGATTGTCTGTTACGGGACCTCTCTCCTCTGCCTGGGTGCTGGGCCTAAATATATGCCAATGGACTGTTGCAGTGGTGGCTGACGTGAAGCCTGATTCTCTGCTATGACATGCAGACTAATTCTCTGCTGACATGAAGCCAGATTGTCTGTTACGGGACCTCTCTCCTCTGCCTGGGTGCTGGGCCTAAATTTATGAAAATGGACTCTTACAGTGGTGAGTGACGTGAAGCCTGATTCTCTGCTATGACATGAAGACTGATTCTCTGCTGACATGAAGCCAGATTGTCTGTTACGGGACCTCTCTCCTCTGCCTGGGTGCTGGGCCTAAATTTATGAAAATGGACTGTTGCAGTGGTGGGTGACGTGAAGCCTGATTCTCTGCTATGATATGAAGACTGATTCTCTGCTGACATGAAGCCAGATCCTCTGTTATGGGACCTCTCTCCTCTGCCTGGGTGCTGGGCCTAAATATCTGACAATGGACTGTTGCATTGGTGGCTGACGTGAAGCCTGATTCTCTGCTATGAAATGCAGACTAATTCTCTGCTGACATGAAGCCAGGTTGTCTGTTACGGGACCTCTCTCCTCTGCCTGGGTGCTGGGCCTAAATTTATGAAAATGGACTCTTACAGTGGTGGGTGACGTGAAGCCTGATTCTCTGCTATGACATGAAGACTGATTCTCTGCTGACATGAAGCCAGATTGTCTGTTACGGGACCTCTCTCCTCTGCCTGGGTGCCAGGGCCTAAATATCTGAGAATGGACTGTTTCAGTGGTGGGTGACGGGAAGCCAGATTCTCTGCTATGACATGCAGACTGATTCTCTGCTGACATGAAGCCAGATCCTCTGTTACGGGACCTCTCTCCTCTGCCTGGGTGCTGGGCCTAAATTTATGAAAATGGACTGTTGCAGTGGTGGGTGACGTGAAGCCTGATTCTCTGCTATGATATGAAGACTGATTCTCTGCTGACATGAAGCCAGATCATCTGTTACGTGACCTCTCTCCTCTGCCTGGGTGCTGGGCCTAAATATCTGACAATGGACTGTTGCATTGGTGGCTGACGTGAAGCCTGATTCTCTGCTATGACATGCAGACTAATTCTCTGCTGACATGAAGCCAGATTGTCTGTTACGGGACCTCTCTCCTCTGCCTGGGTGCTGGGCCTAAATATATGCCAATGGACTGTTGCAGTGGTGGCTGACGTGAAGCCTCATTCTCTGCTATGACATGCAGACTAATTCTCTGCTGACATGAAGCCAGATTGTCTGTTACGGGACCTCTCTCCTCTGCCTGGGTGCTGGGCCTAAATTTATGAAAATGGACTCTTACAGTGGTGGGTGACGTGAAGCCTGATTCTCTGCTATGACATGAAGACTGATTCTCTGCTGACATGAAGCCAGATTGTCTGTTACGGGACCTCTCTCCTCTGCCTGGGTGCTGGGCCTAAATTTATGAAAATGGACTGTTGCAGTGGTGGGTGACGTGAAGCCTGATTCTCTGCTATGATATTAAGACTGATTCTCTGCTGACATGAAGCCAGATTGTCTGTTACGGGACCTCTCTCCTCTGCCTGGGTGCTGGGCCTAAATTTATGAAAATGGACTGTTGCAGTGGTGGGTGACGTGAAGCCTGATTCTCTGCTATGACATGAAGACTGATTCTCTGCTGACATGAAGCCAGATTGTCTGTTACGGGACCTCTCTCCTCTGCCTGGGTGCCGGGGCCTAAATATCTGAGAATGGACTGTTCCAGTGGTGGGTGACGGGAAGCCAGATTCTCTGCTATGGGACCTCTCTCCAATTGATTTTGGTTAATTTTTATTTATTTAATTTTTATTTTAATTCATTTCCCTATCCACATTTGTTTGCAGGGGATTTACCTACATGTTGCTGCCTTTTGCAGCCCTCTAGCCCTTTCCTGGGCTGTTTTACAGCCGTTTTAGTGCCGAAAAGTTCGGGTCCCCATTGACTTCAATGGGGTTCGGGTTCGGGACGAAGTTCGGATCGGGTTCGGATCCCGAACCCGAACATTTTCGGGAAGTTCGGCCGAACTTCTCGAACCCGAACATCCAGGTGTTCGCTCAACTCTAATTATTGGTCACAATTCTCCGGTTGCTTTATTGGAAAATAGTGGACTTGTTGGCAAGTTGACAGGGCATGCCACACTTCTCATGATACACAAGGTCTGGCAGAAATGTCGGGCACTGCTATCAATACAAGGGTTTACGCAGTTTTCCCCTATATGGAAAAATCTGCACCTGCCTGTATTATTCCATTTAGATGGCTTCTTACCCTGGGAGCGCAAAGGAGTGAGGTATTTATGTCAGCTACAGAGTGCTGACGTTTTTAAGTCCTTTGATCAGTTAAGAAATGAATTTGGTCTCCCACACACGGCCTTTTATCAATTTCTGCAACTACGGCATGCCTTTCAGACACAGGCTAAATCCTTATCGTTGAAATGTACTATGTTCCCGTTGTTTCAGCAACTTCTTACAAACAGTTCCTCGAGCGGTCTGATATCATCTACTTAAAGAAACTTGTATGTGAAATCACTGAAACAAGATGTTTTAGCAGTTAAATCTAAATGGGAAAATGAGGTCGGGCGGATTTCAGAAGAGCAATGGAAGTCGCTTTTAGCGCTCACTCCGCAATTGTCAGTTTGTGAGGGGCGATGTATGTCCCAGCTGTTTTTACTACACCGGGTGTTTAGGACTCCAGAGTTTTTATGCCGGATAGGTGTTCGGGCAGGTGCGGATTGTCCTAGATGCAGCATAAGTCCTGCATCCTTGTTACACATGTTCTGGGATTGTGCGGAGCTCCGGAGCTCCTGGACCGCGGTTCTGGCCTCTATAAAATATTCATATAATATTACGGTTACATCTGGGCCAAGAGCATATGTGGTCGGGATATTAGACATCAAAAACCGTCATCATCATCTGGGAGTACAGCGTTTGGTATTTCAAGCTAGGAAACTAATAGCCAGATATTGGCTTAGACACCAATCTCTGTCTAGGGGAGAATTTCTTAATAGGATGTCACATATACTGCGCTTAGAAAAAGGTGTATATAATAAAAGACAATGCTTAACGAAGTTTAGCAAAATATGGGAAAATTGGGAGAAATATAGGATACAATGCCTGGATTAGCTCCCTTTCCTAACTGTGCTATGTGGTGGGTAGTAGCAAAGACCTTGTTTCTCTGTGCTTTCTATCTCCTTTATTCTAATTAGCTTTGGATATGTGCTGTTTGAAGATGATCAGAATGACATAAGATGGGTGTGAAGTGGCTTGTTAAACAGATAAGAGAAGTACACCAGTGGATATTCTCTGGAAGTATTGATAATGTAACCGATTTTGGAAATCGGACCTGTTCCATCGCTCGGGTGGGGGGGAGGGGCTTTAGTTGGATAGGGAGGGACGGTCTTTTGTCTATAAACCGAAAGGGGTGGAAAACTTGGTTTGCACAGTGAATATTGTGTAACAATATTACTTGATCTCATGTATGTCTTCTACTATGCTGGATGCTACATATTGTATTCATGGAATACATTTTATGACTGATCATGTAATGCTTTGGTAATATCTTTATTGGCTGTTGCATTTATATTGTGCAGACTATTTTCTTTCTCTGTATCTTTGCAATTTACAAAAAAATATCTGATAAAAAAAAAGGATGGCTGAGCCATGCTCCCTGCATGGCACAAGTGTAATCTGGTTGTAAATCGGTTCCTGAATAGTGTTGTTTGAGCACCAAAGTGCTCGAGTGCTCTGGTGCTTGAGTAGAACACTTTGGGATGCTCGGGTGCTCTACAAAGCACCCGAGCACAATGGAAGTCAATGTGAGAACCAGAGCATTAAACCAGGCACCGTCAGAAATTGATGAAAAAAACACTGAAATGGTTCGGGAACAGCATGGGGAGGATGTCTGGATGCATCTTGGACTCCCAGGTTGCTGCTGGGAATGATGTTGTCCGAGTAGTACGCCACTTTTACAGACCAACAATAATGCGTACAAAACCGAAGAGGAAATTGATTTTAGAGAAAAATTGTTAAGAAACATACTTTCATGTATATTTACTAGTTTATAAAGTGTAAGTGCTGCCAAAAATTACAAGGAAGAGGCACTCCGATACAACCTGTATATCACATAAAGGAGGGTCTCATTCACATTGTGGTACTATTGTTCAGGTAGTAGGACTCCTACACTCATAAAGCCTATGCACTAAGTGAAAGGGCTGCCAAAAATTACAAGGAACCTGCACTCCAATACACCCTTTATCACACATAAAGGAGGGCATCATACACACCCTTTAAAAATTATTATTGATGGCCTGCTGGTGACCCTCAAAAACATTAGGAGCAAGGGCCTTATTCCGGCAGCCTCTCGCCATGCGCTTGCCGTGCCTCCGCCAGAACTCTGCCGCCATTATAGTCAATGGGAACGGAGCAGCAGTCCGGGTGAACATGTTCACTAGCGGCAGGATGGATCCGACTGGCTGTTCACCCAGTCGGAGGTCTGTGCCACTAGTGTGAAAGTAGCCTAAAACATTAGGGGCAAGGGTCTGCTGCTGATCTGACTATCTAAAACATTATGGGCGAGGGCCTGCTGGTGACCCTCTAAAACATTAGGGGTGAGGGTCTGCTGCTGAGCTGACCCTCTAAAACATTAGATGCGAGGGCAGCCTAATAAGCATGTTGATATGATGGAGGAGGAGGACAAGAAAAGGAAGATTGAACCATACTGTATACCCTTTTCTGTGGTGGAAGGGGTGCATGGGAATACATTTCCTCTGGTAGAGTAGAGAAGTCAGGGGCCATCCAGGCCTTGTTCATTTTAATAAGAGTCAACCTGTTAGCATTTTCAGTTGACAGGTGGATGCGCTTATCAGTTATTATGCCCCCAGAAGCACTAAATACCCGCTCTGACAAATTTCTGGCGGCAGGGCAGGCCAGCATCTCCAAGGCATACAGCGCCAGTTCGTGCCACGTGTCCAGCTTGGACACCCAATAGTTGTAAGGCACAGAGGGATCACTGAGGACACTGATACGGTCTGCAATGTACTCCTTCACCATCTTCCAAAACTTTTCAATCCTTGTGACACTAGGCCATGCATTAGGGTGAGGGTGCTGAAGGGGTGTCATGAAACTGTCCCAGGCCTTGTAGAGTGTTGCCCTGCATCAGTTGGAATTTCTGTGTGTTCCCCTCATCTCCCCTCCTCAGTTGGCCAAGGAACTACATACTCTGCCGCCAGCATAGGCAGCTGGAACTTTTTAGAGCAATTTTTCCACAAGGACCTTCTGGTATTGCACCATTTTGCTAGTCCTCTCCACCACAGGAATGAGAGATGAGAAGTTCTCTTTGTAGGTTGAGTCAGCGATTTCATCGTCCACCACCTCCTTTTCCTCTTCCTCACTCTAGACATCCTCCTGACTTGTTGACCTAACAAGAACCTCACTTATTGACAACTATGTCTCATCCTCATCATCAACCTCTTAAGACACTAATTGCCGTTGACTTATTGGCAACTGTGTCTTATCATCATCATCCACCTTGTGAAACACTATTTGCCATTCCCCACCGTCATCTTCTTCTGACTGTGGATGCTCAAGAGTTTGGGAATCAGTGCACAAGATCTCCTCATGTCCCTCTTCAAGCGGGCTTGGCGAGAGGCCCAAATCAAGGAATAGCGATGAAAAGAGCTCCTAGGAATATCCAAGTGTGGGATCACTTGTTTGACAAAAGTCTCCATTGTGGGAAGAAGGAGGATCAGGGTGAGGATTCTGTTGACCAGACTTTTGGCTACTGAGACTGGACTTTATGGAAGACAGGGTGGTGCTTAACCGACTGGAAGCATTATCTGCTGCAATACAACCGACCACCTGGTCGCACTGGTGTGACTTCGAGAGGGGTGTCCTCCGCCGCCTTGCAAACTGGGACATAAAGCTAGGTATTATGAATGAGTGTATTTCTTGTGCTATGGCAGCTGTATAGTTTCACCGCGCCCAGGGCCACAGCCTCTGCATGCACAATCAGCAACATGGCCACTTCCACATCCGTTACTGATCACCTTGAGCATATTAAATGGTATATATGCTTGCAAGTATGTCACACTTACAGTAGCGCAGGTTTTGTAAGTGTATGCGCAAATAAATACACTGAATGTCACAGATATTTAGGATGGGCAAACATTATACAGTAGATGTAGCTCAGGTAATGTCACTGTCACCAGCGGCAAAAAAATGACACTGAATGTCACAGATATTTAGGAAGTGCTAATGTTATACAGGAGATGTTGTACAGGTAATGTCGCTGTTAGCAGCGGTGAAAAAATTACACTCAATGTCATAGATTTTTAGGATACACAAACGTTATATAGGAGATGTAGCGCAGGTAATGTCGCTGTCACCAGTGGCAAAACAATTACACTGAATGTCACAGATATTTAGGATGCGCAAAAACGTTATACAGGAGATGTAGCGCAGGTAATGTCGCTGTTAGCATCGGCCAAACAATTGTGCTGAATGTCACAGACATTTAGGATGCACAAACGTAACAAAACAGATGTAGCAGAGGTTGTGTCACTGTCAGCGGCAGCCAAACAATTGCACGCAATCTAGCGCTAATAATTTATATTGCAGCCAGATAAAACAATAGTCCTTTAAAGGACTTTTGGGTCTTTAACACCTTTCAACAGTAAACCCTGCCTGAAAAATAAAAACTATTCCTGTTCCTACACTATCTGTGACTTCTGCTGCAGCTCTCCCTGACTAAGACTGAGCCGAACCATGTGTCATCGGGTGCTTATAGCCCTATGGCTACGGAATTACAGTGAGTGACAGTACTTCCCTGCACGTTTATTGGCTTAGTAGTGGCGGACAAACATGCGGCGAGGAGACTGGAGCATCGCGCTCGAGCACACTCGGTGTTCGGCTGAACACCGCAATGTGCCGAGCATCGCGATGCTCGAGTTAAAACGGTGTTCGGCTGAGCATGTTCTTCATTTCTGAAGTCTTCCACCCATCTGCAAGACATCCTAAAAATGGCCAGGAAACTTCAGCCACTCGTATACTACCAAGCACACCCTCCTTGAGCTGCAGCGGCAGAACAGTGTCCCCCAAAATAGGCTCATATGCGACGAATTCTCAAAGTGATGATATTTGCAATAAAAATGTACGATTAGAATATTCGCAATCAGCACTAAACAGGAGGAGGAGGACATTGGAGCACAGTCAATGTGTAGCGAAATGGGTGGTTTTCTACACAGGTGACAGTAGAGGATGAGCAGCCGAAGGAGTAAGAGGGAGATGAGGAAGATGAGCCAGATAACCCAGGGACACCGTAGCAGTATGCAGTGGAGATGGAGGCAAGGAGTCCCTCCGAGTCACTTGCACAAATGGCTCGATGCATGCTCACTTGCTTGTGTAGTGACAGCCAAATTATCACCATTCACCAGAGGGATGACTACTGGCTCTCCACCATATTAGACCCTTGCTACCGGTCTAAAATGGGGGCCTTTTTTACTCCCGCTGAGAGGGAGGACAAACTGAACTACTATAGAGACATCCTATCTATGCCATCGTCCATCCTCTCGCAGGTCTGACCCGGGGGGCCCATTGCGCTCATGTTCCACTGCCATGGCTGCTGGGGGGGTGGCAGGAGCAGCCTAAGTCTAGAGTCGCTGATGAGCATCTTTCTTTACCCGTATAGTGAAGAAACTACTCACCAGCAGCTAGACATAGAGCAGAACCTTAACCAGCAGATGGTGGCATACTTAGAGTACACCCTGCCACCTGTCATCAAAGATCCGCTGGACTACTGGACAGCCAAACTGGATTTGTGGCAACAACTAACAGAGTTTGCCCTGGAAAAGCTGTCCTTCCAAGCCAGTAATGTGGCATCACTACATGCTGGACAACAACAAACAACAGACCAGACATGTAAATACAAACTAGACATAACAACAAATCTCCAAATCAAACCCACACCGAACATAACAGATAAGGTAGGGAAAGGACAAGGAGGAGACAAAGGAATGACATCTCAGATGACATCGATGTCAAACTAGGATGGCCCTCAGATATCATCCAAGAAAGGAGCAAGCTCCTTCTCAAACAAAGGCAGACATACCAATGATCTCAGTCTCACAATAACAGTATATCAAGAGACCTGAGACCAAACCCAGCTCCACCTTGCTCACACCTTATAAAGGAAGGGTACTATAAAGGAAGGGTAACAGCCTTAAAGAGAAATCACACATGCAAGCAATACAACAACACGTTGCCACAAGCAAACAGCATGCACGGTGAAAGTGTCACGGCAAACTACCACCAAGCCGCGACAGTATTAGTGGCAAAAAATATATATTATTTGTGGTCATGGCTACGGCCAAGAGATATCCGAAGAACCCTAAGGAGAGAAACAACGGGAACAACCTAACCCAGCTAGGCGTGTCTTAGCTGACCTGACTAAATGGCTTGTTGTGTGCCCTAAGCTATGATCGTGGGTAGGCCTGTAAGTGGGCAAAACTAATCCCCAAGCCAACAGCAAGGTGTCAGGGATCTAGAGTGAAAAAATTCGGGGTGTATGAGGCAAGGCCAGAAGGAGACCTACAACCCATCTTGTGGATGACAAGGCCAGAAACATGATGCTCAATATTGCGGATACTGCCCCAAAGCGGAATGGAGGATCGGGAATACATTGTGAAATGGATCATGAAAACCAACTGAACCTTGTAAAGTTTTGGTTCTAGTGCGAGTACTGGCAATGCCCCAGCCTCAGGAGATAGTGGGACCGAAACCTAACTGCCTAGACTATGCAGGGATGAGGGCCAAAAGAACTATGTAGATAGGAAGAGAATCCTTGAATAGTTCCCCAGACAACAGCTATCTGCTAGCCGTGGTCCGCGCGTTGTTCTACTGTGTGCCCCTGAGAATTGTTTTAACGCCTGAGATGTGAAGACCGACCTACTATCCGAATCTTATACTGTGAGGAAATGCTGAACCTTGTCCAAAACCCAATTTAACGTGGTTGTAGGGAGTCTGAGGTTAGTGCGACAAAAAGCTATGAGGCCATAATATACAAGATTCTGTCTATGCCCTCCCATGAGTGAGGGAATGCAATTGCAATGAAGCCACCGGTGAAAATGAATTCCTGGTCGTGGTAAAAAGGCACAGCCATTGATCGGACCCCTGAAGCCATGGGGCAGAAGCAACCACCAGGGGCCCATGGGGCCGAGCAGCCGCCGGGGTGCGAACCTTAGAATTGAGGACGGCTGGGGAAAAGATTGGGGCTTAACCCAACGGGTTTAGTAATCAACCGGGACTCGATAACCTAGAAAGACAATGACATGGGGTGAAGCTTCTTAATGAAATGAGGCTGAAATGAACCGCAAGTACTAATCTGTAAAATATAAATGAACAAAAGAAAACTTCTGAAAGGTGTGCATGAAAAATAGTATCAGATGGCCGTATGACCTACCAATGTCGATGACAATTGTGTAATCCTCTAAGCCAAGAGCCACTCCAGCGAGCCCCTTATGGCGGGAGACATGCGTGCAAGTCCCTTATGGCGGGAGCCATGCGTGCGAGTCCCTTATGGCGGGAGCCATGTGTGCGAGTCCCTTATGGCAGGAGCCATGCGTGCGAGTCCCTTATGGCGGGAGCCATGCGTGCGAGTCCCTTATGGCGGGAGCCATGCGTGCGAGTCCCTTATGGCAGGAGCCATGCGTGCGAGTCCCTTATGGCGGGAGCCATGCGTGCGAGACTCATATGGCGGGAGCTATGCGTGCGAGACTCATATGGCGGGAGCCATGCGTGCGAGACTCATATGGCAGAAGCCATGTGTGCGAGACTCATATGGCAGAAGCCATGCGTGCGAGACTCATATGGCAGAAGCCATGCGTGCAAGACTCTTATGGCGGAAAAAAGTATCAGGTGGCCGTGCGAACTACAAGTGTCGGTGCCAATCGTGAGGTCCTATAAGCGAACAGCCACTCGGGCGAGCCTCTTATGTTTTTTTTTTTGTTTTTGTTTTTTAAAACACTTATGCCACACCAGAATGCCTTGGGGACTCTCATAACCATGACCCACTCCAACAGCAAACCTGGGACACTAACCTGCCTACAACCATGTCGTACCCCTAACAAACAAAACAAAACATGAAAAACAGTCAAGGGGCCCCTGGAGCCATGAGGCCGGATCAATCATAGGGCCCCCGACCAGAGGCCCCCGAAGCCAGAGGGATGACGTTGTGGTGACGATAAGTAATTAAAACGTAAGCCGGACCTGATAGGATATGCAGAGGCTTGAATGATTGGATTGGCTAGAGGGTGGCCTAAGGAACATAACTGCCAACAGGCATTGAAAATATAGACATTAGAAATCTGAAGCACGTGCCTACATAAAACACTAAGCACCGCAAACCATAAAACGTAAACATGAAATTGAAACAGAGATGGGAGAAAAACAAGAGCCTGAGGCATTGCAAGTTCGCTAAGAGAAGTCTCTTATCGTGACAAACAAATGAACAGCTTGTGAAAACATAGCAGGAAACTTACTCTTATTGGCCGACTGACCTCCGCTGAGGAGCTGACTGGTGAACTGGGGCAGGAGACCAATCTGAGTGAATACAAACCAGAAGTAACAGGAGACCAGTCTGAGTGAATATTAACCAGGATTAAAGAACCAGAGCGGTGGGTGCAGACTGCCCCGGTGAGACTATTGAGTAAAGCCATGACGTAGCAATGAACAGGAGAATGCAGCTTTGAGTGGAAGCAGAGTACAACACATGATGTAACAGCAAATGGGTAAATGGAGCTTTGGATGTGAGTGGTACCTAAAAAACATGGTATGGGCGCAGCTCCGAGTATGGGTAGCACATGAAAAGCATGGTATAAGCAGACGTATGAATGCAATTTGAAAGTGAGCAGAGTGTTGACGTGATACGAAAGCAGACACGTGAACGCAGCTCTAGTAGTGAGTGGAGTATAGGACAAGATGTAAAAGCAGACATGCGGACGCAGCTTTGGATGTGAACGGAATATTAACTTGATGTGACAGCAGACATGGAAAGCGGCTTTGGTGAGTGGGGTATACGACCTGGTGTAGCAGTAGAAGTGTGAACACAACTCTGGGTATAAGCAGAGCATGAAATTTGGTATAACAGCAGCTCTGGTTGTGAACAGAGCATAACATAGATGTAACAGCGACATGAATGCAGTTCTTGAAATGGGCCTGGAAAGAACCTGTAGTAGTATAGGACGTGTGAACGCAGCTCTGGGTGCGAGTAGAGTAAACCCGATATACCGATAGAGTGGGGTATGGCAGAGACTTATTCTAACAACAAAGCATGACATATAGCGTAGTATAAGCAGCGGCTGAACCTGACGGTCCAATTGTCACCCAACATTTAGCTTGTCCTGGGCGATCCAGGTAACAAGACAAATGACATAGCATGGTATCTGCAGTAGCTGAACCTGGGCGACCAGGTGACATACAACATTTAACATGGCCTGGGTGATCCAGGTGACATACAACATTTAACGTGGCCTGGGCGATCCAGGTGACATACAACATTTAACGTGGCCTGGGCGATCCAGGTGACATACAACATTTAACGTGGCCTGGACGATCCAGGTGACATACAACATTTAACGTGGCCTGGGCGATCCAGGTGACATACAACATTTAACGTGGCCTGGGCGATCCAGGTGACAACATTTAACGTGGCCTGGATGATCCAGGTGACATACAACATATAACGTGGCCTGGACGATCCAGGTGACATACAACATTTAACGTGGCCTGGACGATCCAGGTGACATACAACATTCAAATGTTCGCGAACCGAGCGTTTGCGGTGAGCCACATTGATTTTAATGTCAGGCGATCCTGAGAAACCTTCAGGTCATATTTGCAGCCACCAAATACTTACTAGAATTGCACAAATAGTCTCACAACATGGACAGTGACATACCAGAGGGGGACCATTGGCAAAAATTCCCGCAAAAAATATGTATTTTAAGTCAAGGTCTATTTTTAAGCGTATTAAATGGAAACTCCCAAAAATGTGCCCTGCTGGAGCCTAGAAGAGTTTTATGTTAGGCCACGGGAATAAAAACCCGAAAAAGAACTTGTGATTATGTGGCTGGGGGTACATTATGCGGTCACTGGCAAAAAAAAATTACTGTAGGCCAGTACAGGCCCAAAAAATGAGGCATTCATCTGACAGAAAAGAACTTGTGATGATGTGGCTGGAAGTGCATTAGGCGGTCACTGGATAAAAATTTTAATGTAAGCCAGAACAGGCCCCAAAAATTAGGCATTCACCCAACAGAAAAGAACTTGTGATGATGTGGCTGGGGGTACATTAGGCGGTCACTGGATAAATATTTTACTGTAGGCCACTGGAGTAGAGGTCCCAAAAATTAGGAATTCACCTGACAGAAAAAAACTTGGGATTATGTGGCTGGAGGTACATTTGGTGGTCACTGGCTAAAATGTTTACTGTAGACAAGTACAGGCCCCAAAAATGAGGCATTTACCTGACAGATAAGAACTTGTGATGATGTGGCTGGAGGTACATTAGGCGGTGACTGGATAAAATTTTTACTGTAGGCTGCTGGAGTAGAGGCCCCAAAAATTAGGAATTCACCTGACAGAAAAAAACTTGGGATTATGTGGCTGGAGGTACAGTAGGCGGTCACTGAAAACAAATTTTACTGTAGGCCAGTTCAGGCCCCAAACATTAGGCCTTCATCTGACAGAAAAGAACTTGTTATGATGTGGCTGAAGGTACATTAGCCGGTCACTGGATAACATTTTTACTGTAGATCACTGGAGTAGAGGCCCCAAAAATTATGCATTCACCTGACAGAAATAACTTGTGATGATGTGGCTGGAGGTACATTAGGCGGTCACTAAATAAAAATTCGAACTCACCAAACTATAAACCACTAAACTATAGAGCTGCATTGCTAGTTAGTAAAAATAAAATATATATGAGACTTCTGCTGTATAGGAATTCTTACTACTAGTAGAAGTCTCATATTTCTCAGATCTATAGTGTAGTGGTTAACATTCTTGGCTGTAATGTAGCCTGTAAAGGTTGTGAGTTCAAATCCGGCCAGAAACTTTTCAGAAATAGAGGCTAAATTAGATTTAAATACACACACTCGAACATGGCGCTCGAGCACACGCGATATTCAGCCGAACACTGCGATGTGCCGAGCATAGCGATGCTCAAGCCGAACTGGTGTCCGGCCGAGCATGCTCGCCCAACACTAATAAATGAGTTATTACACATTCATAAGTAGCTTATATCTAGGAGAAGTAAACAATATGGGGAGCATTTATAAAGGCTGTTATGCTAGTTTTGTAGTGTTAAATTGTCGCATGCTTTGGAACACGTGACAATTTGTGCAAAATTTTGCAACTTTTGACTTCCCACGCCACTTCAGAAGTAGAGTGAGAGG
The DNA here is from genome assembly GCF_014858855.1 of Bufo gargarizans. Lineage (NCBI taxonomy): Eukaryota > Metazoa > Chordata > Amphibia > Anura > Bufonidae > Bufo > Bufo gargarizans. The sequence goes on from NC_058083.1 coordinate 235,372,095, forward strand.
TTGTCTGTTTCAGAAAACAGGTTACTTTTAAGGTACATTTATAATGTGTCACACTTGGAACTGTCTCACAAAATGCTGCAGCTAGTCACAAAGTACATCAGGTAAATCCATTACTTGTGTGCCATAATGATAACACCCGTGTGCCACCTCATATATTTGGCACAGCACAAGAAACCACGGGCAGACTTAAAACTGACAAAAAAAAATACAAAAACAACACAATTGATAAATGCCCCATACACAGTGAATATGAAGTTATTAGCTGACATGGAATTACACTTGCAGTTTTTGATACAGTTTAAGGTGCTGTTGAAAACTGTTTCAAATGCTGGACAACTCCTTTAATATGGTCAACATTTCGAATGTATATGACTTATGGCTAGATGGTAACTCTCAGGCTGCAAGTAATACCTACCTAGTGACTAAACATGCTAGGTCCAGTATCATTCTCTTTTTAATTGCTATGAAATTAATATTGTTGAGGTATGGAAATTGAGATCGTTCTGCCTTCCCCTTTACCTCTCTTTATTGCCTTCTCTCTTTTTCTTTCCTCTGCCTCAGCTTTAGGCCTCCTGCACACGAAGGTGTGCTTCCCGTTGCCGTATTGCGGACCGCATTTACAGATCCGCAATACATGGGCACCGTTCTGTGTGCATTCTGCATCACAGCTGCGGACCCATTAACTTCAATGGGTCCGCAAATCCAGAAATGCGGAATGGTGCAGAACGAAAGCATGGAAAGCACTACAGAATGCTTCCGTGGGGTTTTGTCCCATACTACCATTCCGCAAAATGATAGAGCATGTCTAGGGTTGAGTGAACCCGAACTGTAAAGTTCGGGTTCGTACCGAACTTTAGGATTTTTGGAACCCGGACCATTTCAGTAAAAGTTTGGGTTCGGTGTTCGGCAATTTCTCAGCGCTTTTTAAAAGGCTGCAGAGCAGCCAATCAACAAACGTTTAACTCTGTGCCCTTAGAAGCCCTCACAGCCAAGCCTCTATGTAAGCTGAAGTCACGTAGCGCTGCACGTCACTCTGCTGTGCTTAGTGTAGGGAGAGGATGCTGCTGGTGATTTCAGGGAGAGAATAGGAGAGAATCTTTGCTCAAAATGTGAATCTAACTCAACGATTTACATACATTGTGTTGTGTGGGTGCAGGGCACAATTTTTTTATCCTGCGCTGAGCCCAGTGACGGAAAAAAAAATTACTTTTATAAGTCAGTCAGGTGGGCAGCGGCAGCGGCCATTTTATGCAAGCTCAGTGCACTAGCACTGCATCTGAGCTTTTGGGACATAGAAACCAAGCTTTAAAAACAGCACAAATAATCTGTTTTAAAACAAATCATAATTTTTTGGGCAATTTACAACATCTGGTGCATTTGCAGGCTTAGTCAGTGCGCAATTTAAGCTAGAAATACAGCCATCATTTTCTGGGTTTTTAAAAACACACCTTTTTTGCCAAAAAAACCACTATTTTCCAGATTTGCAAGTGTTAAATTCAAGTTTAATATATACAGCTTTCATATTCTGTTACCAAAAAAACACTTTTTTTTGGCAATATACAACATCTGGATTAGTCAGTGTGCAATTTAAGATAGAAATACAGCCATCATTTTCTGTTTTTTTTAAAACAGACTTTTTTTTGCCAAAAAACACTATTTTCCAGATCTGGAAGTGTTAAATTCAAGTTTAATATATACAGCTTTTATATTCTGTTACCAAAAAAACACTTTTTTGCTAGATTCCACTATTTTTCTGGCCTTGCAGTATCAGCATATGTGAAATTCCAGGGTTATATACTGCTGTCAAATTCAGTTATTAAACAAAAAAAAAAATGTTGGCAACCTTTGCTGCAGATGTCATTGTGAGATACACCCTTTATATATTTGGGTTATATTCAGATATTTGAAATACCGCCATTTGGTGCACAAATCTTTAATTGAGGCCTAGTCTCGTTCAGGGCGTGTGAGATACACCCTTTAAATACAGGGCTTCTATTCAGGTATTTGAAATACAGCCATTTTGGGCAAACAAATTTAATTGAGGCCTAGTGTGGGTCAGGCCGTGTGAGATACACCCTGTATATACAGGGCTTATATTCTTCTATTAATAAAACACCCTTTTTGAGGCAAAATACACAATATTTCAGGCCTTGCAGCATCTTGACGTTTGAAATTCCAGCGTTATATACTGCTTCCATATTCAGTTATTAAACAAACACCCGTTTGGGCAAAAAAAAGTTTATTTGGCAGCCTTTGCTGCATAGGTCATTGTGAGATACAACCTTTATATATTTGGGTTATATTCAGATATTTGAAATACCGCCATTTGGCGCACAAATCTTTAATTGAGGCCTAGTCTGGTTCAGGCCGTGTGAGATACACCCTTTAAATACAGGGGTTTGATTCAGGTATTTGAAATACAGCCATTTTAGGGAAACAAATTTAATTGAGGCCTAGTCTGGTTCAGGGCGTGTGAGATACACCCTGTACATACTTTTGTTTTATTCTACTATTAATTAAACACCCATTTAGGGCAAGATCCTAAATTTGACAAATATGAGGAGAGCGTCAAATAAGCGATGTGGCCCAGGTTGTGGTGCTGCTGGTGGAGCTCCTGTTGCAGGGAGAGGACGTGGCTGATCTGTGCCAGCTACACGCACAAGTGAAAACCCTTCTTCAGGTGCGAGTAGGCGACAGAATCTGCAGCGGTATTTGGTCAGGCCTAATGCGGCTCTACGAATGGTGAGGCCTGAACAAGTACAGGCGATAGTAGTTTGGGTTGCTGACCGTGAATACAGTTCCTTCACATTGTCTCCCACCCAGACTCCTGCTGAAAGACCACAGTTGGCACCTGCAGCCGATGTCCATCAGTCTTTCACCTCACACCTTGCAAATCAGCCAAGCAGTCTGAGCCCCAAGTCATGCAGCAGTCTCTTCTGCTTTTTGATGACTCTGTTAGCAGGGTTTCCCAGGGCCATCCACCTAGCCCTGCCCCAGAAGTTGAAGAGATTGAGTGCACTGATGCCCAACCACTTATCTTTCAAGATACATGGGAGGACCATCGCAGCACGTCCCGGATGATGACGAAACACAGGTGCTAACTGCTGGGGCTTTCGAAAGTGTGCAGACCGACAAGGAAGGCAGGGGTGAAGACTGGGTGGAAGATGATGTGGAGGACGATGAGGTCCTCGACCCCACATGGAATCAAAGTCATGCGAGTGACCTATGTAGTTCGGAGGAAGAGGCGGTGGTTGCACAAAGCCACCCGCACAGCAGAAGAGGGAGCAGTGTGGAAAAGCGGAGCATCCGTCCTCTAGACAGTACGCCTGCTACTGCCCACTAGAGATGTCCCAAACTATTCACCGGTGAACAGTTCCCAGCGAACATTGCTTGTTCGCGTTCGCTGTGGCGGGCGAACATATGCGGTGTTCGGTCTGCCCCCTATATGTCATCATTGAGAAAAACTTTGACCCTGTACCTCACAGTCAGCAGACACATTCCAGCCATTCAGCATACCCTCCCTCCCAGACCCTCCCATCTCCTAAAAAAAAGCAAGGACGGCAGCCCTTTTAGATTTATTCTGAAGCTGCAGTGTTAGTTAGAGCAGGGAGAGTACTGCTGCTGCTGAATGAATAGGGAAAGCGTTAGCTAGGCCAGTGTTCTGTGTCCACTCCAGTCCTCAAAGACTCATCTGCTGTAAGGACAGCGTCCTGACAGCACCCCAAAGAGCCCTTTTTAGGGCTGGTACATCAGTCTGCTTTTAATAATTTTTTTCTATATATATATATATATTGCAGTTGCCTGCACGTGTTTGAGTGGCCACAGGCCCACAGACTGTACTGTGTGCACACCACTCATATTGGGTGGCACAGTACCTTGCAGATAAAAAAAGTAATGTAATTTTTCCTCTGTTATATAATTGCAGTTGCCTGCCAGTGAGTGTCAGGCCCACTGACTGTACTGTGCCCACTGCCAGTGACCACCACTCATATTGGGTGGCACAGTACCTTGCAGATAAAAAGTCATTTAATTTTTCCTCTGTAATATAATTGCAGTTGCCTGCCTGTGAGTGTCAGGCCCACAGACTGTACTGTGCCCACTGCCCACCTCTCAAATATGGGGGCACAATACCTTGCAGATAAAAAAGTCATTTAATTTTTCCTCTGTAATATAATTGCAGTTGCCTGCCAGTGAGTGTCAGGCCCACAGACTGTACTGTGCCCACTGCCCACCACTCATTTAGGGTGGTACAGTACCTTGCAGATAAAAAAGTAATTGAATTTTTTCTCTGCAATATAATTGCAGTTGCCTGCCAGTCAGTGTCAGGCCCACTGACTGTACTGTGCCCACTGCCCACCACTCATATAGGGTGGCACAGTCCCTTTCAGATAAAAAATTCATTTCATTTTTCCTCTGTAATATAATTGCAGTTGCCTGCCAGTGTGTGTCAGGCCCACAGACTGTACTGTGCCCACTGCCCACCACTCATATAGGGTGGCACAGTACCTTGTAGATAAAAAAGCCATTACATTTTTCTTCTGTAATATAATTGCAGTTGCCTGCCAGTGAGTGTCAGGCCCACTGACTGTACTGTGCCCACCACTCATATAGGGTGGCACAGTACCTTGTATGCATAGTACCACTAATCTAAAAAAAATGACAGGCAGAGGCAGGCCACCCCGCAGGGGCGGTCGTGGTGCTGTGATTTCCTTTGGCCCTAGAATAATGCCCAGTGTTCAGAGACCACGTACCCTGAACTCAAAAAATTCTGAGGACATTGTTGACTGGCTTACACAGGACACCCAATCTTCTACAGCTTCCGCTCGGAACCTTGACGTACCATCCACCTCCAGCTCAGCTTCGGGCACCTCTCAAGTTACCACTTGCCCACCCGCCGCCACCAACAAAACTAGCACCACAGCCGCTTCACTTGATCTGTCAGAGGAGTTATTTACACATCAGTTGGAAGAAATGAGTGATGCGCAACTATAATTGCCAGAGGATGTAAATAACAGGGATATGTCTCAGTAAGGCAGCATTACACACATGGACGTACGGTGTGATGATGATAATGTTATACCCGCTGCTGCTTCCTTTGCTGAGTTGTCAGATACAAGTGAAGCTGATGATGACGAAGTGTCCGTGGATGTCACGTGGGTGCCCGCTCGAAGAGAAGAAGAACAAGGGTAAAGTTCAGATAGGGAGACAGAGAGGAGGAGGAGACGAATTGGAAGCAGGGGGAGGTCGTTGCAAGGAGCTAGTGGCACAGTCAGACAGCATGTATCGGTACCCGGGCTCAGCCAGACTGCACGCCAATCAACGCATGCTGTTGCCACCACCAGGATGCCGTCATTGCAAAGCTTAGCAGTGTGGCATTTTTTTTGCGTGTCTGCCTCTGATAACAGCGATGCAACCTGTGCCAAAAGAAACTGAGTCATGGGAAGTCCAACACCCACCTAGCTACAACTGCTTTGCGAAGGCACATGATCTCACATCACAAACGCCTATGGGATCAACACATGAGTACAAGCAGCACACAAACTCAGAGCCACCATCCTCCTCCTGGTCCAGCATCTTCAGCCACGTCAACCACTGCTCTCCTCCTTGCCCCCTCTCAACCATTCGCCACTCCGCCTCTCACCTTCAGCAGTTCCTGCTCATCTGCCCACAGTCAGATGTCTGTCAAGTAAATGTTTGAGCGTAAGAAGCCAATGTCACAGAGTCACCCCCTTGCCCGACGTCTGACAGCTGGCTTGTCGGAACTCTTAGCCCGCCAGCTTTTACCATCAAGCTGGTGGAGTCTGAGACCTTCAAAAATTTGTAGCTATTGGGACACCGCAGTGGAAGGTACCCAGCCGAATTTTTTTTCACAAAAGGCAATCCCCAACCTGTACTCTATTGTGGAAAAGGAAGTCATGGCATCTCTGGCACACAGTGTTGGGGCAAGGGTCCATCTGACCACTAATACCTGGTCTGCAAAGCACGGTCAGGGCAGGTATATCATGTACACCGTGAATTGGGTAAACCTGCTGACGGCTGCTAAGCATGGAGTGTGTGGCTCTGCAGTGGAGTTGGTGACACCGCCACGACTTGCAGGCAGGCCTGCTGCCACTTCCTCTACTCATCCGACTCCATCCTCTTTGCGAACCTCTTCGGCTGAGTCCTCTTCTGCTGCTGCGTCTTGCTCCACATCAACTGCACCCCCCAGCTCCCCAGGGGCTATTGCACATCCCGGATAAGACAGTGTCACGCCGTCTTGGGGTTGACTTGCCTGAAAGCAGAGTCACACTGGACCAGCACTCACTGAATGCACAGGTGGATCAGTGGCTGACCCCGCACCAACTGTAGATCGGCAAAGTGGTGTGTGACAACGGAAGCAATTTGTTGGCGGCATTGAATTTGGGCAAGTTGAAACATGTGTCATGCATGGCACATGTGTTGTATCTGATCGTACAACGCTTTGTGTATAAGTACCCAGGCTTAAAGGACGTCCTCAAGCAGGCCAGGAAGGTGTGTGGCCATTTCAGGCGTTCCTACACGGCCATGACGCACTTTTCCGATATTCAGCGGCGAAACAACATGCCAGTGAGGCGCTTGATTTGCGACAGCCCGACATGTTGGAATTCAACACTCCTAATGTTCGACCGCCTGCTCCAACAAGAAAAAGCCATCAACGAGTATTTGTATGACCGGGGTGCTACGACAGCCTCTGCGGAGATGGGCATTTTTTTGCCACGTTACTGGACGCTCATGCGCAATGCCTGTAGGCTCATGCATCCTTTTGAGGAGGTGACAAACCTAGTCAGTTGCACCAAAGGCACCATCAGCAACTTCATCCCATTTGTTTTCTTCCTTGAGCATGCCCTGTGAAGAGTGCTGGATCAGGCCGTAGATGAGCGTGAAGAGGAAGAGTTGTGGTCACCATCACCACCAGAAACAGTCTTATCATCATCACTTGCTGGACCTGCGGCAGCGCTGGAAGAGGAGTCTGAGGAAGAGGAGTCAGAGGAGGAATGTGTCTTTGAGGAGGAGGAAGACCAACCACAGCAGGCATCCCAGGGTGCTTGTTGTCACCTATCTGGAACCCATGGTGTTGTACGTGGCTGGGGGGGAAGAACAGATCTTCAATGAGAACAGTGAGGAAGGGGACATAAGTAGCTCGGCATTCAACCTTGTGCTAGAAATACAGCCATCATTTTCTTTTTTTTTTTTAAAACAGACTTTTTTGCCAAAAAACACTATTTTCCAGATCTGGAAGTGTTAAATTCAAGTTTAATATATACAGCTTTTATATTCTGTTACCAAAAAAACACTTTTTTGCTAGATTCCACTATTTTTCTGGCCTTGCAGTATTAGCACATGTGAAATTCCAGGGTTATATACTGCTGTCAAATTCAGTTATTAAACAAACACCCGTTTGGGCAAAAAAAAAAATGTTGGCAACCTTTGCTGCAGATGTCATTGTTAGATACACCCTTTATATATTTGGGTTATATTCAGATATTTGAAATACCGCCATTTGGTGCACAAATCTTTAATTGAGGCCTAGTCTCGTTCAGGGCGTGTGAGATACACCCTTTAAATACAGGGCTTCTATTCAGGTATTTGAAATACAGCCATTTTGGGCAAACAAATTTAATTGAGGCCTAGTGTGGGTCAGGCCGTGTGAGATACACCCTGTATATACAGGGCTTATATTCTTCTATTAATAAAATACCCTTTTTGAGGCAAAATACACAATATTTCAGGCCTTGCAGCATCTTGACGTTTGAAATTCCAGCGTTATATACTGCTTCCATATTCAGTTATTAAACAAACACCCGTTTGGGCAAAAAAAAGTTTATTTGGCAGCCTTTGCTGCATAGGTCATTGTGAGATACACCCTTTATATATTTGGGTTATATTCAGATATTTGAAATACCGCCATTTGGTGCACAAATCTTTAATTGAGGCCTAGTCTGGTTCAGGCCGTGTGAGATACACCCTTTAAATACAGGGGTTTGATTCAGGTATTTGAAATACAGCCATTTTAGGGAAACAAATTTAATTGAGGCCTAGTCTGGTTCAGGGCGTGTGAGATACACTCTGTACATACTTTTGTTTTATTCTACTATTAATTAAACACCCATTTAGGGCAAGATCCTAAATTTGACAAATATGAGGGGAGCGTCAAATAAGCGACGTTGTCCAGGTTGTGGTGCTGTTGGTAGAGCTCCTGTTGCAGGGAGAGGACGTGGTTGATCTGTGCCAGCTACACGCACAAGTGAAAACCCTTCTTCAGGTGCGAGTAGGCGACAGAACCTGCAGCGGTATTTGGTCAGGCCTAAGGTACAGGCGATAGTAGATTGGGTTGCTGACCATGAATACAGTTCCTTCACATTGTCTCCCACCCAGTCTCCTGCTGAAAGACCACAGTTGGCACCTGCAGCCGATGTCCATCAGTCTTTCACCTCACACCTTGCAAATCAGCCAAGCAGTCTGAGCCCCAAGTCATGCAGCAGTCTCTTCTGCTTTTTGATGACTCTGTTAGCAGGGTTTCCCAGGGCCATCCACCTAGCCCTGCCCCAGAAGTGGAAGAGAGTTGCACCGAAGGCACCATCAGCAACTTCATCCCATTTGTTTTCTTCCTTGAGCATGCCCTGTGAAGAGTGCTGGATGAGGCCGTAGATGAGCGTGAAGAGGAAGAGTTGTGGTCACCATCACCACCAAAAAAAGTCTTATCATCATCGCTTGCTGGACCTGCGGCAGCGCTGGAAGAGGAGTCAGAGGAGGAATGTGTCTTTGAGGAGGAGGAAGACCAACCACAGCAGGCATCCCAGGGTGCTCGTTTTCACCTATCTGGAACCCATGGTGTTGTACATGGCTGGGGGGAAGAACAGATCTTCAATGAGATCAGTGAGGAACGGGACATGAGTAGCTCGGCATTCAACCTTGTGCAAATGGGGTCTTTCATGCTGTCATGCCTGTTGGGGACCCTCGTATAAAAAGGCTGAAGGAGAATGACCTGTACTGGGTGGCCACGCTATTAGACCCAGAAAATGGCTGAAATGTTACCGAATTACCGGAAGTTGGAAAGGATGCAGCAGTTCCAAAACAAGTTAAAAAGTATGCATTACACAGCGTATAAAGGTGATGTCACAGCACAACGGGAATCTAACAGGGGAAGAGGTGAAAGTAATCCTCCTCCTACCACGACCACGCCGGCAAGGACAGGTTGCTTTACAGATGTGTTGTTGATGGAGGACATGCAGAGCTTTTTAAGTCCTACGCATTGCCACAGCCCTTTGGGGTCCACCCTCAGAGAACGACTCGATCGACAGGTAGCAGACTACCTCGCCTTAACTGCAGATATCGACACTCTGAGGAGCGATGAACCCCTTGACTACTGGGTGTGCAGGCTTGACCTGTGGCCTGAGCTATCCCAATTTGCGATAGAACTTCTGGCCTGCCCCGCTTCAAGTGTCTTGTCAGAAAGGACCTTCAGCGCAGCAGGAGGTATTGTCACTGAGAAGAAAAGTCGCCTAGGTCAAAAAAGTCTAGATTACCTCACCTTTATTAAGATGAATGAGGCATGGATCCCGAAGGGACTGACAGTGAGGATGCGTTTGACTAAAAAAGGCCTGTTGAGATGCCTTGGGCTAATAATGGTCCACACGCTGCTGTATTTTATCTCTGCATGTCGGATGACTTGCGTGACTTCTCCGCCACCAACTAGGGTTCAAGCTGCAATGTTTTAGTACACTTTCTGTCTGGAAAACATCAATTTTTCCGGCTGCAACAATACCAAATTTTTCAGGCATGTGTACATGCCTAATTTTTCTGGCCTCTGGTGCTGCACTGTGGCTGCAAAAACAAAACAAAAAAAAAGGCACATACATGTGTCAATTCCCCTTCGTGATCATTACCTTGTTGTGGTGAAGGGGCTTGCGTATCCCAATGAAGCAATCACCTCTATGAGTGTGTTGGCTATGTTGGCACACCCCAGATGATAAGGTCATTGCTTCATTGTGAACAGACCAAAAGCGATCGGCTAGATAATTTTTCATAGAAAAAACATTAATTTTCTTTGTGATCATCTAAGGTGATCATTAAAGCCTACTAGGCCAACAATGGGCCCACACTGCAGAATCATTGTTTTCTGGGTCACTTAACTGTCAGCATGACCATAGGCTTTGAAAAACCACCATTGCCTGCAATCTCCCGAACGTGCGCACGAGCACAGTCATCACTACACCAAGATTGACGAATTAAAGATTAAAATTTATTTCATGAGTGTGTCAACTATTGACAACTCTTTGCGGTTGTTTGCGGTGCTTTAAACGGGGAGTTTGGTCTGTCAGAGTTTGGATTGTTACTGTGAAGCGGGCGTAACCCTTACACTACCTGATCGATACAACATCATACCTGATCGTATACACACACTGGATGTTTTAAAGCACGTTATTACAAACAATTTAGGAATGTTAGGTGATTTATGTCCTTTATGGATTAAAACCCGACTCTGCGTTAACTACGTAATTTTCCATGGGAGTTTTGCCATGGATCCCCCTCCGGCATGCCACAGTCCAGGTGTTAGTCCCCTTGAAACAACTTTTTCATCACTATTGTGGCCAGAAAGAGTCCCTGTGGGTTTTAAAATTTGCCTGCCTATTGAAGTTTATGGCGGTTCGCCCGGTTCGGCCGTTCGCGAACATTTGCGTAAATTCATGTTCGCCGTTCGCGAACGGAAAATTTTATGTTTGCGACATCTCTAACAACAAATGGTTGCATTAGTCAACCAATGACAGATCATAATTGTCTGGAAAGAAGTCAGGTATGTTTGATATAGTCCAATAGTTGAACAAAAGATCTTTCTTTGAAAGAATATCCAATATATTGTAAAGATTTGGCTAGTTTAAAAGACTGTAACAGCCAATATAGATGATGAAGTAATCATTCATCATATGGTCATTTGTTAAACAGCTTTTTAACTACCAACCTAATTAGCCACTACTAATTTTCAAATAAGACAGTGTTAAATTATAGTGGAAAATCCTAATAGGTTAGAATGCCCTTCCCATAAGAGTTTATAATTTAAAATGTAAATATAAAATTAATTAGTACAAATAAGAATATAGTATAAGTATAAACATATCTTAAATGTATTTCTTTCGAAGGTGCTAAACAACATTAATGATTTCAGTATTTCCTGTATTGCTAACCTCTCGCTAATGCCCACTTTAATTAGGCATGTCATAATACTTACTTTTTTTTCTACAGTTTAGAGATTTACTGACTGTGCTAACAATTTCAGCAAAAAAGACAAGAAAGCGTTTAAGGATGTTTATGACAAACTTCAGATACTAGGGGGTTGACAGTTCTGCAATAAACATGTATCCTAATCACACTAAAGATACAGAAAGCTAGATAAGGATGAAATGGCTGCAGGAACTGGCTGGTCTCTCATCAGTATGTGTGGTCTCATTAGAGCATTGTTAAGACATGTGAGGGACAGAAAGGAAGGTTTTAGAGTTGCACAATCCAGGTTTCCCAAGAAACATTAACAATCTCAGAAATGGTTTCAATTTAATCCCGTTAATTAAACAATATAAAGAGGTTATTGTAATGCTGCTTTATAGACGAGACAAGATTTACACATTGGACATTGGTTATACATAATTAGGTTTGTAAAATGTGTTTTCATTCTGTCTACTTAAAGTCTTCACTGTTTTAGGCAAATAAATAACCAATAAAACTCTGCCGGAGCCATTATAAAATCTTGCATACTGCACTCATCGTTTCATCTGTAGTCTTTTTGTTGCTGTTTTGTAGCACCACAGTCTTCTGATGCTGGTAAAACATACTTCAAATACTTGCACTTCATCAAAACGTCTGATAAGAATAAGCAAGAATAAGCACGTAGGCTGCACTACCGTGTACACAATCCACATCATTGCACTGCGAGCTGTTATAAACTGTACATTTCTATTGAAAACCTATTTAGAAAATGTATTCATTATGGGTTCGACAGGATATTTAAAACTGATACAAGTAAAACCAGTAACTGGCTTTAGTTGTGATATTGGCTACATCAGAGAATGTGACCTTGCCCATGCAGCACTAGATGGTCAGGGAACAGTTCGGGGGCTGGAACTTGGACATCCAGGAGAAAGTGTAGAGCATGGATGTCAAACTCATGGCCCTCCAGATGTTGCAAAACTACAACTCCCATCATTCCCTGATAGCTGTAGTATGCCCAGGCATGATGGGAGTTGTAGTTTTGCAACAGCTGGAGGGCCACGAGTTTGACATCCCTGGTGTAGAGGGTCAGAGCAGCAGAGAGCAGTTAAATAGGAATCTTCTATTTATGGAGGTAGGCTGTAGGCATTAGATAATAAGTCTTTGTTATGATCTAGTATAGTTCAGAGAAACTGGATATTGTCTCTAAACATCACATTGACAACTAGAATTAACAAATCTGTGGTATAAGTTGCAAACTGGGCTTTAGGTACTTTCACACTAGCGTTTTTTTGCGAATCCATCATGGATCTACATAATTGCTTCCGTTACAATAATACAACCGCATGCATCTGTCATGAACAGTTCCGGTTGTATTATGTCTTCTATAGCCGGGACGGATCCATCTTGAACACCATTGAAAGTCAGTGGGGGACGGATCCGTTTTATATTGTGCCAGATTGTGTCAGAAAAAAGATCCGTCCCCATTGACTTACATTGTGTGTCAGAATGGATCCGTTTGGCTCAGTTTCGTCAGACGGACACCAAAACACTGCAAGCAGCGTAGTGTCCGCCTCCAAAGCGGAATGGAGACTGAACAGAGGCAAACTGATGCATTCTGAGCGGATCCTTTTCCATTCAGAATGCATTAGGGCAAAACTGATCCGTTTTGGACCGCGTGTGAGAGCCCTGGACGGATCTCACAAAAGGAAAGCCAAAACGCTAGGGTGAAAGTAGCCTATGATGTAAAAGAAATTAGGCTATTATTACTGTTATGTTTTTTATTTCTTTAATGAATTGCTTTAGATTAGAAGTGACCCTAATATACGCTATATGGGCAATATTGGTACATCTGTACATTACACCTACAGGAGCTTTTATGATGTCCCAATCTAAATCCATTTCCATTAATATGGAGTTGGTCCCACTTTTGCAGCTATAACTGTTTCTGGGAAGGCTTTCTCTGTCTGCGAGAATTTTTGGCCATTTATTCAGAAGAGCATTTGGGACGTCAGGAGAGAACCTGGCTCCCAGTCTCTGTTCTAGTTCATCAAGGTGTTCAATAGAATTGAGGCCAGGTCTCTCTGAAGATTCTTCCACACCAAACTTACCCAATCATGCATTTTTTGCTTTACTTTATGCACTGGGGCACAAACGTGTTGGAACAGAAAAGGCCCTTCCTCAAACTGTTCCCACAAAGTTAGAAGTATACAATATTCTAAAATGTCTTGATATGATGAAGCATTAGGATTTCCCTTCACTGGAAATAAGACGTCTAGGCCAACCTCTGAAAAATGCCCTCCACTTTACAATTGGCATAATGCAGTCAGGCAGGAAACATTCTCCTTGAATTCGTCGAATCCTTACTTGTCCATCAGACTGCCAGATACAGAAGTCTGGCTGGTCACATCACAAAATACTTTTCTACTTCTCCAGAGTTCAATGGTAGTGAGCTTTACACCACTGATGTGCTGATTAATGACAGAGGAGGTTTGGAACTCTTCAGTTATTGAGTCAGCATAGTATTGGTGACTTTGATGTACTCTGGGGGAGATTTATCAAACTGGTGTAAAGTAGAACTGGCTTAGTTGCCCATAGCAACTAATCAGATGCCACCTTTCATTTTCCAAAGGAGCTGTGAATAATGAAAAGTGGAATCTGATTGGTTGCTGTGGTGAACTAAGCCAGTGCTACTTTACACTACTTTGACAAATCTCTCCCTATGTGCTTTAGCATTCAGAGACCCAACCATGTAGCTTTACGTGGTCTTCCAGCTGTGGCTGAAATGTTTCCACTTTGCAATGATACTACTCACAGTTGATTGTGTAATATCTAATAGAAAATAATTTTCACAAACTGACATGTTACAACAGTGGCATCCTATTACAGTACCATGCTGGATTTTATTGAGCTCTTTAGAAAGAGCTATTCTTTCACAAGTGTTTGTAAAGTAAAGCAGACTGCATGGCTAACATTTTACTTTCTGCATTAAAACAGCTACAAGTATGTATCAGCAGTGTATCTTGGAGTTAGCACCATTATGAAGCAGCTTTTTGCGATACCTACAACAACCCCCAGCAAGGCCGTCTTTAATGCTGGGCAAAAGTGGCAGCTGCCCCGGGCCCAGTTTCTCCTGGGGGGCCCAAGGCAGCTGCCTCTTGAGCCCCGCTGGCCACTGGTGACGTGGGGGGCGACGGCAGGGCACAGCGAGATGACCGCTTCCATTGTGGAGGCGCTTATCTTCATAGTCACCTGTATCGCCCTCCTCAGAACAGAGATACAGATGGAAGTGCTGTGGCGGGGCAGGGGAGGGAGAGGCATCTCCCTTCCCTGTTCCTCTGATAGGCTGCAGGCACTATGCCTGCAGCCTATCAAAGGCCCGTGCAGGCGGTGAGATGATGTAATTGAGCCGCCTGAGCAGTACAGCGCGGGACACAGGCCGGAAGAGGCCTGCATCGCATCGCTACCAGCCTGATGGAGGTAAGTAGAAGTGTTTATTTTTTTTGTATGGTACTACTACTGGCACATGATTTGGGGGCATCTATGAGGGCACTTGTTACTGGCACATGATTTGGGGGCATCTATGGGGGCACCTGTTACTAGCACATGATTGTGGGGCATCTATGGGGGCACTTGGTACTGGCACATGATTGTGGGGCATCTATGGGGGCACCTGTTACTGGCACATGATTGGGATCATCTATGGGGGCACTTGTTAATGGCACATGATTGGGGGGCATTTATGGGGGCACTTGTTATTGGCACATGATTGGGGGCATTTATGGGGGCACCTGTTACTGGCACATGATTGGGGGCATCTATAGAGGTACTTGCTACTGGCACATGATTGGGGCATCTATGGGGGCACATCTTACTGGCACATTATTGGGGGGCACTGTGGGGGCATCTATGGGGGCACTTCTTACTGGCACATTATTGGGGGCACTATTGGGGCATCTACTGAGGCCACTAAGAAGGGGTATTTTATATGGGGAAAGTGGGGAGAGGAACACTATATTTTATATGGGGGGCTCTGTATAGAGGCATTTTATACTGGAGCACATTATGGTGGGTACTATGGGGAAGGGGAGAGAGGAGTACTATGGGCTCATCTATGGGAGGAACTAAGAAGGGGTATTTTATACTTTCAAATTATGAGGGACACTGAGGGCATCTACTGGGGCACTATATATGGGGAATTTTATACTGGTACATTATGGGGGGCACTAGGAAGAAGGAGGGAGAGGAGCACTATGGTGGCATTTACTGGGGGCATTAAAAGGGGGTATTTTTTGCACGGGCACATTATAAGAAGAATTATTATTACTGTGGGCATTATGATGGACTTTATTACTACTGGGGGTCTATGGGGAACATGATTACTAGTATGGGCACTATAGGAGCATTATTACTTCTAGGGCAAAGTGGGGACATGCTGTGGGCACTGTAGGAACACTATTACTATCATGTGCGCTCTAGCAGAGAATTATTCCTATTGGTGGGACTATTACTGTGGGGGCACCTTGGCACAGTATCAGTTTACCACAATTATTTTTTGGGGACGTTTTGCTTACACTATTAGTGTCAGGGGCAATATTTACTGGGAGCAGTTATTTTAGGGCACTGTGTGTCAATAATTATTGAAGGGCACTATTTGCATGGTACTACTATTATCAGGGGGTTTATCTGTTTATGCAGTATAGTATTGGGGAGCACAGTGGCACAGTATTGGGGGTGGTAGGATGATTTGTCCAGAGGGTGATGGAAAAGTAGGAAAACTAAGATTTTGTTTGTCAAACTTCAAAGATGAGAAATGTCTGAAAAATGGTGTTCTGGTCTGAAGGTCTGAAAGGAGAAGATGAGGAAAGAGAACATCTACATCAAAGAGACATCATTGGATGTAAGGCTCCTTTCACACCTGTGTTCAGGTGTCCGCTCGTGAGCTCTGTTTGAAGGGGCTCACAAGCGGCCCTGAACGCAGCCGTCTGGCCCTAATGCATTCTCAGTGGAGGCGGATCCACTGAGAATGCATCCGCCTGCCAGCGCTCAGCCTCCGCTCCGCTCAGTGAGCGGACACCTGAACGCTGCAAGCAGCGTTCGGGTGTCCGCCTGGCCGTGCGGAGGCGAGCGGATCCGTTCCAACTTAACATGTAAGTCAATGGGGACGGATCCGCTTGAAGATGACACCATATGGCTCAATCTTCAAGCGGATCCGTCTCCCATTGACTTTCAATGTAAAGTCTGAACGGATCCGCTCAGGCTACTTTCACACTTAGAAAATTTTTCTAAGTTATAAAGCAGACGGATCCGTTCTGAACGGAGCCACCGTCTGCATTAATATGAGCGGATCCGTTCAGAACGGATCCGATCGAACGCTAGTGTGAACGTAGCCTAAGAGGTATGTGGTGCTGTATTACCCTGTATGTAGGGGTGGATGGAGGGGTTAGTAAGTAGTACAGTACTATCTGCACATTGTAAAAAAATAATAATAATTAATCTGCAAAATATATAATTCATCTGCAAACTATATATTTGTGTCAGAAATTGTGCTTTTTTAATTTGTAGAATAATGATACAGCCATTTTATTTTATAGTTTTGTGCTGATTCATTATTTTCCTCTATATTAAGAGACATTATAGTCACCAGAACCACAACAGCTAAACCTAGTAGTTCTGGTGACTATAGCATGTCTCTGCAAGCTTTTTAATGTAAACACTACCTTTTCAGAAAAAAAGGCTGTATTTACATTACTGCCAAGGAACACCTCTAGTGGCCACTCATCATTATTAAAGTTTACTACTCTACGAGGTGTGTGAATTTTTTTGTTTGTGTGTCATGTGGTGGAGGGCGTCATTGCATGCTAGGGTGTGTGAAGGTGGGATCCAGGGGGCCCAAGTAAATTCTTGCCCAGGGTCCAATCAATATTAAAGATGGCCCTGACCCCCAGTCTCAGTTAACATGCAAACCAAAAAAAGGTAATACAAATAGTGTTGATAAAGAAACTTAGTGCGCAGGTGCTTGGGGGCTCAGGCTGAACACATCGGGATGTGAAAGTCAATGAAAGAATCTGAGCAATAAACCAGGCATCCCCTGCTCTGAAGAGGGGAGGGTGCCTGGTTCATAGGAAAAGGTCAGAAATTGATGGAAACACCACCAAAATAGTTCGGGAACGGCATGGGGAGGATGTCTGGATGCAACTTGGACTCCCAAGTCGCTGCTGGGAACGATTTTGTCCAAGTAGTACGCCACTTTTACAGACTGACAATAACACGCACAAAACCAAAGATAAAATTGATTTTAGAGGAAAAACTGTTAGGAAACATACTATCCTGTATATTTACTTTTTCTAAATTACAAGAAAGAGGCACTCTGATACAAACTGTATATCACATAAAAGAAGGACCTCATTCACATTGTGGTACAATTGTTCAGTTAGTGGTACTCCTAGACTCATAAAGCCTATGCACTAAGGGAAAGGGATGCCAAAAATTACAAGGAACCAGCACTACAATACACCCTTTGTTACACATAAAGGAGGGCATCATACACAGCCTTGAAAAATTATGATGACCTGCTGGTGACCATCAAAAACATTTGGAGCAAGGGCCTGCTGATCTGACCATCTAAAACATTATGGGCGAGGGCCAGCTGCCGCTGTGGTGATTCTAGATAACCTGGGCCCTATCGCACGTCCTTGTGACAGTAACGATCCATTCGGATGTCCGCCCTATCAACTTTCAATGTTATTTTCAGCGACAACCATGGTGACCACGGGTAACGGGAATCAGGGTTTGATTCCGGAGAGGTAGCCTGAGAAAAAGCTACGGCTACCACGTCCAAGCAAAGCAGCTTGCGCGCAAATTATCTATTAGGTATAATTAGGTGAGGGCCTGCAGGTAAGCTGACCCTCTAAAACACTATATGCGAGGGCCTGCAGGTGAGCTGACCCTGTAAAAGATTGTAGGTGAGGGCATGCTGGTGAGCTGACCCTCTAAAAAATTATATTCAAGTGCGTGCTTGTCAGCTGACTCTTTAAAAGATTTTAGGTGTGGGCCTGCTGGTGAGCTGACCCTGTAAAAGGTTTTAAGGTGCAGGACTACTGTTGAGCTGACCCTGTAAAACATTATATGTGAGGGCCTGATGGTGAGCTGACCCTGTAAAAGATTTTATTTGCGGCCCTGCTGGCGAGCTAACCCTGTAAAACATTATATGTGAGGGCCTGCTGGTGAGCTGACCCTCTAAAAAATGATATGAGAGGGCCTGCAGCTGAGCTGACCCTGTAAAACATGCGAGGACATTATATGTGACGAAAAGGCATGTTGATATGATGGAAGAGGAGGAGGAGGATGATGAGAAAAGGAAGATTCAACCATATTCCCTTGTTTGTAGTGGAAAGGGTGCATGGGAATACAGTATATTCAGTACATTATAAACAACACATTTAAAGTGCTTTTATGTTTATCAGCTTTCCTCTGGTGGAGTCGAGAAATCATGGTCAATCCAGGCCTTGTTCATGTTTATAAGAGTCAACCTGTCAGTATTTTCAGTTGACAGGCGGATACACTTATCTGTTGTAATGCCACCAGCAGCACGAAATAACCGCTCAGATAAAACGCTGTCGGCAAGGCAGGCCAGCATCTCCAAGGGATAGAGCGCCAGTTCGTGCCACGTGTCCAGCTTGGACACCAAGTAGTTGGAAGGCACTGCGGGATCATTGAGGATGCTGACAAGGTCTGCTATGTACTCCTTCATCATCTTCCAAAATGTTTCCCTCCTTGTGACACTAGGCCACGCATCAGCGTGAGGGTGGTGGAGGGGTGTCATAAAACTGTCCCAGGCTTTGGAGAGTGTTGCCCTGACTCTGTTGTAACTGCTGTGTGTTCCCCTTGTCTCCCCTCCTTGGTTGGCCAAGGAACTACGGACCCTGCCGCCAGCATTGTCAGATGGACAGTTTTGGAGCAATTTTTCAACAAGGAACTTATGGTATTGCACCGTTTTGCTCGTCCTCTTCACCAGAGGAATGAGAGATGAGAAGTTCTCTTTGCAGCGTTGGTCAAGAAGGGTGAACAACCAGTAATTTGTGTTTTATAAAATACGCATAACGTGCTGGTCGCTGGAAAGGCAGCCCAACATGAAGTCGGCCATGTGTGCCGGAGTACCAACAGGATAGACTTCGCTGTCGTCATCAGGAGGATGACTCTCAATCTCCTCATTCTCTTCCTCCTCTTCTGTCCACCCATGCTGAACAGATGAAATTAAACTTCCATGGGTACTACCCTCTGTAAAGGAGGCAACCGTCTCATGCTCCTCCTCCTACTCCTCTTCATCGTCCAATTCGCGCTTAGAAGACGAACTGAGGGTGGTCTGGCTATCACCCTGTGTAATGTTTTCCCCCATTTCCACCTCTTCCACATGCAAAGCGTCGTCCTTAATTGTGAGCAGCGAGCGTTTGAGTAGACACAGAAGTGGGATGGTTACGCTGATAATAGCGTTATCGCCGCTCACCATCTGTGTTGATTCCTCAAAGTTTATTAAAACCTCACAGAGGTCAGACATCCATGCCCACTAATCGCTTGTTAAGAGCGGAGGCTGACTGGAAAGGCGACGACCATGTTGCAGCTGGTATTCCACTACTGCTCTCTGCTGCTCACAAAGCATTGCCAACATGTGGAACGCAGAGTTCCAGCACGTGCTCACATCGCACAATAGCCAGTAAGCTTGCAATTTCAAGCGATGACTTGTGGAAATGTGCACACACGCGGCGCACCTTCACCAGTAGCTCAGGTAAATTGGGGTAGGTTTTGAGAAAGCGCTGAACCACTAAGTTTAAGATGTGGGCTAGGCATGGGATGTGTGTGAGCTCACCGAGCTTCAAAGCCGCCACCTAGTTACGGCCATTATCAGACACAACCATGCCTGGTTCTAGGTTGAGTGGCGAGAGCTACAGCTCAGTCTGGTCTCTTATCCCCTGCCACAGCTCTGCGGCGGTGTGCTGTTTTTCCCCTAAGCATATCAGCTTCAGCATGGCCTGTTGCCGCTTCCGCACTGCAGTGCTACAGTGCTTCCAGCTACTGACTGATGACTGACTGGTGCTGCATGCGGATAATTCGGAGATGGAAGTGGAGGAGGAGGTGGAAGAGGAGAAGTGGGGGTTGGAGCCACTAACGTAGGTGCTGTCAGAAACCCTGATCCATGTAGGGCCCGCAATCCTTTGCATCAGTAGCACCTGTGCCATGCCAGGGTACAACTCACTCCCGGCCTCCACAACATTCACCCAGTGTGCCGTCAGGGAAATGTAGCATCCCTGGCCAAATGCACTTGTCCATGTGTTCGTGGTTAAGTGGACCTTCCCAGTAACTGCGTTGGTCAGAGCACGTGTGATGTTATGGGACACATGTTGGTGTAAGGCGGGCACGGCACACCTTTAAAAATAGAGGCGGCTGAGGACTGGATAATGCGGGAATGGCGGCTGACATCAGGTTGCGAAAGGCCTCAGTGTCCACAAACCTAAATGGCAACATTTCCAGGGACATTAATTTGGAAAGCTGTGCATTTAGTGCTATGGCCTGTGGGTGGGTGGCTGGGTATTTGTTCAAATGCCTGGGGTGAGGACATTTGTACGCTGCGCTGGGACCTGGAAGTGGATGTGGTCGCTGATGGTGCTTTGCGAAGGTCCAGGTGCACAGCGGGAGGCATCTGGGCCTGTGTCTTGGACAGGGGATTGGCCAGCACGTAACACAGGGGATGAGGAGACAGTGGTGTGACCCGCAGACATAGATTGTGGACCAAGGTGTTCGACCCTCCTATTACTGTGCTTTGATGCCATTTGGTGGATCATGCTGGTGATGGTGAAGTTGCTAGTGTTCATGACCATGCTAATTTTTATATGGCACAGGTTGCAAATTACAATTATTTTGCCGTCTGCGCTTTCCTCAAAAAAGCGCCAGACTGCGGAACACCTACCCCTTGTCAAGGGAGATTTCTGCAAGGGGGTGCTCTGTGGAACAGTTGCAGCCTGTTTGATGTGGCCCGCCTTCTCACTTTTGCCACCCCACTGCCTTTTCCAGCCTGTTGCAGTGCTGCTGATCCCTCCCCCTCTGTGCTTTTGTCCTCCCTCAGCTTTCCACCTTCCCAGGTTAGGTCAGTGACTTCATCGTCTACCACCTCCTCTTCCACTTCCTCACTCTGCTCATTCTCCTGACTTGTTGACCTAACCACAACCACAGTGATTTCCAACTGTGTCTCATCCTCTTCCTCAACCCCTGTAATTGCTGTTGAGTTATTGGAAAGTTTGTCTCATCATCATCCACCTCATTAAACACTGATTGCCATTCCCCACCGTCATCTTCTTGTGACTGTGGATGCAGGGCACAAGATCTGTCTTTCTAAAAGTGTGCTTGGTGAGAGAGCCAAATCAAGGAATAGCGAGGAAAAGAAGTCCTCGAAATATCCGAGTGAAGGATCGATTGTTTCGCCACACTCTCCATGGTGGGAGGAAGGATTATCAAGATTGGACTTAGTGGAAGACAGGGTGGTGCTTAACCTACTGGAAGCATTATCTGCTGCAATCAAACCAGCCACCTGGTCGCACTAGTCTGACTTCAAAAGTGGTGTCCTGCGCCGCCCTACAAACTGGGACATGATGCTAGGTATCGTGGATGACTGTTTTTCTTGTGCTCTGGCAGCAGGCACAGTTTCAACGCGCCCAGGGCCACGGCCTCTACATGCACCATCAGTGCCACTTCCCTGTTCCTTACTGCTTGCCTTCTTCAATTTAAATGTGATATGTGCTTGAAAGTATGTCACACATACAGTAGCGTAGGATTTGGAAGTGTATGCCCAATTTTTTTTTAAAAAGGTATTTGGGAGGTGGAAACATCACACAGGAGATATCCCACAGATAATGTCAAAGCTGTCACCAGCGGCTAATAAAAATTGCAGGGAATGTCACAGGTATTTGGGATGAGGAAACGTTATACAGAAGAGGTACCACCGGTAATGTCACTGTTCAAAGCATCTACGTAAAAAGTACACTGTATGTCACAGACAAAATTTTTAGGCGCACACGTTACACTGGAAATGTGGCACTGGTAATGTCACTGTTCGCAGTGGACACCGTCTATTAAAAAAGTACACTAGATGTCACAGATATGTTTTCGATGCGCACACTTTACACTGGAGATGTGACGCAGCTAATCTCACTGTCCGCAGCGGACACCATCTATTAAAAAAGTACACTGGTTGTCACAGATATTTTTTGGATGCGCACACTTTAGCCTGAAGATGTGGCACTGGTAATGTCACTTTCTGCAGCGGACACCGTCTATTGAAAAAGTTCACTGGATGTCACAGATATTTTTTGGATGCACACACTTTACACTGGAGATGTGGCACGGATAATTTAACTCTCTGCAGCGGACACCGTCTACAGAAAAAGTACACTTTTATGTCACTGATATTTTAGGGATGCACACACTTTACACAGGAGATGTGGCGCAGATAATTTAACTGTCCGCAGTGGATACCGTCTACGGAAAAAGTACACTGGATGTCAATGATATTTTAGGGATGCTCACACTTTACACACGGGATGTGGCGCAGATAATTTAACTGTCCGCAGTGGATATTGTCTACGGAAAAAGTACATTGGATGTCACTGATATTTTAGGGATGTGCACACTTTACACAGGAGATGTGGCGCAGATAATTTCACTGTCCGCAGCGGCCTATTAGATGCTATTTAGCACAGGATGCGCTAAAAATATATATTGCTACTATTGGCATGGCTGTGATTGGCCAGTGCAGCATGTGACCCAGCCTCTATTTAAGCTGGAGTCACGTAGCGCCGCACGTCACTCTGCTCTGATCAGTGTACGGAGAGGTTGCAGCTGCGACGTTAGGGCGAGATTAGGCAGTGATTAACTCCTCCAAAAGACTTAATTCAATGTTCGATCTACAGCTGTGGATCATTGAACTGCTGCTATTCAATTGCTCACTGTTTTTAGGCTGCCCAGAGCGTTTTTCATTCACTTTTTTCTGGGGTGATCGGCGGCCACTGTGTCTTATGGTGCGCCAGCACAAGCTGCCACCAAGTACATTTAACCATCAATAGTGTGGTTATTTTTTGGCTATATCCTACATCAGGGTCAAGCTGTCACCAAGTGCATTCAACCATCAATAGTGTGGTTATTTTTTGGCTATATCCTACATATGGGGCAAGCTGTCACCAAGTGCATTTAACCCTCAATAGTGTGGTTATTTTTTGGCTATATCCTACATATGGGGCAAGCTGTCACCAAGTGCATTTAACCATCAATAGTGTGGTTATTTTTTGGCTATATCCTACATATGGGGCAAGCTGTCACCAAGTGCATTTAACCCTCAATAGTGTGGTTACTTTTTGGCTATATCCTCCATATGGGGCATACTGTCACCAAGTGCATTTAACCATCAATAGTGTGGTTATTTTTTGGCTATATCCTACATATGGGGCAAGCTGTCACCAAGTGCATTTAACCATCAATAGTGTGGTAATTTTTTGGCTATATCCTACATCAGGGTCAAGCTGTCACCAAGTGCATTTAACCATCAATAGTGTGGTTATTTTTTGGCTATATCCTACATATGGGGCAAGCTGTCACCAAGTGCATTTAACCCTCAATAGTGTGGTTATTTTTGGGCTATATCCTACATATGGGGCAAGCTGTCACCAAGTGCATTTAACCATCAATAGTGTGGTTATTTTTTGGCTATATCCTACATCAGGGTCAAGCTGTCACCAAGTGCATTTAACCATCAATAGTGTGGTTATTTTTTGGCTATATCCTACATATGGGGCAAGCTGTCACCAAGTGCATTTAACCCTCAATAGTGTGGTTATTTTTTGGCTATATCCTCCATATGGGGCAAGCTGTCACCAAGTGCATTTAACCATCAATAGTCTTGTTATTTTTTGGCTTTATCCTACATATGGGGCAAGCTGTCACCAAGTGCATTTAACCATCAATAGTGTGGTTATTTTTTGGCTATATCCTACATCAGGGTCAAGCTGTCACCAAGTGCATTTAACCATCAATAGTGTGGTTATTTTTTGGCTATATCCTACATCAGGTTCAAGCTGTCACCAAGTGCATTTAGCCATCAATAGTGTGGTTATTTTTTGGCTATATCCTACATCAGGGGCAAGCTGTCACCAAGTGCATTTAACCATCAATAGTGTGGTTAATTTTTGGCTATATCCCACATCTGGGGCAAGCTGTCACCAAGTGCATTTAACCATCAATAGTGTGGTTATTTTTTGGCTATATCCTCCATATGGGGCAAGCTGTCACCAAGTGCATTTAACCATCAATAGTGTGGTTATTTTTTGGCTATATCCTACATCAGGGGCTTGGCTGTGCTTGCTATTTTATTAAGGGGTGAAATACAATTGCCAAAATAGCAGAACCCTAAATCTGGTGTTTCAGCTGTGGCCAGCCAATTGTAATACTGTCTGCTGTCTGGCAAAGGATATATTTTTGTTCAGGGTTGAAATACAATTCCCAACTTAGCAATTTCCTAAATTAGTGGTTTCTGCTGTATCAGGGCTACTTTAAATCTATTCATTAAAAGGGTATATAAGATTCAAGGTGCAGATAGGGTCATTCTCAATAACTTCACACACACGCTACTGTGCAATTCCAAGTCTAATTCTGTGTGTAAATGTATACCTGTCACCCAGCGCCTAAATAATAGGCCTCAAATTTATATTAATCTAAATCTGTCGTTATTGCTGTGGCTGGTCAAGTTATTTAGTGTCCGTCAAAGCACAGTTTTTGTTCTGGGTTGAAATACAATTCCCAATTTTGCAATTCTCTAAATTAGTGGTTTCTGCTGTATCAGGCCTACTTTTAATCTATCCCTAAAAGGGTATATAAGATTCAAGGTGCAGATAGGGTCATTCTCAATAACTTCACACACACGCTACTGTGCAATTCCAAGTCTAATTCTGTGTGTAAACGTATACCTGTCACCCAGCGCCTAAATAATAGGCCTCAAATTTATATTCAGCTAAATCTGTCGTTACTGCTGTGCCTTTATTAGTGTAATACGGTACCTAAATAGATAGACAGATAGTGTTAGGTGTCTGTAAAAAAAGGCCTTAATTTGAATTCAATACATAGGGCCAAATAAAATTTTGTTATTGTGGTGAACGGTAGCAATGAGGAAAACATACAGTAAGGGACGCGGACGCGGACATGGTCGTGGTGGTGTTAGTGGACCCTCTGGTGCTGGGAGAGGATGTGGCCGTTCTGCCACAGCCACACGTCCTAGTGTACCAACTACCTCAGGTCCCAGTAGCCGCCATAATTTACAGCGATATTTGGTGGGGCCCAATGCCGTTCTAAGGATGGTAAGGCCTGAGCAGGTACAGGCATTAGTCAATTGGGTGGCCGACAGTGGATCCAGCACGTTCACATTATCTCCCACCCAGTCTTCTGCAGAAAGCGCACAGATAGTGCCTGAAAACCAAGCCCATCAGTCTGTCACATCACCCCCTTGCATACCAGGGAAACTGTCTGAGCCTCAAGTTATGCAGCAGTCTCTTATGCTGTTTGAAGACTCCGCTGGCAGGGTTTCCCAAGGGCATCCACCTAGCCCTTCACCAGCGGTGGAAGACATAGAATGCACTGACGCACAACCACTTATGTTTCCTGATGATGAGGACATGGGAATACCACCTCAGCACGTCTCTGATGATGACGAAACACAGGTGCCAACTGCTGCATCTTTCTGCAGTGTGCAGACTGAACAGGAGGTCAGGGATCAAGACTGGGTGGAAGACGATGCAGGGGACGATGAGGTCCTAGACCCCACATGGAATGAAGGTCGTGCCACTGACTTTCACAGTTCGGAGGAAGAGGCAGTGGTGAGACCGAGCCAACAGCGTAGCAAAAGAGGGAGCAGTGGGCAAAAGCAGAACACCCGCCGCCAAGAGACTCCGCCTGCTACTGACCGCTGCCATCTGGGACCGAGCACCCCAAAGGCAGCTTCAAGGAGTTCCCTGGCATGGCACTAATTCAAACAATGTGCTGACGACAAGACCCGAGTGGTTTGCACGCTGTGCCATCAGAGCCTGAAGCGAGGCATTAACGTTCTGAACCTTAGCACAACCTGCATGTCCAGGCACCTGCATGCAAAGCATGAACTGCAGTGGAGTAAACACCTTAAAAACAAGGAAGTCACTCAGGCTCCCCCTGCTACCTCTTCTGCTGCTGCCGCCTCGGCCTCTTCCTCCACCTCTGGAGGAACGTTGGCACCTGCCGCCCAGCAAACATGGGATGTACCACCAACACCACCACCTGCGTCACCAAGCATCTCAACCATGTCACACGCCAGCGTTCAGCTCTCCTTCTCACAAACATTTGAGAGAAAGCGTAAATTCCCACCTAGCCACCCTCGATCCCTGGCCCTGAATGCCAGCATTTCTAAACTACTGGCCTATGAAATGCTGTCATTTAGGCTGGTGGACACAGACAGCTTCAAACAGCTCATGTCGCTTGCTGTCCCACAGTATGTTGTTCCCAGCCGGCACTACTTCTCCAAGAGAGCCGTGCCTTCCCTGCACAGCCAAGTATCCGATAAAATCAAATGTGCACTGCGCAACGCCATCTGTGGCAAGGTGCACCTAACCACAGATACGTGGACCAGTAAGCACGGCCAGGGACGCTATATCTCCCTAACTGCACACTGGGTAAATGTAGTGGCGGCTGGGCCCCAGGCGGAGAGCCGTCCTTCTGCCGCCAAGGATCGCAGGGCAACATTCTTTGCCTCCTGTTGCCACCTCCTCCTACTCAGCTTCCTCCTCCTCTTCTTCCACCTGCTCATCCAGTCAGCCACACACCTTCACCACCAACTTCAGTACAGCCCGGGGTAAACGTCAGCAGGCCATTCTGAAACTCATATGTTTGGGGGACAGGCCCCACACCGCACAGGAGTTGTGGTGGGGTATAGAACAACAGACCGACGAGTGATTGCTGCCGGTGAGCCTCAAGCCCGGCCTGGTGGTGTGCGATAATGGGCGAAATCTCGTTGCAGCTCTGTGAATAGCCGGTTTGACGCACATCCCTTGCCTGGCGCATGTGCTGAATTTGGTGGTGCAGAAGTTCATTCACAACTACCTCGACATGTCAGAGCTGCTGCATAAAGTGCGGGCCGTCTGTTCGCGCTTCCGGCGTTCACATCCTGCCGCTGCTCGACTGTCTGCGCTACAGCGTAACTTCGGCCTTCCCGCTCACCGCCTCATATGCGACGTGCCCACCAGGTGGAACTCCACCTTGCACATGCTGAACAGACTGTGTGAGCAGCAGCAGGCCATAGTAGAGTTTCAGCTGCAGCACGCACGGGTCAGTCGCACTGCGGAACAGCACCACTTCACCACCAATGACTGGGCCTCCATGCGAGACCTGTGTGCCCTGTTGCGCTGTTTCGAGTACTCCACCAACATGGCCAGTGGCGATGACGTTATCAGCATTACAATACCACTTCTATGTCTCCTTGAGAAAACACTTAGGGCGATGATGGAAGAGGAGGTGGACCAGGAGGAGGAGGAGGAGGAAGAGGGGTCATTTTTAGCACTTTCAGGCCAGTCTCTTCGAAGTGACTCAGAGGGAGGTTTTTTGCAACAGCAGAGGCCAGGTAAAAATGTGGCCAGCCAGGGCCCACTACTGGAGGACGAGGAGGACGAGGATGAGGATGAGGTGGGGGAGGATGAGGATGAAGCATGGTCACAGCGGGGTGGCACCCAACGCAGCTCGGGCCCATCACTGGTGCATGGCTGGGGGGAAAGGCAGGACGATGACGATACGCCTCCCACAGAGGACAGCTTGTTCTTACCCCTGGGCAGCCTGGCACACATGAGCGACTACATGCTGCAGTGCCTGCGCAACGACAGCAGAGTTGCCCACATTTTAACGTGTGCGGACTACTGGGTTGCCACCCTGCTGGATCCACGGTACAAAGACAATGTGCCCACCTTACTTCCTGCACTGGAGTGTGATAGGAAGATGCGCGAGTACAAGCGCACATTGGTAGACGCGCTACTGAGAGCATTCCCAAATGTCACAGGGGAACAAGTGGAAGCCCAAGGCCAAGGCAGAGGAGGAGCAAGAGGTCGCCAAGGCAGCTGTGTCACGGCCAGCTCCTCTGAGGGCAGGGTTAGCATGGCAGAGATGTGGAAAAGTTTTGTCAACACGCCACAGCTAACTGCACCACCACCTGATACGCAACGTGTTAGCAGGAGGCAACATTTCACTAACATGGTGGAACAGTACGCAGGGGCGTACCTAGAGCATTTGGCACCCGGGGCGAACCCTTTGTTTGGCACCCCCCCCCCCTCCCCCCCAAGAAAGTTAAGAAAACATGCACAAACTTTTTTCAATGTTTTCAATAATATTTATTACAAATTTGTAAGCTCTATATCAACTTAAAAAAACTATAACTGTGAAAAATAAATTAACTTGGAAATAAATTAAACTTAAATAATTACTGAACAGCTTTCTAGAAACAAAAAAAACACAGATCCAAAGTGACCACTCAGTCTATTAGGCCGAGGTAATTTGAAAGGATTTACATCCTCTGCCTTCGAGCCTTCATTTCTGCAAATTTATCGATTACTTTATCAAAGCTAATCTGCCTTGCATATTCATGCTCAATGGAAAGTATGGCCAGATTTGTCAACCTTGTCTCACTCATGGTTGAGCGAAAGAAATTTTTTATCAATTTTAATTTTGAAAAACTTCTTTCACATGAAGCAATAGACACACAGAGAGTCAAAAAGAATCTTAAACACAGTGACAAAGTTGGCAGAGATTCACAAAAATCCCATTTAACAATGAACTCCAGGAACTGCAATACCGTCCATTTCTTTGCTTCTTCCACACTGATTTTGGCAGCTTCCAAATGCCTCCGAAGACGTTCAATTTCCATAAAGATGTCTTCATTGGAGAATTCGTTAAAAATCTCAGTCAATTTTGGTGTATACTTCCGAATATCTTCCTCTGTTGCAACTACCAGAGTGTTTGGCTGAATAACAGCAAATATGGAAAGGATTTTTTCAATTGCCTTAGAATTTCTAACTCGTCATGAAAACGATCAAGGCACTCAAACATAGCCCTTTTCATTTCCTCTGGCAATGTGAGACCAGCGTCCTTTGCCTTCTCTCCTGGCATTGATTTCCGGAGCTTTACTCTCCCTCTCCTTTCCATAGAAATGTCCATTTCTTCACACGTAGTAGTTGCATAACAAATGGCCTTCTCCACTATTTCACTGCGCTGATCTGCAAGAAAAGCTTTCAGACCTTGTAGTTTCACAATGCACTTTTCAAGAGTGAGTTCCACTGTTTGCAAATACTTCTGTGTGATATTAACTTCTTCTAGAACTTCACACCAGAAAGCAAGGTAACACAAAAATGAAAAATCACATACGGCAGAGAGCAACATCTGAGCCGATCCTCTTGTGTCCACATTTTCTTCGGGATTACACAGTTTTTCAAGGGTTGAAGTCAGTTTTTCGAAATTTGCCCTCACTGGCTTCACAGCATCATAATGAGCGCTCCATCTTGTTTGGGAAAGTCTTTTCACTGTCACACCTAAGTTCTCCATCAGCAATTCCCAACGATGTGTAGAAACCGAAAAAAAGGAATACACTCTCTCCAATGTTCCAAAAAAGGTCACACAGGAAGCAACACTTCCAAATGAGTGCACCCCACAGAGGTTCAGGGAATGATTTGCACATGGCATAAACAAAGCCTTGGGATTAATCTCTTTTATTTTTTTCCTGCACACCACCATGAATCCCTGCCATAGTTGCAGCATTATCATATCCTTGACCACGGCAAAGACTTATGTCTAGTCCATCTTCCTCCAGATGTTGCAGGATATTTTCTGTGAGCTCAGCAGCAGTCTTTCCAGCAATAGGAAAGAAGCTCAAGAATGATTCTTTTACTTCAACCTTGTCACCTTCAATATGAACATATCTGATCACTTCACACATCTGATCAGTGTGGGACACATCAGGGGTGCTGTCAAAAAGAATCCCAAAGTATTTTGCTTTCTTGATATCAGCCACTATTTTGTCCTTCACGTGATTCCCCAAAAGACAAATTAATTCATTCTGAATTTTTGGAGAGAAATAGGAAGTCATTCTCTTTCCAGATGCAACAGCATGTTTCAGTCGCATGGAATGTTCCTTTAAAATGGGATCATAGTTTGAGAGCAAATCTATCAATTCCAGGAAGTTTCCTTTGTTTGCTGATGACATGGTCTCTCTATGACCACGAAAAGGAAGATTCTGGTGAGCCAGAAACAAAGTTACATCCAAGAGGCGATGCAAAATATCCCTCCATTTACTTTTCTCTCTGTCCACTGTTGTTTGATGGACATGATCAAGGCATTTTTGTAGCTTCAATCCTGCTCTCAAGGTCTTCCATTTCTCCAAGCATGTAAGATGCTGCTCAGAAGCCTCATGATCAAACACCTTTGGGTTCAGCTTCCACCACAATTGAAACCCAGTAACAAAACTAGATGTACCTGTTAGTTTGTCATCTACAGCAAAAAGTCTGCAGCAGAAACAAAACAAACTCTGTTTTGATAGAGAGTACACCATCCACGTTCTAAGAATTTTTTCGCCATTAGGCAGAGCCTTATAGAACCATGCAGTGGTCAGCTGTCGACTCTTCCCTTTTGATTTCTCTCCTTGTATTTCAACAGGATTGAATGGCCCATCTCTATTTTGGAAAGGTTCACTTCCCCTCTTAATAAGGTCCACTCTTAAGACATCTGGAACTGGAACTGGCCAAGCAGCAACATCAGAATAAACTGACAGTCGTACAGTCTCCTCTTCTTTTTCTTCTTCATCATCATCAGATTCTTGCCGATGCAGGCTTTTGCTGGCATCTCCTTCGTCTACATCACTTTCACCGCTTGAAGCTAAAACAATCTTCTCCAATTCCTGCGCGTTCACATAGAAATTTTCTTGAGAAGATTCACCAGACTGAATGTCTTCAGCACTTTCTCCTACTGCGGTAGATGTTGAAGGTGCAACATCACCAGACTGTATGTCTTCAGCACTTTCTCCTACTGCGGTAGATGTTGAAGGTGCAACATATTTTAAAATTGATCCAGACATCGCCTCAGCTGACTTTTCTCTTGCCTTTTTAATTTTTCGCTGCTGAGACCCGCTTGGTCGATTTCGCTTCATATTGGTGTTTTCTGCAAAAAAAAATCTAATATATTTTGGTTCTAGCCAGGGTTGGTTAGTGCGATATCAGTCTTAAATTTCCCATCTTGACATGCCATTTGTAAAAGTAAACAATCTAGGGTATTTAAAATTGTCCACTATTTTTTAGTAGTCACAAACCGTGGGCATAGTTAGTGTTCACATTTTTTATAATTTTTTTTGCATTCTGACAAAAACTGCACTTTTCACTGGTATCAAAATCACACATTTTTACGGTTTTCAAAACGCTCATATTTGTGTTTGGCGATGTCCCCCGACTCGAGTACAGCAGTATAGTACATTAATAATTAAAAACACCTGCACACCCCCTTAACGAAACAAACCTATTAACCCCCCTTAATAAAACCCATTAACCACCCCTTAATAGACCCCTTAACCCTTCCTTAATAAAATAAAAACCTGCACCCCCTTAAAAAAATCACTTTCCATCTGCACCAAAAAGAAAAAAAATCCAAATCCCCATCAATAAAATGAACAAATCCTGCACTCCCCCTTAATTACACCCTCTCTTCTCCCCTTAATTACACCCCCTCCCTCCCCACCTTAATTACACCCCCTCCCTCCCCACCTTACTTACCCCTCCCTTAAATACACACACACATCCCTTAATTACACCCCCCCTTAATTACAAACCCCCACTTAATTACGCACACACACCCCTTAATTACAGTTTACACAATTATTTACTCACATTTTGATGATGCCCGTCCGACCGCTGGTATACTTTATTAATGGATTTTCTATTTTTATTAGACTTTCGCTACTAAAAGCGCACCATTCCCTGTGACTGATCAGAGGTGTAGGGAGTATGGGCATGACATTTATATGAACGGGGCCGCAGCAGTGCAGGAAGTATGAGCAGAAGTGTACCCCCTGTGGATTACTAACTTTTGTACTATGCCAGCATTAGCTGAGCGGAGCCGGGTCCTGCGGCATTTGATCCTTCCACTTCTTTAAAAGATCCGTGAAGGCGGCGCGGCATCAGCGTCGTGATGTCATGTTGCGCGCCGCCGCAAGGCCCGCAATAATCCTTCCACTTCCACAGAAGCCAGCCGGCGCCTGGCGGAGTCACGTCGCGTTGCAGCAGTGGATGGAGGGGTGACTCCGTCATGGCACCCCCCCTTGTGAGTGGCACCCGGGGCGGGCCGCTCCCCCCGCCCCCCCCCCTTGGTACGCCACTGACAGTACGTGTGCACACCCCTCCACGTACTGACTGATGGTTCGACCCCACTCAACTTCTGGGTCTCTAAATTGACCACGTGGCCAGAGCTAGCCTTTTATGCCTTGGAGGTGCTGGCCTGCCCGGCGGCCAGCGTTTTGTCTGAACGTGTATTCAGCACGGCAGGGGGCGTCATTACAGACAAACGCAGCCGCCTGTCTACAGCCAATGTGAACAAGCTGACATTCATTAAAATGAACCAGGCATGGATCCCACAGGACCTGTCCATCCCTTGTGCAGATTAGACATTTACTACCTCCCCTTAACCATATATTATTGTACTCCAGGGCACTTCCTCATTCAATCCTATTTTTATTTTCATTTTACCATTATATTGCGGGGCAACCCAAAGTTGAATGAACCTCTCCTCTGTCTAAATATATGACAATGGACTGTTCCAATGTTGGGTGACGTGAAGCATGATTCTCTGCTATGACATGAAGACTGATTCTCTGCTGACATGAAGCCAGATTCTCTGTTACGGGACCTCTCTCCTCTGCCTGGGTGCCTGGGCCTAAATATCTGACAATGGACTGTTCCAGTGTTGGGTGACGTAAAGCATGATTCTCTGCTATTACATGAAGACTGATTCTCTGCTGACATGAAGCCAGATTCTCTGTTAAGGGACCTCTCTCCTCTGCCTGGGTGCCTGGGCCTAAATATCTGACAATGGACTGTTCCAGTGTTGGGTGATGTGAAGCATGATTCTCTGCTATGACATGAAGACTGATTCTCTGCTGACATGAAGCCAGATTCTCTGTTACGGGACCTCTCCCCTCTGCCTGGGTGCCTGGGCCTAAATATCTGACGATGGACTGTTCCAGTGTTGGGTGACGTAAAGCATGATTCTCTGCTATGACATGAAGACTGATTCTCTGCTGACATGAAGCCAGATTCTCTGTTACAGGACCTCTCTCCTCTGCCTGGGTGCCTGGGCCTAAATATCTGACAATGGACTGTTCCAGTGTTGGGTGACGTAAAGCATGATTCTCTGCTATGACATGAAGACTGATTCTCTGCTGACATGAAGCCAGATTCTCTGTTACGGGACCTCTCTCCTCTGCCTGGGTGCCTGGGCCTAAATATCTGACAATAGACTGTTCCAGTGTTGGGTGACGTAAAGCATGATTCTCTGCTATGACATGAAGACTGATTCTCTGCTGACATGAAGCCAGATTCTCTGTTACGGGACCTCTCTCCTCTGCCTGGGTGCCTGGGCCTAAATATCTGACAATGGACTGTTCCAGTGTTGGGTGACGTAAAGCATGATTCTCTGCTATGACATGAAGACTGATTCTCTGCTGACATGAAGCCAGATTCTCTGTTACGGGACATTTCTCCTCTGCCTGGGTGCCTGGGCCTAAATATCTGACAATGGACTGTTCCAGTGTTGGGTGACGTAAAGCATGATTCTCTGCTATGACATGAAGACTGATTCTCTGCTGACATGAAGCCAGATTCTCTGTTACGGGACCTCTCTCCTCTGCCTGGGTGCCTGGGCCTAAATATCTGACAATGGACTGTTCCAGTGTTGGGTG
Source organism: Bufo gargarizans (assembly GCF_014858855.1). Lineage (NCBI taxonomy): Eukaryota > Metazoa > Chordata > Amphibia > Anura > Bufonidae > Bufo > Bufo gargarizans. The sequence goes on from NC_058083.1 coordinate 235,406,347, forward strand.
ACGTAAACCATGATTCTCTGCTATGACATGAAGACTGATTCTCTGCTGACATGAAGCCAGATTCTCTGTTACGGGACCTCTCTCCTCTGCCTGGGTGCCTGGGCCTAAATATCTGACAATGGACTGTTTCAGTGTTGGGTGACGTGAAGCATTATTCTCTGCTATGACATGAAGACTGATTCTCTGCTGACATGAAGCCAGATTCTCTGTTACGGGACCTCTCTCCTCTGCCTGGGCCTAAATATCTGACAATGGACTGTTCCAGTGTTGGGTGACGTGAAGCATGATTCTCTGTTATGACATGAAGACTGATTCTCTGCTGACATGAAGCCAGATTCTCTGTTATGGGACCTCTCTCCTCTGCCTGGGTGCCGGGGCCTAAATATATGACAATGGACTGTTACAGTGGTGGGTGACGTGAAGCCAGATTCTCTGCTATGGGACCTCTCTCCAATTGATATTGGTTAATTTTTATTTATTTTATTTTTATTTTTATTCATTTCCTTATCCACATTTGTTTGCAGGGGATTTACCTACATGTTGCTGACTTTTGCAGCCCTCTAGCCCTTTCCTGGGCTGTTTTACAGCCTTTTTAGTGCCGAAAAGTTCGGGTCCCCATTGACTTCAATGGGGTTCGGGACGAAGTTCGGGTCGGGTTCGGATCCCGAACCCGAACATTTCCGGGAAGTTCGGCCGAACTTCTCGAACCCGAACATCCAGGTGTCCGCTCAACTCTAGCTACAAACATATATTGCTGCTATCACACACAATAGTCCTTAAAAGTACTTTTCAGTCTCTGAAAAGTTTTTTTTACTAAATTACTCCCTACACTGTTTTTCCCTTCTTTTGCTCAGCTCTTCCTCACTAACACTGAGCCGAACACATGTCATCGGGTGCTTTATCGCACCCGATGACGCGTTCCGGCCAGCCAATCACTGTAATGACAGTAGCCAACATGGCTACGGCATTACAGTGAAGGGCATTACTTACCTGCATGTTTATTGGCCAAGAAATGTGCGGGGAGGAGACTCAAGCATTATGCTCAAGCACTTGCGGTACTCTGCCAAGTACTGCCATGTGCTGAGCATCGAGATGCTCGAGCTGATCAGGTGTTCAGCCGAGCATGCTCGATTATCACTAAATGCAAACTTTATTAAAAGGCTTGTCGAAGTTAATTATAGATTTGTCCACCCCAACCAATGCTTTAAAACTCATTATATAGTCATCTATTTTTCGACTTGCCGTTTTGTGCACTGCAAGTCATCCTCCAGCTGTTTGCATGCAAGGCTGCAGTGGTGTAGTAGAGGCATATGGTACATGACTGCTCAAGCCAATAAATGTCCTCATTGGTCTTGTGCAATATACTGCTGAGTAGTGATGGACAAACATCGGCCGGAACGGTTCGCGATCAAATGTTTGTGAACCGCGCGTTTGCACTAGGCCCCATTCACTTTAATGGCAGGAGAACCTTAAAAACCTTCAGGTCATATTTGCATCCACCAAAAACTTACTAGAAGTGCACAAATAGTCCCACAACATGGACAGTTAAATACCAGAGGGGGATCATTGGCAAAACTTCCCACAAAAAATATGTATTTTAATCAGGGGCCATTTTTATGTGTCTTAAAGGGAAACTCTTAAAAAACGTGCCCTGCTGGAAAATTTTATTTTAGGCTACGGGAGTACAGGCCCCAAAATTTAGGCATTCACCTGACAGAAAATAACTTGTGATTATGTGGCCGGGGGTATATTAGGCAGTCACTGGCTAAAAATTTTACTGCAGGCCAGTACAGTCCCCAAAAATTTGACATTCACCTGACAGAAAAGAACTTGTGATGATGTGGTTGGAGGTACATTAGGCGTTCACTGGCTTGAAATTTTACTGTAGGCCATTACAGGCCTAAAAATTAGGCATTCACCTGACAGAAAAGAACTTATGATGATGTGGCTGGAGGTACATTAGGCAGTCATTGGCTAAAAATTTTACTGTAGGCCCCTGGAATAGAGGCAGGCTGCGTTACCGTAGTGTTCTGCTCCAGACTTGATGTGCCCGATATGGAAACTGAGAGCAGACCGTTGCAGGCGGCATGTGGAGCTAATTTTGTAATCATTTATTGTGGGCTTTACAAACTTGAAATACCTTTGAAAAAAAATTGTCAAAGTAAAATATTGCATTTAGACGAAGAACCTGCTGCTGTCAGAGGTGTCTACGTTTTTTTTTGGTGTTGCCCCGGTCTGGTGGGGGCCCATTCCTGGGAACACATTCCTGCTGCAAACAAAGAACCTGCTGCGGTCAGAGGTGTTTAAGTTTATTTTTGGTGTTGCCCTGGTCTGGTGGGGGGCCATTCCTGGGAACACATTCCTGCTGCAAACAAAGAACCTGCTGCGGTCAGAGGTGTTTAAGTTTATTTTTGGTGTTGCCCCGGTCTGGTGGGGGCCCATTCCTGGGAACATATTCCTGCTGCAAACAAAGAACCTGCTGTTTTTGGTTCCTGCTGAGTTAGGCCGAGCTATGTGTAGACCTTATACTCGACCGTTACCATGTATATGCTGCTGTCTGTCCTGATCATGCTGAGTTATATGTAGGTCTTATATTACACCGTTACCTTTACCTGCTGCTGTCTGTCCTGATCCTGCTGAGTTATGTGTCGGCCTTATACTACAGCGTTACCATTTATCTGCTGCTGCTGTCTGTCCTGATCCTGCTGAGCTAAGCCCAGCTATGTGTATGCCTTATACTATAGCGTTACCATTTACCTGCTGCTGTCTGTCCTGATCCTGCTAAGTTAGGCCTAGCTATGTGTAGGTCTTATACTATAGTGTTACCATTTACTTTCTGCTGTCTATCCTGATCCTACTTAGCTATGTGTTGGCCATATACTCGACCATTACCAGGTACCTGCTGCTGCTGTCTGTCCTGATCCAGATCAGTTTGCCCTGGACTGAATGGTTCTTACTGCAACCCTATCTGCTAATATTACGCAAAAACATAACAATTAAAAAAACGAAAGCACAAGTTAGAACTGAACAAAATATTTTTTTTACAATTTGGGAGATATATGCCTCCATATGGCAATTTCTTAAGTTTGTCTTGAAGGTCCAAAAGCTCCTGGATTCTCTGACGGTGCTGCTCCTCTATCTGCTGCACCTTTCTGTCAAAAATCAGCTGCTGCTTCCTCTGCTGCTCCCGGAGTTCCTGCATTGATTTTAGGTGATTTACATCTCAATTTGTTCGTTTATGATATTTATGATGATTATATAGTTGGTGAATTAGTGATAGTTCAGTACAGTATATATATATATATATATATATATATATATATATAAATACTGGGTGTTTCCTGAATGGGGAGCAATGGGGAGCAATGGGGAACATATACTGGGGTGCATTTGTCCTGTTACCCCTTGTGAAAGTGAAAAATTTGGGATTGCTAGTAATTTTAGATTTTTGCAAATGTGTGCTTTGAAATGCTTTCACTATTGTTTTGGCCTTCTTTGAGACACCTGTTTGCTGAAAATGCCCTTTCCAACACTTAAAATGTTCGTAAGGAGCTGCTGTTTCCAAAAAGAGGTCACTTTCTGGGGACTTAAGGAATTTATTTAATGCGACATAGTACCTAATATAAATGTCTGCCAATTCAGGTCAGCCAAATCCATATTTTGCTGTTTAACTCTAAAGCCCTGCCGTGCGCCCATACATAATTTTTGGATCACATATAGGCTGTTGATGTATTCGGGGGAAATAGGTAACAAAATGTGGGGTGCATTTTGTCCTGTTACCCCTTGTGAAAGTGAATTTTTTTTTTGTAAATTTTTGTAAAGCAACTTTTCCTGGAAATAATCTTGATTTTTCATTTTCACAGCCAAGTGTTTCCTAATTCTGGGAAACGCCTGATCGGTCAAAATGCTCACTACACACCTTGAAATATACATGTTATGGATATAGAATTATATTGCTGTGTGCAATATTTACCCTCCTGGTGGGGGCTGGTGACATCATCCTCCTCCTCATCATCAGGACCTGGGGGTGGGGAAACAGGTTTCTGGGAGGGTCTTCTTCAGCATCTACCTCCACGACTTTGCCCACATCAGGTGGGGGTGGCGCATCCTGCTGCTGGGAGGGTCCCATCTGTTCTCCCTCCTCCTCCACCGCAGACACCACCACTACCTCCAGATCCTCTGTGGAAGGCCTGCGGTGGACGGAGGGAATGGGAATAACACAATGTTCAGAATTTAAACAAACAACTCAGAAATCATATAAAAATCCAAATTAAGTGAGGGATGTACTGTATGTAATGTAATGATGGACTTTATCCGAGGCTGAGTACATCCAGCTGGTCTCACCTGTGGTGGAATAAGGGTGTGGACCACACTATCCACCCCTTCCTTACCTCTAATCTGTGTGAGGTCTGTCACTGCCTCACAATATACACACACATACGTATATTGATTTATGTGTGTGTGAAACGCACAAAATCAGCTGGTTACATCATAAATCTGTAACTCCATGTGTGTATAAATATATATATATATATATGCACTTACACCGAGGTCGAGATGTATGATGTAACTGGCTGATTTGGTACGTTTCAAACCAGGTACTAAGTAATCATTTGTAAAGGGATGAAATACTTATTTGCATAACTGTATATATACATTACAGAGTGTAGGCGAGAGACACAAAAGTAATGTAAGCATTGTACCTGGGCATTTCCTGTCACGGATGTCACTGATCCACCCGGTGTGCCTCCTCTTTAGAGCCGACCAATGTTTGATGATCGCCATCAATATGTGCTTCCCCTTAAACTCCCTCTTTAGCTGCTTCCGTATTTCCCTCACAATTGTCTTTTTCTCTTCTTGGACCCAGGTCCGGTCATATCCCCGCTCCAACATGCGCTGCAGGCAGGGGCATTGCTAGGTTAAAACACTTGGGGCCTGGGCCCCTGATGTTTTGTCCCAAGCCCAAATGTCCTGCCTGCCAGAAAGATCCAACTGTATTGCCATCCCCAGGATGACAATACAATTGAATCTAATGCCCTGCAAGAGCTGAAGGACATGTGGTGACATCACAGTCCATGTGATCAGTTCTAAATTCAGTAGCTGGAAATGACTTGAGATCATGTCACCATCATGTGACCAGTGCAGGAGAGGAGGGCTCAGCAGTGAAGAAACAGATATATCAGACCCCTTAATCAGTATTTTGTGGAAGCAGGTATATCGTAGGCCTCAATCAATATTTGGTGGAGACAGGTATATCAAATTCCTTAATCAGAATTTTGTAAAAGCAGGTAAATCGTAGGCCTCAATCAATATTTGGTGGAAACAGGTATATCAAACCCCTTAATCAGTAGTTTGTGGAAGCAGTTATATCGCAGCCCTCAATCAGTATTTTGTGGAAGCAGGTATATCAAACCCCTTAATCAGTATTTTGTGGAAGCAGGGTTATCACAGGCCTGAATCAATATTTGGTGGAAACAGGTATATCGAACCCCTTAATCAGTATTTTGTAAAAGCAGATATATTGTAGCACTAAATCAGTATTTTGTGAAAGCAGGCATATCATAGTCTTTAATCAATATTTGGTGGAAACAGGTATATTGGACCACTTAATCAGTATTTTGTGGAAGCAGGTATATCGCAGCCCTCAATCAGTATTTTGTGGAAGCAGGTATATCAAACCCCTTAATCAGTATTTTGTGGAAGCAGTTATATCGCAGGACTCAATCAATATTTGGTGGAAACGGGTATATCGAACCCCTTAATCTGTATTTTGTGGAAGCAGGTATATCGCAGCCTTAATCAGTATTTTGTGGAAGTAGGTATACCAATCACCTTAATCAGTATTTTGTGGAAGCAAGTATATTGTAGGCATCAATGAATATTTGATGGAAACAGGTATATTGAACCCCTTTATCAGTATTTTGTGGAAGAAGGTGTATCATAGCACTCAATCAGTATTTTGTGGAAGCAGGTATATCAAACCCCTTAATCGGTATTTTGTGGAAGCAGGTAAATCATAGGCCTCAATCAATATTTGGTGGAAACAGGCATATCGAACCACTTAATCAGTATTTTGTGGAAGCAGGTATATCGTAGCCCTCAATCAGTATTTTGTTGAAGCAGGTATATCGAACCCCTTATTCAGTATTTTGTGGAAGCAGGTATATCGCCTTCCTCAATCAATACTTTGTGGAAGCAGGTATATTAAACCCCATAATCAGTATTTTGTGGAAGCACGTATATCGCAGGCCTCAATTAATATTTGGTGGAAGCAGGCATATCAAACCCCTCAATCACTATTTTGTGGAAGCAGGTATATTGCAGGCCTCAATCAATATTTGGTAGACACATGTATATCGAACCCCTTAATCAGTATTTTGTGGAAGCAGGTATATAGTAGGCCTCAATCAGTATTTTGTGGAAGCAGGTATATTAAACCCCTTAATCAGTATTTTGTGGAAGCAGGTATATCGCAGGCCTCATTCAATATTTAGTGGAAACAGGTATATCAAACTCCTTAATCAGTATTTTGTGGAAGTAGGTATATCACACCCTTCAATTTTGCCAGAACAGTTATATCACACCACCGTTTTTTGGGGGCAACAGGTATATCGTAACAGTCAATCAGTATTTTGTGGAAGCAGGTATATCAAGCCCCTCAATCCGTTTTTTTGGGCTGGGGCAACAGGTATGTCACACTAGTTGCAAATAGTTGCTCCAATAGCTCTTGTCCCTCTATATAGCTACGGTATCGCAGAAGAACCACACACAACTGCTGAAGAATACAAATGCACTATAATATACTTTCTATGTTAGAAAGTATATTATAAGTATATCACACCCCTCAATTTATCACACCTATCGATAGCACACCTATATCTGTCCTTAAAAGGACTTTAGTGGACCTATTAGCTAGCATTTGGTGTCCCTAACAGCCTGTCCCTGCTCCACAAAGCAACCTCTTCCTCAACTGGCAAAACACAGAATGTAGAATGGCTGCCAGATCGGGATTTGTTATAGGGTGGGAGTGTGTCCATGTGCTTAAATATGTCAATTGGCTGTCCTGTCCCACCTGATGGATGTGTCATGGGTCAAAGTTCATCACAATGCAAAAGAATATGGCGCCGGCGGACATTCGCATGTTTGGCGAATATTGAATGAGCAATGTTCATTGCAAAACGACCGCTGGGCTAACAGCAAGGCCATCTCTGCTGCTGAGGACAATGATTGGCTGCAGTGGAGACATGCCATATACCTCTACGTCACCACTGGAGCCTTGTATACAAACAGCAGGTGAAGACCAGACTAAGCAGTGGAGAGAACAGCAACTTGTAAATGTAGAACTACAAGTCCCACCTGTATAATGACAATGCTAATACACACAGGATCTTCCCCCTACCTTTTTGTGCAATGCTCTCTCTAGTCTGTGAGCTCCTGTGCCCAGAATTGTCACTGCCTGCAGCTACCCAGTCTGTGCAGCTGAAGGGGTTAAGAATCCTAGGAGAAACAGACAGCCCGGCAGTGAAGGGGGGCGTGGCCAGCACAGTGACATCTCGTTTACAGGCTTGTGCAACAAATTTTATCAGAGCAGGGAGAGAAGCTGACATCACAGTTAATTTTAAAGTTGTTATATTTGCCTAATTAGGAACATAGAAAGAACAAAAACATAACTCAGACAACCCCTTTAAAGGGGTTGTCTCACTTCAGCAAGTAGCATTTATCAAATAGATACAGTTACTTCAAGTTACTTTCTAATGTATTGTTATATTCATATTGCTTCCTTTGCTGGCTTGAATTATTTTTACATTGCATTATACACTGCTCATTTTGATGGTTACAACCACCCTATAATCCAACAGTGGTGGCCATGCCTGCACACTGTAAGAAAAAGCTCTGGCCTCTCTGGTGGCTGGGACAGTGGGAGTGTGCATAGGCTTGTGCTTTTTCCTATTGCATGCAAGAACGGAAGTTTATAATTAGATGGATACATGAATCAAGACAGAAAAGGAGGCAATATGGACAAAAACAATACATCAGAAAGTGGCTTGCATTAACTTTTTCTACATGAGAAATACCATTTACTGAAGTGATACAACCCCTTTATTAGTACCAAAGATTGAACCAAAACCTTTATATGTGTACAGTGTAGGGTTTTGTACAAGATATAGGAAACAGGACCAGTTGTCAGGGTTCTGATGTTTTTAATGAATTGAACATTAGGGACTGCTGTTGCACACTAGAAAAATTTGTGCTGCTCTTTCAATTCTTATCACTGGAGGCTACTAATTTTCCCTTAAAGGGGCTGTCTGGGTTCAGTGCTGAACCCGGACAAACCCTTAATTTCACCCAGGCAGCCCCCCTGATGTTAGCATCAGAGAATTCCATGGATCATGCAGACCAAGGGCTCTTTTATTTACCATAACACACTGCCGCCCAGCAGTGTGTTCAGTGATGTCACCGGCTCTGATGGGACGGCTTTAGCTTTGAGCTGCCCTAGCCATTTTGCAGGCTAGGGCAGCGCTAAAGACGGCTATCAGTGCTGGTGACGTCACCGGACTCACTGCTGGGTAGAATCCTCCACCTGGCAACCCTAAGGAGAGCACGGTTTGTCACTGGAACTCCAGAAAATGCCTTTGTCCTGCGTGATTCAGTGCAGGGCAAAAGAGAGCATCTGAGCATGCACTGCTCCGATGCTCAAGTCAGGGGGGCTGCCTGGGCGAAAATGGGGATATGTCCGGGTTCAGCTCTGAATCTGGATAACTCCTTTAATTTTTCCCTTAACCAAGATGGCCTATGATGCTTGTATGAAATTTTGCTTCTTCTTTGGACCGACTTTAGACTACATGAAAATCAAAATATGGCTTGATATAGTTCAAATACTTTTTATTTATCAAGGTTAGATCTATCCTAGACATGGACTTACCGGATTTACTAACATATTAATACACCTGCTTCCCCCGCCCCAAATGCCCCCTACATCCACAACAAGCATCCTTTTCTGGATTAATGACAGTTGAAATCTCTATTCAATATGGAAGAGCCTTTAGGCCACTGATCCATAAAGGCTAGTAAACAGTTGATTGCATAAAGAGAGAAAGGAGGTGGAATATAAATAAAGGCCAAGGTGCAAGGTTTCCCAAATAAATTTCCATAAAGAAAAACAAATCTCCCTTGCTTATCGATGGAGGATGCCCGGCAGACAAAGTCAATGGGACAGATTTATCATTAGCTCAGGTCAGAATAATGGAGTGAAAAAGTCCCCAAAAAAGTCCCAAACGCTAAAACTGCGCACAAATTTGCAACTTTTTTCTGCTCTGCACTATGCTCGCCAGTTTTCTGAAAGTGGGCATTTTTTCTTATGTAAATGAATCTCTAGACAGATTTACTATTGGGACTATTTAAAAAGTTGCAAAAAAGTCGCAATTTCACTCCAGTGAGGACTATGCTTATCTTATAAGACTTTTTAATAGAACATGCGACTTTTTCATTAAAACGTGCGACTTTTTCGTAAAGATGTGCGACTTTTGAAAAGCTGCTTACTGACGGATAAACTGCTACCGTCAAACCACATTTATTACAGTCTTAAAGGGCCGATCATAAATCTGACTTGGCTAAAACTGACTTTAGCCATATGTGAAAGTGGAGTGAGCTGTCAGAGTCGTGATAAATCTGGTCCAATCCCTTTATGAATTAGCACTGCTACTCCTCTTGAATAACTAGTGATAGTAGAGTGATAAGTCTGTGCATCCCATCCCCCACCAATACATGGGATCTCCCCCTCAGTAAAATGGGTTTGAAGTAGACTAACAATCGCTGGAAGACATCTATAAACTCTATCACAAACTGCCCGTCTTTTTATTTTACACCTAGCTCCCGAACATTCCAAGTTAGAATTTTAACCGACATCAATCAGCCCGAGAAAAAAGTTAAAATTCTTCCCTAGGTGAAGAGATTTGTTTTTCCTACCTTTTTCTCCTCCAACCTGGGAGACACCTCTTCTTATCATCTTTCATTCTCTCTCTCTGTCTCTTTTTTTCCCCCTTCTTTATCCTCGCTCCTTTCTCTCTTTCTCTTTCTCTTTCTTTTTAATTTATTTTATTTTGCTTCTTTATTTATTTTTCAGCCTCTCCCCTCAAGCTGGAACCACTACCAGGTCTCCACAGTCGTATTATAATCAAAATTCATCCACAGCCAGCCAACTTATATTGATATTATTGATATTGAATTCAGGGGAGCAGGAGGAAGAACAAAATGCTAAGGTGAGCAGGTTAGTTACAGGAGGATCACAGTGATGGTTAGAGAGAGTTCAGAAATCGAGGAGTAAGTTACAAGGAGCGGGGGGGGGGGGGGATAGAGTGCACATATACTTGGGGGGGCAATGGAGGGAGCGAACATTCACAGCTTTATGCCCGAAGCCGAACACAGGAGGATCAAGAGATGCATGGAAGACAAGGGGAAGGATGGCTCAGCCCCACAAGTCAGGAGCAACAGAAAGCGGCGACTTCCAATCCTTAGTCCAGACACCGAGTGCAGAGAAGGGACCGTGAGCGGAGGAGCAGGAGGCGGGGAGATCAAGATAGGCGAGTGGAAGCCAAGAAGGCGGCTGTCATCATTCCTAGTGCAGCGTGGAATGAGAGTAAGAATTGAGCAAAATTGTATATTTAGCCTCTGTATTGGTTCACAGCTAAAGGACTTATATTGAAAACAGATACAAAGTAACTCAATGTTGTCATGCCAGGCTACCAATAAGATAATGGCAGCTGTGATATTACAGGGCAGTTCTGACACCTGTTTTGAATGTGTTTTTGAAGACAAGGAGAAACTTAAATTTCTCCTTCCCTCCATGTAAGTCTAACGGTTTAGCAGTAAAGTGTCTTTGTACAGGGACTGTACTCAGGTAGGAGCAGTAATTGCCAATATAAGAGTAAGGAATGTTTAGAGCTTCAGTGGTGGGGAGGATGGTAAGAAATGATAGAGATATGGTTGTCAAATCATTGTCCTTCTCTGAATCCTATTTAAATGCCTGTAACAACCTTGCTGATTATGAGAATGCAAGGTTTTTATATTTTAAATGGCAGAATGCAGAATGGTTTATATTATCATATAATAACCTGTTTCTCCTGACAATACACTTTTCTATAGAAAATAAAAAAAAATAGTATAGAAAGAATACAGTATGTGATTTGGAACCTGTATTAACCATTTCCATTAAGTAGAAATAAATCAATTACAGTTTTTTTGGGGCATTTCAATGTAAGCTTGCTAGTGCCACTTAGTGGTTTATGTCCAAATTTCTACATAGCATAAATATACTTTTGCCACTTCAGTAAGCTGTGAAATTGCAGAGCTCTTCTATTTTAATCCCATTTTAAGAGTATTTTGAGAAATGCACTTGACGGAAATAACATTTCTTACAACTTGTATTAATGTTCTTAATGTTATGAATCTGCAAAGTTAATATTCTACTGTCCAGTGGCGTAACTAGAGTGTTATGGGCCCCAGTGCAAACTGTGGATTGCCCCCCCCCCCCCCCCCAATTTATACAAAGAGGCGGCATTTTTTTTTAAAACTAATGCCAATGCATGGCTACAGTCACCCGGTCCTAATAAAATCTGGTCCTACCTCAACCAGGGTGTCGCTGCTGTTGGCGTGATGTCCACTGGATCCAGAACAAGGTCCCTATGGTGATAGAGAAAAAAGGTATAATCACATAAGGAAGGGACGGTGAAAAAGAACTGCTGGGTGACTGCGTGCAGTCCTGGGGGGCAAATCCAGTCAAGTGGCCTATTTTTAGCCCCGCCCATTATTAAAATCCCCTCCTACATATAATAGGCCACTTCCAACAAACACTGTATAGCTAAAATTCTATTGTTGAGGCCTGTCTCTACACATCATACGGAGAGGGGAGGGCCTGTCCAGGCTACAGCCAGAAAGCTCCTCCGCTCTCCTCCCTCCCCATATCCTGATCAAGGCTTGTGGATCCCCCCACCATCTGCCACCCGCCCATGGCCTGCTGCCCCCTTTGGCCATCCTCACCCAGCTCTGAATCCTCCTTCTGCAAATGGCAGGGGGATGAGCCGAAGCATCTCCTCTCCTACATAGCTCCACATACCTATTACATCCAGTGATGTCACCTTTGTTGTAGACGTTCTCTTTCTTTATCTTCTCCATTCAGACCAGACAGCCATGATCATTTTTCAGTCATCTCCCATCTCTGTAGAGGGTAGGTTTGTTCAGGAGCAGCAACACAGACGGCTTGTAAAGAGCCAGAATGGTGAACACGCAACAGCTGGGCAGGGGATCGCAGATCCAAAGCGGTCCAAGGGCATGTAGAAAAAATGGAAGGCCACAGCAGCGTCTCACCAGTAATCTTCTTTATTCAGAATCACACCTCACAACAAGGCATAAAAATCTTTGCGGCAACGTTTCGGCTAGAGATAGCCTTTGTCAAGCATGTTAACAATTAAAATCACAGCCTATAAATAGCACATGATAAAACAGCCCACACCGCTAAGCAACCAATGGAGATTTAGTATATGTGTAACACACCTGTATGATGAATCAATGAGTACTGACATAATGAGACAAGTCGGCCAGCTGCAACAAATAGCAATCGTACCTGTGTGGGGTCACCATGCATAGACTTCCTCCGTCCATCCAGCGTCCCACAATCGGCAATGCGCATGTCCGCATACGTCATCGCATGCGTCACCACAAGGCGACATGCGTATGACGTGCCCAACTGAATCCCGATGCATAGTCCGCGCCGGACTACTTGCGTCATCAGGCGGCGGCCGGCAGACGTCACAAGGCCACTCCCACCTGGCGCTCCAGGCTGACGTGTGCATGAGTATTCAATGGGATTATCAATAGAGGGCGCTCGCACTACTATCAAACTTGAACAGTGTGCAGAGCGCTTACTGATTAGAGCCATAATTAGATGTTATGGGTGCATTGCACAGATTATTAGCGCAAGGAAAGACCAAGGGAACCATGAAAAGATATGAGCGCCACACAGGTATAGGTGCAGCAGGCATAATAGAAAGAGAGCAAAACATCACTGTGTGTTAACAACAGATAACACTCTCATTAGGCTCAAATTCTCATTGATAAATCATATACCATATCAAAATATTTGTGGAGAAAGCCCCAATATTCATCGTAGTGCTATAAAGCGGTGTGAATAAGGCATATAATTAAAAAACATAGCAAAATACTATAACAGAAGAGAAATATATGAAAACAGTACCTGTGATTAGCAATAACAATACTGCGTTACTTACATGTAAAGAATTACAACTCAAGAAACCCAGTGTCTTTTCACCACCCCATACCAACCATGTGGTTGAATCATATATTCACATAGTGCATAAGCAGATCGAATTTTTAAGTCCCACTAGCGGTGGTAGGAATAACCTCTCGATGTCGGAACGACAGGCTATCATGGCATTGGAACGAGATACCCGCATTACCATCAAGCCTGCTGATAAGGGTGGGGCGGTGGTCGTTATGGACACTGCAATGTACGTTGGCGAGATAGACAGACAATTGTGTGATCTTGAGGTATACAAACAACTACCCGGGGACCCCAAATGGGATATCATGCGTGACATCGGGGTGATATTGGAGGAGGCACTACAAAGTTCAATTATAGATGATGGTTTGTACCAATACCTCATGGTGCCCCACCCTATCACCCCGATGTTATACATACTCCCCAAGATCCACAAGAGATTGATTGATCCACCGGGTCGACCGATTGTTTCTGGCAGGGGCTCGGTCTTCAATCCATTGTCTGTCTTTCTGGACAAGTTATTGCAGGTCCGGGCGACCTCCGCCCCATCCTATATCAAGGATACTGGGCATTTTCTATCCAAATTACAGGATTTACAACTGCCCGCCCAATTTCTGTTAGTTAGTTTCGATGTAGTATCCTTGTACACATCGATTGACCATACATATGGGCTGGGTGTCGTCGATGTGGCCCTGGCCGACATGGGGCTCTCCCCGGGGGTGTGCCGATTTGTCCTCCGCCTCTTGGAGGTGGTCCTGAAGAGGAGTTACTTCCTCTTCGGGGACACTTTCTATCAGCAGCAGCGGGGTGTGGCCATGGGGTCTAACGTGGCCCCCACCTACGCTAACATCTTCATGGCTGAGGTGGAGGACAAACTCGTGTATCACTCCCCTTTTTCTGGGAGAGTCCTATGTTGGTGGCGCTACATCGACGACATCTTTATGATCTGGACAGGCACCATGGATGAACTTGAAGCATTTCATCTGCATTTGAATGCGGGTGTCCCGGGTCTGCAATTCACTGTTACTGTTTCTTCCAGTGAGTTGCAGTTCCTTGATGTGCGTGTCTACATGATGGAGGGTCTTTTGGTTACGGACCTCTATCGGAAGCCTACTGACCGCAACACTTTACTCATGCATGATAGCTATCACCCACATAGAATGCTTGACTCCCTCCCATGGAGTCAGCTCTTAAGGGTAAAGAGAATAGTCTCCGACGAAGAAATATGTGCACAGAGGATTGATACTATGTGCACACGTTTCTTGGAACGAGGTTACCCGAAACCCCTACTTGTTAGAACCAAACAGAGGGTGAAGTTGGTTGACAGATGCACTGCACTACGGAAATCAACAAAAGCGAGCTCTGAGGCTAGGGTTCCGTTTGTGTCTATCTTCGGTCGGGACAGTGGCAATATCGCTCATATCCTTAGAAAGGAATGGCATATACTCCAAAGGGGTTTGCCAGATATAGAAGAATTCAAGTCCCCACCGATGATGGCGTACAGGCGGAACCCTAGCCTCCGTGACAGACTGGTCAAATCCGACATAGGCGGCCAGTCATTGACACAAAAACTACTTGCACCGCGCAAAAACGGGACTTACCCATGTTTATCTTGTTGTAATTGTGGTAACGTTCTCAAAGGTGATCATTTCTCCCACCCTTACAGTGGGAAAAAATATAAAAATCAAGGGCTATTACACCTGCAGGTCACGGGATGTGATTTATGCAATCCAGTGTCCTTGCAGCCTTATTTATGTGGGAGAGACCACCATGGAAGTCAGAGAACGTATTAACAAACATAAGAGTACCATACGCAAGATGAACATGGATAAGCCCGTTGCGAAACACTTCGTGGAGGCGGGGCATTCTGTTAACCAGCTTCGCTTTAGAGTCATTGACAGCGTGGGCCCGTTACGGAGAGGGGGTGACAAGGACGCAATATTAAGGAAGAAGGAGCTCAAATGGATCTACACATTGAAATCTTTACAGCCATTTGGTTTAAATCTAGAGTTTAATGTGGCTGGTATCAGCTAAATCTGGATTTAATCAAATTCTCAATATGGCTGTTTTCATATATTTCTCTTCTGTTATAGTATTTTGCTATGTTTTTTAATTATATGCCTTATTCACACCGCTTTATAGCACTACGATGAATATTGGGGCTTTCTGTCCAAATATTTTGATATGGTGTATGATTTATCAATGAGAATTTGAGCCTAATGAGAGTGTTATCTGTTGTTAACACACAGTGATGTTTTATTCTCTTTGTATTATGCCTGCTGCACCTAGTACCTGTGTGGCGCTCATATCTTTTCACAGGTTCCCTTGGTCTTCCTTGCGCTAATAATTGTGCAATGCGCCCATAACACCTAATTATGGCTCTAATCAGTAAGCGCTCTGCACACTGTTTAAGTTGGATAGTAGTGCGAGCGCCCTCTATTGGTAATCCATTGAATCCTCATGCACACGTCAGCCTGGAGCGCCAGGTGGGAGTGGCCTTGTGACGTCTGCCGGCCGCCGCCTGATGACGCGAAGTAGTCCGGCGCGGGACTATGCATCGGGATTCAGTTGGGCACGTCATGCGCATGTCGCCTTGTGGTGACGCATGCGATGACGTATGCGGACATGCGCATTGCCGATTATGGGACGCTGGATGGACGGAGGAAGTCTATGCATGGTGACCCCACACAGGTACGATTGCTATTTGTTGCAGCTGGCCGACTTGTCTCATTATGTCAGTACTCATTGATTCATCATACAGGTGTGTTACACATATACTAAATCTCCATTGGTTGCTTAGCGGTGTGGGCTGTTTTATCATGTGCTATTTATAGGCTGTTATTTTAATTGTTAACATGCTTGACAAAGGCTATCTCTAGCCGAAACGTTGCCGCAAAGATTTTTTATGCCTTGTTGTGAGGTGTGATTCTGAATAAAGAAGATTACTGGTGAGACGCTGCTGTGGCCTTCCATTTTTTCTACACTCCCATCTCTGTAGAGATTAACAAACAGAAATTCCATAATCTTCACATCTTCTGAACACTCTTTTCTGCCACCCCCAATACTATACTGCAGAAACAGTCCCCCTGGAAATACTACTACCCCACAGATAGTGCCCCCTTCAACAATTATTGGCACACAGTGCTCTAAAAATAACTGCGCTCATACACTAATAGTATAAAGATAATGTCCCCCAAAAATAATTGTGCTAAGCTGATACTATGCCAGGGTGCCCCCCAAAAGTAACAGTGCTCCCCAAAATCCCACGAATAGAAATAATTATCTGCCAGAGCACACATAGTAGTAATAATGCCCCTATAGTGCCCATACTAGTAATCATGTTCCTCATAGCCCCCAGGAGTAAGTAAAGCTCCCCATAATACCTCCTAGTAGTAATAATTCTCGCCCAGCAGCCTCTCCATCAGCCCCCAATAGCTTCTCAGTCCCCAGTAGCTTCTCAGCCCCCAGCAGCCTCTCCATCAGTCCCCAGTAGCTTCTCAGCCCCCAGTAGCCTCTCCATCAGTCCCCAGTAGCTTCTCAGCCCCCAGCAGCCTCTCCATCAGTCCCCAGTAGCTTCTCAAACTCCAGTAGCCTCTCCATCAGCCCCCAGTGCCTCTTATCTGCCCCCAGAAGTGTCAATCAGCCTCATAAATATAAAATTAAATTAAAACCCTTTCTGCTCCTGGACGCCGCCGCTCCTCTCCTCCAATGCGATCTGCATCCTCCTGCTGTCGGCTGTGCTGTGAAGGCTGCGCACAGCATGACATCATAGAGAACCTTACGCCTGTGCGCAGCCCTGCACAGCTGACAGCCAGGGCCGGTGCAAGGATTTTTGGTGGGGGTGATGTATCATGGAGGGGGTGATGTAACATGGAGGGGGGAGAAATGTGACATGGAGGGGGGAGAAATGTGATATGGGGTGGGATGAGAAATGTGACACAGAGGGGGGAGAAATGTGACACGGGGGAGAAATGTGACACGAGGGGGGATGAATATGACACGGAGGGGGCAGAAATGTCACATGGAGGGGGCAGAAATGTCACATGGAGGAGGCAGAAATGTCACATGGAGGAGGCAGATGTAAAAACGGAAGGGGGACACGGAAATGTGACACGGAAGGGGATGAAATGTGACACGGAAGGGGGAGAAATGTCACATTTCTCCCGCTACATATCACATCAACCCCTCCTTTTTACATCACCACCGTTGTGTCACATTTCTCCCCCCATGTCATATCATCCCTCCATGTCACATTTCACCCCCCATGTCACATTTAACCCCATCCATGTCACATTTCACCCCCTCCATGTCACATTTCTCCCCCTCTATGTCATATTTCACCCCCTCCATGTCACATTTCACCCCTTCCATGTCATATTTCACCCCCATGTCACATCAACCCCTCCTTTTTACATCACCACTGTTGTGTCACATTTCTCCCCCCATGTCATATCATCCCTCCATGTCACATTTCACCTCCTCCATGTCACATTTCTCCCCCTCCATGTCACATTTAACCCCCTCCATGTCACATTTCACCCCCTTCATGTCACATTTCACCCCCTCCATGTCACATTTCACCCCCTCCATGTCACATTTCTCCCCCTACATGTCACATTTCTCCCCCCTCCATGTCACATTTCTCCCCCTCCATTTCACATTTCTCCCCCATGTCACATTTCTCCCCCATGTCACATTTCTCCCTCCCAGTCACATTTCTCCCTCCCAGTCACATTTCTCCCCCGTGTCACATTTCTCACTCGTGTCACATTTCATACCCATGTCACATTTCTACCCCCAATGTTACATTTCTCCACCATGTGACATTTCACCCCATGTCACATTTCACCCCATGTCACATTTCACCCCCCATGTCACATTTCTCCTCCCTATGTCACATTTCTCCCGCTACCCCATGTCAAATTTCTCCTCCCACCCCATGTCAAATTTCTCCCCCTACCCCATTTCACATTTCTCCCCCTACCCCATTTCACATTTCTCCCCCTACCCCATTTCACATTTCTCCCCCTACCCCATTTCACATTTCTCCCCCTACCCCATTTCACATTTCTCCCCCTACCCCATTTCACATTTCTCCCCCCACCCCATGTCACATTTCTCCCTTATGTCACATTTCTCCCCATGTCAGATTTCACCCCATGTCACATTTCACCCCCCATGTCACATTTCTCCTCCCTATGTCACATTTCTCCCCTACCCCATTTCACATTTCTCCCCCTACCCCATTTCACATTTCCCCCCCTACCCCATTTCACATTTCTCCCCCTACCCCATTTCACATTTCTCCCCCTACCCCATTTCACATTTCTCCCCCTACCCCATTTCACATTTCTCCCCCTACCCCATTTCACATTTCTCCCCCTACCCCATTTCACATTTCTCCCCCCACCCCATGTCACATTTCTCCCTTATGTCACATTTCTCCCCATGTCAGATTTCACCCCCTCCATGTCCCATTTCACCCCATCCATGTCCCATTTCACCCCCTCCATGTCACATTTCACCCCCTCCATGTCACATTTCTCCCCCTCCATATCACATTTCACCCCCTTCATGTCACATTTCTCCCCTTCATGTCACATTTCTCCCCCCTCCCTGTCACATTTCCCCCCTCCATGTCACATTTCTCCCCCTCCATGTCACATTTCTTGCCCTCCATGTCACATTTCACCCCCCATGTCACATTTCACCCCCTCCATGTTACATTTCTCCCCCTCCATGTTACTTTTCTCCCCCTCCATGTAACATTTCACCCCCTCCATGTCACATTTCTCCCCCTCCATGTTACATTTCTCCCCCTCCATGTCACATTTCTCCCCCCATTTCAAATTTTCCCCCGTTTCACATTTCTCCCCCCATGTTACATTTCTCCCCCTATGTTACATTTCTCCCCCTATGTTACATTTCTCCCCATGTGACATTTTACCCCCATGTGACACGTGTGAGAAATGTGACACGGGGAGAAATGTGACAGGGGGGGAGAAATGTGACACGGAAGGGGGAGAAATGTGACACATCCTCCATGTCCCATTTCACCCCCTCCATGTCCCATTTCACCCCCTCCATGTCACATTTCAACCCCTCCATGTCACATTTCTCCCTCTCCATGTCACATTTCACCCCCTTCATGACACATTTCTCCCCTTCCATGTCACATTTCTCCCCCCTCCCTGTCACATTTCCCCCCTCCATGTCACATTTCTCCCCCTCCATGTCACATTTCACCCCCTCCATGTCACATTTCACCCCATGTCACATTTCACCCCCTCCATGTTACTTTTCTCCCCCTCCATGTAACATTTCACCTCCTCAATGTCACATTTCTCTCCCTCCATGTCACATTTTCCCCCCATTTTAAATTCCCCCCGTTTCACATTTCTCCCCCATGTGACATTTCACCCCCCATGTCATATTTCTCCTCCCTATGTCAAATTTCTCCCCCTACCCCATGTCAAATTTCTCCCCCTACCCCATGTCAAATTTCTCCCCCTACCCCATGTCAAATTTCTCCCCCTACCCCATGTCAAATTTCTCCCCCACCCCATGTCACATTTCTCCCCATGTCACATTTCTCCCCCTCCCCATGTCACATTTCTCCCCCTCCCCATGTCACATTTCTCCCCCTCCCCATGTCACATTTCTCCCCCTCCCCATGTCACCTTTCTCCCCCTCCCACATGTCACCTTTCTCCCCCTCCCTCATGTCACATTTCTCCCCCTCCCCTCTATTAAAGTTGTGTAAAAAGCATTATCCTAACCTGGCCCTGACTTCAGTAGCTCCCCTTCTTTTCTGTTTGGTCCTGGTATCTTCTCTCTGGGCTCCGGACAAGTTGTAAAGGAGTAGGACTTTTCCCACTCAGCCAATCAGTGGCCACAGCTGTTGTCATGTGTCAGGCCAGTGATTGGCTCAGCAGGAAATCACTTATCTGACACGCGACACAGCTGTAGCCACTGATTGGCTGAGTGGGAAAGGTCCTACTCCTTAACAACTTGTCCGGAGCCCAGAGAGAAGATACCAGGAACAGTGCTCTAAAAAATAACTGTGTCCAGACAGTGATAGTATAAAGATAATGTCCCCCAAAAATAATTGTGCTAAGCTGATACTATGCCAGGGTGCCCCCCAAAAGTAACAGTGCTGCCCAAAATCCCACCAATAGAAATTATTCTCTGCCAGAGCACACTTAGTAGTATTAATGCCCCTATAGTACCCATACTAGTAATCATGTTCCTTATAGCCCCCAGGAGTAAGTAAAGCTCCCCATAATACCTCCTAGTAGTAATAATTCTCGCCCAGCAGCCTCTCCATCAGCCCCCAATAGCTTTTCAGTCCCCAGTAGCTTCTCAGCCCCCAGCAGCCTCTCCATCAGTCCCCAGTAGCTCCTCAGACTCCAGCAGCCTCTCCATCAGCCCCCAGTGCCTCTCATCTGCCCCCAGAAGGGTCCATCAGCCTCATAAATATAAAATAAAATAAAAACCCTTTCTGCTCCTGGACGCCACCGCTCCTCTCCTCCAATGCGATCTGCATCCTCCTGCTGTCAGCTGTGCTGTGAAGGCTGCGCACAGCGTGACATCACAGAGCGCCTTACGCCTGGGCGCAGCCCTGCACAGCTGACAGCCAGGGCTGGTGCAAGGATTTTTGCCAACACAAGCAAAGCTACATTTTGGCACCCCCACCAGAACTCGGTGGGGGTTATGTAACATGGAGGGGGGAGAAATGTGACATGGAGGGGGGAGAAATGTGACATGGAGGGGGGAGAAATGTGACACGGAAAGGAAAGAAATGTGACATGGAGGGGGGAGAAATGTGACATGGGGTGGGATGAGAAATGTGACACAGAGGGGGAGAAATGTGACACGGGAGGGAGAAATATGACATGGAGGGGGCAGAAATGTGACACGGAGGGGAGAGAAATGTGACACAGAGGGGGGAGAAATGTCACATTGAAGGGGGAGAAATGTCACATTTCTCCCCCTACATGTCACATAAACCCCTCCTTTTTCATCACGTCCGTTGTGTCATATTTCTCCCCCCCCCATGTCATATCATCCCTCCTTGTCACATTTCACCCCCCATGTCACATTTCACCCCATGTTACATTTCACCCCCTCCATGTCACATTTCACCCCTCCACGTCACATTTTACCCCCTCCATGTCACATTTCTCCCCCTCTATGTCACATTTCACCCCCTCCATGTCACATTTCACCCCCTTCATGTCACATTTCACCCCCTCCATGTAACATTTCACCCCCTCCATGTAACATTTCACCCCATGTCACATTTCACCCCCTCCATGTCACATTTCACCCCCTTCATGTTATATTTCACCCCATGTTACATTTCACCCCATGTCACATTTCACCCCCTCCATGCCACATTTCACCCCCTCCATGTCACATTTTACCCCCTCCATGTCACATTTCTCCCCCTCCATGTCACATTTCACCCCCATGTCACATTTCTCCCCCTCCACGTTACATTTCTCCCCCTCAATGTCACATTTCTCCCCCTCCATGTCACATTTCTCCCCCTGCATGTCACAATTCACCCCCTCCATGTCACATTTCTCCCCCTTCATGTCTCATTTCTCCCCCTCCATGTCACATTTCTCCCCCTCCATGTCACATTTCTCCCCCCATGTCACATTTCTCCCTCCCTGTCACATTTCTCCCCATGTCACATTTCTCCCCCGTGTTACATTTCACCCCCGTGTCACATATCTACCCCCGATGTTACATTTCTCCCCATGTGACATTTTACCCCCATGTCACATTCCACCCCCATGTCACATTTCTCCTCCTACCCCATGTCAAATTTCTCCCCCTACCCCATGTCAAATTCCTCCCCCTACCCCATGTCAAAATCCCCCCCACCCCATGTCACATTTCCCCCATGTCACATTTCCCCATGTCACATTTCTCCCCCCACCCCATGTCACATTTCTCCACATGTCACATTTCTCCCCCATGTCACATTTCTCCCTCTCCCCATGTCACATTTCTCCCCCTCCCCATGTCACATTTCTCCTTCTCCCCCATGTCACACTTCTCCCCCTCCCTCATGTCACATTTCTCCCCCTCCCCTCTATTAATGTTATGTAAAAAGCATTATCCTAACCTGGCCCTGTCTTCAGCATCTCCCCTTCTCCTCTGTGTGGTCCTGGTATCTTCTCTCTGGCCTCCGGACAAGTTGTAAAGGAGTAGGACTTTTCCCACTCAGCCAATCAGTGGCCACAGCTGTGTCATGTGTCAGGCCAGTGATTGGCTCAGCAGGAAATCACTGGCCTGACACGTGACACACCTACAGCCACTGATGTCAGGAAGCAGGGGGTGTTACCCCTACTCTGGGACCACGGGCACGGTGCAGGGCACGGGTTCCCCTTCAGCTCGGTAGAACACCTGGTGCCCGAGGTGCGGGTGCACGGTGTGTGCGCAGTACACAGGCTGCTCACACATTTCCGGGTGCATAGAGTTCCTGCATTATCCGGCTGTCAGGTGTGAGCCTTGCTGAGGGAGATTCCCAGTACACACCTTCCACCTTCCTCGCCTGCCATTGGTTCCTGGGGAGGGTGGTTCCTACCTTCCCTGGCTATAAAGACCTGGCCTGAGCTCTGGTTCATTGCTGAGTTATTCCACCTTATGGTGAACACCTAGCCTCACTGCAGATCCTTCTATTGCCTGTTGTTTCTTTGTATCCTTCCCGGCTACTGACCCCTGGACTGTCTTCCGCCTTGAACCTTCGCTGCCTGCCTCGACCCGGATTGGACATTGACTACCCCTCTTGGATTATCCCTAAACTTGTACCGCTTTCTGGGCTGTCAGCTGCTTACTGCCAGTGGGTTCCTCATCCCACTACTGGCTCCCTGGGAGGTTCTGACAGAATAACTCAGCCTTCACCATGGAACCCGCAAAAGCAGTGGATCCCATGACGGCCATGACCCAGCAACTTACCCTCATGACGCAGGCCTTCCAGGAGATGCAAGCGAGTCATGAGCACCTGCTGCAGAGGGTTGCCACACAGGAGCAGCGCATCGCAGAGCGCACCGCGCTACCACCCTCGCCTCCCCCTACGCCGGCGCGCACCCTGGAAGTGGTCTCTAGCGAGCCGTCAGTCAGCCTCCCTGAGCGGTTTTCAGGAGATCGGAGGAAGTACAGCTCCTTCATCATCTCCTGCGAGCTGTTGTTTTCCCTGAAGCCACGTACATATGCCACGGACTTCGTCAAGGTACGCACGGCAATTTCCTTGCTCTCAGGGCCTCCCCAGACCTGGGCGCACCAACTCCTACTAGCCGATGACCCAGTGCTGGCATCTTGGAAGTCCTTTGCCGCAGCTATGCAAAGACTTTATGATGACCCCCTGCGTTCTTCAACCGCCAGGGGTACCTTGCGCACCCTCCGCCAGGGCAGACGTCCAGTGGAGGATTACATCATGGAATTCCGTGAGGTAGCCCCGGATACGGGCTTGAACGAGGTGGCCTTGATTGACCAGTTCCGCATCGGTTTGTCCGAGCAGCTCAAGGATGAGCTCGCCCGCATTGGGGTGTCGGGCTCCTTGGGGGGCCTGATGGACTCAGTAACCCACCTGGATTGCCGCTTCCGGGAAAGACGACAGGAGCGACAACAGACCCTGCCTCTAACGGAGTGCCGGTCGGAACCTTTGAGGCTTCCTGTTCCTGTGGCAGCAGACGGTAACCAGGAGGAGCCGATGCAGATCGGGGCTGTTCGGGGTCCCCTGTCCACGGTGGAGAGAACCAGGAGAAGAACCTTGCATCTGTGTTTATACTGCGCAAAACCGGGCCATTTCCTAAAGGACTGTCCCATCAAACCTCCCGAAGGTAGGCCGGAGACACCCACGGTATGCATTAACCTACCTATGTATAACAACCCGTCTCATCTCACCATCCCTGTTTCCCTGCAGCTGGGCAACAACAATATTGATCTCTCTGCCATCATTGATTCGGGCGCAAGCAGCTGTTTTATGGACAAGGATCTGGCTTCCCAACTAGGCATCCCGTTGCGCCCTAAGAAGAACCCATCCCAGCTGCATCTGGTGGATGGCAGCACCCTAAAGACTGGACCTATCGCCATGGAATCACATCCCTTGTTCCTCCGCATTGGCCTTTACCATTCCGAGAAGATCGTGTGGGACATCGTGCCTTCCCCCTTGTTTCCAGTCATTTTAGGCATCCCCTGGCTTAGGAGACACAACCCCACGATTAACTGGACCTCTGGCTCCATCACCTTCACGCCCCCCTCCGGTTCTCCTGTTCACGCGTCTCCGGCTCCAAGCCCTCCTGCGGTTCTGGGCACCGTTGAACACAGACTACCCGACAAATATCGGGACTATGCAGACGTTTTTGAAAAAAAAAGGAGCAGACGCCTTGCCGCCACACAGGCCTTATGATTGCCCCATTGACCTGCTCCCTGGAGCCCCACTGCCGTACGGGCGCTTGTACAATCTGTCCGAACCCGAGACCAGGGCCCTGAAGGACTACATAGAGGAGAGCCTAGCGAAGGGGTTCATCCATCCCTCGACCTCTTCAGTTGGGGCCGGCATCTTCTTTGTGGGGAAAAAAGATGGGGGTCTCCGGCCCTGTGTCGATTACCGGGCCCTGAAGGACATCACCAAGAAGAACCGGTACCCACTCCCTCTCATTCCCGACTTGCTGGACAGAGTCAAGGATGCCAGTTTCTTCACCAAGATCGACCTCCGTGGGGCCTACAATCTGATTCGTGTCAGGGAGGGGGATGAGTGGAAGACAGCATTCCGCTCACGGTTTGGGCACTACGAGTACCTTGTCATGCCCTTCGGGCTCTGTAATGCCCCTGCCACATTTCAGTGCTTCATCAATGACGTCTTCCGTGACCTGTTGGAACCCATGTTGTGGTATATCTGGACGATATCCTTGTCTTCTCCAGATCACTGCCACAACACGAACGGCATGTCAAATCGGTGCTCCAGCGTCTGCGGACCCACAGTCTCTATGGCAAGCTTGAAAAAAGCACCTTTGAAGTCTCGTCCATTGAGTTCCTGGGCTACATCCTATCCCCAGGTCGAGTGGAGATGGACCCCAGGAAGATCCAGGCCGTCCAGAATTGGCCTGTCCCCCGCAATCGGCGGATGGTGCAGCAGTTCATTGGTTTTGCCAATTTTTACCGCCGATTCATTCAGAACTTTTCAGCGATCTGCGCTCCCATCAGTGCTCTGAACAGGAGCAACACCCTGTTTGAATGGACCCCGAAGGTCCAACAGACATTCCAGCACCTTAAGAGGCTGTTCACACAGGCACCTATACTGGTACAACCGGACGCCTCTTGCCCGTTTTTTTCTGGAGACCGACGCCTCCGAGGGGGCTATCGGGGCTGTTCTCTCCCAGGTCCAAGGGGAGAAGTAGCTTCTCCATCCCGTTGCCTTTTATTCCCGCAAACTCACCGGGGCCGAACGCAACTATGATGTGGGTGAGAGGGAGCTGCTCGCCATCAAGGACGCCCTGGAGGAATGGAGACATTTGCTGGAAGGAGCCGAAAACCCTGTGGTGGTGTACACCGACCATCGCAACCTCGAATATCTCCGCAGTGCCAAGCGACTGCGTCCTCGACAAGCCAGGTGGGCTCTCTTTTTCTCCCGTTTTCGCCTCCAGATTACCTATCGACCGGGATCCAAGAACAGCAAGGCTGATGCCTTGTCCCGTATGTGCTCCTCCGAGGCCGATCCTGCACCTCCGGAACCGATCCTGCCAGCCGCATACTTTCTAGCCACCCAACACTCCTTGATCGAGAGGATCCGACGGGCCAGCATGCCAGCTCCAGAGGAGGCAGACCGTCTGCCAATGAAGCAGGGGCTTTGTTACCACCAACAGTGGATCTACGTCCCAGTCTCCCAGCGACTGCCTGTACTGCAGCATCACCATGACCACCCCACAGCAGGCCACCGAGGTAGGCGCAACACCATGGAATGCATCCTACGTCAGTTTTGGTGGCCCTCTTTGGCAGCCGACGTACGCTCCTTCATAGAGTCTTGTTCCGTGTGTGCACTCTACAAACGTCCCACCTCAAAACCTGTTGGGTTATTACAGCCTCTGCCAGTGCCAACCCTTCCATGGCGCAACATAGCCATGGATTTCATTGTGGACTTACCGCCTTCACAAGCCTGTACCACCATCATGGTGGTGGTGGACAGACGTACCAAGATGTCCCACTTCATTCCGACCTCCGGTCTCCCGACGGCCCAAAAAACCTCAGAGTTGTTCCTCCAACACGTGTTCCGGTTGCACAGGCTTCCTGATTCCATCGTCTCAGACCGGGGCTCACAATTCACCTCCTGCTTTTGGACCCAGTTTTGCCGTAGCCTTCATATCACTTGCAGCCTGTCTTCTGCCTATCACCCCCAGTCCAATGGGCAGACCGAAAGGACCAACCAAACCCTCGAACAGTTCCTTCGCTGTTACACATCCCATCTACAAGACGACTGGGTGAGCCATCTCCCCTTTGCGGAATTTTCCTTCAACAATCAGCTTCATTCCTCCACCGGGCTCTCACCATTCTATGCCAACTATGGCTATCATCCCGCAACTCTCCCGGATCTCCCCCTTGATGTCCCAGTGCCTGAAGTGGCTCAACGGCTCCGGCTCCTACGAGAACTGAGGCGGACCCTAACGCAACAACTCCAGGCAGCTCAGCAGCGGCACAAGATGCAGGCAGACCGTAGACGCACAGAATTCCCCAGGTACAAAGACAGGGACAAGGTGTGGCTTTCCACACAGCACCTCAAGCTGTCCTGTCCCTCCCGAAAACTGGGACCCCATTACCTTGGTCCCTTTGAGATCGTGAGTATGGTCAACAACATTGCAGCCAAGCTCCAGTTGCCTACTTCCCTGCGAATCCACCCGGTATTCCACGTGTCCTTGTTGAAACCACACCGTGCCAACCCGTTCCCGGACCGGGCACCTGCTCCACCACCTCCCATCCAGGTGAATAACGATGATGAGTATGAAGTCCAGGAGATCCTGGACTCCCGCCGCCGGCATGGGGTCCTGGAGTATCTCATCCACTGGAAGGGGTACGATCCCGATGAGCGTTCCTGGGAGCCCTTGGGGAATGTCCATACGGCCGCCAAGGTGCGGGCGTTCCATCAGGCTCACCCCGAGAGGCCTTCCTAGGGTCGCGTCCGGAGGCCGCTCCTCGGTGGGGGGCTCTGTCAGGAAGCAGGGGGTTTTACCCCTACTCTGGGACCATGGGCACGGCGCAGGGCACGGGTTCCCCTTCAGCTCGGTAGAACACCTGGTGCCCGAGGTGCGGGTGCACGGTGTGTGCGCAGTACACAGGCTGCTCGCACATTTCCGGGTGCATAGAGTTCCTGCATTATCCGGCTGTCAGGTGTGAGCCTTGCTGAGGGAGATTCCCAGTACACACCTTCCACCTTCCTCGCCTGCCATTGGTTCCTGGGGAGGGTGGTTCCTACCTTCCCTGGCTATAAAGACCTGGCCTGAGCTCTGGTTCATTGCTGAGTTATTCCACCTTATGGTGAACACCTAGCCTCCCTGCAGATCCTTCTATTGCCTGTTGTTTCTTTGTATCCTTCCCGGCTACTGACCCCTGGACTGTCTTCTGTCTTGAACCTTCGCTGCCTGCCTCGACCCGGATTGGACATTGACTACCCCTCTTGGATTATCCCTAAACTTGTACCGCTTTCTGGGCTGTCAGCTGCTTACTGCCAGTGGGTTCCTCATCCCACTACTGGCTCCCTGGGAGGTTCTGACAACTGATTGGCTGAGTGGGAAAGGTCCTACTCCTTAACAACTTGTCCGGAGCCCAGAGAGAAAATACCAGGAACAGACCAGCGGTGCGCAAGTCATTTTACTGCTTCCTGGTCCTCTGGTGCTCAGTTGGTGGACGTTTTTAGCATACTTTAGGTCAGCCCGGGGGGGAAATTGCCTCCCTGTCCCCCGTCCCAGCCCACACCTGCGTGCACCCCCACTTTTCTCTGCGCCCCCCCTTGCCTCTGCGCCAGGGGCCATATTATGCATGTTTAAAGAGCGCTCTGATGGGGCCTGGCATTTCTACTGTACTTTATGCTGGGTCCTGTTAGAGCTCTCCCATTACATGTAAGTGCAGCGGGCCCCCTCCCCCCTGCTACTGCCATAAAAATTTATATCATACGTGACAAGGACATTTGCATGTAGAAATGAGTTGCAACATTATGGGGGGAATTTATTAATGTAGGTGTGGAAGGTTAGTTAGTTACAGTCAGGTCTATAAATATTGTGACATCAACACAATTCTAACATTTTTGGCTCTATACAACACCACATTGGATTTGAAATGAAACGCACAAGATGTGCTTTAACTGCAGACTGTGAAATTTAATTTGAGGGTATTTACATCCAAATCAGGTGAACGGTGTAGGAATTACAACAATTTGCATGTGTGCCTTCCACTTGTTAAGGGACCAAAAGAAATGGGACAATTGGCTTCTCAGCTGTTCCATGGCCTGGTATTTGTTATTCCACTTATTATGCCATTTACAATGAGCAGATAAAAGGTCCAGAGTTTATTTCAAGTGTAGTATTTGCATTTGGAATCTGTCGCTGTCAACTCTCAAGATGAGATCCAAAGAGCTGTCACTATCAGTGAAGCAAGCCATCATTAGGCTGAAAAAAACAAAACAAACCCATCAGAGAGACAACAAAAACATTAGGCATGGCCAAAACAACTGTTTGGAACATTCTTAAAAAGAAGGAACGCATCGGTGAACTCAGCAACATCAAAAAACCCGGAAGACCACGGAAAACAACTGTGGTGGATGACCGAAGAATTCTTTCCCTGGTGAAGAAAACACCCTTTACAACAGTTGGCCAGATCAAGAACACTCTCCAGGAGGTAAGTGTATGTGTGTCAAAGTCAACAAGCAAGAGAAGACTTCACCAGAGTGAATACAGAGGGTTCACCACAAGATTTAAACCATTGGTGAGCCTCAAAAACAGGAAGACCAGATTAGAGTTTGCCAAACGACATCCAAAAAAGCCTTCACAGTTCTGCAACAACATCCTATGGACAGATGAGGCCAAGATCAACTTGTACCAGAGTGATGGGAAGAGAAGAGTATGGAGAGGGAAAGGAACTGCTCATGATCCTAAGCATACCACCTCATCAGTGAAGTATGGTGGTGGTAGTGTCATGGCGTGGGCATGTATGGCTGCCAATGGAACTGGTTCTCTTGTATTTATTGATGATGTGACTGCTGACAAAAGCAGCATGATGAATTCTGAAGTTTTTCAGGAAATATTATCTGCTCATATTCAGCCAAATGCTTCAGAACTCATTTGTCGGCGCTTCACAGTGCAGATGGACAATGGCCCAAAGCATAACGCAAAAGCAACCAAAGAGTTTTTTAAGGGAAAAAGTGGAATGTTATGCAATGGCCAAGTCAATCACCTGCCTGAATCCGATTGAGCATGCATTTCACTTGCTGAAGACAAAACTGATGGGAAAATGCCCCAAGAACAAGCAGGAACTGAAGACAGTTGCAGTAGAGGCCTGGCAGAGCATCACTAGTGATGAAACTCAGCATCTGGTGATGTCTATGCGTTCCAGACTTCAGGCTGTAATTGACTACAAAGGATTTGCAACCAAGTATTAAAAAATGAAAGTTTATTTTATGATTATTATTATGTCCCATTACTTTTGGTTCCTTAACAAGTGGGAGGCAAATATGCAAACTGTTGTAATTCCTACACCGTTTAGCTGATTTGGATGTGAATACTCTCAAATTAAAGCTGACAGTCTGCAGTTAAAGCACATCTTGTT
Organism: Bufo gargarizans; assembly: GCF_014858855.1. Classification (NCBI taxonomy): domain Eukaryota; kingdom Metazoa; phylum Chordata; class Amphibia; order Anura; family Bufonidae; genus Bufo; species Bufo gargarizans. The sequence goes on from NC_058083.1 coordinate 235,436,467, forward strand.
CGTTTCATTTCAAATCCATTGTGTCAATGTCCCAATATTTATGGACCTGACTGTATATCAGTAAAAGTTAGAGATGAGTGAATAATTGAAAAGTTCGATTCGGCTGATTCGACGAATTTAACAAAAAAAATTGCTTCGTGATGAATTACTTTGTCACAAAGCGCATTTTTTTTTGTAAATAGCAGGTGCAATGACAGGGACCTGCTGTAGCGCCGCTCCAATCATTGTACCCCTCAGATGCCGCAAGTGTGAAAACTGTGTAAAATTAGCAATAATTAATTTTTTTATCAAACTTACTGCCTCCATTTGCTCCCGATGGGCCGGCCATCGCCATCTTGCTTGAAGATCTGGAGCATAATGTCACACGGCGTGAGATTACGCTATCATGCCGGCCGGCATGATGATGTCATACGTCACCACATACGGGATTTCTGCCGAGATCTTTAATCAAGATGGAGGCTGGTGGCCCATCACGAGCAAATGGAGGAAGTAAGTTTGAATTTTTTTGTTTTTTTACAGTATTTTAGGTTAAATCGATTCACTGACACGAAGCACGAGGAAATTCGGCTTCGAGGCAAATCAAATTTATCCTGAAATTCAGATCGAATTCCAATTTGTGGGATTTGATTCGCTCATCTCTGGTAAAAGTACACCTGGGGTATGCCTGGCGAGGAGTTGCAACTTTTTTGTGACTTTAAAAAAAAAATTCACTCCAAAGGGGGAATTTATCATAGGCCAGTATTTTATGCCAGTCTATTGATATCCCCTCTCCTCCACTCATACCATCTGCTACTGGAAAAAAGTATGTTTATCTAGTGCCCTTATTGAATCGTAGAATTCCACGGGGTGCTTTTGATCTTTAAATTGTTTACTATTTTTTTTCATCCCTTTTTTCGAACTCCTAACTTTTAGTGCAGTTTTATTTTAGTCTTCTATATTGTCAATATTGGGCATTAAGAAACACTCTGAGTACATGGCGACTAGATTGCAGTATAAAACAGTTTCTCGCAGTGGGTTTGTGGTATGTTGTACATTTTAATTTACCCTGGTTTACTGATATTTTGAGATCTAAAAATCCTATTGTCTCGTGAATCATGTGCAGTGAAAAATTTGAGATTGCATTTATTATGATTACATGATTCAAAAACTGAAATAAAATCCCCACCAGAATCTCCTGGGCTACACAGAAAAAGAGTTGAAGTGCTGAAATGACTTGCCTGTAGTCCCGACCTTTCACTAATGGAATACAATTGGAGCATCATTAAATTAAAGATCCTGCAAAGAAGACCCAACTATTGAGCACCTAGAATCCTACATCAGAAAATAAAGGGACAGTTTTCCTCTTCCAAAACTCCAGCAGTTGGTCTCCTCACATCCCAGAAGTTTACAGACTGTAAAGAGAAGAGGGGATGCTATACAATGGTAGACATGGCTCTGTCACCGCCAGTTCTGTGAGAAGGTCTCGCAGACGTTCTTTTCTACCTCTTGTATGATGTTCTTTGTTTTGGTTTCACTTTCTCATCTCCGTTCCTTCTGCTAGGTGTCACTTATTTAGACTAATCGTCTTCCTTTATATTCCCTCCCATACTGCCTCACTTTGCGGTTTATACTACTTCCTGGATAAAGTGTTCACTGCTGGAGGCTGCTTCGGCTGTTTGCTCAGATAAGTCCTTTACTTTATTGGGTTTCCTTGCTGGCTTGATTCTAGGTGACCCTGACTCTGTCCGTATTAAATGCAGGGAGCCTGTGGTCGTGTCCCCTCACTATTATAGGGTTCTCAGGTGTCACACAGACTTAGGTACATGGGCATGCAATCGTCTAACATCGAGACCCTTGCATGTGCATAGCAGTCAGGGAGAGCTCTTAGGGTTTTATAGGGCTCATCCATAAGCTCCTTAGTTTGGGATCAAGCCAGTCGCTCGTTTATTCATAAGTTCCAGCTATCTGCAAACTTCACCCATGACATTATAAACCGCCATAACCGTCTTAAGCATGGATCCGGTTTCAGCCTTGATTGACCACATGCAAGGTCTTTTGCTGGAGGTAGCAGATCTCTGTAATACTGTTTCTCAGTTTCAGGTGACCGGTTCTGCTGGCATTCATGGAGTTTGTTCCGAGCCTAAGATCTCGCTTCCGGATACGTTCTCCGGGGGTAGTGAGAATTTTGTTCACTTTAGAGAGGCTTGCAAACTCCATTTTCACCTACTTCCCCATTCCTGTGGTGATGAGCAGAGGGTGGGGATCATCATCTCGCTGCTCAGGGATAACGCTCAGTCTTCGCCTTTTCGCTGCCGGTGGGAGCACGGCCCCTCCGATTGGTGGATGAATTTTTTATAGCCCTGGGGAAGATATATGATGACCCGGATCGTATTGCTCTGGCTGAATCTAAACTGCGTTTTTTTATGCCAGGGTAAACACTCAGCAGAGATATATTGTTCTGAATTTCGGAGATGGGCAGCTGATACTGGTTGGAATGATGCTGCACTCCGAAGTCAATTTTGCCATGGTCTTTCGGAAAGATTGAAAGATGCATTCGCTTTTCATGAGAGACCAGCGTCGTTAGAGTCAGCCATGTCTAGCTGTTCGTATTGATAGGCGTCTTAGAGAAAGAGAGGAGACTACTCTTTCCTGTCATATTCAGCCCAAGGACAGTGGGCCTGTCTCATTTAGTGCACAGGGGTCTCAGTCTGTCTCAATCCCCTCTAATGAAGAGGCCATGCACCTGGGTTTGCTTGCCTCTGATAGTAGAGGATTCAGCTCTCAAAGGAGGGTTTGTTTCTGTTGTGGGGGTATAAATCATTTAGCTAATGTTTGCCCCTCTAGGAGATTCATGAAGTTTTCTGAGGGTAATAAAAACAAAACAAAAAAAAAACTCTAAAACCTTTCCATTTGCTACTATTGGCAAGGTTGATGCGGAAATTGAAGGTTTGCCGTTTGCTTGTAGTTCCCGTTTTCTCCTACCTGCCAGGGTGGCGCTAGACAGCAAGAACATTGTTTGTGAGATTTTTGTAGATAGTGGAGCAGCTGTTAATCTCATTGATAATAAATTTGCAACAACGAATGGTTTCCAGGTATGCACTTTGGAAAAGGATATACCCGTTTTTGCTATCGATTCCGCTCCACTTTCTCAAAGATCGTTAAAGGGCATAGTTCACAATATCCGTTTGACTGTGGGTGACGCTCATGTTGAGGATATGTCATGTTTCGTCTTAAGCGGATTACCTACTCCTCTAGTGTTGGGGCTACCCTGGCTCACTAAACATAACCCCACCATTTATTGGCAAACAAGGCAAATAAATGGTTGGAGTGGAGTGGAGTTGTCACGGCCATGGTCATGGTCGTGACTCTTGAACCGCAAGCTGTTGCCTGCGGTTTGTATGTAGGTGTTCAACCACAGGTGAGGGCCGCTAGTGTGCTGCCTCACTTGTGGTTGCCGCGGGCAACAAGTTATGTTGTACTGTTGCAGCATAGCAGCCTGAGCTGTTGCTAGGAACCTTGCTGTAAGTGCATGCGGTTGTACTTGGTTTGTATGTGTGCACTTCCCTTGTTTGGTGTGCACGGGGTTTATTTGTGTGTATTCCCCTTTGAGTTCCTGTCTTCCCTTCCCTGGTGTTGGAAGGGTTAATTCCCTTCTGTGTGTGTGAACACTAGGTGTGTCTCTATGTGGGTGTGACTACTTGGGCCTATAAAGCCTTAGTGTATAGTGCAGGTCAGAGGGGTGCTTCAGCCATGCTTTGCTGGAGACACTCTCCTGGTATTTCCATCTGCCAGTGGGGGCCACTGGTGTTTGGGTGTGGACACTTGCTGTATTGCACGGGATCCAGTCTGTGTGTCTGTGGCAGGTAGGTGTGGAAGTGTTTTTCATCCTCCTGCCATATCCATAGGCCGTTTATGTCCTCTTCCCTTTGCAGCTTGGCTAGTGAGACTCCTGTTCCTCCATGCCTAGGAGGAACAGGTCGTCTTACCCTGTTCCTTGTTCCAGGGCAATCCTGAGGGCTAGCAGGGACTCCAAGGCATCCGGTGTATGAGTCCTCCCACCTTCAGGGTTGACTCATATGATGAGGAGTCAGGGTCAGTTTAGGGACGCGATAGGAGGTGACCTGCTCCCTAATACTGTCGTCCTGGCCAAGCAGCGCATAACATCTTCTGGCATCACACGGCTGAGGGTTTTCCCCATCCTCAGCCGCGACAAGAGTTTTGCAGAGAGAATTGCTTCATGGCATCTCTTTTAGAGGTTTCTACCAAGACTGTGCCATCTTTTCTCTCTGAATTTTCGGATGTGTTTTCCGAAAGTGGTGTCCAGGAGTTGCCCCCACACCGGGAGTATGACTGCCCAATTAATCTCATCCCAGGCGCCAAGCTGCCAAAATCACGACTACACAATCTCTCCCAACCTGAAAGAGTCGCTATGCGTACTAATATCTCTGAGAGCCTGAGAAAGGGACACATCCGACCCTTGAAGTCACCTGTTGCCGCTGGGTTTTGTTTTGTTAAGAAAAAGATGCTTCTTTAAGACCTTGTCTTGATTTCAGGGAGCTGAACCGTATCACGATTCGTGACCCATATCCGCTTCCTCTGATCCCGGACCTGTTTAATCAGATTGTTGGGGCTAAAGTTTTTTCTAAGTTGGATTTAAGAGGGGCATACAACCTAGTCAGGGTCAGGGAAGGGGACGAATGGAAGGCGGCCTTCAATACCCCTGAGGGTCATTTCAAGAATTTGATTATGCCCTTTGGTTTGATGAATGCTCCAGCCGTCTTCCGAACATTTTGTGAACAGCATTTTTTATCATTTAATAGGGAAATTTGTACTGGTGTATCTATATGACATTTAGATTTTTTCTCCTAATTTCAAGACTCATCGGGACCACCTATGTCAGGTCTTGCTGATTCTGCGGGAGAATAAATTGTACGCTAAACTGGAAAAAATGTGTGTTTACGGTTCCGGAGATTCAATTTCTTGGTTTTCTTCTCTCTGCTTCTGGTTTTCACATGGACCCTGAGAAGGTCCACGCTGTGCTTGATTGGGAGCTTCCTGAGAATCAGAAGGCGCTGATGCGGTTTTTGGGTTTTGCCAATTATTCCTCTGTTGTTAAGCCACTCACTGATATGACTGAAAAGGGGGTGGATTTCCTCGTGGTCGGTAGATGCGCTTAAAGCCTTTTTATAGTATTAAAGAGAGTTTTGCTTCCGCTCCCATTTTGGTACAACCTGATGTCTCTCTACCTTTTATTGTTGAGGTGGATGCTTCTGAGGTGGGTGTGGGTGCGGTCTTATCTCAGGGTCCCTCTCCTGCCAAATGGTGACCGTGTGCCTTTTTCTCAAGGAAACTATCCTCTGCAGAGAGAAATTATGATGTGGGAGATAGGGAGTTGTTGGCCATCAAATTAGCTTTTGAGGAATGACGCCATTGGTTAGAGGGAGCCAGACACCCTATTACTGTGTTTACCGACCAAAAGATTCTGGCCTACTTGGAATCGGACAAGCGTCTGAACCCGAGACAGGCCAGATGGTCTATGTTTTTTTCTATGTTTAATTTTGTTGTTACGTTCCGCACTGAGGTTAAAAATGTGAAGGCGGATGCCCTATCACGTTGTTTTCCGGGAGGGGGGGAACTTTGAAGACCCGGGTCCCATTTTAGCTGAAGGGGTGGTCGTCTCTGCTCTTTATCCTGATTTGGAGGCAGAGATTCAGGCAGCCCAGGCAGAGGTTCCTGATCTTTGTCCTCCTGGAAGGTTGTTTGTGCCTCTCACTTTACGACACAAGGTTTTTAAGGAGCACCACGATACTGTCCTTGCTGGGCACCCGGGGGGTAGAGCCACAGTGGATCTCATTGCTCGAAGATTCTGGTGGCCGGCTCTTTGTAAGACGGTTGAGAGTTTTGTGGCAGCCTGCGAGACCTGCACTCATGCCAAGGTCCCTCAATCACGGCCATCGGGTTCTCTCCTCCCGTTACCCATTCCTTCCTGTCTTTGGACGCATCTGTCCATGAACTTCATTACGGACCGTTTTAGCAAAATGGCACATTGCATTCCCTTTCCTGGGTTACCCAATGCTAAGACGCTGACGCAAGCGTTTGTTGATCATATTGTTAAATTGCATGGCATTCCTTCAGACATCGTTTCTGATAGGGGCACGCAATTTGTTTTCAGATTCTGGAAGGCCTTCTGTTCTCGCTTGGGGGTTTGGTTGTCGTTCTCTTCTGCTTTTCACCTGCGTCACCAGGAGTCCTATGATAATTCACCATTTTTTGGTGCATATGGGTTTCACCCACAGTTTGGGACATTCTCTGGAGAGGGGTCTTCTGGTTTACCATATGAGGTAAGATTTTCCTCGTCTTTGTAATTTATTTGGCAAAAGATTAAGGGTAATCTGAAGAGGATTAGTGAGAGATATAAGCGTGTGGCGGATAAGAGACATGTGCTTGGTCCAGACCCGAATGTGGGTGATCTGGTGTGGTTGTCTACAAAGAATATCAAACTGAAGGTTCCCTCCTGGAAGTTGGATCCTAAGTTTATTGGGCCTTACAAGATCTTGTCCGTCATCAATCCCATTGCCTTCCATCTTGATCTTCCTCAGACTTGGAAGATACATAATGTTTTTCACAGGTCCCTATTAAAACCTTATGTCCAACCCACTGTACCCTCTTCTTTGCCTCCTCCTCCGATTATTGTTGATAGTAATCTTGAATTTCAGGTCTCTAGGATCGTGGATTCTCGCATTATCCGCCGTTCTCTTCAGTACCTTATTCATTGGGAGGGCTATGGTCCTGAGGAAAGGATGTGGGTCCCAGTGGCGGACATTAAGGCCACTGGTCTCATCAGGGCTTTCCATAGGTCTCATCCTGAGAAGGTGGGCTCTGAGTGTCCGGAGTCCACCCATAGAGGGAGGAGTACTGTCACCGCCAGTTCTGTGAGAAGGTCTGGCAGACGTTCTTCTCTACCTCTTGTATGATGTTCTTTGTTTTGGTTTCACTTTCTCATCTCCTTTCCTTCTGCCAGGTGTCACTTATTTAGACTAATCATCTTCCTTTATATTCCCTCCCATACTGCCTCACTTTGCGGTTTATACTACTTCCTGGATGAAGTGTTCACTGCTGGAGGCTGCTTCTGCTGTTTGCTCAGATAAGTCCTTTACTTTATTGTGTTTCCTTGCTGGCTTGATTCTAGGTGACCCTGACTCCATCTGTATTAAGTGCAGGGAGCCGGTGGTCGTGTCCCCTCACTATTATAGAGTTCTCAGGTGTCACACAGACTTAGGTACGTGGGCATGCAATCGTCTACCATTGAGACCCTTGCATGTGCATAGCAGTCAGGGAGAACTCTTAGGGTTTTATAGGGCTAACCTATAAGCTCCTTAGTTTGGGATCAAGCCAGTCGCTCGTTTATTCATAGGTTCCAGCTATCTGCAAATTTCACCCGTGACAGTCCCAACTTTTGGGAGATGTGTTGCTGCCATCAAGTTCTAAATGTGCTATTTTTTCCATAAAAAGGGAATATGTCTCACTTTCAACATCTGATATGTGTTCTCTGATTTATTGTAAATAAAATATGAATCTATGATCTATGCATTTTGTTTATATTTACATTTTACACAGTGTCCCAACTTTTGTTGGTAGTACTTTCATTCAGATTTTTAAGACAGAAACTTTGTTACATTTTTTTTTTTTAAAGTCAAATTTTCGGACAAGCCTCTAAGCCACATTCCCTCACTGAGCATAGCAAGAAAAATGATAAATACACTCTAAGCCACATTCCCTCACTGAGCATAGCAAGAAAAATGATAAATACACTAAATATGACTTTTTGTTTCTTATTGTGCCAAAAAGCAACAACATTTCTACTGAATCCTCTGCTGCAGAGGTGAGTCCAGTTTTACTTTCTTTAAACTTTTTTTTTAATATAAAACATAAAAGCAACATAATAAAGAGTAATTATTTTTCAATATGTCATCTGTTCAGTTCACTGCATACAGCCAGCAATTTAAATAATTAATGTTCTCATTCTAGCTACCTTGGTGAAGGAACCTGAGAGAACTTAAAATATTTATCAAACAAAAAATAATAGGTACAGGTAATAAATGTATGATTGCTAGAAATCACACGATCGCTAGAACAAGAGTTCCAAAGTATGGAGGAGTTTGAATGGAGCAGTGTGACGAAACCAACCTCGCCACTGTGTTTTGGAGGGGGCTGGTTGCCAGCCTCCTGCCTCAGGATTATGGCCCATACTAACTTTAAAGAAGACAGGCCGGCCGCACAGCTTAAATCTGTCTTTGGAATTGTATTTTGTTATGTGAGGGTACCCAGATGGCTAGTTTAATTGTATTCGTGTGGTCTGAGTGCCATTCGCCTAATGATATGCACTCAGACTTGAGCTATCTGGGGATATGTTAAATGTCTGTGTTTGCTGTGGGGGTGTGACATTGTGTGTTTAAATGGTGATGTCTGTCCTGTTGTCTCCACATGTGTATTGGCGATCTCCCCTTTGTCCTGAGAGATAATTGGATTATTCCTCGGTTGTCTCTGGGGCAGAGAGGAGGAAACCATGATGCATTGTGGGGATGTGTTGTATCTGTTCGGTGTGTCGCAGTCTCCATTCTGGTCCCCTGGGGGCGTGTCCACCAGATGGGGACCTGCATAAATACGGGCGGGTAGCCCTCAATAAAGTGTTCCTGTTTTATCCTTCATCATGTTGAGACTGGTGTTTGGATAACTGATCAAAACTGGGGGATTGCTATACGCTGACGATTTGCTATACTCCCCTGGCATAACTACTAGCTCTTGTAAGAGCTGTTCCTGCTCTCTGGCTGTAGGAGAGGTTCACCCACTGGAGCCTGGAGCCTTGTCGTAGGTCCAGCGTGGGTGGAGGACGGTGAGACCCCAACCAAGCTGCGGCGGTTCGTGGGGTCTGCAGGGCGTACGGTGTCAAGTGGAGTGCTTGGAGTCCTCGGAAAGCACTAGGAGCATCTATCGACGGAGGTACCCGGTCGGGGTGCTAGGAGATCCGTTACATTGGTGGCAAGCAGTGGGATGGCGTCCTAGTGTGAGGAGAAGCAGCTCGGAGACACCGTTCGTGGAGTATATTGAGGGCAACGCTAGTATCCGTACAGCGCCCCTGGCTACAGCAGGATGGAATCGGCTAGTCTTCGAACAGCGTTCCACTACGAGGAGGATGATGACCCGGACTGGAGGGATGCAGTCCGGAAAGGCGTCTGGCACGAGGCCCTGGAAGATGTACAGCGTCGGCGGGGCGAGTGTCTCCCCAGTGAGGAGCAGCAGTTGCGGATGCGAGTGGCCCTGCGAATGCCCCTTCTGGGAGAGGAGCCCCTGAATGAGTGGGTGACAGAACTGGAGAGCCTGGTATGGAAGGAGCTTTGGCTAGATGACGCCTACCAGGCACTCTGGTGGTATGTGATTCGGCACTCTCCCTGGATGGCTGAGCACGACAGACCCGAGGGTGAGGATTATGATGGCCCTGGCCTGTTGTTTGAGGCCTTCGCAGAACCGGAGTTCGGAGATGCTGGAGGGTCCCGGTTCTGGGATATCTATGACTACAGAGAGGCTATGCATGATTGGGCTACAGCGAGAGAGGTGAGACAAGACCTGGCATCTCTAGTGACAAAGGAGTGGGAGCTGGAGCAGGACTACCAATACTTCTTCAGCTCAATTCGGTCCCAATATACACTGCCAGAGAGCTGGGTGGCAGTCCCAGACCTACAACCCTACAGCTGGGAAGACCCGACTGAAGTATCCCCTGCTTCAGTACCAGCTACAGAGGTAGGGGTCCTCATAGACTGGTCCTGTGAGGAACCACAACAGGCAGGTGGAGACGGGACCGAGGGCTCTCCACAGGATGCTGGGATGCTGGCCCAGACCCTCAGCAGCAGCCGGAGTTGCCAGGTGTGGACGCAGGTGATCCTGACTCGCAAATGTTGAGGGACCTCACAGACTGGTCCTGGGAGGACCCACAGATGGCAGGTGGAGATGGGACCGAGGTCTCTCTACTGGCCCTACAGGGATGCTGGGCCGCCTGCCCAGATCTCCAGCGGCAGTGCATATCACAGGGAGAGGAGACAACCGGTCTCTCTCCCCAGCGGCAACCTGAGTTCCAGGGGGAGGAGATGCGGGGTCCCTCTGCCTTACAGCAACCAGAGTCCTGGGGAGGAGAGGCAACCGGCCTCACCTTCCACCAGCAGCCGGAGATACCGGGAAAAGGGGAACACAAGCCCCTCTGCATGGGCGCAGATGAGACCGCGGGCTCGGTGCCAGTCCTACAGGGATGCTGGACAGTCGGTCCAGATCCCCATCCATCTCCGCAGGGATACCAGGAGGAGGAGGTAAGCGAGCCCTCCCCTTCCCAGCTACTTCCCAACAGAGTTCTGGGGGCAGGGGATGAGCCTGCGCTACCCACTGATTTCTTCCCAGCGGAAGAGCTGGCATCAGGGCAGAGCGCAGTCGGCCTCTGCCCTCCTCTATCCTCTTCTCCAGAGCCGGACATCCCACAGGCTACCCCAGCGGAAGTGCTGGCATCTGGGCAGAGTGCAGTCGGCCTCTGCCCTCCCCTATCCTCTTCTCCAGAGCCGGACTCCCCACCGGCTACCCCAGCGGAAGAGCTGGCATCTGGGCAGAGCGCAGTCGGCCTCTGCCCTCCCCTACCCTCTTCTTCAGAGCCGGACTTTCCACAGGCTACCCCCGCGGAAGAGCTGGCATCTGGGCAGAGCGCAGTCGGCCTCTGCCCACCAAGTACCTACAGCTCCAAGCTGGAGAACCACAAGGCAGCAAGGAGTCGCAGATGCCCACTCAACAGCTGGGGACATACAGAACAGAGCCAGGCCCCAAAATTCAACAGGTCCAGTATGGGGTTGTGGTTGGACTGCCAGACTAACTCAGGTACTGACCGTGAGGTCAGGTATCTGGTTAGTCTTCCCTGGAAGGGGGAGATGTGTGACGAAACCAACCTCGCCACGGTGTTTTGGAGGGGGCTGGTTGCCAGCCTCCTGCCTCAGGATTATGGCCCATACTAACTTTAAAGAAGACAGGCCGGCCGCACAGCTTAAATCTGTCTTTGGAATTGTATTTTGTTATGTGAGGGTACCCAGATGGCTAGTTTAATTGTATTCGTGTGGTCTGAGTGCCATTCGCCTAATGATATGCACTCAGACTTGAGCTATCTGGGATATGTTAAATGTCTGTGTTTGCTGTGGGGGTGTGACATTGTGTGTTTAAATGGTGATGTCTGTCCTGTTGTCTCCACATGTGTATTGGCGATCTCCCCTTTGTCCTGAGAGATAATTGGATTATTCCTCGGTTGTCTCTGGGGCAGAGAGGAGGAAACCATGATGCATTGTGGGGATGTGTTGTATCTGTTCGGTGTGTCGCAGTCTCCATTCTGGTCCCCTGGGGGCGTGTCCACCAGATGGGGACCTGCATAAATACGGGCGGGTAGCCCTCAATAAAGTGTTCCTGTTTTATCCTTCATCATGTTGAGACTGGTGTTTGGATAACTGATCAAAACTGGGGGATTGCTATACGCTGATGATTTGCTATACTCCCCTGGCATAACTACTAGCTCTTGTAAGAGCTGTTCCTGCTCTCTGGCTGTAGGAGAGGTTAACCCACTGGAGCCTGGAGCTTTGTCGTAGGTCCAGCGTGGGTGGAGGACGGTGAGACCCCAACCAAGCTGCGGCGGTTCGTGGGGTCTGCAGGGCGTACGGTGTCAAGTGGAGTGCTTGGAGTCCTCGGAAAGCACTAGGAGCATCTATCGACAGAGGTACCCGGTCGGGGTGCTAGGAGATCCGTTACAAGCAGTGATCACAAATGTGCCCTGCCACTCCATTCAGTGTCTATGTGACTGTTGGAGATAGCCAAGCATTGTACTCACTTATCTCCATCAGTTACATAGACTTGTTGAAGCAGCCGGGAACTTGCATAAACACCACTTAAACATCTATTGAAGATTGGGCTTAGGACTCCCATTCTAGTAATTATAGCCCCCCAAGCCCCCCCCCCCCCTGCGATTACACATCTGTTTTCCATTAGGAACCCCTTAATTTAAATGACACCTGTACATTTTTAGTGTCTTTTTTTCAGAAACATCACAGAACTATTGACCAATCACATTCACTATTTCACAGAAGTCAATAAGGTTTTAGCCAATACTGTGAGCTTCCTGGGTAAGTTATTGAATTATGTATGACATAAGACTAAAACCCTTAATGAGTATTGAAGAAGAGCCATGTTGATTAAGTTACAGTTTTCTCAAGTGTAAGTCCTCATTGTCTTATATGAGTTAAATTTTCTCTGTAATTGGCCATTTTCCTGTGAAATCATGTCAAAGCAATTTCTAACTGTAAGTATACACAAAAAAGAGGCAAAAATATGTTTCCAAATAAAATGTAACTTGGTTCATATTTCTTTAATCGTTATAATTTCATATTCGAACAATTACTTAAATTGTACCCAGATTCTACACTTGAATATACATGTGTTACAGCTCTAGGTAACATGATTGCAAATTATTACAATATGTTGGAAAAAAATAATGGTTAGCAGAATGTTAACTTTATGTTAACTTTAACAAATACATACTAGTACATGGTTACTTTCTCTTGGATACCTGCAATATTAGTCAATAACAAAAAAGTTGCCAAGAATTCCACAGTCCACACCAGGGTTACATATACAGTACAGACCAAAAGTTTGGACACACCTTATCATTCAAAGAGTTTTCATTTTTTTCATGACTATGTAAATTGAAGATTCACACTGAAGGCATCAAAACTATGAACTAACACATGTGGAATTATATACATAATAAAAAGTGTGAAACAACTGAAAATATGTCATATTCTAGGTTCTTCAAAGTAGCCACCTTTTGCTTTGATTACTGCTTTGCACACTCTTGGCATTCTCTTGATGAGCTTCAAGAGGTAGTCACCTGAAATGATCTTCCAACAGTATTGAAGGAGTTCCCAGAGATGCTTAGCACTTGTTGGCCCTTTTGCCTTCACTCTGCAGTCCAGCTCACCCCAAACCATCTCGATTGGGTTCAGGTCCGGTGACTGTGGAGGCCAGGTCATCTGGCGCAGCACCCCATCACTCTCCTTCATGGTCAAATAGCCCTTACACAGCCTGGAGGTGTGTTTGGGTTCATTGTCCTGTTGAAAAATAAATGATGGTCCAACTAAACGCAAACCGGATGGAATAGCATGCTGCTGCAAGATGCTGTGGTAGCCATGCTGGTTCAGTATGCCTTCAATTTTTAATAAATCCCCAACAGTGTCACCAGCAAAGCACCCCCACACCATCACACTTCCTCCTCCATGCTTCACGGTGGGAACCAGGCATGTAGAGTCCATCCGTTCACCTTTTCTGCGTCGCACAAAGACACGGTGGTTGGAACCAAAGATCTCAAATTTGGACTCATCAGACCAAAGCACAGATTTCCACTGGTCTAATGTCCATTCCTTGTGTTCTTTAGCCCAAACAAGTCTCTTCTGCTTGTTGCCAGTCCTTAGCAGTGGTTTCCTAGCAGATATTCTACCATCAAGGCCTGATTCACACAGTCTCCACAGTTGTTCTAGAGATGTGTCTGCTGCTAGAACTCTGTGTGGCATTGACCTGGTCTCTAATCTGAGCTGCTGTTAACCTATGATTTCTGAGGCTGGTAACTCGGATGAACTTATCCTCCGCAGAAGAGGTGGTTCTTGGTCTTCCTTTCCTGGGGCGGTCCGCATGTGAACCAGTGTCTTTGTAGCGCTTGATGGTTTTTGTGACTGCACTTGGGGACACTTTTGAAGTAATGATGGCCACTCGTTTTTCTTTACTTAGCTGCTTTTTTCTTGCCATAATACAAATTCTAACAGTCTATTCAGTAGGACTATCAGCTGTGTATCCACCTGACTTCTCCACAACGCAACTGATGGTCCCAACCCCATTTATAAGGCAAGAAATCCCACTTATTAAACCTGACAGGGCACACCTGTGAAGTGAAAACCATTTCAGGTGACTACCTCTTGAAGCTCATCAAGAGAATGCCAAGAGTGTGCAAAGCAGTAATCAAAGCAAAAGGTGGCTACTATGAAGAACATAGAATATGACATATTTTCAGTTTTTTCACACTTTTTTGTTATGTATATAATTCCACATGTGTTAATTCATAGTTTTGATGCCTTCAGTGTGAATCTACAATTTTCATAGTCATGAAAATAAAAAAAACTCTTTGAATGAGAAGGTGTATCCAAACTTTTGACCTGTACTGTATATATCATTTTGTTTTACATTTCTTGTGGGCATTACAAAATTCAAAAATAATTTAAAATAAAAATTGTAAAAGGAACATATTAAACTTTGTATGCATGTGAACATATTCCTGCTGCCAACAAAGAACATGCTGCTGTCAGAGATGTATAAGTTGATTTTTGGGGTTGCCCCAGTCTAGCGGGGGCCCATTTGTGGGAAAATATTCATCCTACAAAGAACAGGCTCCTGTCTGTTCTGACTGAGTTTGGGCAAACTATGTGTAGGCCTTATACTACACCATTACCATTTACCTGCTGCTGTCTGTCCTGATGAGGGTGGCCGAGCTATGTCTATGCCTTATACTACACCATTGACAATTACCTGCTGCTGTCTGTCCAGATGAGTTTGGTAGACCTATGTGTAAGCCTTATACTACACCATTACCATGTACCTGCTGCTGTCTGTCCTGATTAGTGTGTCAGAGCTGTGTGTAGACCTTATACTACACCATTACCATTTACCTGCTGCTGTTTGTCCTGATGAGTGTGGCCGAGCAATGTGTATGTCTTATACTACACCATTACCATTTACCTGCTGCTGTCTGTCCTGATTAGTGTGGCCGAGCTATGTGTAGACCTTATACTACACCATTACCATTTACCTGCTGCTGTTTGTCCTGATGAGTGTGGCCGAGCTATGTGTAGGCCTTATACTGCAACGTTACCATGTACCTACTGCTGCTACTGTCTGACCTGATCCTGCTGAGTTTTGTGTAGGCCGTTTACTCCACCGTTACCTTTACCTGCTGCTGTTGTCTGTCCTGATCCTGACGCGTTTGGCCCGGGACTAAAGGGTACTTCCTGCAACCTTATAGTTTAAAATTATTAAAAAACATAACAATCTAAACAAACAAAAGCACACATAACGTAACAAAATATTTATTTAGAATGTAGAGGACCAAATATGCCTCTAAGGCAACTGTTTTAGTTGCTTATGGAGGTCCAGCAACTTCAGGTTGCCCCTACTATGCCTCTCCTCCAGTTGATGCACCTTCTTTTTGAGATTGCACAGCTGCTGATTCAACCGCATTTGCTGCTCCCAAATGTTTTTTTTATGTTTTTTTTATCTTCAGCATTGCTTCTTTATCCTTGTCCTGCTGCTAGATCATTTTTTTTTTCAATTTACGGAGGACTGTTAGGATAAAAAAGAAAAATATATATACTTTCAATTAAGAATCTGAGGCAATTAGTGCATGTGTGATTTGTTAAAGAACCGACGATTTACATAACTTTTTTTAATGATATTTATGATGATTATATAGTTGGCTAGTTAGTGATAGTTCAGTATAGTTGTCACAACCAGACAGCTGAGAAGCTCTGACAGAGGCCTTTCAGAACCTCCTCCTTGAGTTCTCTTTGTTGTGCTGTTCAGTTCCTCATCTCGTTAGCCTCTCTCAGCTGTCATGGAGTTGGACTGATTGCTTCCCTTTAAATCCCTCCCCATGGTGCATTGCTGGGCGGCTTATACTTCCTCCTGGAGTGTGTGTGCATGCTGATCTTGTTTTCCTGTCTGCTACAAAGTTAAGTGCTGAACATTTATCTGTTATTTTCTGTTTGCTGGATCCCAGGTGACCCTGACTCCCTCCGTGTCTGGAGTAGGGAGCCGGTGGTCGTGTCCCCTCACTATTGTAGAGTGTTCAGGGGTTATATAGTCGAGGTACGTGGCTATGCAAACCTCCACCTTTCGGATCTTTGCATAGGCTGAGCAGCCAGGGATAGTCTCAGGTCTTGTGCAGGGGTCACCCTTTTGGTTCCTTAGCTTTGGATCCACTCAGTCATATATGCAGGTTGCTTTGTCTTGTTTCCTGTACACCGTCCGTGACATTATAAGCCTGCCAAAACCATCTCAAGCATGGATCCGGTTTCACTTTTGGCTGAACGCTTCCAGGGTCTTTCATTGGAGGTAGCTGATCTCCGTAAGACTTTTTCTCAGCTTCAAGTGACCGGTTCAGCTTGCGTTCATGGAGTTTGTTCTGAGCCTAAGATCTCGCTCCCGGATAGGTTCTCCGGGGGTAGTGAGAATTTTGTGCGTTTTAGAGATGCTTGCAAACTCCATTTTCGCCTTCTTCCCCATTCCTCTGGTGATGAGGAACGGAGGGTGGGGATCATTATATCGCTGCTCAGAGGTAACGCTCAGTCCTGGGCCTTTTCGCTGCCGGAGGGGGCACGGCCTCTCCGTTCAGTGGATGAATTCTTTTTAGCCGTGGGTCAGATATATGATGATCTGGATCGTATTGCTCTGGCTGAGTCTAGACTACGTCTATTATGCCAGGGTAAACAATCCGCAGAAATATACTGCTCAGAATTTCGGAGATGGGCAGTTGATACTGGTTGGAATGATGCTGTACTCCGAAGTCAATTTTGCCATGGTCTTTCAGAGGGATTGAAAGATGCATTTGCCTTTCATGAGAGGCCTATTTGTTTGGACTCTGCTATGTCTCAGGCCGTTCGTATTGACAGGCATCTTAGAGAGAGAGGAGAGATGTCCCCTTCCTGTCATACTCAGTCCCAGGACAGTGCAGCGGTCCCATTCTGTGCGCAGGGGTCTCAGTCGCTGTCAACCCCTTCTGAGCAGGAGCCCATGCAGCTGGGGTTGATTGCTTCTGACAATAGAAGATTCAGCTCGCATGGGAGGGTTTGTTTTTGTTGTGGAGGTATAAATCATTTGGCAAATATTTGTCCCTCTAGGAGATTCAGGCAGTTTTCTGGGAGTAATAAAGAAACAAACAGGAAAAAATCTTTTAAAAATGTTCCGTCTGTTACTATTGGCAGGGTTGAGGCGGAAATTGAAGGTTTTCCGTTTGCTTGTAGTTCCCGTTTTGTCCTGCCGGCTAGGGTGGCGCTAGAGAGCAAGAACATTTTTTGTAAGATTTTTGTGGATAGTGGAGCAGCTGTCAATCTTATTGATAATCAATTTGCGATAACTCATGGTTTCCAGGTGCGCACTTTGGGAAAGGATATTCCTGTTTTTGCTATTGATTCCGCTCCACTTTCTCAGAAATCATTAAAGGGCATAGTTCACAATATCCGTTTAATTGTGAGTGATGCTCATGTTGAGGATGTGTCATGTTTCGTCCTTAGCGGATTACCTACCCCTCTAGTGTTGGGGCTACCCTGGCTCACTAAACATAACCCCACCATTGATTGGCAAGCAAGGCAAATAAATGGTTGGAGTGACTTTTGCAGAGAGAATTGCCTCACGACATCTGTTTCTGAGGTTGCTACTAAGACTGTACCATCTTTTCTCTCAGAATTTTCTGATGTCTTCTCTGAGAGTGGAGTTCAGGATTTGCCCCCGCACAGGGAGTACGATTGCCCTATTAATCTCATCCCAGGCGCCAAGCTGCCGAAATCTCGTTTATACAACCTCTCCCAACCTGAAAGGGTCGCTATGCGTGCTTATATCTCTGAGAGTCTGAGAAGAGGACACATACGACCCTCAAAGTCACCTGTTGCGGCTGTTTTTTTCTTTGTTAAGAAAAAAGATGGTTCTTTAAGACCTTGTCTGGATTTCAGGGAGCTTCTACTTAGCAGCTTTGATAGTTTCTTCTGGCTGCAGCCGAGCTCTGTATTTAATGTTATCACTACAGACAGTTCAAATTTCGCTCCTCTCAGAGTCGGCGGATTGATCTGTTTAGTGATCCGGCTGCCAGGTCCTGCATAGTAACAATGGCGATCTCATGTGGCAGGGAGTATAGCCACATATGTTTTACTGCCGCTTGGTAAGGACAGCTCAGGGCACTCACCGCATCTATGATCGCTCAAGCAGGGATGTCCTGGGTGGTCTTCAATGGTCTTTTATTTTCAAAACGGCCGCGATTACGGCCGGATCTACTTTCGCCAGTTCAAAGCTCTGTCTGACCGGCTTCAAGCGACGCTGCCGATTCACCGCCTATCCGGCGGGTCCCAGATACTGTGGCCTCACACTTAAGGCAGACCGCACGTCCGCTGAGGGCGTCTATTAAATCCGGCGGCAGGTGGTACAAAAGCCGCGGGGCACGGCTTCTGTGGCCCAGGTGAGCGCGCCAATAAAGTCCGGTGCGCACCAAGTTCTTGGAGGCCGCAACTCTCCGCCGCCTCAGATTTAGGAAAAAATTATATCTCCTTGATCCGGGCGATGACCTGATTAAGGATCTGTTGTTCCAGGCGTATATAAGCCTTAATTTGCCGAGTTATATCGGTTTATATCAACTCTTTCTGCAGAGCTCCTACAAGCTACTTCTGGTCAGCTCTGCAGCTAGCTCCGCCCCTCTGGATTTCAGGGAGCTGAACAGTATCACTATTCGTGACCCTTATCCACTTCCTCTGATCCCGGACCTGTTTAACCAGGTTGTTGGGGCTAAAGTCTTTTCCAAATTAGATCTAAGAGGGGCATACAACCTGGTCAGGGTCAGAGAAGGAGACGAATGGAAGACGGCCTTCAATACTCCTGAGGGCCATTTTGAGAATTTGGTTATGCCTTTTGGTTTGATGAATGCCCCAGCCGTTTTTCAGCATTTCGTGAACAGCATTTTTTATCATTTGATGGGAAAATTTGTATTAGTGTATTTGGATGACATTTTGATTTTTTCTCCTGATTTCAAAACTCATAAGGAACATTTACGTCAGGTCTTGCTCATCCTGCGGGAGAATAAATTATATGCGAAACTGGAAAAATGTGTGTTTGCGGTTCCAGAAATTCAATTTCTGGGGTTTCTTCTCTCCGCTTCTGGTTTTCGCATGGACCCCGAGAAGGTCCGCTCTGTGCTTGAGTGGGAGCTTCCAGAGAATCAGAAGGCGCTGATGCGTTTTTTGGGCTTTGCCAATTATTACAGGAAGTTTATTTTGAATTATTCCTCTATTGTTAAACCACTCACTGATATGACCAGAAAGGGGGTAGATTTTTCTTCTTGGTCAGTAGAGGCGCGTAAGGCTTTTTCTAATATCAAGGAGAGTTTTGCTTCTGCTCCCATCTTGGTGCAACCTGATATTTCTTTACCCTTCATAGTTGAGGTTGATGCTTCTGAGGTGGGTGTGGGGGCGGTCTTGTCTCAGGGTTCCTCTCCTGCCAAATGGCGACCGTGTGCCTTTTTCTCGAAAAAACTCTCCTCCGCAGAGAGAAATTACGATGTGGGAGATAGGGAATTGTTGGCCATCAAGTTGGCTTTTGAGGAATGGCGCCATTGGCTAGAGGGAGCCAGACACCCTATTACCGTATTTACTGACAATAAAAATCTGGCCTACTTGGAGTCAGCCAAGCGTCTGAACCCGAGACAGGCCAGATGGTCTTTGTTCTTTTCTAGGTTTAATTTTGTAGTCACGTTCCGCCCTGGAGTTAAGAATGTGAAGGCAGATGCCCTGTCACGTTGTTTTCCGGGAGGCGGGAATTTTGAAGACCCGGGTCCCATTTTGACTGAAGGTGTGGTGGTCTCTGCTCTTTTTTCTGAATTGGAGGCAGAGGTGCAGGCAGCCCAGTCAGAGGCTCCTGATCTTTGTCCTCCTGGGAGGTTGTTTGTGCCTCTCACTTTAAGACACAAGATTTTTAAGGAACACCACGATACGGTCCTTGCTGGGCACCCGGGGGCAAGAGCCACACTGGATCTCATCGCTCGGAGATTCTGGTGGCCTGCGCTTCGTAAGTCGGTTGAGGGTTTTGTGGCAGCCTGCGAGACTTGCGCTCGTGCTAAAGTCCCTCATTCACGGCCATCAGGTCCTCTCCTTCCCTTACCCATTCCTTCCCGTCCTTGGACACATCTGTCCATGGACTTTATCACGGACCTGCCTCGTTCCTCGGGGAAGACTGTGATTCTGGTGGTGGTGGACCGTTTTAGCAAAATGGTGCATTTCATCCCTTTTCCTGGTTTGCCCAATGCTAAGACGCTGGCGCAGGCATTTATTGATCACATTGTCAAATTGCATGGTATTCCTTCAGACATAGTCTCTGATAGGGGCACCCAGTTTGTTTCCAGATTCTGGAAGGCTTTCTGTTCTCGCTCGGGGGTTCGGTTGTCATTCTCTTCTGCTTTCCACCCGCAGTTGAATGGCCAGACAGAGCGCGTCAATCAGAATCTGGAGACATATCTGCGCTGTTTTGTGGCGGAGAATCAAGAGGATTGGTGTTCCTTTTTGTCCCTTGCTGAGTTTCCTTTAAATAACCGTCGTCAGGAGTCCTCTGATAAGTCACCATTTTTTGGTGCATTTGGGTTTCATCCGCAGTTTGGGACTTTCTCGGGAGAGGGGTCTTCTGGTTTACCTGATAAGGACAGATTCTCCTCGTCTTTGTCATCTATTTGGCAAAAGATTCAGGATAATCTAAAGAGCATGAGTGAGAGATATAAGCGTGTGGCAGATAAGAGACGTGTGCTTGATCCGGATCTGAATGTTGGTGATCTGGTGTGGTTGTCTACCAAGAATATCAAATTGAAGGTTCCCTCCTGGAAGTTGGGTCCTAGGTTTATTGGGCCTTACAAAATCCTGTCTGTCATCAATCCTGTTGCCTACCGTCTTGATCTTCCTTAGACATGGAAGATCCATAATGTTTTTCATAAGTCCTTATTGAAACCTTATGTTCAACCCATTGTACCCTCGCCTTTGCCTCCTCCTCCGATTATGGTTGATGGGAATCTTGAATTTCAGGTCTCTAGGATTGTGGATTCTCGTCTTGTCCGCGGTTCTCTTCAGTACCTTGTTCATTGGGAGGGTTATGGTCCTGAGGAGAGGATGTGGGTCCCAGTGACGGACATTAAGGCCTCTCGTCTCATCAGGGCTTTCCATAGGTCCCATCCTGAGAAGGTGGGCTCTGAGTGTCCGGAGTCCACTCGTAGAGGGAGGGGTACTGTCACAACCAGACAGCTGAGAAGCTCTGACAGAGGCCTTTCAGAACCTCCTCCTTGAGTTCTCTTTGTTGTGCTGTTCAGTTCCTCATCTCGTTAGCCTCTCTCAGCTGTCATGGAGTTGGACTGATTGCTTCCCTTTAAATCCCTCCCCATGGTGCATTGCTGGGCGGCTTATACTTCCTCCTGGAGTTTGTGTGCATGCTGATCTTGTTTTCCTGTCTGCTACAAAGTTAAGTGCTGAACATTTATCTGTTATTTTCTGTTTGCTGGATCCCAGGTGACCCTGACTCCCTCCGTGTCTGGAGTAGGGAGCCGGTGGTCGTGTCCCCTCACTATTGTAGGGTGTTCAGGGGTTATATAGTCGAGGTACGTGGATATGCAAACCTCCACCTTTCGGAACTTTGCATAGGCTGAGCAGCCAGGGATAGTCTCAGGTCTTGTGCAGGGGTCTCCCTTTTGGTTCCTTAGCTTTGGATCCACTCAGTCATATATGCAGGTTGCTTTGTCTTGTTTCCTGTACACCGTCCGTGACAATAGTATAGTGTTATCTAGTTGGTTAGTTAGTGCTAATTCAGTAGAGTATAATTGTATTTATATTTGATTAGTTTATGATAGTTACGTAGAGAAAAATATGATTTAGTTGGTTAGTAAATGGTTTTTATGTAGACAACAGAGTTAGTGTCTAGTGTTGTTGTTTTCTATTATTGTAGTGTGTGTCTTTCCCTTCATTGTTGGCTCTTTGTTTCTGTACATGTTATGGATACAGAATTATATTGCTGTGTGCAACTATTTTCCCTCCTGACGTGGGCTGGTGATATCCTCCTCCTTCGCCTCCTCTTTTTCCTCATCAGGAACTGGGGGATGGTGGGAATGAGGTTTGTGAGAGGGACCAGCCTATTCGGCCTCCACCTCCACATTTTCTCCAGCATCAGGTGTTGGTAGAGCATCGGCATGCTGGAAGGGTTCAGCCTGCTCTCCCTTGTCCACCTTCTCCTCATCCTCCTCTGCAGACACCACCACAACTTCCATTTCTTTAGAGGAAGTCCGGCGGCGCACAGTGGGAACTGAAACCCCAGTAATCACACAATGTTCAGAATTTAGATAAATAATTCAGAACTCATAACAAATGCAAATTCACCCCTTAATGACCGAACCATTTTTCACCTTTCTTCCCAGGCCATTTTTTAGCAAATCTGATATGTGTCACTTTATGTGATAATAACTTTAAAACGCTTTTATTTATCCAGGTCATTCTGAAATAGTTTTATTGTCACATATTGTATTTCATGGCAATGATAAAATTCAGTCACAAAATTGCAATGATGTTTTTTTAAATAAAAATGTACCAAAAATTTGATCTCTATGTTACGCTTTTTGTGATGTTAGGTGACAAAATATAGATTTTTTAAACATTTTTTATTTTTTTACGGTGTTCACCTGAGTGGTTAGGTCATGTGATATTTTTATACAGCTGGTTATTATGGACTTGGCAATACCTATTATGTATATATTTTTGGGGGGATTTAGTATTACACAATAATAGCATTTTTGAAGAAAAAAAAACATATTCTAGTGTCTCCATATTCTGAGAGCCATATTTGTTTAAATTGTAGGGCGATTATCTTAGGTAGGGGCTCATTTTTTGTGGGATGAGGTGACGGTTAGATTGGTACTATTTTGGGGTCATAAGCCTTTTTGATCGCTTGGTGTTGCAATTTTAGTGATGCAATGTGGCAAAAAAATAAATATTTACCACAATTTTAATATAATTTTTTTTAACAGTGTTTACCTGAGGGGTTAGGTCATGTGATATTTCGATAGAGTCAGTCGATACGGATATGGCAATACATAATGTGTCTACTTTTCTATTTTTGCCTATTTTTTCCAATTTTTATTTAACTTTATTTTGGGAAAAGGTATTTTTGGGGAGACTTGAAAATTTATTTTTTTGGGGGAAAGCTTTATTTTTATAACTATTTTTTTCAGCTTAGTTTTTGTCCCTCTCTGGGACTTCAGCTTTTGGGGGGTCTGATCACTTTTACAATGCATTACTATACTTCTGTATTCAAATGCATTGGCAGTAAGTGTATTACCCGTGTAATACAGGGGGCTGGATCTCACAGGCTATCCCGGAGGGCAAACACAATGCTTAAGGAAGGCATCGGGCTACCTTCCCTGCCATCGGTCCCCATCACAGCAGCGCGGGTACCTGTGATTTGCAATGGCCCTGGAATAATGCCCAGTGTTCAGAGGCCATGTACCCTGAACCCCAAAAATTTGGAGAAAATAGTTGACTGGCTTACACAGGACACCCAATCTTCAACAGCTTCCGCTAAGAACCTTGACGCACCATCCTCCTCCAGCACAGCTTTGGTCACCACTCTCCCGCCCGCCGCCACCACCACCACTACCACCACAGCCTCCACAGCCGCTTCACTTGATTCCTCAGAGGAGTTATTTACACATCAGTTGGATGAAATTAGTGATGCGCAACCATTATTGCCAGGGGATGTAGATAACAGGGATATGTCTCAGTCAGGCAGCATTACACACATGGACGTACAGTGTAATGATGATGATGATGTTGTACCCGCTGCTGCTTCCTTTGCTGAGGTGTCAGATACAAGTGAAGCGGTTGATGATGACGATGTGTCCGTGGATGCCACGTGGGTGCCTTCTCGAAGAGAAGAAGAAGAGGTGGAAAGTTCAGAAGGGGAGACAGAGAGAAGGATGAGACGAGTTGGAAGCAGGGGGAGGTCGTCGCAAGGAGCTAGTGGCACAGTCAGACAGCATGTATCGGCACCCGGGGTCAGCCAGACAGCACGCCAATCAACGCATGCTGTTGCCACCACCAGAATGCCATCATTGCAAAGCTAAGCAGTGTGGCATTTTTTTTGTGCGTCTGCCTCTGACAACAGCGATGCCATTTGCAACCTGTGCCAAAAGAAACTGAGTTGTGGGAAATCCAACTACTTTGCGAATGCACATGATCGCACATAACAAACTCCTATGGGATCAACACATGATGACGAGTAGAAGCAGGACACAAGCTCAAAGCCACCATCCTCCTCCTGGTCCAGCATCTTCAGCCACGTCAACCACTGCTGTCCTCCTTGCCCCCTCTCAACCACCCGCCACTCCGCCTCTCATCTTGAGCAGTTCCATCTCATCTGCCCACAGTCAGGTGTCTGTAAAGGAAATATTTGAGCGTAAGAAGCCAATGTCACAGAGTCACCCCCTTGCCCGGCATCTGACAGCTGGCTTGACAGAACTCTTAGCCCGCCAGCTTTTACCATACCAGCTGGTGGAGTCTGAGGCCTTCAAAAAATTTGTCGCTATTGGGACACCACAGTGGAAGGTACCCAGCCGAATTTTTTTTTCTAATAAGGCAATCACAAACCTCTACTCGGTGATTGAAAAGGAAGTCATGGCATCTCTGGCATACAGTGTTGGGGCAAGGGTCCATCTGACCACTGATACCTGGTCTGCAAAGCACGGTCAGGGCAGGTATATCACCTACACTGCGCATTGGGTCAACCTGCTGACGGCTGCCAAGCATGGAATGCGTGGCTCTGCAGCGGAGTTGATGACACCGCCACGACTTGCAGGCAGGCCTACTGCCACCTCCTCTACTCCTCCTACTCCATCCTCTTCCATGACCTCCTCGGCTGAGTCCTCTTCTGCTGCGGCGTCTGGCTGCACATCAACTGAACCCCCCCAGCTCCCCAGGGGCTATTCCACATCCCGGATACGACAGTGTCACGCTGTCTTGGTGTTGACTTGCCTGAAAGCAGAGAGCCACACCGGACCAGCACTCCTGTCCGCCCTGAACGCACAGGTGTATCAGTGGCTGACCCCGCACCAACTGGAAATCAGCAAAGTGGTGTGTGACAATGGAAGCAATTTGTTGGCAGCATTGAATTTGGGCAAGTTGTCACATGTGCCGTGCATGGCACATGTGTTGAATCTCATCGTACAATGCTTTGCGTCTAAGTACCCAGGCTTACAGGACGTCCTCAAGCAGGCCAGGAAGGTGTGTGGCCATTTAAGGCATTCCTACACGGCCATGGCGCACTTTTCAGACATTCCGCGCCGAAACAACATGCCAGTGAGGCGCTTGATTTGCGACAGCCCGACACGTTGGAATTCAACACTCCTAATGTTGGACCACCTGCTCCAACAAGAAAAAGCCGTCAACGAGTATTTGTATGACCGGGGTGCTAGGACAGCCTCTGCGGAGCTGGGATTTTTTTGCCACGTTACTGGACGCTCATGCGCAATGCCTGAAGGCTCATGCGTCCTTTTGAGGAGGTGACAAACCTAGTCAGTCGCACCGAAGGCACCATCAGCGACCTCATCCCATTTGTTTTCTTCCTAGAGTGTGCCCTGCGAAGAGTGCTGGATCAGGCTGTAGATGAGCGTGAAGAGGAAGAGGAAGAGTTGTGGTCACCATCACCACCAGAAACAGCCTTGTCATCATCGCTTGCCAGACCTGCGGCAACGCTGCAAGAGGAGTATGAGGAAGAGGAGTCAGAGGAGGAATGTGGCTTTGAGGAGGAGGAAGACCAACCACAGCAGGCATCCCAGGGTGCACGTTGTTGTCACCTATCTGGGACCCGTGGTCTTGTACGTGGCTGGGGGAAAGAACAGACCGTCAATGACATCAGTGAGGAGGAGGAACGGGAAATGAGTAGCTCGGCATCCAACCTTGTGCAAATGGGGTCTTTCATGCTGTCATGTCTGTTGAGGGACCCTCGTATAAAAAGGATGAAGGAGAACGACCTGTACTGGGTGGCCACGCTACTAGACCCCCGGTATAAGCAGAAAGTGGCGGAAATGTTACCAAATTACCGGAAGTCAGAAAGGATGCAGCAGTTAAAAACCAAACAAAAAAATATGCTTTACACAGCTTATAAGGGGGATGTCACAGCACAATGGGAATCTAACTGGGGAAGAGGTGAAAGTAATCCTCCTCCTACCACGACCACGGCGGCAAGGACAGGAGGCTTTACAGATGTATTGTTGATTGAGGACATGCAGAGCCTTTTCAGTCCTACACATCGCCACAGCACTTCGGGATCCAGCCTTAGAGAACGACTCGACCGATAGGTGGTAGACTACCTCGCCTTAACTGCAGATATCGACACTCTGAGGAGCGATGAACCCCTTGACTACTGGGTGTGCAGGCTTGACCTGTGGCCTGAGCTATCCCAGTTTGCGATAGAACTTCTGGCCTGCCCCGCTTCTAGTGTCCTGTCAGAAAGGACCTTCAGTGCAGCAGGAGGCATTGTCACTTAAAAAAAGAAGTCGCCTCGGTCAAAAAAGTGTTGATTACCTCACCTTCATTAAGATGAATGAGGCATGGATCCCGAAGGAACTGACAGTAGGGGATACGTTTAACTAACAAAAGGCCTGATGACATGCCTTGGCCTCAAAATGGTCCCCACGCTGCTGTATTTAATGTCTGCATACCGGATGACTTTCGTGAATTCTCCGCCACAACTAGGGTTCAAGCAGCAATGTTTTAGTCACCTTTCTGCCTTGAAAACATCAATTTTTCCGTCCGCAACAATAGCGGCTGCAACAATAACATTATTTTTCAGGCATGTGTACATGCCTAATTTTTCTAACCTCTGGTGCTGCACTGTGGCTGCAAAAACAAAACAAAAAAAAGGCACATATAAGTGTCAATTCCCCTTTCGTGATCGTTACCTTGTTGTGGTGAAGGGGCTTGCGTATCACAATGAAGCGATCATCACCTCTATGAGTGTGTTGGCAATGTTGCCACACCCCAGATGAGAAGGCCGTTGCTTCATTCTGATCAGACCAAAAGCGAATCGGAATGGCTGGATGTTTTTTCATTGAAAAAACTTAAAAATTTTTATAATTTGGGTGGGTTTTTAATACATAAAATAAAAAAATCATAATAAAGTCTCTTAATAGTTTATTAGAAATAATGCAGACAATTTAAAAAATCCCCAACAATTCCAATACAAATCAAGTACAAAGCTCAGAACTAAATTATTCCAGGATGTCGTAATGGTTCGTTAATTCGACAATGGTTAATCAATTCGACACACGTCGTAACAGGGATTAAACTGATAGGATTAGGACTAGTTAAGATACCACTCATACAGGGTGTCACAGCACATTGCTCCGTGCAAGCGCAGTGCCCCAACTTGGGAGTAAGAGGACCGACCAAGCTGCTCTACCATCTCCCGGTTCCTAAAATCAATTCAGTTTGGTCTGTCACTGTGAAGGCAGTCGAAGATACCCGGCCTAAATTTTTTTTCACAAAAGGCAATCCCACCCTAATATGGGACGTAACAGGGATTAAACTGATGAGAATAGTACTACAGAAAATAGCACTCATATCGGGTGGGACAGTAAATTGCACAGCGCAGACGCAGTGACCGTGGCGTGGATTCAAACAAAGGTGAGGGAGCCAGAAATTTTTTAACCATCTCCCCATTCGAAAAATCTATTTAATAAATGGACCCCAGATTGGGGACGTAACAGGGATTAAACTGATGAGAAGAGAGAACTATAGAAAATGCCACTCATATCGGGTGGGACAGTAAATTGTGACCGCACAGACGCAGTGACCGTGGATTCAAACAAAGGGGAGGGAGCCAGCGTTTTTTTAACCATCTCCCCATTCGAAAAATCAATTCACCTTTCCGGGACCCTTGGTGTTGTACGTGGCTGGGTGGAGGAAGAAACCTTCAATGACATCAACGGGACATGGCTAGCTTGGTATCCAACCTTGTGCAAATGGGAAGTTTGCGGTTGGGCAAATGGACTGTTTGCGGTTGTTTGCGGTGTATTAAAAGGGGAGTTTGGTCTGTCAATGTCTGTGAAGCGGGCGTAACCCTTACACTACCTGATCGATACATCATACCTGATCGTATACACACACTGGATGTTTTAAACCACGTTGTTCAAAAAAAAAATTGGATTGTTAGGTGATTTATGCCCTTTATGGATTAAAATCCAACTCTGCATCAACTATGTAATTTTCCATGGGAGTTTTGCCATGGATCCCCCTCTGGCATGCCACAGTCCAGGTGTTAGTCCCCTTGAAACAACTTTTCCATCACTATTGTGGCCAGAAAGAGTCCCTGTGGGTTTTAAAATTTGCCTGCCCATTGAAGTCTATGGCGGTTCGTCCGGTTCGCCCGGTTCGCCTGTTCGCGAACATTTGCGAAAATTCGTGTTCACTGTTCGCGAACAGAAAATTTTATGTTCGCGACATCTCTACACAGCATTTAGGCGTGAAAACCTTCCACAAAGCAAAAAAAGGGACAACAGAGGGATCGACAACAGAGATAACCATAATCCCACATGGATCCCTCTATAAGTTTTAGGATCTCTCACTAAGATGAACCTAGTGGAATTTTGCTTTTAAAATTATTAGGTTAAGACAAGATGGCAGAATATGGTGGATGGATCAATTAAGGCTACTGGATTATTGCAGCAACACTGTCCCTAGTGCATTAGCCCTTGTTATGTCTTTCCCTATGCTCATTCCACAGTACAATGGCGGAGACAGCATGGGATGAGGCTTTTATAGGGCTGTGACCTCACAGGGCATGGCTTCCTGTGAATTGGCTGGCTGCATGGCATTATGGGCGATCTTGTGTTCCCAGGCTTATTACTTTCACTTTGTAAAACATGCAGCTGCCGTTTTTAGAAAACCTGATTCATTAACACAACCAAATTCTGCTTTGAATGCTCTGCTTCGCTCAGCACTAATTATGGGACATCAGTGGACATTACATAAGGGAAGGGTATAAGAGAGAAAAACAGACTGTTATTATGGGGCATCAGTGGCCAGCATTTTTTTGGGTGGTATTATGGGCCATCAGAGGACATTATAGGGAGTGAATATAAGGAAATAACTAAAACTCCTAGTATTTGACAACTTATAGAGGGAAACACTAATCTCTCACACATTGCAAAGGCTCTGTCCAAATTGTGACATAACACAGGTCGTTAAAGGTCCTTCATTACTTCTCTGCACTAATGCTATGCTGTCTCAGTGGCTAAATGAGGTGAAATTATTTATTTTGGCTGGAGTGGAATGATCAAGTTGAAAAGGCTGGGAGGCAGTTGATAGGTCTCAGGAGAATAGGAGAGAAAGTAGCTGTAGGGCAGAATGATGTGCTGGCATTTCACTGTGGCTGGTCAAGCTTTAGCCCTCTCTTGAACTTCCTATTCAGTGTGTGCATGGGATGTCAGACATGTTTGCCTAGCTGTTCCCTAGCTGAAGATGGAGAATAGTGGGAATGATAAAAAGTTATTTGCAAGATCTCTCGTAAACTTCTTATGACAGCAGTAAGAGATGACCCAGCAGTGGAGTGAATGTATGGCATTCAGGGAGATGGCAGATGAATGAAAATGAAATGGAATGGAAAAATACTGAATTACCCTATTTGAATTCAAAGCAATAGTCAGAACCATGCAACAGCACAGCATCACATTCATATTAACATAGTAACATACAGTAGCTTGTTAGGCCGAAAAAAGACATCTGTTCATCTAGTTCAGCCTGTTATCCTGCAAGTTGATCCAAAGTAAGGCAAAAAAAAACTCTGAGATAGAAGCCAATTTTTCTCATTTAAGGGGAAACAATTCCTTCCCAACTCCAACCAGGCAGTCAAAATAACTCTCTGGATCAATGACCCTTCTCCAGAAATCTAATAACTATAGCTTGTAATATTATGACACTCCAGAAATGCATCTAACTCTTGTAGTGAATTCACATCACCACATCCTCAGACAGACAGAAAGTTCCAAAGTCTCACTGCTTTTATCATAATTAATCATCTTCTATGTTTTTGTAGAGACCTCCAATAGATGTAGGGGATGTCCCCTTGTCACAGTAAAAAAAAAAAGAAACACTGTAAACTCTGTGTAACTACATATTCCAGAATACACAGCAAACACACTAGATTAAGTGGGACTAGTAACATAGTAACATAGTTTATATGTTAGAAAGCTTAGTCAGAAAGGTTATACAACCTTGATTTTGGCAATTTAGCTCCGGGAATAGGATTGATAGGACAATCATATTCCTGTTGCGAAGGTAAATCCTGGCATCCACTCTTAGAAAACACGTCGGCAAAATCAGATATAAAAGAGGGTAATGTCTTAGTAGTTAAAACAGAAAAAGATGCATTCAGACAATTGTCAATGCAATAATTACCCGAGTCCAGAATCTGTCTAGCTTGCCAATCGATGGTCGGATTGTGCTTGCTTAACCATGGGAAACCCAGAACCACCGTTGCAGGGAGACTCTCCAACACAAAACACAAGATAAATTATTGATGAAAGTCACCCACTCTTAATCTGATATCATGCACCACTTGACATAAATACTTCTGAGCTAGAGGTTCAGAAACAATAGCAAAAAAAAAAAATTCTAATGCACTCGGTGACAACCCGTGCATACGGACGAACTGAGCATCAATCAGGTTTACCCCGTCCTCGCTGTCGATAAACACCACAATCCCCACAGTTTTTGACTCTAGTGCCACCTCAGCAGCCAGGAGAAATCGGGTACTACTAGTAAAAGACAAATGCACATTTTATGACTCTCTTCTCACCTCTCCAAGAGTCAGATGGGAATTAAAGGTCCCGCTTTTTTATTTTTGCTGTTGAATGCATGGACATACTCTGATGAAATGTCCCCTTTGTCCGCAGAAAAAAACACACTCCCTTCCTATTACCAGTATGCTTGAAAACGGATCCAGGAGTAGCTCTCCCTAATTGCATGGGTTCGTCCCCAGACATAAACCCAGGAGTAGCTTCAACCAAAGTATCAGAGGAGGACGATACATCATGTGATAGTACATTCTGAGAGTGGGGGCCCCTACATCTCTCTCTTAGGCATCTATCCATGCATATAGCCAGAGACATAGCAGCCTCCAGAGAGACTGGGGTTTCATGAAAGGACAAGGTGTCCTTCAGCAGCTCTCATAACCCTTGACAAAACTGGCTACGGAGGGCAGGATCGTTCCACTCCATATCCGTAGCCCACCTCCTAAACTCAGAGCAATAAATCTTAGTGGAAGGATCACCCTGACGAAGGCCGCGCAGCTTGGTTTCGACTAGAGAGGTCCGATCCGGATCATCAGAGATAAAACCCAAAGCTTTTGAAAAATTCATCTATCGACCAGAGAAAGTGCGATCCAGTCGGCAGAGGAAAAGCCCATGACTGCACATCCCCCTTAATCAAGGAAATAACCACATCGACTCTCTGTTTCTCATCCCCAGGTGAGTGTGGATGTAGCCTAAAATACAGTTTGCACGCCTCCCTAAACAAAATGAAATTAGCATGTCCCCCAGAGAATCTGTCCTGGAGGGCAACTTTAGGTTCAAGACAGGCCTGGTAACCACCACCACCACTAGGACCAGCAGCCTGTGGTCTCTGCATCTTCAAGACAGTTGTGTGGAGGTCAGCTACCTCCAAAAATAGACCTTGCAGCTGACCTGCCAGTGCAGCAATAAGATCCATGGCTGCACACAAACAAAAAAATGACAGTTATGACAGTTTATAATGTCACGCTTCGGTGTGGGAGGGAAACACCACAGCGAGCATAAGAGGGAAGTGGGGAACAGGGAATCAGGCCTGAGAACTAGGGGAGGAAGATGGACACCTCCTAGTAAAATCCTAACCCAAATCCTGACTGACTACCAGTATGAACAGACCCCAGAGGTAGGTGTGTTCAAACGCAGGAATACATAGAGTCCTATCTGGCCCTATAATACCCTGGTCCTAATGGCAGGGACAAGACTACCTGTTCCTCCAAAAGGAAGGACAAACAGGAGTCTTCTTAAGACCTAATACAAACAATATGGAAATGCAACACACAGAACCCAAACAAAATACAAAAGGGAAAGGAAAGACTTAACTTTAAATGGGCTATGGAAGCAACAGGAACTCCGCCAAGAAACAAACACCAGCACTCCACAACTGAAACTGAAGCTATAAACCGCACAGCAACAATAAATAAGGAAGCTTAAATTACCACAACACCTGAGGCAAGGGGTGTGGCCATTACCAGAAACAACATAGACGCCTATTGAGCCACAAGGAAAACCTGACAGATCAAACCATGCAAGTCTTACAGACCTCTGTCTGTGACACAATCAGACTAAAAAAAGATTTGAGAATAAATCCACTCACAATCAGGACCCCACCCTAAACAATAGAGATTGCCTTGAGGTTTCCCGGCGGTCGTTTCGCGGCGAACTTTTCTCGTTCGCAGTTCGCCGAACATGCCAACATATGGCGATGTCTGCCGGCGCCATATTCTTTTGCATTGTGCTGAACTTTGACAATGACACATCCATCTGGTGGGACAGGACAGCCAGTTGAGACGTTTCAGTTCATAGACACACCCCCTACCCTATAAATAAACCCGCTCTGGTAGCCATTTTACATTCTGTTTTTTGCCAGTGTAGGGAGAGGTTGCTGTGTGGAGCAGGGACAGATTGTTAGGGACATCAAACGCTAGCTAATAGGGCAACAAAAGTCCTTTTAAGCACTGGTATAGGTGTGCTATCGATAGGTGTGACATACTGAGGGGTGTGATATACTTATACTTTCTAACATAGAAAGTGTATTATAGTGCATTTGTATTGTGCAGCAGTTGTGTGTGGTTCTGCTGACATACTGCAATTAGATAGCAGGACAAACGCTATTGGAATAACTAATTCCAACTGGTGTGATATACCTGTTGCCCCCCCAAAAAACTGATTGAGGGGTGTAATATGCCCATAATATACCTTCTAACATATAAAGTATATTATAGTGCATTTGTATTGTGCAGCAGTTGTGTGTGGTTCTGCTGAGATACTGAAGCTAGATAGTAGATTTGTAAGGCAGCTCTCACCTGCAATGGTAGAATCACCTGAGGTGCACGGATGCCGCCCCTGGATGCGGTAAAATCCAAAATAAGAACGAGAAAAATCCGTCTCTCTCCAGATGAATTAAATTAACTTTATTCCAGCGAAGTAAAATCCGTACAGGTGTACATGAAACAATCTACGCGTTTCAGACCTCTGAGAAATATGGGTCCTTCCTCATGACAAACATGTTTGTCATGAAGAAGGACCTATATTTCTCAGAGGTCTGAAACGCGTAGATTGTTTCATGTACACTTGTACGGATTTTACTTCGCTGGAATAAAGTTAATTTAATTCATCTGGAGAGAGCCGGATTTTTCTCTTTCTTATTTTGAAGCTAGATAGTGGGACAAACGCTATTGGAATAACTAATTCCAACTGGTGTGATATACCTGTTGCCACCAAAAAAAGATGATTGAGGAGTGTAATATGCCCATAATATACCTTCTAACATAGAAAGTATATTATAGTGCATTTGTATTGTGCAGCAGTTGTGTGCGGTTCTGCTGATATACTGCAGCTAGATAGAGGGACAAACACTATTGGAATAACTAATTGCAACTGGTGTGATATACCTGTTGCCCAAAAGAAAAAACTGATTGAGGGGTGTAATATGCCCATAATATACCTTCTAACATAGAAAGTATATTATAGTGCATTTGTATTGTTCAGCAGTTGTGTATGGTACTGCTGATATACTGCAGCTAGATAGAGGGACAAACACTATTGGAATAACTAATTGCAACTAGTGTGATATACCTGTTGCCCAAAAGAAAAAACTGATTGAGGGGTGTAATATGCCCATAATATACCTTCTAACATAGAAAGTATATTATAGTGCATTTGTATTATTCAGCAGTTGTGTATGGTACTGCTGAGATACTGCAGCTAGATAGAGGGACAAACGCTATTGGAATAACTATTTTCAACTGGTGTGATATACCTGTTGCCCCCCCAAAAAACTGATTGAGGGGTGTAATATGCCATAGAAAGTATATTATAGTGCATTTGTATGCGTATAATATAACTTCTAACATAGAAACTTAATTATAGTGCATTTGTATTGTGCATGAGTTGTGTCCGGTTCTGCTGAGATACCGCAGCTAGATAGAGTGACAAACGCTATTTGAATAACTTATTGCAACTGGTGTAATATACCTGTTGCCCCCCCCCCCCCCAAAGAAAATACTGATTGAGGTGTGTAATATGCCATAGAAAGTATATTATAGTGCATTTGTATTGTGCAGCAGTTGTGTGTGTTTCTGCTGAGATACTGCAGCTAGATAGAGGGAAACGCTATTGGAATAACTAATTGCAACTGGTGTGATATAACTGTTGCTCCCCAAAAAAACTGATTGAGGAGTGTGATATGCCTATAATATACCTTCTAACATAGAAAGTATATTATAATGCATTTGCATTGTGCAGCAGTTGTGTGTGGTTCTGCTGAGATACCACAGCTAGATAGAGGCACGAACGCTATTGGAATAACTAATTGCAATTAGTGTGATATACCTGTTGCCCCCCAAAAAAATACTGATTGAGGGGTGTAATATGCCATAGAAAGTATATTATATTGCATTTGTATTGTGCAGCAGTTGTGTGTGTTCTGCTGAGATACTGCAGCTAGATAGAGGGACAAACGCTATTGGAATAACTAATTGCAACTGGTGTGATATTACTGTTTCTCAAAAAAAAAACTGATTGAGGGGTGTGATATACCTATAATATACTTTCTAACATAGAAAGTATATTATAGTGCATTTGTATTGTGCAGCAGTTGTGTGTGGTTCTGCTGAGATACTGCAGCTAGATAGAGGGACAAAGGCTATTGGAATAACTAATTGCAACTGGTGTGATATTACTGTTTCTCAAAAAAAAAAACTGATTGAGGGGTGTGATATACCTATAATATACTTTCTAACATAGAAAGTATATTATTGTGCATTTGTATTGTGCAGCAGTTGTGTGCGGTTCTGCTGAGATACTGCAGCTAGATAGAGGGACAAACGCTATTGGAATAATTAATTGCAACTGGTGTGATATACCAGCAATTGAGGGGTGTGATACACCAGCTTCCACAAAATATTGAATCAGGGGTGTGATAAACCGGCATCCACAAAATATTGATTGAAGACTGCGATACAACAGATTCCACCAAATATTAATTAAGGGGTTTGATATACCAGCTTCCAGAAAATACTCATTAAGGGGTTCTATATTCCTGTTTCCATAAAATACTGATAGAGGGGATTGATATATCGGGTTCCACCAAATATTGATTTAGGCCTGCGATACAACAGCTTCCACCAAATATTGATTATGGGGTTTGATACACCAGCTTCCAGCAAATACTCG
This sequence comes from Bufo gargarizans, assembly GCF_014858855.1. Lineage (NCBI taxonomy): Eukaryota > Metazoa > Chordata > Amphibia > Anura > Bufonidae > Bufo > Bufo gargarizans. The sequence continues at coordinate 235,471,853 of NC_058083.1, forward strand.
TTAAGGGGTTCTATATTCTTAGTTCCACAAAATACTGATACAGAGGATTGATATACCGGTTTCCACCATATATAGATTGAGGCCTGCGATACAGCGGCTGCCACAAAATATTGATTAAGGGGTTTGATATACCAGCTTTCAGCAAATACTCATTAAGGGGTTCTATATACCTGGTTCCACAAAATACTGATAAAGGGAATTGATATGCCGGCTTCCACCAAATTTAGATTGAGGCCCGCGATACACCGGCTTCCACCAAATATTTACTAAGGCATTTGATATACCGGCTTCCACCAATTATTGATAGAGGCCTGCGATATACCTGCTTCCCGGAGCCTAAGTAAAAAGTTGGAGAAGGTGCGTGCGATTACGTCAAAGGATGCACCATTGTTGGTGGAGTGGCTCACTCAGCCTTCCGATTCTGCACCCTCCTCATCCTCTGTATCTGCACCATCCTCACTCTCTTCTTTGTGCACCCCCAAAGACACCACCACTACCATAGCCCCTCCACTCGAGTCAGAGAAATTATTTTCCCATCCATTTCCAAACCTTACCAATGCACAGCCATTCTTGGCATCGGATCAGGAGCAGGAGGTAGCAACGGCCGCCACCCAGCGGTTTGTCGACAGTACTCAGATCAGCCCAAGGATGGAGGTCTCCGCTGTTGCTGCCTATTCCAACATCTCTAATGTCAGTGGTGGTGAAGGTGACAATAATGACGTGTCAATGGATGTCACATGGGTGCCCACAAGAGACCTGACCCTACTTCTCCTCCATCCTCCGTCTCCTCCTCAGCTGACTTCTCCTTTTCCACGGCTACCGCCTCTTCTGCTGCAACCCCCAAGCACTCCAGAACCTATTCGATGTGCCAGATGAGACTTTGCCATGCTGTGCTGCGGCTGTTGTGCCTGGAAGACAAGAGCCACATCGGTCCTGCACTGCTTTCAACTCTGCGGTCACAAGCCTATCAGTGGCTAACCCTGCTCAATTTGATGGTTGGTAAACTGGTGTGCGACAACGGTGCCAATTTGCTGAGCGTGCTGAAACAGGGCAAAATGACACACGTGCCATGTATGGCACTCTTCCTGAACTTAGCTGTGCAGCGATTCGTTGCCAAATACCCCGGGGTCCAGGACATATTGCAGCAGGCCAGGAAACTTTTTAGAAGATCTTACATGGCCATGGCTCGCCTTGCTGATGATCAGCGGCGACACCACCTGTCCGCCAGAGGTCTGATTTGTGACAGCCCGACGCGCTGTAACTCCACCTTGTATATGCTTGATAGGCAATGTGCCCTTAACGACTACCTGTACGAACTCTGCAGCAGGACAGGTTCTGGGGAGCTTGTTTTTTTTTCACCATGCCAGTGGCTGCTTATGCACGATGCATGCAGACTTCTGCGGCCAATTGATGAGATCACCAAACTGGTCAGTCACTGCCATGGCGCCATCAGTGACATCGTACCTTACGCCTTCTTTCTGGAGCGTGCATTGCATCGTGTCATTGATCAAGCCATCAAAGAGCAGGAGCTTGAAGATGAGGAAGTCGCAATGCTGAATGAATTCCCAGGAGGGGCTACTCCATCTGAGACAAGTCAGCAAGAGTCTGAAGAGGAGTCAGAGGAGGATGGTGGCTTGGGGAAGGAGGAGGAGCAAGAAGAGCAGGCTTTAAACTTTTTGGGGATCCCTGGTGTTGTTCGTGGCTGGGGGAGGAGACCGAGGATGACATTCTCCTGGGCAATGAGCAGGAGCCAGGGTGCTCCACGGCTTCCAATTTAGTGAAAATTCTCCAGTGTTTAAAGAGCGACACCCGTATAAAAAGCATAAAGGGCAAGGACCAGTACTGGGTGGCAACATACTTAGATCTCCGGTACAAACACAAAATGGAGGATATGTTACCAGCATCACAGAGGGCTGTCAAAATGCAGCATTTCCAGGCCTTGCTGCGAGCGATACTGCATTCTGCTGTTGCGGGCGCTGGCAGAGGAATTTTCACCCACAGCAAAACAGGTGCAGGTACCAATCCTACTGCGCCTGCAAGAAAAGGGCGGTTTGAAGATCTGTTGGTCACTTCGGATATGACATCATTCTTGCATCCAACCCATCGACAGCTGCCCTCCGGATGCAGCCTCAGGGATTGCCTAGACCGACAGTTGTCCAACTACATTGGGTTAATGGCCGATGTGGACGCTCTGAGAAGTGAGGATTCCCTGGACTACTGGGTGTGCAGGCTTGACCTGTGGCCAGAACTGACACAATTTGCCATGGAACTCTTCACTTGCCCCTCGTCGAGTGTCCGGTCCGAAAGGACATTTAGCATAGCAGGGGGGATAGTGACCGATAAGCGCACTAGCCTAGGTCCCGACAGTGTGACCTACCTCACATTTCTAAAAATTAATGAGGCATGGATCTCTGAGGAAGTCAACACCTGTAACAACCACATTTACTTTAATTTCCTCATGCCAGCCCACACATATCCACCACCACAGAGAACAAAGAATGGTCCATGTTTTATGTAAATACAGCGGCATAAAAGGCCTTTTCTTCTGGTGAATGCCTAATGTTTGGGGCCTATACACCACTGGCCTGCAGTAAAATTGTTATCCAATGACCATCTAATATACCTCCAGCCACATAATTACTTGATCTTTTCTGTACGGTGAATGCCTAATTGTTGAGGTGTCGGAGGAATTCAACACCTATGATGACTACGTGTTATCAAATTTCACCTATTATCATTCGGGGTTTATTCAAGAGGGGGGATTTCGTTACCCATGTTTTCAATCCAATTTAAAATTTTTAGTTCTTTTAAACATATGTATTTGACATCTATGGACTACAGTAAAATCATTATCCAATGACCATCTAATATACCTCCAGCCACATAATCACTTGATCTTTTCTGTCCGGTGAATGCCAAATGTTTGGGGACTGTACTCCACTGGCCTGCAGTAAAATTGTTATCCACTGACTGTCTAATATACCTCCAGCCACATAATCACTTGATCTTTTGTGTTCGGTGAATGCCTAGTGTTTGGGGCCAGTACTCCACTGGCCTGCAGTAGAATTGATATCCAATGACTGTCTAATATACCTCCAGCCACATAATCACTTGATCTTTTCTGTACGGTAAATGCATAATTTTTGGGGCCTGTAATCTAACTGGCCAACAGTAAAATTGTTATACGTGACCGCCTAATGTACCTCCAGCCACATAATCACTTGTTCTTTCCTGTATGGTGAATGCCTAATGTTTGGGGCCTGTACTCCACTGGCCTGCAGTAAAATTGTTATCCAATGACCATCTAATATATCCCCTGCCACATAATCACTTGATCTTTTCTGTCCAGTAAATGCCTAATGTTTAGGGCCTGTACTCCAGTGGGCTACAGTAAAATTTTTATCCATTGACTGCATAATATACCTCGAGCGACATAATCACTTCTTCTTTTATGTCAGATGAATGGCTAATTTTTAGGGCCCGTACTCCCGTGGCCTAAAATAAAAATAAAAATTTGGCTCCAGCAGGGCACAGTTTTGAGAATTTCCCTTTAATACACATAAAAATGGCCCCTGATTAAAATACATAATTTTGGGGGGAATTTTTGTCATTGATCCCACTCTAGTATGTCACTGTCCATGTTGTGGGACTATTTGTGCACTTCTAGTAAGTATTTATTGGCTGCAAATATGACCTGAAGGTTTTCCAGGTTCACCTGACATTAAAGTGAATGGGGCCCGCAGTGAACTTGCGGTTCGCAAACATTTGATCACGTTCGCAAGATCGTACGATCGCGTTTGCGAACCATCCCGACCAATGTTCGTTCATCATTACTAATCAACAAGGCAAGACTAGATGATACCCAAACCCAGATTCATATGCAAGGCAACTATCAGACCACATTTTCTTGTAACTAATTCAGAAAACCAGATGACTCATTCACTCTATTCATTGTAGGGTTTTGCTCTGGTAGATAGGGTAAGTGGGCACAGTACAGAGGCAAAATTCAAGTTCTTAACTCAAAAGGTCAGTGTTTATTCACATTTGAGGCAATTGCACAAAACAGCACGTAACTTTGCAGTCTTGGTGTTAATTCATACACAATGAAAAGTTCATATAACACAAGTCACCCTGCTGGAAGTTCTTTTACCAACAAACGAAGTGTGAACGAATTTCAAAATATGAAATTCGCTCATCTCTACTTATCATTAGGGATGAGCGAACTCGAACTGTATAGTTCGGGTTCGTACCGAATTTTGGGGTGTCCGTGACACGGACCCGAACCCGGACATTTTCGTAAAAGTCCGGGTTCGGGTTCGGTGTTCGTCGCTTTCTTCGCGCTTTTGTGACGCTTTCTTGGCGCTTTTTGAAAGGCTGCAAAGCAGCCAATCAACAAGCGTCATACTACTTGCCCCAAGAGGCCATCACAGCCATGCCTACTATTGGCATGGCTGTGATTGGCCAGAGCACCATGTGACCCAGCCTCTATTTAAGCTGGAGTCACATAGCGCCGCCCGTCACTCTGCTCTGATTAGCGTAGGGAGAGGTTGCGGCTGCGACAGTAGGGCGAGATTAGGCAGATTAACTCCTCCAAAGGACTTGATTAACTGATCGATCTGCAGCTGTGGATCATTGAGCTGCTGATCCTCAATTGCTCACTGTTTTTAGGCTGCACAGACCGTTTGTCAGTCTCATTTTTCTGGGGTGATCGGCGGCCATTTTGTGTCTTGTGGTGCGCCAGCACAAGCTGCGACCAAGTGCATTTAACCCTCAATGGTGTGGTTGTTTTTTGGCTAAAGCCTACATCAGGGTGAAGCTGTGACACCAAGTGCATTTAACCAGCAATAGTCTGTTCATTTTTTGGCCATATACAAAATCAGGGGCAAGCTGCGCCTGTCACCAAGTGCATTTAACCCTCAATGGTGTGGTTGTTTTTTGGCTAAAGCCTACATCAGGGTGAAGCTGTCACACCAAGTGCATTTAACCAGCAATAGTCTGTTCATTTTTTGGCCATATACAAAATCAGGGGCAAGCTGCGCCTGTCACCAAGTGCATTTAACCCTCAATGGTGTGGTTGTTTTTTGGCTAAAGCCTACATCAGGGTGAAGCTGTCACACCAAGTGCATTTAACCAGCAATAGTCTGTTCATTTTTTGGCCATATACAAAATCAGGGGCAAGCTGCGCCTGTCACCAAGTGCATTTAACCCTCAATGGTGTGGTTGTTTTTTGGCTAAAGCCTACATCAGGGTGAAGCTGTCACACCAAGTGCATTTAACCAGCAATAGTCTGTTCATTTTTTGGCCATATCCCAGTCTAATTCTGTCACTAAATCCATACCGGTCACCCAGCGCCTAAATACTAGGCCTCAAATTTATATCCAGCTAAATCTGTCCCTAGTGCTGTAGCTGGGCGAGTTATTTAGTGTCCGTTCAAGCACATTTCTTGTTCTGGGTTGAAATACAATTCCCAATTTAGCAATTTCATAATTTAGTGGTTCCTGCTATATCAGAGCTCTTTGAAATCTATCCCAAAAAGGGTATATAATATTGAAGGTGCACATAGGGTCATTCAGAGTAACTTCACACACACCCGCTACTGTGTATTTCCAAGTCTAATTCTGTCACTAAATCCATACCGGTGACCCAGCGCCTAAATACTAGGCCTCAAATTTAATTCCCTCTAAATCTCTCGTTACCCACCGCTGTACTGTTGTTGCTGGGCAAGATATTTAGTGTCCGTCAAAGCACATTTTTTGTTCTGGGTTGAAGTACAATTCCCAATTTAGCAATTTCATAATTTAGTGGTTTCTGCTATATCAGAGCTATTTGAAATCTATCCCAAAAAGGGTATATAATATTGAAGGTGCACATAGGGTCATTCAGAATAACTTCACACACACCCGCTACTGTGTATTTCCAAGTCTAATTCTGTCACTAAACCCATACCTGTCACCCAGCGCCTAAATACTAGGCCTCAAATTTAAATCCCTCTAAATCTCTCGTTACCGTTGTCCTGTTGTAGCTGGGAAAGTTATTTAGTGCCCGTCAAAGCACATTTTTTGTTCTGGGTTGAAGTACAATTCCCAATTTAGCAATTTCATAATTTAGTGGTTCCTGCTATATCAGAGCTATTTGAAATCTATCCCAAAAGGGTATATAATATTGAAGGTGCACATAGGGTCATTCAGAATAACTTCACACACACCCGCTACTGTGTATTTCCAAGTCTAATTCTGTCACTAAATCCATACCGGTGACCCAGCGCCTAAATACTAGGCCTCAAATTTAATTCCCTCTAAATCTCTCGTTACCCACCGGTGTACTGTTGTTGCTGGGCAAGATATTTAGTGTCCGTCAAAGCACATTTTTTGTTCTGGGTTGAAGTACAATTCCCAATTTAGCAATTTCATAATTTAGTGGTTTCTGCTATATCAGAGCTATTTGAAATCTATCCCTAAAAGGGTATATAATATTGAAGGTGCACATAGGGTCATTCAGAATAACTTCACACACACCCGCTACTGTGTATTTCCAAGTCTAATTCTGTCACTAAACCCATACCTGTCACCCAGCGCCTAAATACTAGGCCTCAAATTTAAATCCCTCTAAATCTCTCGTTACCGTTGTCCTGTTGTAGCTGGGAAAGTTATTTAGTGCCCGTCAAAGCACATTTTTTGTTCTGGGTTGAAGTACAATTCCCAATTTAGCAATTTCATAATTTAGTGGTTCCTGCTATATCAGAGCTATTTGAAATCTATCCCAAAAAGGGTATATAATATTGAAGGTGCACATAGGGTCATTCAGAATAACTTCACACACACCCGCTACTGTGTATTTCCAAGTCTAATTCTGTCACTAAATCCATACCGGTGACCCAGCGCCTAAATACTAGGCCTCAAATTTAATTCCCTCTAAATCTCTCGTTACCCACCGCTGTACTGTTGTTGCTGGGCAAGATATTTAGTGTCCGTCAAAGCACATTTTTTGTTCTGGGTTGAAGTACAATTCCCAATTTAGCAATTTCATAATTTAGTGGTTTCTGCTATATCAGAGCTATTTGAAATCTATCCCTAAAAGGGTATATAATATTGAAGGTGCACATAGGGTCATTCAGAATAACTTCACACACACCCGCTACTGTGTATTTCCAAGTCTAATTCTGTCACTAAACCCATACCTGTCACCCAGCGCCTAAATACTAGGCCTCAAATTTATATCCAGCTAAATCTCGTCCCTAGTGCTGTAGCTGGGCGAGTTATTTAGTGTCCGTCAAGCACATTTCTTGTTCTGGGTTGAAGTACAATTCCCAATTTAGCAATTTCATAATTTAGTGGTTCCTGCTATATCAGAGCTATTTGAAATCTATCCCAAAAAGGGTATATAATATTGAAGGTGCACATAGGGTCATTCAGAATAACTTCACACACACCCGCTACTGTGTATTTCCAAGTCTAATTCTGTCACTAAATCCATACCGGTGACCCAGCGCCTAAATACTAGGCCTCAAATTTAATTCCCTCTAAATCTCTCGTTACCCACCGCTGTACTGTTGTTGCTGGGCAAGATATTTAGTGTCCGTCAAAGCACATTTTTTGTTCTGGGTTGAAGTACAATTCCCAATTTAGCAATTTCATAATTTAGTGGTTTCTGCTATATCAGAGCTATTTGAAATCTATCCCTAAAAGGGTATATAATATTGAAGGTGCACATAGGGTCATTCAGAATAACTTCACACACACCCGCTACTGTGTATTTCCAAGTCTAATTCTGTCACTAAATCCCATACCGGTGCACCCAGCGCCTAAATACTAGGCCTCAAATTTAATCCCTCTAAATCTCTCGTTACCACCGCTGTACTGTTGTAGCTGGGCAAGATATTTAGTGTCCGTCAAAGCACATTTTTTGTTCTGGGTTGAAGTACAATTCCCAATTTAGCAATTTCATAATTTAGTGGTTTCCTGCTATATCAGAGCTATTTGAAATCTATCCCTAAAAGGGTATATAATATTGAAGGTGCACATAGGGTCATTCAGAATAACTTCACACACACCCGCTACTGTGTATTTCCAAGTCTAATTCTGTCACTAAATCCATACCGGTGACCCAGCGCCTAAATACTAGGCCTCAAATTTAATCCCTCTAAATCTCTCGTTACCCACCGCTGTACTGTTGTTGCTGGGCAAGATATTTAGTGTCCGTCAAAGCACATTTTTTGTTCTGGGTTGAAGTACAATTCCCAATTTAGCAATTTCATAATTTAGTGGTTTCTGCTATATCAGAGCTATTTGAAATCTATCCCTAAAAGGGTATATAATATTGAAGGTGCACATAGGGTCATTCAGAATAACTTCACACACACGCTTCTGTGCATTTCCAAGTCTAATTCTGTCACTAAATCCATACCGGTCACCCAGCGCCTAAATACTAGGCCTCAAATTTATATCCCGCTGAATTTGAATACAATACATTGGGCCAAATAATATATTTGTTGTTGTGGTGAACCATAACAATGAGAAAAACATCTAGTAAGGGACGCGGACGTGGACATGGTCGTGGTGGTGTTAGTGGACCCTCTGGTGCTGGGAGAGGACGTGGCCGTTCTGCCACATCCACACGTCCTAGTGTACCAACTACCTCAGGTCCCAGTAGCCGCCAGAATTTACAGCGATATATGGTGGGGCCCAATGCCGTTCTAAGGATGGTAAGGCCTGAGCAGGTACAGGCATTAGTCAATTGGGTGGCCGACAGTGGATCCAGCACGTTCACATTATCTCCCACCCAGTCTTCTGCAGAAAGCGCACAGATGGCGCCTGAAAACCAACCCCATCAGTCTGTCACATCACCCCCATGCATACCAGGGAAACTGTCTCAGCCTCAAGTTATGCAGCAGTCTCTTATGCTGTTTGAAGACTCCGCTGGCAGGGTTTCCCAAGGGCATCCACCTAGCCCTTCCCCAGCGGTGAAAGACATAGAATGCACTGACGCACAACCACTTATGTTTCCTGATGATGAGGACATGGGAATACCACCTCAGCATGTCTCTGATGATGACGAAACACAGGTGCCAACTGCTGCGTCTTTCTGCAGTGTGCAGACTGAACAGGAGGTCAGGGATCAAGACTGGGTGGAAGACGATGCAGGGGACGATGAGGTCCTAGACCCCACATGGAATGAAGGTCGTGCCACTGACTTTCACAGTTCGGAGGAAGAGGCAGTGGTGAGACCGAGCCAACAGCGTAGCAAAAGAGGGAGCAGTGGGCAAAAGCAGAACACCCGCCGCCAAGAGACTCCGCCTGCTACTGACCGCCGCCATCTGGGACCGAGCACCCCAAAGGCAGCTTCAAGGAGTTCCCTGGCATGGCACTTCTTCAAACAATGTGCTGACGACAAGACCCGAGTGGTTTGCACGCTGTGCCATCAGAGCCTGAAGCGAGGCATTAACGTTCTGAACCTGAGCACAACCTGCATGACCAGGCACCTGCATGCAAAGCATGAACTGCAGTGGAGTAAACACCTTAAAACCAAGGAAGTCACTCAGGCTCCCCCTGCTACCTCTTCTGCTGCTGCCGCCTCGGCCTATTCTGCTGCTGCCGCCTCGGCCTCTTCCTCCGCCTCTGGAGGAACGTTGGCACCTGCCGCCCAGCAAACAGGGGATGTACCACCAACACCACCACCACCACCTCCGTCACCAAGCGTCTCAACCATGTCACACGCCAGCGTTCAGCTCTCCATCTCACAAACATTTGATAGAAAGCGTAAATTCCCACCTAGCCACCCTCGATCCCTGGCCCTGAATGCCAGCATTTCTAAACTACTGGCCTATGAAATGCTGTCATTTAGGCTGGTGGACACAGACAGCTTCAAACAGCTCATGTCGCTTGCTGTCCCACAGTATGTTGTTCCCAGCCGGCACTACTTCTCCAAGAGAGCCGTGCCTTCCCTGCACAACCAAGTATCCGATAAAATCAAGTGTGCACTGCGCAACGCCATCTGTAGCAAGGTCCACCTAACCACAGATACGTGGACCAGTAAGCACGGCCAGGGACGCTATATCTCCCTAACTGCACACTGGGTAAATGTAGTGGCAGCTGGGCCCCAGGCGGAGAGCTGTTTGGCGCACGTCCTGCCGCCGCCAAGGATCGCAGGGCAACATTCTTTGCCTCCTGTTGCCACCTCCTCCTTCTCGGCTTCCTCCTCCTCTTCTTCCACCTGCTCATCCAGTCAGCCACACACCTTCACCACCAACTTCAGCACAGCCCGGGGTAAACGTCAGCAGGCCATTCTGAAACTCATATGTTTGGGGGACAGGCCCCACACCGCACAGGAGTTGTGGCGGGGTATTGAACAACAGACCGACGAGTGGTTGCTGCCGGTGAGCCTCAAGCCCGGCCTGGTGGTGTGTGATAATGGGCGAAATCTCGTTGCAGCTCTGGGACTAGCCAATTTGACGCACATCCCTTGCTTGGCGCATGTGCTGAATTTGGTGGTGCAGAAGTTCATTCACAACTACCCCGACATGTCAGAGCTGCTGCATAAAGTGCGGGCCGTCTGTTCGCGCTTCCGGCGTTCACATCCTGCCGCTGCTCGCCTGTCTGCGCTACAGCGTAACTTCGGCCTTCCCGCTCACCGCCTCATATGCGACGTGCCCACCAGGTGGAACTCCACCTTGCACATGCTGGACAGACTGTGCGAGCAGCAGCAGGCCATAGTGGAGTTTCAGCTGCAGCACGCACGGGTCAGTCGCACTACAGAACAGCACCACTTCACCACCAATGACTGGGCCTCCATGCGAGACCTGTGTGCCCTGTTGCGCTGTTTCGAGTACTCCACCAACATGGCCAGTGGCGATGACACCGTTATCAGCGTTACAATACCACTTCTATGTCTCCTTGAGAAAACACTTAGGGCGATGATGGAACAGGAGGTGGCCCAGGAGGAGGAGGAGGAGGATGAGGAAGAGGGGTCATTTTTAGCACTTTCAGGCCAGTCTCTTCGAAGTGACTCAGAGGGAGGTTTTTTGCAACAGCAGAGGCCAGGTACAAATGTGGCCAGCCAGGGCCCACTACTGGAGGACGAGGAGGACGAGGATGAGGAGGAGGTGGAGGAGGATGAGGATGAAGCATGGTCACAGCGGGGTGGCACCCAACGCAGCTCGGGTCCATCACTGGTGCGTGGCTGGGGGGAAAGGCAGGACGATGACGATACGCCTCCCACAGAGGACAGCTTGTCCTTACCCCTGGGCAGCCTGGCACACATGAGCGACTACATGCTGCAGTGCCTGCGCAACGACAGCAGAGTTGCCCACATTTTAACCTGTGCGGACTACTGGGTTGCCACCCTGCTGGATCCACGCTACAAAGACAATGTGCCCACCTTACTTCCTGCACTGGAGCGTGATAGGAAGATGCGCGAGTACAAGCGCACGTTGGTAGACGCGCTACTGAGAGCATTCCCAAATGTCACAGGGGAACAAGTGGAAGCCCAAGGCCAAGGCAGAGGAGGAGCAAGAGGTCGCCAAGGCAGCTGTGTCACGGCCAGCTCCTCTGAGGGCAGGGTTAGCATGGCAGAGATGTGGAAAACTTTTGTCAACACGCCACAGCTAACTGCACCACCACCTGATACGCAACGTGTTAGCAGGAGGCAACATTTCACTAACATGGTGGAACAGTACGTGTGCACACCCCTCCACGTACTGACTGATGGTTCGGCCCCATTCAACTTCTGGGTCTCTAAATTGTCCACGTGGCCAGAGCTAGCCTTTTATGCCTTGGAGGTGCTGGCCTGCCCGGCAGCCAGCGTTTTGTCTGAACGTGTATTCAGCACGGCAGGGGGCGTCATTACAGACAAACGCAGCCGCCTGTCTACAGCCAATGTGGACAAGCTGACGTTCATAAAAATGAACCAGGCATGGATCCCACAGGACCTGTCCGTCCCTTGTCCAGATTAGACATTAACTACCTCCCCATAACCATATATTATTGGACTCCAGGGCACTTCCTCATTCAATCCTATTTTTATTTTCATTTTACCATTATATTGCGATGCTACCCAAAGTTGAATGAACCTCTCCTCTGCCTGTGTGCTAGGCCTAAATATATGCCAATGGACTGTTGCAGTGGTGGCTGACATGAAGCCTGATTCTCTGCTATGACATGCAGACTAATTCTCTGCTGACATGAAGCCAGATTGTCTGTTACGGGACCTCTCTCCTCTGCCTGGGTGCTGGGCCTAAATTTATGACCATGGACTGTTGCAGTGGTGGCTGACGTGAAGCCTGATTCTCTGCTATGACATGCAGACTGATTCTCTGCTGACATGAAGCCAGATCGTCTGTTACGGGACCTCTCTGCTCTGCCTGTGTGCTAGGCCTAAATATATGCCAATGGACTGTTGCAGTGGTGGGTGACGTGAAGCCTCATTCTCTGCTATGACATGCAGACTGATTCTCTGCTGACATGAAGCCAGATTGTCTGTTACGGGACCTCTCTGCTCTGCCTGTGTGCTAGGCCTAAATATATGCCAATGGACTGTTGCAGTGGTGGGTGACGTGAAGCCTCATTCTCTGCTATGACATGCAGACTGATTCTCTGCTGTCATGAAGCCAGATTGTCTGTTACGGGACCTCTCTGCTCTGCCTGTGTGCTAGGCCTAAATATATGCCAATGGACTGTTGCAGTGGTGGGTGACGTGAAGCCTCATTCTCTGCTATGACATGCAGACTGATTCTCTGCTGACATGAAGCCAGATTGTCTGTTACGGGACCTCTCTGCTCTGCCTGTGTGCTAGGCCTAAATATATGCCAATGGACTGTTGCAGTGGTGGGTGACGTGAAGCCTCATTCTCTGCTATGACATGCAGACTGATTCTCTGCTGTCATGAAGCCAGATTGTCTGTTACGGGACCTCTCTGCTCTGCCTGTGTGCTAGGCCTAAATATATGCCAATGGACTGTTGCAGTGGTGGGTGACGTGAAGCCTCATTCTCTGCTATGACATGCAGACTGATTCTCTGCTGACATGAAGCCAGATTGTCTGTTACGGGACCTCTCTGCTCTGCCTGTGTGCTAGGCCTAAATATATGCCAATGGACTGTTGCAGTGGTGGGTGACGTGAAGCCTCATTCTCTGCTATGACATGCAGACTGATTCTCTGCTGACATGAAGCCAGATCCTCTGTTACGGGAGCTCTCTCCTCTGCCTGGGTGCTGGGCCTAAATTTATGACAATTGACTGTTGCAGTGGTGGGTGACGTGAAGCCTGATTCTCTGCTATGATATGAAGACTGATTCTCTGCTGACATGAAGCCAGATTGTCTGTTACGGGACCTTTCTCCTCTGCCTGGGTTCTGGGCCTAAATTTATGAAAATTGACTCTTACAGTGGTGGGTGACGTGAAGCCTGATTCTAGGCTATGATATGAAGACTGATTCTCTGCTGACATGAAGCCAGATTGTCTGTTACGGGACCTTTCTCCTCTGCCTGGGTTCTGGGCCTAAATTTATGAAAATTGACTCTTACAGTGGTGGGTGACGTGAAGCCTGATTCTCTGCTATGATATGAAGACTGATTCTCTGCTGACATGAAGCCAGATTCTCTGTTACGGGACCTCTCTCCTCTGCCTGGGTGCTGGGCCTAAATTTATGACAATGGACTGTTGCAGTGGTGGCTGACGTGAAGCCTGATTCTCTGCTATGACATGCAGACTGATTCTCTGCTGTCATGAAGCCAGATTGTCTGTTACGGGACCTCTCTGCTCTGCCTGTGTGCTAGGCCTAAATATATGCCAATGGACTGTTGCAGTGGTGGCTGACGTGAAGCCTCATTCTCTGCTATGACATGCAGACTAATTCTCTGCTGACATGAAGCCAGATTGTCTGTTACGGGACCTCTCTCCTCTGCCTGGGTGCTGGGCCTAAATTTATGACAATGGACTGTTGCAGTGGTGGCTGACGTGAAGCCTGATTCTCTGCTATGACATGCAGACTAATTCTCTGCTGACATGAAGCCAGATTGTCTGTTACGGGACCTCTCTCCTCTGCCTGGGTGCTGGGCCTAAATATATGCCAATGGACTGTTGCAGTGGTGGCTGACGTGAAGCCTCATTCTCTGCTATGACATGCAGACTGATTCTCTGCTGACATGAAGCCAGATTCTCTGTTACGGGACCTCTCTCCTCTGCCTGTGTGTGCTGGGCCTAAATATCTGCCAATGGACTGTTGCAGTGGTGGCTGACGTGAAGCCTCATTCTCTGCTATGACATGCAGACTAATTCTCTGCTGTCATGAAGCCAGATTGTCTGTTACGGGACCTCTCTGCTCTGCCTGTGTGCTAGGCCTAAATATATGCCAATGGACTGTTGCAGTGGTGGGTGACGTGAAGCCTCATTCTCTGCTATGACATGCAGACTGATTCTCTGCTGACATGAAGCCAGATTGTCTGTTACGGGACCTCTCTGCTCTGCCTGTGTGCTAGGCCTAAATATATGCCAATGGACTGTTGCAGTGGTGGGTGACGTGAAGCCTCATTCTCTGCTATGACATGCAGACTGATTCTCTGCTGACATGAAGCCAGATTCTCTGTTACGGGACCTCTCTCCTCTGCCTGTGTGTGTGCTGGGCCTAAATATATGCCAATGGACTGTTGCAGTGGTGGCTGACGTGAAGCCTCATTCTCTGCTATGACATGCAGACTAATTCTCTGCTGACATGAAGACAGATTCTCTGTTACGGGACCTCCCTCCTCTGCCTGGGTGCTGGGCCTAAATATATGCCAATGGACTGTTGCAGTGGTGGCTGACGTGAAGCCTCATTCTCTGCTATGACATGCAGACTGATTCTCTGCTGACATGAAGCCAGATTCTCTGTTACGGGACCTCTCTCCTCTGCCTGTGTGTGTGCTGGGCCTAAATATATGCCAATGGACTGTTGCAGTGGTGGCTGACGTGAAGCCTCATTCTCTGCTATGACATGCAGACTGATTCTCTGCTGACATGAAGCCAGATTCTCTGTTACGGGACCTCTCTCCTCTGCCTGTGTGTGTGCTGGGCCTAAATATATGCCAATGGACTGTTGCAGTGGTGGCTGACGTGAAGCCTCATTCTCTGCTATGACATGCAGACTAATTCTCTGCTGACATGAAGACAGATTCTCTGTTACGGGACCTCCCTCCTCTGCCTGGGTGCTGGGCCTAAATATATGCCAATGGACTGTTGCAGTGGTGGCTGACGTGAAGCCTCATTCTCTGCTATGACATGCAGACTAATTCTCTGCTGACATGAAGACAGATTCTCTGTTACGGGACCTCTCTCCTCTGCCTGGGTGCCGGGGCCTAAATATCTGAGAATGGACTGTTCCAGTGGTGGGTGACGGGAAGCCAGATTCTCTGCTATGGAACCTCTCTCCAATTGATTTTGGTTAATTTTTATTTATTTAATTTTTATTTTAATTCATTTCCCTATCCACATTTGTTTGCAGGGGATTTACCTACATGTTGCTGCCTTTTGCAGCCCTCTAGCTCTTTCCTGGGCTGTTTTACAGCCTTTTTAGTGCCGAAAAGTTCGGGTCCCCATTGACTTCAATGGGGTTCGGGTTCGGGACGAAGTTCGGATCGGGTTCGGATCCCGAACCCGAACATTTCCGGGATGTTCGGCCGAACTTCTCGAACCCGAACATCCAGGTGTTCGCTCAACTCTACTTATCATTCATCTGCTTTTTGTTTTTTTACAATGTCATTTTTTTATTTCATTTTTACTTAATGCGATAATTTTTCTAGAAAATCTTACTAGTGTAATTGTAGCCATGTGTTTTTATTCAAAGACAAAACATTTTTAAGTCATGGTAACAAGCTAGAGAAACAGCTTTCATGATATGTATTCACTATGGTTACTTTTAAAGCAGATTAGTGTTCTGCCAGTAAAGTTGCTTTCCTTTGAGAAATCTTATGAAAACATTTGATTTATATTATACTTCATGTTTTGTAAAATGACCAGCATGTTCATTAAATATAACATGAGATTAGATAATCTTGTGCTTGACAGCTCTTCCTATGGGTTTTATTCAGGTTTTGAATTGTTTAAATAGGTATTTGTTGTACGTATATTGAGTACTACTTTCCCAAGAATAATCTAAAATGTACCCTAGCTATCATTGTGTTGCTTAATAGAAATAATTTATTTTACATTAAGGATGTTTAACCCTTTCTGGACCTCTGCTGTACATGTTCGGTCTTTAAAATTGGTGCCTGCTTGCGACCACAGAGGGCATTTTAGCTCCCAGGTTTCTGCTGTTTTAAACAGAAGACACCCAGAGACAATGTTTGTGATCAGTGTTACCATAATAACGGCTGATCGCAGACATTTAACCTCTCAGATGCCGCAATCAAATGTGACCATGGCACCTGAGAGATTAAAACCCGGAAGTGCTGTGCTTCTGCGATTGGAATAGCTCCCCCACACAATCATGGTAGCTATTCATTCACTGTGAAAGGCCTCAGCCTGCTGGAGGCTACCAGGCCTTTCACAGGTATATTCCAACTAGCCTTGCAGGTGGCAGCACTACATTGGAACATACTGAAGTTTCTATTTAGCAACGTGTTTAATTGCTAAACTGCCATATAGAAATTGCAATCTGACTTTTTTTATTTTTTTATGCTCATGCTATTAAAATATTAATATTTTTAAATCTCAAATGGAAGTGGCATACTGGAAAAATCTAGATAATTTTTTTCATTGAGTCACCTCCCAAATAAAATGGCATCAATAAAAACTACAGATTGTCCAGTAGAAAATGAGCCTCCACACATCTCCAAATATAACTATTAGGCCTCATGCACATGACCATAAACCGCAGATCCGCAAAAAACAGAAGCCGCCCGTGTGCCTTCCGCAATTTGAGGAACGGAACCGGCAGCCCATTGTAGACATGCCTATTCTTGTCCGCAAAACGGACAAGAATCGTACATGCTATATTTTTTTGTGGGGCCTTGGAATGGAGCAACAGATGCGGACAGCACACGGAGTGCTGTCCGCAACTTTTGCGGCCCCATTGAAGTGAATGGGTCTGCATCCGAGCAGCAAAAACTGCGGCTCAGATATGGACCATAACTACGGTCGTGTGCATGAGGCCTAAAAAGTTATGGGGGTTACAATATGGCACAGAGAATTATTTTTTTTTTCACAAAGTTTTTTATTTCCGTGTTAAAACACAATAAAAATGATATAAATGTGGTATTATTGTAATCGTACTGACCCAGAGAATGAAGCACATGGGTTAGTTTTACTACATAGGAAACGCCATAAAAATAAAACCCATAAAAATCTATTTTTTCCAGCTTCCAACTACATTGTATACACTATTAAATGGGGCCATTAGAAGCGCCAGTGTTTTTCTTGGACCTTCTACCTGCGCAAGAATATAAAACATGTTTATTGCTGTATTAGTTGATGCATTTCATTTTACAGACATAGCACTTACGATGTATTCTTTACATCATAAGGATTCCATTTGTTAGGAATCATATTTATGGTCATCACTTTGGAATTTGTTATTACATGTGAACTTCAGTGAACAAAGTTTATTATTGTTCCATCAGACATCAGTCACATTTGCAATCTTCCCACCAATTGAAATTTCTAGCAGTGAAAAAAAATCTGCTCAAATACATATCTTTAGAGAGAAAAATAACAAGTAAGAAATAAAATACTATTATATCAAGAAATATATAAAAATAATTAGAGATGAGCCAATTTTATATTTTGAAATTCGTTCACGCCTCGTTTACTGGTAAAAGGTGAATTGCGTTATGGATTCCGTTAGCACGGACCATAACGCAATTCTATAACGGAATGCCTTTAGAGGCATTCCATTATTCATTCCGTCATAATAGAAGTCTATGGGCTGCAAAATGGATCCGTTCCATTTCCGTTATGCAGGGGAGTTCTCTCCTGCATAACGGAAATGGAACGGATCCGTTTTGCAGCCGATAGACTTCTATTATGAAGGAATGAATAACGGACTGCCTCTAAAGGCATTCCGTTATGTATTCCATCATAGAATTGCGTTATGGTCCGTGGTAACGGAATCCATAACGCAGTTCACCTTTTACCAGTAAACGAGGCATGAACGAATTTCATAACCTGAAATTCGCTCATCTCTAAAAATAATTCATGTCAGAGATGCAACTTGATGCTTCTAGGCCCAAATACAAAATATGCAACAGGGGTCCCTAACCTACTATGTGCGATTCTTAATACTGGTGTTTCCTCATATAGTAGTGGAGGCTTCGGACCCCCTCAGACCCATGTCTAAACATGTGAAACATTTGGAAAGTGTTTTGCTATGATATTTATTTTTTGTGAGACTCTATCCTCTTTGGAGTTTTTAAGCATTTGCTTTTTGACTCTTGACTATTATATGTGTTGTTGCCTGATTATTTGCTTTAACTTTTCGAGCTCTATAATTCCTTAACTTTTGTTTGTTGATTTTGTATCACATTTTATGTCAAGTTTCTTCACCTTCTTTGTATATTATGCTGTGTATATATATATAGTATCTATTGTACTGTATATATTGATCCCCAGACGACCGTTCGTCGAAACATGCGTCAAGGCTGGCTTCATCCTGGCAAGATACAACTCATGGGTGAGTTACACCACTGTTTTTGTATTTTTTGACTGACTTATTCTATTAGAGTTTGTTGGGGTTCTAGCTTATTTTATTTATTTTACTGCATTCTTATGTGGCTAAATATCATGTCTGAGATGGCAGGTGACAGATGTGCTTCGCAGAGGGGAGGGAAAAGGAGTACCCTTCCACTAGGGAGAGGGAGGAGTGGTGACCCCTAGCTCACCTGGAACTGGCACCTGGCTGCCTTGACGTCTCTGTTAACCCCTACGCGATCACTTGCCTTGTCCCTGGCTTACCCTGAAATAAGCCCTAGGTAGTGAGTAGGGCAGTGGAAGCACTAGTGCTCACCACAAACACATAGGGTAAGAACAGGGAAAGGACAAACAACACAATAAACAATCCCCGAAGGGAGACAACAACAACAGGATAGAAGCAGAGATCTGACAGCACCAGTTCCAACAGCTCCACAGCAACAGTTGTCCCAACTGCACCTGAGGTCAGAATAGAAGATCTGGAAAGAAGGTCTATATCTGGCAACAATGAAAGCAGAAAGGCAGAATATATAGTTGCTGGGAGTGGCTGACAAAGAACAGCTGAAAGGAAAAGTTACAGATTCATAAATGGGACAAAAAGGATTGCAAATCTAAGCAGGAAAACCAGGACCAGAATCTATTCTCACCACTAGGTCATGGAGTAATCTCTTGAGACACCAAGCGTGTGGCCACCCGCTGCGACCTTCTGACCCTAGGCACAACAGGGTCAGCAATAAGTTGTGACACACTTTTGACACTATAGCTGTGGAGGTTATTTTGGCCATTGCTAATATATGCTAAATATATACACCAATACATTTTCCTTCTTAAATTTGTGACCTCAGTATTAGATTCACATGTCACAGCATCAACAATGAATCTATGTGTTATTTTTGTTTTGGCTGTTTAAGGACTCCATTGATCCTGATTTGTTACTTATATCATGTTATTATATCATTGATGCCAAGACTTCACATGTATGGTGTATTTCCCCAGTGATGACGCCTCTTTTCCTGTTCTCTCATTTTAAATCTGTGTCTTGTGATTTTTTTGAACCTTACTGATAAAATAAAGATTTTGCTACATTTGAGTTTGCGTGGCCTGATAGTTTATAGATTGTGCTTTTATATAGTGTGTAGCCACACTTGAGATCCTTTACACTGGTTAGACGAGCACTCCAAAATTGTTTGGAGTAATGTTACCCTATATATTATGAGTGTCTCTACTGCATGAGTTTTCTTATACTGTACATACAGTCATGTGAAAAAATTAGGACACCCTTTGAAAGCATGTGGTTTTTTGTAACATTTTTAATAAAAGGTTATTTCATCTCCGTTTCAACAATACAGAGAGATTAAAGTAATCCGACTAAACAAAGAAAACTGAAGAAAAGTCTTTTCAAGATCTTCTGTAAATGTCATTCTACAAAAATGCCTATTCTAACTGAGGAAAAAGATAGGACACCCTTGCCCCTAATAGCGAGTGTTACCTCCTTTGGCTGAAATAACTGCAGTGAGACGGTTCTTGTAGCCATCTACCAGTCTTCGACATCGGTCTGAGGAAATTTTACCCCACTCCTCAATGCAGAACTTTTTCAGCTGTGAGATGTTTGAGGGGTTTCTTGCACGTACAGCCCTTTTCAAGTCACCCCACAGCATCTCAATGGGATTCAAATCTGGACTTTGACTTGGCCATTCCAGGACTCTCCATTTCTTCTTTTTCAGCCAATCTTTGGTTGATTTACTAGTATGTTTTGGGTCATTGTCATGTTGCATGGTCCAGTTCCGCTTCAGCTTTAATTTTCTGACTGATGGTCTCACATGTTCTTCAAGCACCTTCTGATACACAGTAGAATTCATCGTGGATTCTATGATGGTGAGCTGACCAGGTCCTGCTGCAGCAAAGCAGCCCCAAACCATGACACTTCCACCTCCATGCTTCACAGTTGGTATGAGGTTCTTTTCTTGGAATGCTGTGTTTGGTTTACGCCAAACATGTCCTCGGCTGTTGTGTCCAAATAATTCAATTTTGGACTCATCTGTCCAAAGAACATTATTCCAGAAGTCCTGGTCTTTGTCAACTTTATCTCTGGCAAATGTCAGTCTGGCCTCGATGTTTCTCTTGGAAAGCAAAGGTTTCCTCCTTGCACACCTCCCATGCAAGTTAAACTTGTACAGTCTCTTTCTGATTGTAGAGGCATGTACTTCTACATCAACAGTAGCCAGAGCCTGCTGTAGTTCTCGAGATGACACTTTAGGGTTTTTGGAGACCTCTTTTAGCATCTTGCGGTCTGCTCTTGGGGTGAACTTGCTGGGGCGACCAGTCCTGGGCATGTTGGCAGTTGTTTTGAAAGCCCTCCACTTGTAGACTATCTTCCGGACAGTGGAATGGCTGATTTCAAAATCTTTTGAGATCTTTTTAAATCCCTTCCCAGACTCATAGGCTGCTACAATCTTTTTTCTGAAGTCCTCTGACAGCTCTTTTGCTCTCACCATGGTGCTCACTCTCACTTCAACAGTCAGGAGCACACCAAACTAAATGTCTGAGGTTTAAATAGGGCAAGCCTCATTCAACATGCAGAGTAACGATCTACTAATTATGTGCACCTGGTGTGATATACCTGTGTGAGATCTGAGCCAATTTAAGAGGGAATACATGTGAGGGTGTCCTATCTTTTTCCTCAGTTAGAATAGGCATTTTTGTAGAATGACATTTACAGAAGATCTTGAAAAGACTTTTCTTCAGTTTTCTTTGTTTAGTTGGATTACTTTAATCTCTCTGTATTGTTGAAACGGAGATGAAATAACCTTTTATTAAAAATGTTACAAAAAACCACATGCTTTCAAAGGGTGTCCTAATTTTTTCACATGACTGTATGCCTGCAGTTACAGGAGATCTTTAAAGCAAACCTGTCAACATAAATAATGCAATCCAATCTACCAACAGCATGTTATACAGCAGGTGGAGCTGAGCAGATTTATGTATAGTTTCCTGCCAAAAATTCTGCAATCAGAGATTAGCGAATCAATTCTGGATGATTTGAATTCAGCTTGAATTTCCCCAAAATTAGGATTCCAGACAAATTCAAATCACTTGCAATTAGATTTGGAGGAATCCCTCAAAATGGTGGCCACCATTTTACAAGTCGGAAGAGAGAAAAGAAGGCATCTGACAGTAAATAGGATCATGTTTTCATTTAAAAATAAAATCTTACAGTGCAGTGTATTATTAAACATTCTGTTTGTTACTACCTGCCGCCACTCACTTACCCATATCAATATACGCTGTTGTCACGTTGACATTACTAATGCTGTCTTGGCTTTAAACAGCTTAAAATAAGTTGGATAGAGTCCTAGAAGACCACAGAGTCTCATGCATGACTTTTTTCAGGACCATTGGAGCAGTTTTCATTCGGGTCGATTTTATTCATATTTGGATTGAATCTACTGACCGTTTCGGACCCGAATCAGACCTGAAACTAATTTCAAGAAATTGTGATTCTAGTAGTTATGGGGTAGTATTATCAATGTCTTAGAGCTATCTCTGTATGCACAAATCACTGATAGGACAGTTCAAACAACTCTTAAACTGCATTTACACAAGCCAATAATTGTCCATATTATCGGGAACGACCATTTCTGTGAACGGTCATTGCCGACAATCTGAACGTCTAAATGTGCAGCTGATCACTAGATGGACAAGCAAAATGCTAGTTTATCAGGTGATCCTGTTGTTCATGTAGGCACCACCAATCATAGTTTCTGGGCAGCAGATCGTGTGATCTAAACAGCGATCTGCTGCTCAGAAACTATGATTCTGTATGAAGATGAGGGATATTAATAGCGATCCTCTGTCCTCATACAGTGAAGGAGATTGCTGCATGTAAATGTGTGATCTCCTTCACTGAGTAAGCAGCTGACTGTTGGGAAGGAACAATACCATCCCGACAATTGGCTGCAGAATCGTCTTGTGTAAATCCACTTTCAAGCTAAAATTAACAATAGATTTAAACCTATATATCAATCGGCTCAGGTCCTCTTGCTCTCAGTTGGGTTTTAAACTTGGCTCCCACTCAGGAGCTAAGCAGTCACCATTGACAGCCAGTAACCTGCTGAGATTACTTCATTCATGAACATTTAATCCCTTAGATGCCATCTTCAACTGCCACCACTGCATCTAAGGAGTAATTTATCGGAAGTGGGCTGCTCCCAGTGACCGAACAACTTCGTTTTTAGTCACTTTGCCTCCGAAACAATTGAATAAAAATTCATTGAAAAGTCATATATAGCTCAAAATAGTAGCAAGAAAAACTAGATTGTCTAGAAAAAAAATCTTAAAAATATATAAAAATGTATAGGTGTTAAGAATATGAGGATGCAAATAGTTTTCTTTTTTACTTAAAATAAAAAAAACATGAAAACATAAAATTTATATACATTTGGTTTCACTGTAATTGTGCTGACCTGCAGAATAAAAGTAATGTTATTTTTGCCATTCAATGAATGCTGTAAATACAAAACCCAGTTTTCAATTTTCACACATTAATAATTTTTAAAAACTTCCTAATATATTGTATGGAATATTCCATTTTGCCATTAAAAAATACTTTTTGCACAAAACCCCTCATACATGTTAGAAAAAAATAAAAATATATGCAAATTGGCTCAGGCTTTAAGGGGTAAAGGGAATATCCTCTAGATGCTACTGTATTTTAAAAACAGTGGATATAAAAAGTCTGCATACCCCTGTTAAAATGTCAGGTTTCTGTGATGTAAAAAAATGAGACAAAGATAAATCATTTCAGAACTTTTTCCACCTTTAATGTGACCTATAAACCACTCAATTGAAAAACAAACTGAAATCTTTTAGGTGGAGGGAAGAAAACAAATAAAACTAAAATAACGTGGTTGCATAATAATTGGGGGGTGTAGCTGTGTTCATAAATAAGCAATCACATTCAAAAGCATGTTAAATAGGAGTCAGCCTACACCTGCTATCATTTAAAGTGCCTCTGATTAACCCCAAATAAAGTTCAGCTGCTCTAGTTGGTATTTCCTGAAATTCACTTAGTCGCAAAAGCCATGGTCCACAGAGAGTTTCCAAAGCATCAGAGGGATCTCATTGTTAAAAGGTATCAGTCATGAGAAGGGCACAAAAGAATTTCCAAGGCATTAGATATACCATGGAACACAGTGAAGACAGTCATCATCAAGTGGAGAAAATATAGCACAACAGTGACATTACCAAGAACTGGACGTCCCTCCAAAATTGATGAAAAGAAGAGAAGAAAACTGGTCTGGGAGGCTACCAAGAGGCCTACAGCAACATTAAAGGAACTGCAGGAATATCTGGCAAGTACTGGCTGTGTCGTACATGTGACATGGGCTATGGGGTAGAGTGGCAAGACGCAAGCCTTTTTCTTACAAAGAAAAACATCCAAGCCAGGCTACATTTTGCAAAAACACATCTGAATTCTCCCAAAAGCATGTGGGAAAAGGTGTTATGGTCTGATGAAACCAAAGTTGAACTTTTTGGCCATAATTCCAAGAGATATGTTTGGCACAAAAACAACACTGCACATCACTAAAAGAACACCATACCCACAGTGAAGCATGGTGGTGGCAGCATGATGCTATGGGGTTATTTTTCTTCAGCTGGAACTGTGGCCTTAGTTAGCTAGAGGGAATTATGAACAGTTCCAAATACCAGTCAATATTGGTACAAAACCTTCAGGCTTCTGATAGAAAGCTGAACATGAAGAGGAACTTCATCTTTCAACATGACAACGACCCAAAGCATACATCCAGATAAACAAAGGAATTGCTTCACAAGAAGAAGATTAAAGTTTTAGAATGGCCCAACCAGAGCCCAGACCTGAATCTGATTGAAAATCTGTGGGGTGATCTGTGATCTTAAGAGGGCTGTGCATAGGAGATGCCCTCGCAATCTGACAAATTTGCTGTGTTTTTGCAAAGAAGAGTGGGCAAATCTTGCCAAGTAAAAATGTGCCATGCTGATAGACTCATACCCAAAAAGACTGAGTGCTGTAATAAAATCAAAAGGTGCTTAAACAAAGTATAAACAAAGTATGCAACCATAATATTTCATTTTTATATTTTTTTCTTCCCTCTACCTAAAAGATTTCAGTTTTCAATTGAGTTGTACAGTTTATAGGTCATATTATAGGTGGAAAAGTTCTGAAATGATTTATCTTTGTCTCATTTTTTACATCACAGAAACCTGACATTTTAACAGGGATATGTAGACTTTTTATATCGACTGTAGGTGAAAAATGTAGTACTGATTTCATTGTTAGTATTTATGCGTGGTTCAGTGCCTGGTGAATAGCTTTTAATCCCTGGTATAGACATATAGTTGCAAGTAACATTGGTCCATATTTACTAATACTAAAGATGGCGTACGTTTAGATATTTATCACAGTGGCCCAGTTTGGATGATAAATCTATTCCAGGGATAGACACTTTTCTCAGACCCTATAGCAACTATTACTTACTTACTTTGAGACAAATTTTTACACATTTTAGGCCACCCCTTTCCTACTATGCTTCACCCACCTTCCAATAAGCCCCACCTTTTCAGGCATGTTGGATAAAAGTGTAGAGACCTTAGATGACCCAATTTGTGCCACTTTTTTGGGCAGATTTTTGGAGCAGACACATTAGTAAATCTGGACCATTATGTAAGCCTGTAGCTGTCACTAGGGTGAGCATATGATTTTACTGCATATTGTTTACATTGAGCAGAATAATAAGTAGTGATGAGTGGCAGGGGAAATATACTATTTTGCAATATTTTCAGAATATTTTGTAGAATATTCACTATATATTCACGAATTCGCGAATTTGAGATTAAATTCTTGATTGCAAAAATTTAATATTTGCGTAATGCGTGCGAAATACAGGCGTGAGTCACTTATGCTACATTTTTCAAGCTGGTATAAGTTTCCTGAGACTGGAAAAAATGGTTGGCACGGCAGAACATTAGAATAGCTTTATATGCAGATAGAATGCTCCAATATATTTGTGCTTGTGAATTTTCGGCAATTATTGATGCGCATATTTTTTTGCAATACGTGGAACTTGTGACATCACAGCACTATGTCTGTAGCATGTATATATGGACAGCAGAACATACAGTATCACACTGCCTAACACCCTGCACTGGAGCCTATCAGCTACACTATAGATCAATTTAACCTACACTGACTATCTCCCCCATACTATCTAAATGATATATATGTTAACTGTCTAATGTAATACAACAAAGCACAGAGCACAGCAATGACACTGCTGTCTCTTTCATAACCTCAATAAACTTTAGAAAATAGCTGCTGGGGAGGTTCTTATATAGTAGGTAGTGTTGATCGAGCACTGTAGTGCTTGGGTGCTCAGACCGAACACATCAGGAGTTGAGTATAATGGAAGTCAATGGGAGAACCATAGCATTAAACCAGGTACCCCCTGCTGTGAAGAGGGGAGGGTTCCTGGTTCATTGGAAAATGTCAGAAATTGATGGAAACACCACCAAAATGGTTCTGGAACAGCATGAGGAGGATGTCTCGATGCATCTTGTACTCGCAGGCCACTGCTGGGAACGATGTTGTCTGAATAGTACGCCACTTTTACAGATTGACAATAATACGCACAAAACCGGAAAAAAAAAATCAATTTTAGAGGAAAAATTGTTAAGAAACATTCTTTCCTGTATATTTACTTGTCTATAAAGTGCAAGTGCTGCCAAAAATTACAAGGAAGAGGTACTCCGATACAAATCGTATATCACTTAATGGAGGGCCTCATTCACATTGTGGTACAACAGTTCAGGTAGTGGGACTCCTACACTCATAAAGCCTATGTACTAAGTGAAAGGGCTGACAAAAATTACAAGGAATCGGCACTCCAAAACACCCTTTGTTACACATAAAGTAGGGCATCATACACAGCCTTGAAAAATTATGATTGATGGCCTGCTGGTGACCCTCAAAAACATTTGGAGCAAGGGCCTACTGATCTAACCATCTAAAACATTAGGGGCGAGGGGCCTGCATTAATGACTCTAGATAACCTCTGGGCTCAGGTGCTCGGTAGCACAATGGAAGTCATTGGAAAAACCCAAGCATGAAACCAGGCACCCCCTTCTTTGAAGAGGGGAGGGTGTCTAATTTATAGGAACAGGTCAGAAATTGATGGAAACACCACTGAAATGGTTCTGTAACAGCATGTGTAAGATGCCTGAATGTATCTTGGACTTCCAGGTCACTGCTGGGAAAGATGTTTGTCCGAGTAGTACGCCACTTTTACAGACTGACAATAATACACACAAAACCAAAGATAAAATCGATTTTAGAGGAAAAATTGTTAGGAAAAATTATTACAAGGAAGAGGCACTCCGATACAACCTGTAGATAAGATAAGATGCCTTTTTTGCCTATATCACATAATGGAGGGCGTCATTCACATTGTGGTACAATTCTTGAGTAGTGGGACTCCTACACTCTACAGCCTATGTACTAAGTGAAAGTGCCTGACCTATCAACTTTCGATGTTCTTTTCTGCGCCTACAATGGTGATCACAGGTAACGGGCAATCAGGGTTCGATGTCAGAGAGGGAGCCTGAGAAACGGCTACCACATCCAAGGGAGGTCAATGGCTGAAATCTGATTTGCTGTTGTTACATTGCCCCTTTTTTTCCTAATTGTGAACCACCCAGAGAGGGTGGGTAAAGTTATAAAAGCACAAGCATACAAGGAAGGCAGCAGGCGCGCGGCAATTACCCACTCCCGACTTGGAGGGCAAGTCTGGTGCCAGCAGCCAGCTTGCTCCCGGCCTCCCCAACGTTCACCCAGTGTGCCATCATGGTGAGGTTTGTGTTGACCAGACTTTTGGCTACTGAGACTGGACTTCTAGGTGAGTGCCTGCTCCCGCTTTTTTGACTGTAAATAACTTCTAGGCGATCGCACGTCCCCGTGACAGAAACGATCCATTTGGATGTCTGCCCTATCAACTTTGGAGCAATTTTTCAACAGGGACCTTCTGGTTTAGCACCGTTTTGCTTGTCCCAGAGAAATGAGAGATCAGAAGTTCTCTTTGTAGAGGGGTCAAGAAGGGTGAACAACCAGGAATCCGTGTTGTCTAAAATGCTTATAACACGTGTGTCATGGGAAAGGCAGCATAACATGAAGTTAGCCATGTGTGCCAGAGTACCAACAGGCGAAACTTCGTTGTCGTCCCCAGAAGGTGAGCTGACCCTGTAAAAGATTGTAGGTGAGGTCCTGCAGGTGAGCTGACCCTGTAAAACATTATATGTGAGGGCTTGCAGTTGAGCTGACTCTAAAACTTTTTATGCGAGGGCCTGCAGGTGAGCTGACCCTGTAAAACATTATATTCTAGGGTCTGGAGGTGAGCTGACCCTGTAAAACATTATATGCGAGGGCCTGCAGGTGAGCTGACCCTGTAAAAAATGATATGTTAGGGCATATATGCGAGGGAATATATGCGAGGGCATTATATGCGACGAATAAGCATGTTGATATGATGGAAAAGGAGGAGGAGGATAAGAAAAGGAAAATTTAACCATATACCCTTTTTTGTGGTGGAAGGGGTGCATGGGAATACAGTGCATTGAGTACATTAAACAACACATTTAAAGTGCCTTTGTTCATCCGCTTACTCTGGTGGAGTCGAGAAGTCTGGGGTATTCCAGGCATTGTTCATTTTTATAAGAGTCAACCTGTCAGCATTTTCAGTTGACAGGCAGATACGCTTATCTGTTATAATGCCAACAGCAGCCCTATATAATCGCTCAGACAAAACGCTGGCGGCAGGGCAGCACCTCCAAGGTGTAGAGCGCCAATTTGTGCCATGTGTCCAGCTTGGACACGCAGTAGTTGTAAGGCACAGAGGGATCACTGAGGATGCTGACACGGTCTGCTACATACTCCTTCACCATCTTCCAAAACTTTTCCCTCCTTGTGACACTAGGCCGCGCATCAGGGTGAGGGTGCTGGCGGGATGTCATGAAACTGTCCCAGGCCTTGGAGAGTGTTGCCCTGTCTCTGTTGGAACTGCTGTGTGTTCCCCTTGTCTCCCCTCCTCGGTTGCCCAAGGAAATACAGACTCTGTCGCAGCGTTGTCAGATGGAATTTTTTGGAGCAATCTTTCAACAAGTACCTTCTGGTATTGCACTGTTTTGCTCGTCCTCTCCACCTGAGGATTGAGAGATGAAAAGTTTTCTTTTTGTAGCGGGAGTCGAGAAGTGGTGTAAGGCGGGCATGGCAGACATGGAAAAATTGTGGCAGCTGGGGATAGAGTACCGTGGGGCGGCCGCCGACATCAGGCTGCGGAAGGACTCAGTGTCCACAAGCCTAAATGGCAACATTTCCAGGGCCAGTAATTTTGAAAGGTGTGCATTTAGTGCATTTTGTTGCCTGAGGGTGGGTGGCTGGGTATTTGCGCTTGCGTTCAAATGCCTGGGGTAATTACATTTGGATGCTGTGCTGGGACAGGGAAGTGGATGTGGTTGCTGATGGTGCTTGTGAAGGTCCAGGTGTAGGGCAGGAGGCATCCTCGTCTGCACCTTCAACAGGCGATTGGCCAGCACGTACCATAGGAGAAGAGGAAGCAGTGATGTGACCCGCAGACACAGATTGTGGACCCAGGCGTTCATCCCACTTATTACGGTGCTTGGATGCCATGTGGCGAATCATGCTAGTGGTGGTGAGCTTGCTAGTAATCACGCCCAAGCTCATTTTGGTGTGGCACAGCTTGAAAACTACTATTCTTTTGTCGTTCGCACTTTCCTCAAAAAAGTGCCATACTGCGGAACACCTATCCCTTGGCAAGGGAGATTTCTGCAATGGGGTGCTCCGTGGAAAAGTCGTGGGCCTGTGTGGTGTGGCCCGCCTTGTCCTTTTTGCCACCCCACTGCCTCTTCCGGCCTGTTGCGGTGCTGAAAATTCCTTCCCCTCTGTACTGCTGTCCTCACTCGACTTGCCACTTTCCCAGGTTGGTTCAGTGACCTCATCGTCCACCACCTCCTCTTCCACTTCCTCACTCTGATCATCCTCTTGATTTGTTGACCTAACCACAACCTCAGTAATTGACAACTGTGTCTCATCCTCTTCATCAACCTCTTAAAACAGTAATTGCGATTGACTCATTGGCAACTGTTTCTCATCATCATCCACCTCATTAAACACTAATTGTCGTTCTCCACCATCATGTTCTTGTGACTTTGGTTGCTCAGGAGGTTGGGAATCAGGGCACAAGATATCATGTACCTCTTCAAGCGTGGTTGGCGAGAGGGCCAAATCAAGTAATGACGATGAAAAGAGCTCCTATCCGAGTGTGGGATCACTTGTTTGGCCAGACTCTCCATGGTGGGAGGAAGGAGAATCAGGGTGAGGATTCTGTTGACCAGACTCTTGGCTACTGAGACTGGACTTGGTGGAAGACAGGGTGGTGCTTAACTGGAAGCATTATCTGCTGCAATCCAACCAACCACCGAACCTACAAATGAGCCGAACCCACGTCATTGGTTGCTATATAGCACCCGATGACGCGTTCCGGACAGCCAATCACTGTAATGCCAGTAGCTAACATGGCTACTGGAATTACAGTGAGGGCAATACTTACCTGCACGTTTATTGGCTGCAAAGCAGCCGCAAAACGTGCGGGAAGGATAATCAAGCATGGCGCTCGAGCACATGCGGTACTCGGCCGAGTACTGGCATGTGCCGAGCATAGCGATGCTCAAGCCGAACAGCAGTTCGGCCAAGCATGCTCGCTCAACACTAGTCCCCACGTGTTGCTACACTCCAAAAGGGATGGTAAGGCATGGTGCACCCCAATGGGAAATAAGTCCAGAGAGTCAGGGCCTGCAGTTTTCCAGTGTGTTTATTTACTGGAAAACAATACAGACAAGGGAATGAGCTGTCTTTTCAAATCTCCTCCCTACCAGAAAAAAGTTTCATGCTTAGGAAAGGCCTAAGCTAGCTATGGGTTGGTGACCTAGGATTTTGTGGCTCAGTATCCACATCTCAGCGTCTTCTTTTGGTCACTCATGCAGTCTGGCATAGTCTATTCTACTAAACTCTGGTCCCTATCTACGAACACCTAGCGTTCTGACTGAACCAAATTGTATGTACAATTCTGTTGTAAAGTAGCTCAACTTTTTCAACTAATTGAAATATGATCTGAAAGTTTAAAGGTGCACCAGATTATATCATCCAGCATCAAGCACTGTGACAAATCTGGCGCAATTTTACAGTCTAGTCTAAAAGTTTAGTAGTTTTTGTAAATCTGCCCATATGTTTTCTCTGTAATATCACATTGTTAAGTAAAACTTAGTTCATTATTACAGTTGAGCGAATCGAATCCAACAAAGTGGAATTTGATCCGAATTTCCTCATGCTTCGTGGTAGCTAATTTATTTAATGTTAAATAGTGTAAAAAACTAAAAAAAATTATACTTTCCTCCTCTATTTGCTTGCAACAGGCTACCCGTCACTATCTTGATTGGAGATCTCGGCCGAAATCCCGTGCATGGTGACATATGACATCACCATGCCAGCCGGCGTGACAAAGTCATCTCGGGCCACTCGCGATTTTGCACCGCATCTTCAACCAAGATGGTGGCGGCTGTCCCGTCGTGAGCAAATGGAAGCGGTAAGTATGATTTATTTTTTTTCTGTTAATTTTACACAGTTTTTACTCTCAGATGCCACAATAATGAATGAACACAATGATAGGGACTACAATGATAGGGAGCAGCACTGTCACAGTTCCCTCTCATTGCACCCACTACTTACAAAGAAATGCGCTTCGTGACAAAGACATTTGTCACAAAGCAAATTTTTCAGTAAAATTTTTGAGAAATTCGCTCATTTCTTTTCATTATAATGAGGGAACGTGACTGTATTATATGCTGCTGGTGGTTAGTGCAGCTTGAATCTGCCAACAGATTTTCTTTAAATATCAATCTGACCGAATGCATAATCTTTGTCTGCAAATGTAATAATCTCAATTGGTGATTATTGGTTACAAACATCTCTCTTCCACAATTAATAGCATTTTAGAAGAATGTTAAATATTACACAATAGGACCAGTAAGGCAGTAACTCAATTATCTATGAATATACATTACCATTCTAATATTATACTGTCAAGGTTCATTTTAGTACTTTAGTATAATTTTGTGTTCTAATATTTAATTCTAATAATTGTGGTACAAATGTAGATATTCAGCCCTGAAATCATCAAGTGCTCAAATACAAAGGACAATAAAACTGAAAATTCAATACAAGATGCCAGAATTTTATGAGTAGATGCTTCATTGTCTCCTTGGTGTCCGACCTTAGTAGGTAAAACATGTATCTTTAGTGCCACCTACTGGGCATTCTATTATCGCTGCTATGCTTGAAATATATTGCTGCGTTATGGCTCATGCATAAAAATGCTTGAAAATAGAATATTTTGTTGCAGTGTCAGTCTGTTTCTTCTCAATGTACATTCAGTATGCTGTCTGAATCTTGTAACAGAATAATGTCTTTCTCTACTATCACCTACAGTTTTCCCACAGAGTCCCCTTGTCGTAACTAGTGTTGATTGAGCACCAAAGTGCTTGGGTGTTCGGGTGCTCGGGTCGAACACCTCAAGATGCTCGGGTGCTCTACTGAGCACCCAAGCACAATGTATGTCAATGGGAGAACCAGAGCATTAAACCATGCATTCCCTGCTCTGAATAGGGGAGGGTGTCTGGTTCATAAGAAAAGGTCAGAAATTAATAGAAACACCACCGAAATGGTTCGGGAACAGCATGGGGAGGATGTCTTGATGCATCTTGGACTCCCAGGTCACTGCTGAGAACGAGTAGTACGCCACTTTTACAGACTGACAATAATATGCACAAAACCAAATATTAAATCAATTTTAGAGGAAAAATTGTTAGGAAACATTCTTTCCTGTATATTTAATTGTATATAAAGTGCAACTGCTGCCAAAAATTACAAGGAAGAGGCACTCTGATACAACCTGTATATCACCTAATGGATTGCCTCATTCACATTGTGGTACAATTGTTCAGGTAGTGGGACACCTACACTCAGTCAAAGCCTATGCACTAAGTTAAAGGGCTTCCAAAAATTACAAAGGACCGGCACTCCAATACACCTTTTACTACACATAAAGGAGGGCACCATACACCCTTCAAAAATTATGTTTGATGGCCTGCTGGTGACCCTCTAAAACATTACGGGCAAGGGCCTGCTGCTGAGCTGACCATCTAAAACATTAGTGGTGAGGGTCTGCTGCAGAGCTGACTCTCCAAAACATTAGGGGTGAGTGCCTGCTGCTGATCTGCGCATCAAAAAAAATATGGGCGAGTGCCTGCTGCTGAGCTGACCATTGAAAAAATTATGGGAGAGGGCCTGCTGGGGAGCTGACCCTCAAAAACATAATATGCGAGGGCATGCTGGTGAGCTGATCCTCTAAAATATTGTAGGTGAGGGCCTGCTGGTGAGCTGACCCAGTAAAACATTATGGTTGAGGGCCTGCTGGTGAGCTGACCCTCAAACACATTATATGCGAGGGCCTGCTGGTGAGCTGACCCTCTAAAAGATTGTAGGTGAGGGACTGCTGGTGAGCTGACCCTGTAAAACATTTTGGTTGAGGGCCTGCTAGTGAGCTGGCTTTCTAAAAGATTGTAGGTGACGGCCTGCTGGTGAGCTGACCCTCTAAAACATTTTATGCAAGGGCCTGCAGGAGAGCTGACAATTTAAAAGATTGTAGGTGAGGGCCTGCTGGTGAGCTAACCCTGGAAAACATTACATGTGAGGGCCTGCAGGTGAGCTGACCCTCTAAAAGATTTTAGGTGAGGGCCTGCTGGTGAGCTGACCCTGAAAAACATTACATGTGTGGGCCTGCAGGTGAGCTGGCCCTTTAAAAGATTGTTGGTGAGGACCTGCTGGTGAGCTGACCCTCAAAAACATTATGTGGAGAAGGAGGGAGGGACAGAGGGAGGGAATCTCTTCCTCCCATGACGTTGCCGCCGCAGAGCCCAATACAATGAGCTGGCTCTGAGGCGCCGCACCACTGCCACCAATGAATGTGTGTTTAATATTAAAGTAGGAGGAGCGACAGGAGAGGGTTTACTGCTGCGCCATCTGAGCTTGTGCTCGGTGAACGGAAGCAGCAGCAGCAGCAGCCTCCTCCTCCTGTTTCTTGTGTTCTCCAGTCCCCAGCCATTAGTGCTCTGAAAAGCGCAGGTACCTACACACTGTCCCACACACTGCAAGATTATTAGCCTGCCTCAAAAAACATGGAACCATCAGCCAGCAAGATTTGGGGTTAATGCGACTCATTAACCGCAATGTTGCGAGTAGCCATAATTTGAGAGGTAGATAGTGCTATTACATTAGTACCCCCATGTACCTCAAATGTGGCCCCCAAGCACCTCATCAAAAAATGGGCAACATTGGGTTAACCATTAATGTGAGGTACATATGATTAGGTTACTTACTATTAGAGTGAGGCACATGCAGGTCCAAATTGATAAAACAATGTGCCTCATATTAACAGCAAGTTACTTAAGCATGTACCTGATGCCATTAACTCCATAGTTATATAGTGTTATATATTTTAATATGCACCTTGTGTTTTGTTATGCGCATGAATCAGTCAGCTCCGACCAGCACCCCTTAAGCCCTGCCCACCCCTAAGCCCCGCCTCAGAACCACCCCACCCCACCCGGTGCCTGGGAAAATTGTCTTGCATAAAACTGGTCCTTGGTGCAAAAAAGGTTGGGGACCACTGCTCTAAAACATTATATGCGAGGGCTTGTAGGTGAGCTGGCCCTCTAAAAGATTGTAGGTGAGTGCCTGCTGGTGAGCTGACCCTTTATAACATTAGGAGCGAGGGCAGACTAATAAGCATGTTGATATGATGGAAGGAGGATGAGAAATATAAAAATAAAAGCCACATTTAAAGTGCCTTTATGTTCAGCCGCTTTCCTCTGGTGGAGTAGAGAAGTCAGGGGCAATCCAGGCCTTATTCATTTTGATAAGCATCAACCTATCAGCATTTTCAGTTGACATGCGGATGAGCTTATCAGTTATTATGCCCCCAGCAGCACTAAATACCCTCTTTGACAAAATGCTGGCGGCAGGGAAGGCAGCACCTCCAAGGCGTAGAGCGCCAGTTCGTGCCTGGTGTCCAGCTTGGACACCCAGTAGTTTTAAGGCACAGAAGGATCTGTCGGAATATTTATGCTGTCTCCGATTAACAGTCTATATTCTTTATGTGAATAAATTAGTTCTTTATGTGAATAAATTAGATTCTATAAAGGAGGAGATTCTAACCTATTATCATAAATACCAAGCTAAAAACGAGCTTGTGATCTGCGCTAAGTTAGACGACAAAAAGAAGGTGGTGGTAAATCAAAATATATATTTATTAAATAATAATACAGTGCAAATTAATATATATATAGGAAAATTGGTAACTATTGAAATTCAATCAATGATATGTAAAATATTAAGAAAGTCAAAATAATCTAGAGTATATATAGCCACTACTATGCCTTATTATGAAAATACCCCTCAAATTATATTTTAAATCGATTTGATACCTAATTTCTCTCAGCCGGCAAATGTCTGATTAAATCCAAATCTGGTCTATTTCAGATTTCCTCTTTTATTGATACAAATATATATACAAAATTTTACTACTAAATATTATTAGAAAGGCTCCACCAGCAAACTACTGGAGCTCAGCCTTTCAGTTACCAGCTGAAAGAAGACAGATAAATCAAATAATAATATAGGCTGGCTCACAGTATTTTTGCATCAAATACAATATTTATTAATATAAAATACAACTAAGTAGATATCAACATATCAGCACAAATACATATACGTGTATATTGTATAGATATAGACAGTGCGGAGCTCACGCACTAACCTATACAGACTGGAGTATTCCTAACAAATAGATAAACCTTATGGCTATACTGGACCTGCAAACTTTCAGTTGAAACCACTAAAGATGTCCACAGACTTGTATATTAGTTTGCCAGTTTGGTTGGAACCGAACAGTTTCAAAAGTTGTCCTTATAACAGTAAACTCTGTATTTAGGTACCTTTTGACGGTGATGATTATACGGCTTTTCAGATTGCAGCGTTCGCTCTCTCTCCACTTTGGGAGCGGGCTTCCGACCCGTTCTCTCAGCGTCCCACGTGACCAGCTGGATGGCAAGTCGCTGGTTGATGACGTAGGTGCTTGGAGGCGTAGGGTTGGCGGAAGCTAATACAGCTACGATGTTACTTGCTTGAGCCCGTCAGGTTACCGGAGCTTGATGTAGCAGAGTTTACTTTGTAATTCGTTTGTTTCTGTTCTGTAGCGTTGGTATACAAACGGACAGGTAGATGATAGCATAGGGTTTCTTTCAATTGCTGAAAAAAGTCCTTTTTTTGCAGGATAAAAACCGCACAGTAGCCTTGGTCTAATACACACTAGACGCATTTCGGAACGTTGTTCCTTCCTCAGTAGTTGAATGTAGAATGCATTCTGAAAGTTTGCAGGTCCAGTATAGCCATAAGGTTTATCTATTTGTTAGGAGTACTCCAGTCTGTATAGGTTAGTGCGTGAGCTCCGCACTGTCTATATCTATACAATATACACGTATATGTATTTGTGCTGATATGTTGATATCTACTTAGTTGTATTTTATATTAATAAATATTGTATTTGATGCAAAAATACTGTGAGCCAGCCTATATTATTATTTGATATATACAAAATTATCCATAACTTCAGTTCAGTTTTCAGTTCTTTGGAGATGATACCATGTTTCCAACAGTACATATAAATCTCCCTAAATCGGATCAAGTTTTAGAATGATGCTGCAGGTACACCCCAATTTTATTCCAAAACAGATACTATACACAAAGTATGGTTAATTGAATATATATATATATATATATATATATATATATATATATTATAAATTATCCTATAAAATATAGGTAAGGTTATACTATACCAAAATGTCAGGTAGCAGAAATCAGTTTCAATGGTTCTAAGATGGCAGCCTCCCATGGCTGAAAAGGTGGTCAAGTCACTAGATTCGATGGATCAAGATTAGAGTTGAGCAGACACCTGGATGTTCGGGTACGACGGGTTTGGCCGAACATGACAAAAAAGTTTGAGTTCAGGACCCAAACTTGACCCGAACTTGACCCCGAACCTGAACCACATTGAAGTCAATGGGGACCCAAACTTTGGAGCACTAAAATGGCTCTAAAAAAGTAATTGAAAGGGCTAGAGAGCTGCAAATGGCATCAAAATGTGGTTAAGAGCATGGCAAGTGTTCTGCAAACAAATGTGGATAGGGATATGACTTAAAATAACAAAAAATACACAGAAATAAAAAAGGATAATCTAGATCTAGGAGGACGAGGTCCATATGGAGTAGGAGATTGAGGAGGCGGTGGATGTGGTGGTATAGGTGGAAGCGGCGGTGGAGGAGGAGGAGGTAGCCAACACTGGTTTTTAGTTTTAATTTTTTTTATATATATTTTTTTTTAAATTAGGGTACACCCCAAAACATTGGGAAATATAACCTGTGATAACCCCCTCCAGCAGTGCTAAACAAACGTTCAGACAATACACTTGCTGCAGGCCATGTGCCCAATTTGGAGACCCAGAAGTTGAAGGGGGCAGATCCATCAGTCAGTACGTGTAGGGTGTGCACACACACTGCTCCACCATGTCGCACATCCCCGTGATGTACACGATCCAATTAGATATCTGTTCTATCAACTTTCGATGTTCTTTTCTGCGCCTACCATGTTGATCACGTTAGCGGCGAATCTGGGTTCCACGCCGGAGAGGGAGTGTGAGAAAGGGATACCACAATCAAGGGAGGTCAATGTATGAAATTAAATGTGATCGAGCGAAAATGTGGGACAAATTATTAAAACTGAAGTAAAGGAGGGGTCGCGACAATTACCCACTCCCAACTCGGGGAGGTAGTGACGATAAATAACAATACAGGACTCTTAAGATGCTCTGTTATTGGAATGATTAATAAAAAATTATAGGGAATGTCACTGGGGTATTTTGGATTAGGAAACGTTAGACAGGATGCCGCTTTGTTGACTCTAGTTAACTTCTGCCTGATCGCATGTCCACGTAACGTCCACGATCCAATTGGATATCTTCTCTATCAACTTTCGATGTTCTTTTCTGCGCCTACCATGTTGATCACGGTTAGCGGCGAATCAGGGTTCCACGCCAGAGAGGGAGCATGGGAAAGGGACTGTGGCGAAACCAACCTCGCCACTGGGTTTTGGAGAGGCCTGTTTACCAGCCTCTTTCCTCATGACTACGGCCCTTTAAGATACTTTTACTAACTTTTAAACCCCTGAACCTATTTAAGTGAATTTTGGATAGGTTTGTCCCCAAGTTATACTGGTTAAATTGATATAAGTTATATGTATGTACAATGTAAACTCACAAAGTTTTAACAATTTATAAGAAGTGTAACTTTTCAGCGTAGGAGATAGTTGAGTAGATACAGAAATTGACTCAATTATCTCCTAGACAGAGGGGAGGAATATGCTGGGTGTGTTTCTATTGTCCCATTGTGCCACTGTCTCCACATGTGTATTGGCGATTTCCCTTTGTCCTGAGAGATAATTGAATTGCTCCTTGGGTGTCACCAGGGCAGAGAGGAGGAAACCATGATGCATTGTGGGGATGTGTTGTGTCTGTGTATCCTGAATTGCTACATCTCTGTCCTGTGTCACAGTCTTCCTTCTGATCCCCTAGGGGCGTGTCCGATTGGTTGCTGTACTTACATTGTATGTTTTGTAATATATTGATTGGTTGTATTTCAAAACCCTGTGGGCAGTACTATGTTTGTGGATTGTGAATAAAAGAGGCTGTACGTGCAAGTACAGTTAGAGGCTGCTTTTATACCTTCATGAAGTTTTGGCTCATGTTTGGGGAATGCGATAACTACACTCTTGGGGATTGCTATATCACAATACTCCCCTGAGTATAAGCTCTTGTAAGAGCTTGTTCCTGTCTCTGCATTTAGTAGAGGTTCACCCACTGGAGCCTGAAGCCTTGTCGTAGGTCCAGGGTGGGTAGGTGACGGCGAGACCTCCCCCAAGCTTCGGCGGTTCGTGGGGTCTGCAGTGCTGACGGTGTCAAGTGGAGTGCTTGGAGTCCTCTGGAAGCACTAGGAGCATCTATCGACGGAGGTACCCTGTCGGGGTGCTAGGCGTTCCGTTACAGGGACCATATCCAAAGGAGGTCAATAGCTGCAATGTGATCGAGCTGAAATGTGGGACAAGTTTTTAAAGCGGAAGGATCGAATGAAAGGGCCAATTAAAGACGAATTTTAGAAACTTAAGTCCATGTCACCTATGCAGAGCATGGGTTTTTCATCGGCAAACATGGGTTAATGTCACCCAACAATTGAACAGACGATTTTAAAAAATTTCGGGCCCTGTCAACTATGTAAAGCAGGGGGTTATTCACGGCAAAAATGTGCTCATGTCACCCACCTATTGAACAGACGATTTTACATAAATTAGGTCCCTGTCACCTATGCAGATCATGGGTTTGTATACGGCAAAATTGGTGAATTTCACCCGATAATGTAAGAGACAAATTAGTGAAATTGATTAACCTGTGCACTAGGTAGAGCAGGTGTATATCACAGACAAAAATTGGTGAATTTCTACTGACAATGTAACAGACAAATTAGTGAAATTTATTAACCTGTCCACTAGGTAGAGCAGGGGTATATCAGAGCCAAAAATTGGTGAATTTCACCCGACAATGTAACAGACAAATTAGTGAAATTTATGAATCTGTCCACTAGGTAGAGCAGGGGTATATCACAGCCAAAAATGTGTGAATTTCATCCGACAATGTAACAGAAAAATTAGTGAAATTTAATAACCTGTCTACTAGGTAGAGCAGGGGTATATCACAGCCAGAAATTGGTGAATGTCACC
Source organism: Bufo gargarizans (assembly GCF_014858855.1). NCBI lineage: Eukaryota > Metazoa > Chordata > Amphibia > Anura > Bufonidae > Bufo > Bufo gargarizans. The sequence goes on from NC_058083.1 coordinate 235,511,550, forward strand.
CAACTATGTAACAGAGAAATTAGTGAAATTTATTAACCTGTCTACTAGGGAAACAAGGGGTATATCACAGCCACAAATTGGTGAATTTCCCCCGAAAATGTAACAGACAAAATAGTGAAATTTATTAAACTGTCCACTAGGTAGAGCAGGGGCATATAACAGCAAAAAAATTGTGAATTTGACCCGACAATGTAACATACAAATTTGTGAAATTTATCAACCTGTCCACTAGGTAGAGCAGGGGTATATCACAGCCAAAAAATGGTGAATTTCAGCCAACAATGTAACAGACAAATTAGTGAATTTTAATAACCTGTCTACTAGGTAGAGCAGGGGTATATCACTGCCAAAAATTGGTGAATGTCACCCAACTATGTAACAGAGAAATTAGTGAAATGTATTAACCTGTCCACTAGGGAGACCAGGGGTATATCACAGCCACAAATTGGTGAATTTCCCCAAAAATTGTAACAGACAAAATAGTGAAATGTATTAGTCTGTCCTCTTGGTAGAGCAGGGGTATATCACAGCAATAAATTGGTGAATGTCACCCAACAATGTAACAGACAAATTAGTGACATTTATTAACCTGTCCACTAGGTAGAGCAGGGTATATCACAGCCAAAAAATAGTGAATTTCACTGGACAATGTAACAGACAATTTAGTGAAATTTATTTACCTGTCCACTAGGTAGAGCAGGGATATTTCACAGCCAAAAATTTGCAAATTTCAACAGACAAATTAGGGAAATTTATTAATCTGTCTACTAGGTAGAGCAGGGGTATATCACAGCCAAAAATTTGTGAATTTCACCCGTCAATGTAACAGACAAAATAGTGAGATTTATTAACCTGTCCACTAGATAGAGCAGGGGTATTTCACAGCCCAAAATTTGTAAATTTCAACCGACAATGTTACAGACAAATTAGGGAAATGTATTAACCTGTCTACTAGGTAGAGAAGGCGTATATCACAGTCAAAAATTGGTGAATTTCACACGTCAATGTAACAGACAAATTTGGGAAATGTATTAACCTGTCCACTAGGTAGAGCAGGGGTAAATTACAGCCACAAATTGGTGAATTTCACCCGTCAAAGTAACAGAAAAATTTGTGAAATTTATTAACCTGTCCACTAGGTAGAGCAGGGGTAAATTACAGCCACAAATTGGTGAATTTCACCCGTCAAAGTAACAGAAAAATTTGTGAAATTTATTAACCTGTCCACTAGGTAGAGCAGGGGTATATCAGAGCCAAAAATTTGTGAATATTCGTTGTCAATTCTAGCAATACAACCATTAGGAACTCAGATTTAAGTTGTAATCGCAATGCGAATAATGCAGGTTATATTAATCGCATTGCGAATTCAAGCTAGCGAATGCAAGCTAAGTTCCTAATGGTTGTATAGCTAGAATTGACAACGAATATAGCACTATATTCTCAATCTTCATTATATTCTATCAATTTATTAACCTGTCCTCTAGGTAGAGCAGGGGCATATCACAACCAAAAATTGGTGAATTTCATCCGAAAATGTAACAGACAAAGTAGTGAAATTTATTAACCTATCTACTAGGTAGAGCAGGGGTATATCACAGCCAAAATTTAGTGAAGTTCACCCGTCAATGTAACAGACAAAAGTGTGAAATTTATTAACCTGTTCACAAGGTAGAGCAGGGGTATATCACAGCCAAAAATTGGTAAATCTCAACCGACAATGTAACAGATAGATTAGGGAAATGTATTAACCTATCCACTAGGTAGAGCAGGGGTATATCACAGCCACAAATTGGTGAATTTCACCCGTCAATGTAACAGACAAATTAGTGAAATTTATTAACCTGTCCACTAGTTAAAGCAGGGGTATATCAGAGCCAAAAATTTGTCAATTTCACCCGACAATGTAACAGACAAATTTGGGAAATTTATTAACCTAAATCACAGAAATATAGTGGCAAATATGGGGGAACTGCTCAAACCCCAAACACTGTAGCGTGTTTTTCATTGGGGGAGCAGTCCCACCGCATGTGGACCGCAGCAAACGACCATCCCCAGCAAAAAATGCGTACAATGGAGGATGCAGGCGCGGTCCACATGCACTACAAAGGCATCCTACACAAAACGGATCATTGTGCGGATGAAAATATAAATCACAGAAAAAATGCACCAAACGGATATGCCACTGACTATACTAGCTAGCCATACAAGCAGATATTAAAAGCTGAGACTTTTGCCAATATATTCCTGTCAGGAACATATCGGAGCCCATCATCCGTGCCGGCATCCTCCATTGTACGCATTTTTTGCGGGGGATGGTCGTTTTCTGCGGTCCACATGCGGTGGGACTGCTCCCCCAATGAAAAACATGCTACAGTGTTTGAGGTTTGAGCAGTTCCTCCATATTTGCTACTATATTTCTGTGATTTTGTTTTATATGTATTGAATGTGCCTTTACCTGGCATTTAAACATTCTTTTGCACCTGGTAACCTCCATCACATGGTCTGATATGGGTGTGGCTTACAGTCTTGCTTTGTTCACATTGCATTAGTTGTCCTGCTATGCGGTTGTGTGGAAGCTTGGCTATGAGCTAGATTTCATCACCTTCAGACCGTGTTCACACCATAGTTAGCGCAGTGGTAGGACCCTTGCCATGCTGAGAGACCGTGACGTGGTGCATGATGGGCTCCGATATGTTCCTGACAGGAATATATTGGCAAAAGTCTCAGCCACAAATTAGTGAATTTCAGCCGACAATGTAACAGACAAATTAGTGAAATGTATTAACCTGTCTACTAGGTAAAGAAGGGGTATATCACACCCAAAAATTTGGGATATGTAACCCAACAATGTATCAGACAAGTTAGTGAAATGACTTATAAAAAAAATAATACAGGGAGTGCAGAATTATTAGGCAAGTTGTATTTTTGAGGATTAATTTTATTATTGAACAACAACCATGTTCTCAATGAATCCAAAAAACTCATTAATATCAAAGCTGAATATTTTTGGAAGTAGTTTTTAGTTTGTTTTTAGTTTTAGCTATTTTAGGGGGATATCTGTGTGTGCAGGTGACTATTACTGTGCATAATTATTAGGCAACTTAACAAAAAACAAATATATACCCATTTCAATTATTTATTTTTAGCAGTGAAACCAATATAACATCTCAACATTCACAAATATACATTTCTGACATTCAAAAACAAAACAAAAACAAATCAGTGACCAATATAGCCACCTTTCTTTGCAAGGACACTCAAAAGCCTGCCATCCATGGATTCTGTCAGTGTTTTGATCTGTTCACCATCAACATTGCGTGCAGCAGCAACCACAGCCTCCCAGACACTGTTCAGAGAGGTGTACTGTTTTCCCTCCTTGTAAATCTCACATTTGATGATGGACCACAGGTTCTCAATGCGGTTCAGATCAGGTGAACAAGGAGGCCATGTCATTAGATTTTCTTCTTTTATACCCTTTCTTGCCAGCCACGCTGTGGAGTACTTGGACGCGTGTGATGGAGCATTGTCCTGCATGAAAATCATGTTTTTCTTGAAGGATGCAGACTTCTTCCTGTACCACTGCTTGAAGAAGGTGTCTTCCAGAAACTGGCAGTAGGACTGGGAGTTGAGCTTGACTCCATCCTCAACCCGAAAAGGCCCCACAAGCTCATCTTTGATGATACCAGCCCAAACCAGTACTCCACCTCCACTTTGCTGGCGTCTGAGTCGGACTGGAGCTCTCTGCCCTTTACCAATCCAGCCACGGGCCCATCCATCTGGCCCATCAAGACTCACTCTCATTTCATCAGTCCATAAAACCTTAGAAAAATCAGTCTTGAGATATTTCTTGGCCCAGTCTTGACGTTTCAGCTTGTGTGTCTTGTTCAGTGGTGGTCGTCTTTCAGCCTTTCTTACCTTGGCCATGTCTCTGAGTATTGCACACCTTGTGCTTTTGGGCACTCCAGTGATGTTGCAGCTCTGAAATATGGCCAAACTGGTGGCAAGTGGCATCTTGGCAGCTGCACGCTTGACTTTTCTCAGTTCATGGGCAGTTATTTTGCGCCTTGGTTTTTCCACACGCTTCTTGCGACCCTGTTGACTATTTTGAATGAAACGCTTGATTGTTCGATGATCACGCTTCAGAAGCTTTGCAATTTTAAGAGTGCTGCATCCCTCTGCAAGATATCTCACTATTTTTGACTTTTCTGAGCCTGTCAAGTCCTTCTTTTGACCCATTTTGCCAAAGGAAAGGAAGTTGCCTAATAATTATGCACACCTGATATAGGGTGTTGATGTCATTAGACCACACCCCTTCTCATTACAGAGATGCACATCACCTAATATGCTTAATTGGTAGTAGGCTTTCGAGCCTATACAGCTTGGAGTAAGACAACATGCATAAAGAGGATGATGTGGTCAAAATACTCATTTGCCTAATAATTCTGCACTCCCTGTATGTTAAAATTAAAAAAATAATCTTGATCTATGAGGTGGAGGTTCATATGGAGTAGGAGATTGAGGAGGCAGTGGACATAGCAGTGTAGGTAGAAGCGGCGGTGGAGGAGGACGAGGTAGCCAACAGTGTTTTTTTTATTTGTTTAGGTTACACTCCAAAAGAGTGGGAAATATCAAAAATGCAACAATGGGCAATTGTGCTGCAATATAACAATGGCTGGGAAAGGCCGGTATACATGTCTACTCTGCACCAGGAACGGACAAGTCCTGTGGGATCCATGCCTGGTTCATTTTTCATGAACGTGAGCTTGTCCACATTGGCTGTGGACAGGCGGCTGCGCTTGTATGTGATAACGCCCCCTGCCATGCTAAACACACGTTCAGACAATACATTGGCTGCAGGGCAGGCCAGCACCTCTCACCCAGAAGTTGAAGGGGGCAGACCCATTATTCAGTACGTGTAGGCGTGTGCACGCATACTGCTCCACCATGTTGCTGAAATGCTGCCTCCTCCTAAGACGTTCCATATAAGCTGGTGGTGCTAGTTGTTGTGGCGTGCTGAAAAAGCTTTTCCACATTTGGCCTGCCTTCTGAGGTGCTGGTGTTGCCCCAGCTGCGTTGGCGACCTCTTCCTCCTCCTCTGCCTTCGCCTTGTGCTTCCACTGTGCTCCCGCTGTCAGGTGGGAATGCCACCAGCAGCGGATCTACCAGCGTGCGCTTGTACTTGCGTATCTTACGATCACACTCCAGTGATGGAATTAAGGACTTTAAGTTGTCCTTGTAATGGGATCCAGCTGTTTGGCCACCCAGTAATCAGCACAAGTTAGAATGTGGGCATATCGGTGGTCGTTGCGCAGGCACTGCAGCATGTAATCGCTCATGTGTGCAAGACTGCCCGAAGGCAACAACAAGCTGTCCCCAGTGGGAGGTGTATCGTCTGTGTCCTCTGTATCCCACCAGCCACTCAAAAGTGATGGCCATGAGCTGGTTTGGGTGCCACCCTGCTGTGAACATGGTTTCTTCTCCTCCATCTACTCCTCCTCATCTTCAACCTCGTCATCCTCCAGAACTATGCCCTGGCTGGACAATTGTGTATCTGGTGTTTGTGGGTGCAGGAACACACCCTCGGAGCCACTTGTGAATGACTGTCCAGAAACCCTATGAAATGATCCCTCTTCCTCCTCCTTCTCCTGTGCCACATCCTCTTCCATCATCACCCGAAGCATTTTTAAAGGAGGCATAGAAGTGGGATAGTAACGCTGAGAACGGTGTTATAGGCACTGGCCATGTTGGTGGAGTACTCAAAACAGCGCAACAAGGCACACAGGTCTCGCATGGAGGCCCAGTCATTGGTGGTGAAGTGGTGCTGTTCCGCAGAGTGCTTCACCCGTGCGTGCTACAGCTAAAACTCCACTAGGTGAGCAGCAGCAGGGTGAGAACGCCGAAAGCAAGCACAGACGGCTCGCACTTTCTGAAGCAGCTCTAACATATTGTGGTAATTTTTAAGGAACCTCTGCACCACCAAATTCAGCACATGCGCCAGGCAAGGGATATGCATCAAACCGGCTAGTCCCAGAGCTGCTACGAGATTTCACCCATTATCGCACACCACCAGGCCGGGCTTGAGGCTCACTGGCACCAACCACTCTTTGGTCTGTTGTTCCATGCCCATCCACAGCTCCTGCGCGGTGTGTGGTTTGTCCCCCAAACAGATACGTTTTAAAACTACCTGCTGTCGTCTACCCCTGGCTGTGCTGAAGTTGGTGGTGAAGGTGTTGCACTGCATTTACCCAGTGTGCTGTGAGGGAGATATAACGTCCCTGACTGTGCTTACTGGTCCACGTATCCGTAGTTAGGTGGACCTTGCCACAGATGGCATTGGGCAGTGCACACCTGATTTTGTCCTCCACTTGGTTGTGCAGGGAAGGAATGGCTCGCCTGGAAAAGTAGTGGCGGCTGAGCACGACGTACTGTGGGATAGCCACCGCCATAAGGCTTTTAAAACTCTCAAATACAGTTTTGTAAAATCACATAACATTCATTTGCAGTTTTAAGAATTACAAATATATTCAATTGATAAAATTCATATCATATATTATTATTCCAATGGATCATCATTTGAGCATCTAATATTCTCCATAAAATCTCCTAAAAGTTCCTTTAAAAATATCTTCACACTAGTGTTGATAATGTGTGATCAATAGAATGTGATTATTAAAGTGCCTATGAGCCTATGATTTCAAGCACTCTATGTGCTGTGTCCGTGTTATTCACAGGTTAAAAAGTCACAGATAAAGATTATCAGGGTGGTGTTAGTAGATCAGGGGTTTGTTTGATGCAGTATGTTGCTGCATCAAACAAACCCCTGATAATTTTTTAAGTGGTCCTAAACTTTTGATCAGGACTGTAGCAGTATTTAAAGTTTATATGGGACTGTCACAAATGCAACAAAGGCCGCAAATGTATTATCTTGCCCAAAATGGGTGTTTTTTTAAAACAGAAAACAACAGCAGTATCTAACGCTAGTATTTGACTGTGACAAATGCAGCAAAGGCCCCAGATTTAGGGTCTTGCAAAAAGTTGGTGTTTTTTTAAACCCAGAACATAACAGCAGTATCGAACACTTGTATTGGACTGCCACAAATGCAACAAAGGCCGTAAATGTATTATCTTGCCTAAAATGGGTGTTTTTTTTATACCAAAATATAACAGCAGTATCTAACACTTGTATTGGACTGTTAGAAATACAGAAAAGGCCACAAATGTATTATCTTGCCCAAAATGGGTGTTTTTTTAAACCCAGAATATAACAGCAGTATCTAACACTTGGATTGCCAGAAATGCAGCAAAGGCCGCAAATTTATTATCTTGCCCAAAATGAGTTTTTTTTTTAAACTTAGTATATAATTGCAGTATTTAAAGCTTGTATTTCCTTGTCAGAAATGCAGCAAAGGCCCCAGATGTAGGGTCTTGCCAAAAATTGATGTTTTTTTAAACCTAGAATAAAATTACAGTATTTAAAGCTTGTATTTCATTGTGACAAATGCAGCAAAGGCCCCAGATGTAGGGTATTGCAAAAATTGGTGTTTTTTTAAACCCATAATATAACAGCAGTATCTAACACTTGTATTGGACTGTTACAAATGCAACAAAGGACGCAAATGTATTATCTTGCCCAAAAGTTTTGGTTTTTTTATACCAAAATATAACAGCAGTATCTAACACTTGTATTTGACTGTCAGAAATGCAGCAAAGTCTGCAAATGTATTATCTTGCCCAAAATGGGTGTTTTTTTTAACCCAGTATATAATTGCAGTACTTAAAGCTTGCATTGCACTGTCAGAAATGCAGCAAAGGCCTCAAATGTAGAGTCTTGCTAACAATGGGTGTTTTTTTAAACCCAGAATATAACAGCAGTATCTAACACTTGTATTGGACTGCCAGAAATGCAGCAAAGCCCCCAAATTTATTATTTTGCACAAAATGGGTGTTTTTTTTAAACCCAGAATATAATTGCAGTATTTAAAGCTTGTATTTCACTGTGACAAATGCAGCAAAGGCCTCAGATGTAGGGTATTGCAAAAAATGGGTGTTTTTTTTTAACCCAGAATATAACTGCAGTATTTGAAGTTTGTATTTGACTGTCACAAATTCAGCAAAGGACCCAAAATGTATTATCTTGCAAAATTTTTTTTTTAAAAAAAACTAGTATATAATTGCAGTATTTAAAGCTTGTATTCCACTGTGAGAAATGCAGCAAAGGCCCCAGATGTAGGATCTTGCAAAAAATTGGTGTTTTTTTAGACACTGATTATAACTGCAGTATTTAAACCAAATGTCACAAATGAACATATGCTGTGCTGGTGCACTGAACTTGCACAAAATGGCTGCTGACGCCCACCTAACTAACAGACGGATAAAAGTTATTTTTCTGTGTCACTGGGCTTAGGGCAGGTTAAAAAAAATGGTGCCACTGCACCCACAAAACAAAATCGCCGTAGATCGCTGAGTTAACAACAAGTTCTGATATTAGATTATTACCTATTCTCTCCCTCACAGCAGCAGCATCCTATCCCTACACTAATCAGAGCAGAGTGACTTGCAGCGCTACGTGGCTCCAGCTAATATAGAGGCTGGGTAACATCCTGCACTGGCCAATCGTGATGGCTTCTAAGGGCACATGAGTGCCATTGACTCGCCAAACACCGAACTCGAACCCAAACATTTACTGAAAAGTTCGGGTTCGGGTCCGGGGTCCAAAAATCCTAACGTTCGCTCAACCCTACTTATGAGTTTTTGGGCAGGCAGACTGGAACGGTGACCCAAACTGGCATAGCACACTTTCTTTCTTGCCCAGCCTCCAGTGTCATCTCAGATTGGGTTTTCAGCGCAGGGGGCAAGGTGACACCCAATCAGACCAAGTTTTTCTCCGCCAGTTCCAAAATATCACTGAACCAAGCCTAAATTTGAGAGGATTTTTACACTTCTCTAGCTCAAGTCGATGAATAGATCTTGTCTTTTTGATGGTGCCCCATCTTACCACTGTTGCTGTCTGCCAGTCTGCAGTCCTGACGCCATCATGACGTTGCAGCCATCATGCCACTGCCGCGCATGCCTACCATCATGTTCTGTACAGCTACTGCTGACTCCATATTGTCACCGTCACCTTCATGCCACTGCTGCTACCATATGGATGCTGATGCCGTCATCTCAGCATCTGCCCCTACTACCACTACCGCCAATACTACCACCACTACTACTACTATAACTAATACTACCCATAGAAAGCTGACCTACTGACTTATATGTTCCATGCTATGCTGATTCTGCTGCCGCTACTATTGTGGCCATGTGTCTCTAATTACCCTACCCTTTCCACATCTACACTGTACTGCTGCTGCTCTTAATTAAAAAGGATAATTTTTATAGGCTTGTTCACTACTTTTTATTCTGCCAATTAACACTTGTGCATGTCGAATGGTAGGCATCCTGACCCTGTCATGGCATAATTTTGGGATGCTTGTGTAATGCCCCAGAGTGGCATGACCACCTCTGCACCTTGCTACTATCTTTATTGGTTAACCTCATGTCATCATGTGTATTTATTCCAGGTCTGTGCATTTCTTATTTTGCAACTTTTACGTTCACGTGAAATGTTCCAGGTTCACCAGCAGGTGGCAGCAAACAAGGCAGAGCTATAGTTACATAGAATAGAGCTTTCCATTCCATTCTACACCCCCATCTGTGGAGGAGTGGGCGAGTCCCAGCTAGGGGAAGGAAGCAAGTGCTGGGCACATCTCTGCTGGACATGCCCAGGCCAAGCCAAGCCAGCTAGAGCACCGTCAGCTCTGTTGGATGTGGAGGCCACAGCTTAGAGCCTCAGGAGCCAAGAGGAGAGTTCCCTGGCATAATTAAGAGACAGACCATACAAAGAGAAGTTGCAGCATCCAGAGGAAGCTAAGTTATATAGCTACCCTGTTAGTACAGCAGAGCCAGAGAGCAACAGATGTAGCAGAGACGAGTTTGCCTGCCAGAGTTTTAATGTTAAAGCCTGCTGGAACCAAGACAAAGTCTGTAACCCGTTTGGAGAAATGTTTATGCCAAGTAAAGATGTTATTGATGTTAACTTCATCACAAGAATGTAGACTAAATGTATTCTTCATCCCCAAGTTAACTACCCCCCTTATTTGTTGCTTCAGAAGACAACACCTGGGGTCCAGCGTATCCAGGTAGGACCACCGTGACACATAGAAAACAGTATAGGCCACCCTATACCACTGGCCATTCCTACACCTGGGTACCAACACCATTTCTTAAACGGACTCTGTCCCGTTGTTGCTTCACTGCAACTGGCATCACAAATATTTCTTAAAGGGACCCTTTGAAGCTGTTGGATGTTGCACTTGGTCTCCCAACAAGCCGAACTTTTTGAAAAATTCAGTGAACTTGAACCAAACTGAATCTCAAGTGTTTAAATGATCTCTAATTCATCGTAATACTGTGTAAATAGCGTAAAAAATTAAAAAAATGATTGTGGTATTGCTGTTTTTTCATTTCACCAAAGAAAGTTGATAAAAGTACAGTAAATATAATAATAAGTTATTGCACTTCAGTATGGTGCAACTAAATAATACTAGTTGTTCATCATATAGCTACATTGTTAGAAAAATAAAAAAAGTTGTGGCTCTCTGAATATGACGATAAAAAAACAAAAAAAAATTAAACAGGGTCAGAAATGAAGGGGGTCATCCGGTAATTAAGCGGTTAAAGCTGTATGATATTCATATACTTTATTTCTTGTCATTTTTATTATAGAAATACATTAAATATTAATTTGTCTCATTCATCATTTCAGTGCTTTGCAAGTGTCTGAATTTATATTATACAGAAAGCATATCATGAATGTATGTATTTACTATGTAGCAGATGTAAAAGATATCCACCAGCAGATGGCAGTAAAACCTTACAAATTACAAATATTTTTGAGAAGTCTTTTTCAGGTCCTGTGTTACAAAGGAAACGATCTGCATTCAGTGTCTATAGTGAGTGTGCATACTTAAGGTGGATTTAGACTGCTCGATTTTCAGTCTGATTATCAGGAAACGCTTGTTCATCGGGTGATCCTGTTGTTCATACAGGTACATCAATAATAGTTTCTGGGGAGTAGACTGCGCAGTCTAAACAGCGATCTGCTGCTCAGAAACAATGATTCTATATGGCATTAGCGATCCCTCATCCTCATTCTGTAAAGGAGATCACTGCATGTAAATGTAGTGGTCTCCTTTACTGAATAAGCTGCCATCTATCAGAAAGGAATGCTTCCTTCCCGACAATCGGCTGTAACATTGTGTTGTGTAAACCCACCTTAACATGTGTTATGTATACCTATATGAAGTTAGTGTGCCTATCGGTGCAGAAATGTGTTTAATGAGTATTCATCATATGTCTGTGCCTGTATATAGTAATAATTACTGATGAGCAAAGTATTTAAAAATTAGATTCGGCTGCTTCACGGAATTTGACAAAAAAAAAATCTGCTTAGTGACTAACTACTTTGTCATGAAGCGCATTTCTTTGTATATAGTGAGTGTAATGTCAGGCAGCGCCACAGCATCTTAAATAAATAAGAGCGTGTACAATAAAAAAAATAAAAAAAACAACAAATAATACTTACCTAATCCATATACTCTTAACGGTCAGCCCACCGCCATCTTTTTTGAAGGTCTGGCACGAAATCTCACGCTGCCCGAGATGATGACATCATGCCGGCTGGATTTTGGCCAAGATCTTCAAGCACAATGATGGTGGCCAGTCCGTCACACGCAAATGGATAAGTATCTTTTTTTTGTTTTTTACACTATTTCAGGTTAAATAGATTTTCCTTGTGCTTCGCGACAAATCAAATTTATTCTGAACTTTGGATTCGGATTTATTCTGAAATTCGCTCATCATTAGTTATAATAATAATCTTTATTTATATAGCGCCACAGTATTCTGCAGCACTTTACAATTCTGAGGGTTCATGTACAAGACAATAGACATCATAAAATTACAGGGTAATGAGCAAATAAAATACTAGGAGTGAGGGCTCTGCTCACAAGAGCTTACAGTCTATGAGGGTAGCACGCTTATGTATATTAGTGTTGATCACGAATATTCGAATTGCAAATTTTTATCCGAATATCGGCACTTCGAGAATTCGTGAATATTTAGAATATCGCAAAATATATTCGTAATTGCGAATATTCGATTTTTAAAAAAAATACCAGTTCATGCGAGTTTTATACGAATGCGAATTTTCGCAATGAAGAAAATAGTGCCTGGAGATCACAAATTCGAAAATTATCGAATATATGGCGAATATTCACCCAAATATTCGTGAAATATCGCAAATTCGGATATTGCCCCTGCCGCTCATCACTAATGTATATATGAATGTAGTAAATGTACGGTAGGTATCATAATGGAATTATCTCTTGTGATCATATAAGCAATGTACACTGCTATTTCTTGTTTTAAAGGGAATCTGTCATCACTAGTGTTGAGCGAATCGAAGTTAAAGAAATGGACTTCGATCTGAATTTGAGGAAAAACTTGATTCATCACAATGCCAAATGTCCTTGAGCTTCGTGGTAATGAATCCATTTTTCCTGAAATGGTGGTAAAAAAAAAAATACATACTCACTTTATCAATTGGCTTACGGAGAGGCCGTTGTGGCCATCTTGATTGAAGAAAACGTGTCAAATCTAACATGTGCTGACGTGTGACATCACCACATCACCATGCTGACCGGGCATGGGGACGTCATTTGACGACACCACTCCCGGCCAGCATGATGAGGTGGTGACGTCATCACATTGGTGCAAGCGAAATTTGGCGCGTTTCTTCAATCAAGATGGCCGCAACAGCCTCTTCGCAAGCCAATGGATGAAGTAAGTATGTATTTTACCACCATTTCAGGAAAAAATGTTAACCCCTGATTAACCCCTGAAAAGCCTAAATGTTACTGTCAGATGCTGCAATCAGCATTGAACGCAACATCTGAGGAGTTTAATGACGGCAGGAGGCGCGATTGCCGTTCCTCGTCATTGTGTCTGCTACATAAAATGGAATGCTATTCATGACAAAGTCATTTGTGACAAATTTAACTTCTTTATGAACTTCAGCAAATAAGCCAAATCGAATTTTTGATACCTTCACTCATCTCTAGTCATCACCTTCATGCTTCCCTCATAAAGTTAGCGACAAACACGCTGATTACTGTACAGCGCTCTCTCTCTGTACTGTTTATTAGTCTCACAGCTAGCATTGTGTTGGGAGGAAGAAGTCCTTGTATTCATGAGCTGCAAGGTTAGCCCTGCCCAAGCAAAGATGAGTGATAGCTTTCTCTCCATTATGTGCATAGGGAGAAAACTAGCAATCCTCAGTTGGTGGGCAGACTATCCCTGTGGGTGTGAAGTACTGAAACTAATAAATAGGAAATTTCTCATAAACCACATTATAGACACATGTAACAGAAAACACAGGAATCAGTGTGCCTGTTTATCTGAATCTGACATTTTCCCAAAAATAAGCAGTTTTTATTGTTGAAAATGCCTTTGAGTCATGACTTCTTATTTCTGATACTGCTGTTGACTGACCTGCCAACCTGTATTTGATCACATATAGATGAAGACCTGACCAAATTTTACAGTTTAGCCAGGGGAGTAGCTAGAGGGAAAGCAAGGGAAGCAGCTGCTTTGGGGCCCAAATCCAGAAGGAGGACTAAGGCTGGTTTCACACAGGCATTGCGGGAAAAGGTGCGGGTGCGTTGCGGGAACATGCGCAATTTTTCCGCGCGAATGCAAAACATTGTAATGCGTTTTGCACTCGCGTGAGAAAAATAGACATGAAGTTCGGGTTTGGGTTAAGTGCTGAGTAGATTGCATTATTTTCCCTTATAACATGGTTAATAGCATTCTGAATACAATAGCGCTGGAGGGGTTAAAAAAATAATAATAATTTAACTCACCTTAACCACTTGATCGAGCAGCCGGCATCTCTTCTGTCTTCTTTCTTTGCTGTGTGCAGAAAAAGGACCTGTGGTGACGTCACTCCGGTCATCACATGGTCCGTCACATGATCTTTTGCCATGGTGATGGATCATGTGATGACCGGAGTGACGTCACCACAGGTCCTTTTCCTCCACACGGCAAAGAAAGAAGCCAGAAGAGATGCTGGCTGCACAATCAAGTGGATTAAGGTGAGTTAAATATATTTTTTTAACCCCTCCAGCGCTATTGTACTATGCATTCTGTATTCAGAATGCTATTATTTTCCCTTATAACCATGTTATAAGGGAAAATAATAAAATGATCGGGTCTCCATCCCGATCGTCTCCTAGCAACCGTGCGTGAAAATCGCTTGGCATCCGTACTTGCTTGCTGATGCTTGCGATTTTCACGCAGCCCCATTCACCTCTATGGGGCCTGCGTTGCGTGGATTATCGCACTGCAACGCACAATATAGAACATGCTGCGATTTTCACGCATTGCATAAGTGATGTGTGAAAATCACTGCTTGTGTGCACAGCCCCATAGAAATGAATGAGTCCAGATTCAGTGCGGGTGCAATGCAATCACATCACGCATTGCACCCGCGCTGAATACTCGCCCGTGTGAAAGGGACCTAAGGCCTCTTGCATACATGCGTGACGGATGTATTATATTAGTCAATAGGCATTAACCTGACAGCACAGAACTTTAGATTCTGTGGCTGGAGGTGTATTAGGAAGTCACAGGATAAATATGTAACTGTCGGCCAGTACAGGCCCCAAAAATAAGGGATTTACCTGACATAAAAGGCTTTTTATGCCACTGTATATACATAAGGCGAGGACCATTCTTTGTTCTGTGTGGTGGAGGATATGTGTGGGCTGGCATGAGGAAATTCAATTATCCGAGATCCATACCTCATTCATTTTAAAAAATGTGAGGTAGTTCGCTTATCGGTCACGATCCCGCCTGCTGCGGTAAACGTCCTTTCAGACAGGACACTCGACGAGGGGCAAGCCAGGAGTTCCATGGCAAACTGTGCCAGCTCTGGCCACAGGTCAATCCTGCACACCGAGTAGTCAAGGGGTTCCTCGATTCTCAGAAAGTCCGCATCGGCCGTTAACCCGATGTAGTAAGACACCTGTCGGTCTAGGCGTTCCATGAGGCTGGATCCGGAGGGCGGCTGTTGATGGATTGGCTGCAAGAATCATCTCATATCCGAAATGACCAACACATCTTCAAACCGCCCGCTTTTTGCAGACACAGTAGGATTTGTACACGCACCTATTTCGCTGTGGGTGGAAATTCCTCTGCCAGTTCCCGCAACAGCAGAATGTAGCAGCTCTCGCAGCAAGGCCTGGAAATGCTGCTTTCGTACAGCCCTCTGTGATGCTGGTAACATGTCCGCCATTTTGTGTTTGTATCAGGGGTCTAAGTACGTTGCCACCCAGTACAGGTCCTTGACCTTTATGATTTTTATACGGGGGTCCCTTTTTGAACACTGGAGCAGGAGAATGTCATCCTCGGTCTCCTCCACCCAGCCACGGACAACACCAGGGATCACTGAAAAGTTTAAAGCCTGCTCTTCTTGCTCCTCCTCCCCCCTATATATCTCCTATTTATGGCCCTGGCACACAGAAGGTATTGGACAGATGTCACAAGTCACTGTAGACACCCTCTATAGAAAAAGTATTAAAAATGAAGGAAAAAATATAGTAATTTTCACTTATATTTCTCCTATCTCTGGCCCTGACACACAGAAGATATTGGACAGATGTCACAAGTCACTGCAGACACCCTCTATAGAAAAAATATTGAAAATGATGGGAAAAATATAGTAATTTTCACTTATATTTTTCCTATCTCTGGCCCTGACACACAGAAGGTATTGGACAGATGTCACAAGTCACTTCAGACACCCTCTATAGAAAAAGTATTGAAAATTAAGGAAAAAATATTGTAATTTTCACTTATATTTCTCCTATCTCTGGCCCTGACACACAGATGGTATTGGACAGGTGCCACAAGTCACTGCAGACACCCTCTATAGAAAAAGTATTGAAAATGCAGAAAAAAAAATTGGTACTGTAGCTATAAAATACTGCCAGCCTGCCACCACACACAATAGTCCTTAAAAGGACTTTTGGGTCTTTGAAACATTTTCTACTAAATAGATTGCGATCACACTCCCTACACTCTCTCACTTCCGAAGCGCAGCTCTCCCTGACTACAAATGAGCCAAACATGCATCATCGGGTGCTATATAGCACCCGATGACTTGTTCCAGCCAGCCAATCACTGTAATGCTAGTAGCCAAAATAGCTACTGGCATTACAGTGAGGGCAATACTTACCTGAATGTTTATTGGCTGCATAGTAGACGCAAAACGTGCGGGAAGTAGACTCAAACATGGTACTCGAGCACATGCGGTACTGCGAGTACCGCCATGTGCCGAGCATAGTGATGCTCGAGCCGAACAGCAGTTCGGAAGAGCATGCTCGCTCAACACTAATTATGTGCAAAATACTGTTGGCCTCTGGCCTTCACGAAATGTACAGATGCACCCTTGCCTCTGTCATGCGGGATATAGGAGTAAAGGGCCTCCACATAAATTGAGGCCAGGAACAATTTCGGTTCCACAGTGATACCCTCCTCTGTGTAGGAGGGCAGGCTACACTTAATCTATGTATATCCCACTGTTCTGGAACAGACTGTCCACCCCTCTCACAATGTGATGTCCCTTCAAGGGGGAAGTGCCCTTGTGGACCTTAGGAAGGCAGTAAAAGGTGGCCATCACTGGGTGGGAAGGATCGAGATACTCAAATTCATCCCTACTGATCAAGCGGTAGTGATCAGTGATCTGTGTCTTTCAAAATTTCCAAGCACATCTCCCTATATATTGATGTGTCCATCACAACAACATTCCTTCCCTTATCTGATTGCTTACCTGTGATGGATCTATCTTTCTCCAGCTTTTTAATCGCTCTACGTTCTTCCGCACCACAGTTAAACATCGGTGGGGCGCAGTTAAATTTAGCCAGTTCTGTTATAGTTTGCTTGATGAACACATCAATGCAGGATACATCTCCTTGAGGAGGCATTTTTGGGCTTTTGTTTTTTAGATCTGTGAAAGGTCCTTCTCCTTCATCATTTATTGGTGTTTTATCCAGACTGTACATTACTGAGGATCTCCACCAGTGGGATATATATAGATCAAATTCTGCTGCCTTTTGTACTTAGCCTGCCTTCCTACATCAGGGATACGGGGGACTTTCTCACAAAACTGGAGGGTATCACTGTGGAACCAAAATGGTTCCTGGCTTCAATTGATGTTGAGGCCCTTTACTCCTCTATACCGCACGACAGGGGCATGGGTGCATCTGTACATTTCCTGAAGGCCAGAGGCCAACAGTGTTTTGTACATAATGCCTTTGTCTTGAACTTGCTTGGGTTTGTACTCTCCAGAA
Organism: Bufo gargarizans; assembly: GCF_014858855.1. Taxonomy (NCBI): domain Eukaryota; kingdom Metazoa; phylum Chordata; class Amphibia; order Anura; family Bufonidae; genus Bufo; species Bufo gargarizans. Next base: position 235,529,006 of record NC_058083.1, read on the forward strand.
ACTATTTCCTCTTTGACGGATGCGTCTACCACCAACTCAGGGGTACCGCAATGGTGAGCGCCTGTGCGCCCTCCTATGCAAATCTGCTCCTGGGCTGGTGAGAGGAGACTATAGTTTTTTTAGATATCTCCCTGGAGGGAGTCGATCATGTCATACTCTGGTCCCGCTTCATTGACAACATTTTCATCATTTGGAGTGGGACAGAGATGAACTTCGGGCGGTTAAACGTCAATCCTGCCAACTTAAGGTTTACTTTTGTCATAGTGAAGGACCATATCCCATTTTTGGACATTCTTATTTACAGGGATGGTAGGGGTGGCCTCGAAACTACAATATATCGCAAACCCACCACGACTAACTCTCTACTAAGATGGGATAGCAGCCACCCAACCCTACTTAAATGCGGGGTACCCACGGGAAAGTAACTGAGGCTAAGACACAATTGTTCTGAACAAACTGAATTTAGACGTCAGGCCAAAGACCTTAGGGAGAGATTCCGGGCACAAGGTTATCCTGACAAAATACTACGGGCAGCTTACCAGCAAGCACAGGAACAAACATGTACCATATTACTACACCCTACAACCCGCCCGGGTCAGAATACACCTAATATGATGAGGGTGATAGGGACCTTCGACTCAGCAGCAATGGAGGTGAGAGACATCATAAGTCGACATTGGGGAATTCTACTGATGGACCCCGATTTGGATGTGATAGGCCCCCAACCAGCAGTGACATATAGGATGGGGTCTAATCTGAGGAATCAAAGTGTAAAGTTAGGCCCTCCAGAGGAGCAGGTAAGGTCAGCTTGGTACAGTTTACACAGACACCTCCTGTCCACGCGGACACAAGAGAGGCAACAAGCTAAGAGAGCCTTTTCACTACCGCAGTGAAAACAGTGCCTCCTCAGCTCGGGAAATCTGCCACCAGCTTCTCATTTGATATAAGCTCGGTCCGCTAACGGTATTATATAGGGCGAGAAACCAACCCAGTGTAGCTTATAACTAGGCCGAAACATGGACATGGGGATTCGTGATGCAAGATAACACAAGATTAAATTATATATTTAATCACCTCAAGGGCACACTAGATATAACACAATATACACAGAGAATATATACAGTGGTCTGAGGTTACAGATACAGGTGATATAGGTAAAAAAGGGTTAAGCAAAGCAAAAGTCATTTACCGGGAATTTGAAAGTTCTATGATGGTGGAATAGACCTTGTCTGCAGTCACATTGGGGGGGGGGGCCCGTGATGTCAGCGGTTCTCAGCTCTCTCCAAACACGTTTGCACAATGTGACCCCCTTTCAGAAAAGACACCCCCGCTTGCTAGCACAAGCCTTTTAACCTGTAGCCGGCCCCTCCTCTCCTGGCCTCTGGGAGTGCCCCCCCCCCCCCCCCCTGCTGATCCTGGCAGCCCACTGACCCACAAAACTCTTTAGGGTTCATAGCTCTAGACGAAAACGTCACAGGGGGATTGTTCTGGGACCAACAGATCTGCCTGAGTTCTAGGTACAAGTAGAGTCCAAACATGGTGCCGCTATGGGTTTTCTGTGGGGAGATATGTATATCTCCCCTCCCAGGTGTCATGGAACCATGAACCAGACGTACAACAAGAGATAGTGGAAAATAAGAAGGTTTATTGAAGAGCAAGCCGTAAGCAAAGTCCGAACGGATGGCTAAACCGAAGCAGGGTCTTGCGGAGACAGAGGTCAGGAACCAGAAGGATAGTCAGACGAAGCCAGGAACAGGAACCAACGGGGTAGTCAGACGAAGCCGGAATCAGGAACCAACGGGGTAGTCAGACGAAGCCGGAATCAGGAACCAACGGGGTAGTCAGACGAGGCCAGGATCAGGAACCAGAAGCAGCAGCAGCAGTCTTGGAAGCATGTGAACACAGGAGGACCAAGCAAGGAACTGAAGCCACAGACCTCCTATATGTATGAGCTGGGCATCCAGCTCCTCCCAGTGGGAAGGAGGAGCCGCAGGGTGGGAGGCTACAAGAAAACCCAGAAACCAAGATGGCCGCCAGCACATGTCAAACGAAGGGAACAGCAAGGAGGTAAGACCATGACAGTACCTCCCCCTCAAGGGCCCCTCCTCCGCGGAGTAAGGAACGGTTTCTGAGGGAAGCGTGCGTGGAAGGCTCGGAGCAAGACAGGAGCATGGACATCTGCGGAGGGAACCCAGGAACGCTCCTCTGGACCATAACCACGCCAATGGACCAAAAACTGCACCCGGCCGCGGACCAGGCGTGAGTCCAGGATATTGCTCACCTCATACTCCTCACGATTGCCCACTTGGACCGGACGAGGCCGAGGAATCGAGGAAGTGAAACGATTACACACCAGTGGCTTCAACAGGGAGACATGAAACACGTTGGAGATCCGCATGCCAGGAGGAAGCGCAAGGGCATAGGCTACCGGGTTTACCCTGCGAAGCACTCGGAAGGGACCAACAAAGCGAGGCGCCAGCTTGGGAGTGGGCACTCGAAGGTTGAGGTTGCGGGTGGACAACCATACGCGGTCTCCGACCTGGTAGGAAGGAGCGGGCGCTCGTCTGCGATCAGCCTGGAGTCTCTGGCGCTGCGCAGAGACCTCAAGGGACCTCTGGATCTGTACCCAAGAAGCACGTAGGACGGAAAGGTGATCCTCCACAGCCGGAATATCCTGGGGAGAGAATACCTCCGGTAACACGGCAGGTTGGAACCCATAATTGGCCATGAAGGGAGACGTCCCAGAGGAAGAGTTCACCGCCGTGTTCCTGGCAAACTCAGCCCAAGGCAGGAGGTCAACCCAATTGTCTTGGTGATCGGAGACATAGCAACGAAGGAATTGCTCCAAGGCCTGATTGGATCGTTCTGCGGCCCCATTGGACTGAGGGTGGTAGGCCGAGGAGAAAGAGAGATGAATCCCCAACTGGGAGCAAAAGGCGCGCCAGAACCTGGACACAAACTGACTCCCCCGATCCGACACAATCTCCTTGGGCAAACCGTGCAACCGGAAGACCTCCCTGGCAAAAATCGAGGCCAACTCTTGTGCAGAGGGTAACTTCTTGAGAGGAACACAGTGGCACATTTTGGAAAACCGATCCACAATCATGAGAATGACCGTATGGCCTCGGGATGCAGGGAGGTCCACAATGAAATCCATCCCCAGGTGTGACCATGGACGCTCCCCGGTGGCTATGGGTTGCAAAAGGCCCAACGGAAGGTGCCGAGGGGACTTACTCTGGGCACAAACGGAGCATGCCGCTACATATGCGGCGATGTCGGAACGTAGAGAAGGCCACCAGAACAGACGTGAAACCGCCCAGGACAGCTGATTCTTTCCAGGGTGCCCCGCGGCCTTGGAGTTATGGTAGGTTCGCAACAACCGAGTGCGCAACTCCTCAGGCACAAAACACCTGCCGTTGGGTCTCCCAGAGGGAGCACCAGATTGAGCCGCCAAAATCTGCTCACCCAGAGGAGAAGTCAGGCTGGTGCGAATAGCGGCCAGGATCTGATTCGGGGGTATGACCGTAGTCGGAATCGACTCCTCCCCGGACAGCTCGGAGTACTGCCGTGATAAGGCATCCGCTCTGATGTTCTTGGAGCCGGGTAGGTAGGAGACCACGTAATTAAAACGTGACAAGAACAGAGCCCATCTGGCCTGACGTGGTGTCAATCTCTTGGCCTCAGAGAGGTAGGTCAGATTCTTGTGGTCCGTCAGGATGAGAACCGGAACCACCGAGCCCTCGAGCAAGTGCCTCCATTCTTTAAGAGCCTGCACGATGGCCAATAACTCCCTGTCACCAATCTGATAGTTGCACTCCGCGGAAAACAGTTTCCGGGAGTAAAACCCACAAGGAAGCAGAGGACCCTCTGGTGTTCTACGCTGAGACAGGAGGGCGCCTACTCCCGTCTCAGACGCGTCCACCTCGAGGACAAAAGGCAACCCAGGGTTGGGATGCGACAGAATCGGAGCCGACACAAAGGCGGACTTTAGAGCCTCAAAAGCTCGGATGGCCTCGAGCGGCCAGACCTGAGGATTACTGCCCTTCCTGGTCAGATCCGTGAGAGGCTTGGCTAGCATGGAAAAGTCCCTGATGAACTTCCGATAATAATTGGCGAAGCCCAAAAAGCGCTGCAGGGCACGAAGCCCACTGGGCTGGGGCCACTGTAAGACAGCCGAAACCTTCTCAGGATCCATGGAGAACCCCTCAGCGGAAATGATGTAACCTAAGAAGGTTACCTGGGATCGGTGAAATTCGCATTTCTCAAGCTTACCGAACAGCTTGTTCTCTCGTAAGCGTTGCAACACTCGTCTGACATCCAGAATGTGGGCCTCCATGGATGCAGAATATACCAAGATGTCATCCAAATAGACCACCACACACTGCTGCAACAGGTCACGGAAAACATCGTTGATGAATTCCTGGAAGACTGCGGGCGCATTGCACAACCCAAAGGGCATAACCAAGGATTCATAATGACCGGTCCTGGTGTTAAACGCGGTCTTCCACTCATCGCCCGCCTTGATCCTTACCAGGTTATATGCCGCCCTCAGGTCGAGTTTGGTAAAGACCGTGGCCCCTTTGAGGCGATCGAACAGCTCGGAAATCAAGGGTATCGGGTAAGCGTTCTTGATCGTGATGCGATTGAGACCCCTGTAATCGATGCAAGGCCTCAACTCGCCGCCCTTCTTTTTCACAAAGAAAAATCCAGCCCCTGCCGGGGACGAGGATTTGCGAATGTGTCCGCGTGAAAGCGCCTCCCTCACGTACTCCTCCATGGCCTCATTCTCCGCTACCGACAGTGGATAGACTTTGCCACGAGGAGGAACGGCACCGGATTGTAACTCTATGGCACAATCGTATGGGCGGTGCGGAGGTAGGGCAACCGCGCGCACCTTATCGAATACATCCCGGTACTCTTCGTATTCAGGAGGCAACAGAGAGTCCGAGGAAGTACACAGCAACTTGACAGGCCCATGGATGCAACTAGCCCCACACTGCGGTGACCACGAGAGGATCTCGACCGATCTCCAATCGAAAGTCGGATTATGCTTCTGGAGCCAGGGGTACCCCAAGACCACCGAGTAGTGTGGAGACGAAATAACCTGGAGACAGACCGACTCTCTGTGAACGGCACCAATGGCTATCCCCACTGGAAGGGTCTCATGAGTCACGTGTGGCGGCAGAAGGGGTCTGCCGTCTATCGCCTCAAGAGCCAGTGGGGAACCTCGAGGCTGCAGAGGAATGGAATTGGCGGCAACGAACACTCTATTAATGAACAAACCACCAGCACCAGAGTCCACCAACGCCTGGGTCGTCACCGAGCCCCCGACCCAGGAGAGGACAACCGTGATCAGTGGTTTGTCAACACGGGAAACCGGGGACGAGGAGACTCCACCCAAGATCTGCCCCCGACAGGACCTCAGGTGCGAGCGTTCTCCCGGACGGTTCGGACATGCCAACCGAAAATGCCCACCGAGACCACAGTACATGCATCGGCCCTCGCGTCTCCGGAGTACCCTCTCCCCCTCAGACAGGCGAGCAAACCCCCGCTGCATGGGTTCACCCCCAGACAAGTCATCCCCAGGAGGCGTGGGAGGAGAGGGAGGCACGGGTTGGACAGCAAACGTAGGCGCCAATCTGTTAGGAGACCTCCGCAGGCTCTCCTTAAAGGAAGGTCTCTCCCTGAGTCTGGTGTCAATCAAAATCAGGAAAGAAATAAGAGACTCGAGCTCCACTGGTAGGTCCTTAGCTGCAACCTCATCCTTCAAGGCATCCGAGAGACCATGAGAGAAAGCAGCGACCAGAGCCTCATTATTCCAGCCCACCTCTGCTGCCAGGGTACGAAACTCAATGGCGTATTCAGCTACGGATCGTGAACCCTGTCTGATGGACATAAGGAGCTTCGCAGCAGAGGCAGCACGAGCCGGCACATCGAATACCTTCCGAAGAGAAGCAACAAAACCGGAAAACTCGGCAACCACCGGATTGTTGTTCTCCCATAAAGGGCTGGCCCAGGCCAAGGCCTTGTCCGAGAGCAGCGAGATCAAGAAGCCCACCCTTGATCTCTCAGTAGGAAAGGCATGTGGCAGCAACTCGAAGTAAATGCCCACCTGGTTAAGGAAACCTCGGCACTGAGTTGGCTCTCCCCCAAAGCGCTGTGGAAGGGGGGCAGAACCGGTCATACCCTGAAACACCACAGGCGCAGCAACAGGTGTCAGGGTAGACTCTGGCGCAACAACCGGAGCGGCAGTAGGAGCGGGCCCAGGAGCGACAACCGACCCATCGGCAACGGAAGCTAAATGAGCCGTGCGTTCAAGCAGGGTTTGCAACGCCACAGCGAACCGACCCAACAGGTGATCCTGCTGATCAAGTCTGGCAACCAGCGTAGGTAGCGAGGGTGGCCCTGTACCGTCAGAATTCATGGCTTGGTCCTAATGTCATGGAACCATGAACCAGACGTACAACAAGAGATAGTGGAAAATAAGAAGGTTTATTGAAGAGCAAGCCGTAAGCAAAGTCCGAACGGATGGCTAAACCGAAGCAGGGTCTTGCGGAGACAGAGGTCAGGAACCAGAAGGATAGTCAGACGAAGCCAGGAACAGGAACCAACGGGGTAGTCAGACGAAGCCGGAATCAGGAACCAACGGGGTAGTCAGACGAAGCCGGAATCAGGAACCAACGGGGTAGTCAGACGAGGCCAGGATCAGGAACCAGAAGCAGCAGCAGCAGTCTTGGAAGCATGTGAACACAGGAGGACCAAGCAAGGAACTGAAGCCACAGACCTCCTATATGTATGAGCTGGGCATCCAGCTCCTCCCAGTGGGAAGGAGGAGCCGCAGGGTGGGAGGCTACAAGAAAACCCAGAAACCAAGATGGCCGCCAGCACATGTCAAACGAAGGGAACAGCAAGGAGGTAAGACCATGACACCAGGCTTCCTAGCCTCAAGGCAGGACTACGTGAATGTTTGGCTTTGCCCCATGATCACAAAAATATAACCGAATTATGCCTGGGATGGGTGGACGATTGATAATTCCTTATGAAATGTAGGTGCCAACATGTCTGGGAGGTATCATTAATCCTGGGCAAGAGCTGAGACCCCCTGTTGGGGGTTTTTCCCGCAGGATTATCTTGCCTCCAAACTGGCTGGTTAAGGTTTGACATTATCCACTTGGGGCCTCCTTGAAGCCTGGACTCCTGGGGCTTTCTCCCTTGCTAGCTGACAATCAGATGGGTGGGGGTGGGAGCATATTTTGCATGTCCACTGACTGTGTACATGCCAAAAGGTGAATCAACTGACAATCAGGGCTGCCAATAAATGATAATCGATATTCCTCCCACCTTCTTGTGGTGAATGGTCAAGTAATACTGCTGAAGAGCTAGGCTCCAGCGTAGCAGCCTCCCATTCGTGCCGGATATGGTGTTTAACCAGCTGAGGGGGTTGTGGTCGGTCTCCACAGTGAAACGGTGCCAGTATAAATACGGCTGCAACCGTTGCAGTGCCAAGACAATGGCCAGGCACTCCTTCTCCATTCTTGAGTACGCCACCTCCCTTGGCAGGAGCTTCCAACTCAGGTACAGAACGGGGTGTTCCTGGCCCGTAGTGTCAACCTGGCTGAGTATGGCACCGAGGCCAAAATCACTGGCGTCGGTCTGTACTATAAACGGCCTTGTGAAGTCGGCTGTCTGTAGTACAGAGAAGCTCGAAAGGGCAGCATTCCGCGCCCGGAAGGTCATCTCGCAGTCTTTTGTCCAATCAACTGCAGAGGGCAGCTTCTTCTTGGTGTGGTCCGTCAAGGGCTTTGCCAGGCTACTAAAGTGGAAGACGAACCTCCTATAGTACCCGGCGGTGCCCAGGAAGGACATCATCTGTTGCTTGGTCCTGGGGGTGGGCCAGGATGCAATAGTATCCACTTTTCCAGGCTCTAGCTTCAGGATCCCCCCGCCTACCTGGTGCCCCAGGTAGTGGACCTCGCTCATGCCTAGCTGGCACTTTTCCGGCTTGATGGTCAAAACTGCCTGGTGGATCCGCCTCAGCACCTGCGTCAGGTGCTGTAGGTGATCCTCCCATGTGGGACTGAAGATGGCAATGTCATCCAGGTACGCGGCTGCGCACGCTTCAAGTCCCTTAAACAGTGTGTTGACCATCCGCTGAAAAGTGGCAGGGGCATTCTTCATGCAGAACGGCATCACTGTGGACTCGTACAATCTAAAGGGGGTGATAAAGGCAGAGATTTCCCACGCCTCACTGTTCAGGGGAATCTGTCAGTACCCCCGGCTCAGATCCATGATGGTCAGGTACTGGGCCCCGGCCAACTGATCGAGCAGGTCATCGATGCATGGCATAGGGTACAATCGGTGACCGAGACAGCGTTCAGTCCCCTGTAGTCCACGCAGAACCAGGTAGTCTGGTTCTTCTTTGGTACGTGGACCACAGGCAAGGTCCAAGCGCTGTTGGATGCCTGGATGACCCCCAGCTTCAGCATCTCGTCAATCTCCTGGCGCATGTGCTGCTGCACCTCTAAGGAAACCCGATATGCTGAACGCCGGATTGGGGGGTGATCCCTAGTGTCCACGTGATGGACGGCCAACTCCGTCCTCCCGGGCTTGTTGCTGAACAACTCCGGGAAGGGGTGAAAGGTGGCCCATAGCTGGGACTGTTGGTCCTTTAAGAGCTGTTGGCCCACCTGAACATCCTCGATAGACCCACCCGCCTTCACCTGGTCGAGCATGTCCAGGAGGGTTTCCACTTCCCTCTCTTCTGGAAGGTTGCAGACAGGGAGGGCACATGCCTCCCTCTACTGATGTGCCTTCATCATGTTTACATGGAAGACCCATTATCTGGACTGCGTCCACCCCACCAGCATTCAAGGCATCGGCCATCTCCTTAGCTTTGCTCCATGTGTAACTGGCTATCATTGCCACGGATGCTCACTGACACAGACTGCCACCTGATGCACACACACCTTATTGTATTTTCACTCGGTCTAGTGTTGAGCTGATCTTAAGACTCCAGCAGCAAAAGCTACTGCTGGTTGTCTTTAGTGTCTGGGAGTATGGGTCTCACACTCACAGACACTAGTATCTCGATCCCACTTGCTGCCACCAATATGTGACGAATACCACGCCTAATGCCCGCATGACGTCACCTACATCGAGCTAATGAGACGCGGTATGGTCACGGGTTACTAAAGCGTGACGTTACGCCCTCCAGAGGAGAAGGTAAGGTCAGCTTGGTACAGTTTTCACAGAAACCTCCTGTCCACAATGGCACAGAGAAGCAACAAGCTGAGCGAGCATTTTCACTGCCGCAGTGAAAACAGTGCCTCCTTAGCCCGTGAAATCTGCCACCAGCTTCTCATTTAATATAAGCCCGGTCTGTTAACAAAATGATATAGGGTAAAAAACCAACCCGGGGTAGCATATAACTAGGCCGAAACACGGATGTGGGAATTAGTGATCGAGATACAAGATAGCACAAGATTAAATTATATATTTAATTGCCTTAAAGGCACACTAGATATAACACAATATACACAGAGAATATATACAATTGTCTGAGGTTACAGATACAGGTGATATAGATACAACAGGGTTAAGCAGAGCAAAAGTCAGTTACCGGGTAGTTGAAAGTTCTATGATGGTGGAACAGTCCTTGGCTGCAGTCACATGCAGGTGATGTCAGCGGTTCCCAGGTCTCTCCAAACATATTTGCACGATGTGACCCCCTTTCAGAAAAGACATATCACAGGGGTATGGTTCTGGGACCAACAGATCCGCCTGGGTTCCGGCTACAAGTAGAGTCCAAACATGGTGCCACTATGTGGTTTCTGTGGGGCGATATGTATATCTCCTCTCCTTGGCATCCTAGCCTCAAGCCAGGATTAGGTGGATGTTTCCCCAGGATCACAAAAATATAACCAAATTATGCCTGGGATGGATGGACGATTCAGAATTCCTTATGAAATGTAGGTGCTAACAAGTCTGGGAGGTATCATTGATCTTGGGCAAGAGCTGAGACCCCCTGTTGGGGGTTTTCCTGCAGGATTAGCTTGCCTCCAAACTGGCTGGTTAAGGTGTGACATTATCCACCTGGGGCCTCCTTGAAGCCTGGACACCTGGGGATTTCACAATTAGATGGCTGGGGGGTGGGAGCATATTTTGCATGTACACTGACTGTGTACATGCCAAAAGGTGAATCAACTGACAATCAGGGTTGCCAATAAATGATAATCCATATTCCTCAAATATCTTGGTCAAATGCCAACTTTGTAAAAAAAAATGGGAAAAGTTGTCTTTTGACAAGATATTTATCTCACCCAGCATTGGTATATGTAAAATGAAACCCCAAAACACATTGCCCAACTTCTCCTGAGTACGGCGATACCAGATGTGTGACACTTTTTTGCAGCCTAGATGCGCAAATGGGCCCACATTCCAAAGAGCACCTTTAGGATTTCACCGGCCATTTTTTACAGATTTTTATTTCAAACTACTTACCACACATTTGGGCCCCTAGAATGCCAGGGCAGCATAACTACCCCACAAGTGACCCAATTTTGGAAAGAAGACACCCTAAGGTATTTCGTGAGGGGTATGGTGAGTTTATTGAATTTTTTATTTTTTGTCACAAGTTAGTGGAATATGAGACTTTGTAAGAAAAAAAAGAAAAAAGAAAAAAAATCATCAGTTTCCGCTAACTTGGGACAAAAAAAAAAAAATTCTAGGAACTCGACATACCCCTCACGGAATAGCTTGGGGTGTCTTCTACCCAAAATGGGGTCACTTGTGGGGTAGTTATACTGCCCTGGCATTCTAGGGGCCCAAATGTGTGGTAAGTAGTTTAAAATCAAAATCTGTAAAAAATGACCTGTGAAATCCTAAAGGTGCTCTTTGGAATGTGTGCCCCTTGCCCACCTAGGCTGCAAAAAAGTGTCACACATGTGGTATCACCGTACTCAGGAGAAGTTGGGGAATGTGTTTTGGGGTGTCATTTTACATATACCCATGCTGGGTGAGATAAATATCTCGTCAAAAGACAACTTTTCCAATTTCTTTATACAAAGTTGGCATTTGACCAAGATATTTATCTCACCCAGCATGGGTATATGTAAAATGACACCCCAAAACACATTCCCCAACTTCTCCTGAGTACGGCGATACCAGATGTGTGACACTTTATTGCAGCCTAGATGCGCAAAGCTGCCCAAATTCCTTTTAGGAGGGCATTTTTTGACATTTGGATCCCAGACTTCTACTCACGCTTTCGGGCCCCTAAAAAGCCAGGGCAGTATAAATACCCCACATGTGACCCCATTTTGGAAAGAAGACACCCCAAGGTATTCAATGATGGGCATGGCGAGTTCATAGAAAAAAAAAATTTGGCACAAGTCTCCCTTTCCGCTAACTTGGGACAAAAATGTCAATCTTTCATGGACTCAATATGCCCCTCACGGAATACCTTGGGGTGTCTTCTTTCCGAAATGGGGTCACATGTGGGGTATTTATAGTGCCCTGGCATCTTAGGGGCCCTAAAGCGTGAGAAGAAGTCTGGAATATAAATGTCTAAAAAATGTTACGCATTTGATTCCGTGAGGGGTATGGTGAGTTCATGTGAGATTTTATTTTTTGACACAAGTTAGTGGAATATGAGACTTTGTAAGAAAAAAAAAAAAAATTCCGCTAACTTGGGCCAAAAAAATGTCTGAATGGAGCCTTACAGGGGGGTGATCAATGACAGGGGGGTGATCAATGACAGGGGGGTGATCAGGGAGTCTATATGGAGTGATCAAGGGTTCATAAGGGGTTAATAAGTGACAGGGGGGGTGTAGTGTAGTGTAGTGGTGTTTGGTGCTACTTTACTGAGCTACCTGTGTCCTCTGGTGGTCGATCCAAACAAAAGGGACCACCAGAGGACCAGGTAGCAGGTATATTAGACGCTGTTATCAAAACAGCGTCTAATATACCTGTTAGGGGTTAAAAAAAATCACATCTCCAGCCTGCCAGCGAGCGATCGCCGCTGGCAGGCTGGAGATCCACTCACTTACCATCCGTTCCTGTGAGCGCGCGCGCCTGTGTGCGCCCGTTCACAGGAAATCTCGGCTCACGCAAGATGAAGCCAATCGGCGTTAGTGTAGCCTGGGAGAGCCGCCGCAATGACGCCTTTCAGCGTTAGCGTGGCGGCAAGCGGTTAAAGGGATTGAATGTGTCAGTAGATCACCACGTGGCGGTGACTGGGATAGACATATCCTACAAAGGGGGTGCTGGTGGATTTTATAATTGAATACCCGCAGCCCATACGGACGTAATGGAGAACTGCACTTTGGCTGTTTTATCTAGGATGCAGGATACTTTGATCATATCAGTGTATTTTTATATCTGCCATTGCTTCTATACGTTCGGTACAAATTCCCCACTGGCTTCGCTTAACGGTGAGTTCACAATATTTTTGTACATTTGCACTGAATTTATAATAATAGTGATGTATAGTCAGGGCTCCGCCTCTTAAGGTCCTCATTATGCCTGGAGCACTTGTCTATCAACGTGACAGTGTTAGCCCCCATGCTTTCCTGTAATTTATTAATGCAGCTTATTATAACAGCATGTGCTTCACAGGGGGAGGATATGTAGTAACCATAGGATGCCCCCTCCCCTGCCCCACGTTTTATGGAGTATTTACCTTGCAGCAGGATACTCCCTATACACGCCTCATCCGCCCAATTTACATCCTAATGTATTCACTCCAGTAGGCAGGGCAAGTTATGCACACCACTGGAGCTACATCTATCGGCCGATGTGGGAGTCTGCCCTTTGGCTTCAGAAACGGCAGTGAGCATGCGCGACGTGGCGCCATGACTCGATGACATTGCGTGCAATGTGCGTGCCTAGAATGGCCCCATAGTATTTAATACCCATGTGGCAAGGCAGTCCTTGCTGGCGAACCTGCCAATGTAAGCAGAGGAAACTGGAACCACTAGGTGTCCCTGCTCTCATAGGAGAACTGCCATACGCACACCTCTAAATGGTCAATGTAAGTTTTATTCCCTATCAATGGCTGTCTGCTACTTATAAGTCTCTGACCCTGATCAGACTTTATTTTTGATTTAGGACATCTTGGAGCTCTGCCATATGCACGCCTCCATACCTTGTGACTTCTCAGCTCCGTGTCCCCTGATGATTATTGGGGATATGTAAATATTTGATGAAACGTGTTGGTACACAGCTTCTTCACCTGGTGATCCCCGGTGAGACAGGACATTACTCGCCACGGGAACACAGTATTTTCCAGTCTTTACTCACTTTGTACGTAATTAGTGTAAGGGTTGTCTAGTGCCTCGATAATAGGGCCGCTCTTCTCAGGGATATGACTCCATATTAGGAGGACATTATGGTGTACTAGCCATATTAGGGCATACTAGAGATAGTTTAGTACCCCTAGCCCCGTCTCTGCATAGGCACGTATGAGCGCGTTAGCGGATATGACAGCAAATACCCTCAAGGGCAGAATTATCCAAGACTTCATTGAATGTCGATATGTCTTAGCCACATTCGTAGGACGCAATTCGATGGGATTGGTAAGATCCAACCATTCTTTACCAACCTTACTTTTGACATACCCCTATTTAGGGTTGATGTAATCATACATACGTGTTGCTGGTAGAACCACTGCGGCACCCCTGATTGGGTTTGCTGACTGTTTTCTGCTAGCATATTCATTACTTTCTTGGTTGAGGTGTGTTTTTTGTTTGTTTGTTTTTGTAGGGGGCATTTACTCTTATTTGCACTTTATTGAAAGTTAAGTTTTATATGCTATACTGCCCCCCTCTAAAAACAAATTTCCACCTCCTCTATTAACTTCCTCCTCTTTTCATTCTCATCCTCAACACACACACTGACTTGACACCCCCCCCCCCCCCAGCTATATATATACCACCTAGGGGCGAATAAAGGTAATTGACACTGCCAGCCTGTTAAAGTGAATTACAGCATGATACCACAATACATTTGATATGACATTCAGCAACAGTTTAAAGTGCCCACATATAGCACATAGTAGGACACTGCATCAAGATGAATCAGGCGTGGATCAGCTAGGATTTCCACATACCAATGCCTGATACATCAGAGTAGATCATCTTTGGTGCCACACCAACACTTTGACAAAAGAGACCGGTTTCTTCTGGCTACCTGCCTCAGCTACTATTCTAAAGCTGACACCCGCCTGATGCCACAAATCTGATGCAAAGTTGTCCTTCTTGCACCCACCTTTGTCAGTGGCTACTGGTATTGCAACCCACCGCCCAACTCTGTTACCGGGTCACTTTGTGGTCTCCTGATGCAGCTGCTGCTGCCATCTCCAAACTATTTCACCTTGCCACTCTGCAGCCTCCTGATGCTGCCGTCACCTCCAAACTATGTCACCATGTCACTCTGTAGTCTCCTCATGCTGCTGCCATCTCCACACTATGTCACCTTGCCACTCTGTAGCCTCCTGATGCTGCCGCCACCTCCAAACTATGTCACCATGTCACTCTGTGGTCTCCTCATGCTTCTGCCTTCTCCACACTATGTCACCTTGCCACTCTGTGGTTTCCGGATGCTGCCGCCACCTCCAAACTATGTCAACTTGCCAGTTGGTGGCCTCATCATACTGCTGCCATCTACAGACTCTGTCATTGTGCCACTCTTTCAAAGTGTTTTTTTTTTCGGTAAAAATGATGGGTGACTGAAAAACTCCTTTTGCTGTATGGACTGAATGATGTCGTGTGACGTCTATAAGTGTGAGGAAAATAAATATTATGAAGCAACAAATATACAAAAAGTACATGAAAACAATGACAACCTCCTGATGCTGCCACTACCTCCAGACTCAGTCATTGTGCCACTTGGTGGCCTCCTCATACTGCCATCACCTCCAGACTCTGTCACTGTGCCACTCGGTGGCCTCCTCATACTGCTGCCACCTCCAGACTCTGTCATTGTGCCACTCGGGGCCTCATCATACCGCTGCCATCTGCAGATTCTGTCATTGTGCCACTCAGTGGCCTTCTCATCATGCTGCTGCTGCATCTGCCACCTCCAGACTCTGTCATTGTGCCACTCGGTGGCTTTCTCCTGATGCCGCCACCTCCAGACTTGGTCATTGTGCAACTCGGTGGCCTCCTCATACTGCTGCCAACTCCAGACTGTGTCATTGGGCCACTCTGGGGCCTTCTCATGCTGCTTCCACCTCACCACTACGTCGTAGCTCCACTCTGTGGACTTAGAAATGCTGTTCCCACCCTCCCCACTTTATGACTGGTCAACTATTTTGCCTTTCAGCTTGGCTAACATCATCATTTATTTGACCCTTCTTCTGATCTGTCAGAAGGAAGATAAAATGAAACACACAATGGATCCTGTCTATGTAGCAGCTGTAAGAAATGTATAGTCCCATCCGAATTGGTTTCTGATTTGGTAGCCAAAAGCAGGAGTGGGTAGAAAACACAGAAGACATGCAAATATTCCATTCACGTGTCATCTCTGTGACTTACTAGGATGGAAGAATTCTCCTCCGGCTAGATTCACCAAACCCCCTTACTTACCAATAACCACACTGACACCTTCTTGCTTGGTAAAATGACCATTACGGCCAACTTTATTATCCACACAAATAATAATAATAACAACAAACACTTTAATACATCCTTCAACATTATGAGCAATTATACCATAACAAGGATCCTGGAGGGCAACCCCAACAAGCGGTATCTTCCGTAACCATCTCTCCTTATACTTCAAAGTTACCCTTGGCCGCACTCACCGACCCAAGGGCACCAAATCCTTGAAGTATCCAAGTATCTCCTCCTGTAGGCCTTTTTAGCCTAAACAGGAGCCCCCATCCTCGGCATTCACAAACCACATGAGATACAGACTCCAACATGTCCTGCATCTCTTAAACCATTGTATTGCTCCCCCAGGATCTCTTACCAATCAGCCACCAGAAGACCACCGGTGACACCTCACCTGTGGGCGTCCTGCCACACCCTCAGAGCAGTCTCCAACCCCTCCTGAATACCCAAGGCCCACATGTCAATCCCCACATCATTAAGGTGCACGCCATCAGATCTCAAGAACTAAGGCGACGCCGCCTCCAATTCCCGATGACGAACCACCACGCCCCCTTGCCTGCGAACAAAACGCCCCACCTCCTTGTTTAACTTTGCCCTAGCCTTGTTGATCCTCTCCACCGACCTAGCAAAACGCCAATTACTCCGTGCCACCACCTCCGACCATACCAACAGCAAATCCGGAAAATCCGACAACAAACGCAACACATCCAACTTAATATCCCGAATCACGTCCCGCGACCGCCGGACCCCCAAATCATTGCCACCCACATGCAAAACCAAAACATCAGGCGGGCGATCCAACAGGACGTTCGTATGAATCTCAGGCAATACCCGCCCCCAGAGAAGCCCCCGTATACCAATCCACCGAACTTGCAATTCCTCCATCAAAAACCCCAATTGACGGCCGTTCCTCCGAACGTCGGCTCGCAAAGCCCTCCAGTAGACGTATGAATGCCCAAAAATCCACGCCAGACAAGGAGCAGTCCCTGCAACAAAAGAAACAAAGTCAACATAACATAAAAACGTCCCCAACCACTCCAACCACACAAATCAGCCAATAAAACAATTCCACCCCCAAACATCATAAGAGATGAGGCCTAATATATGAACGGAAACAATCCGACTCCCATCGCCCTATACGCTTTATAACCTCCTCTCCAAGCCCCCACCTGGCAGCCTCAGTCGCGGCCCCGATCCGAAATTAGTGCGATGCAAAATCCCCCGCTGGAAGACCCGCGGCTGACAAACACCTCCTAAAAACAGCCCGGACGCAACGCCAAAAATTCCTTGACACACCGCACCGGGCAAACAACCGACCCCGCAAGCGGCCTAAGCCACAACACCACACCCTTACCCACCTGATCCTGCTTATACCTGCGAAGCAAACATCTCAAAGCACCGTCCACCAGCACAACATCCTCACACAACAAACCACCCCCACTCGTGCGACTAGCAGCCACCAGCTCCGAAATCCGAAAAGCCCCAAAAAAGGCCAATGCAAACGCCGCCCGAAACAAACACACTTCATACGCCGACCTGCAAACCGACCCTGCCGCTTTCCACAGCAACTGCAACACCACAAAAGGAACCGGCCTCCGACCATCTTTTTGCACCGCACTACGACGGTAACCCTTCAAAGCCTGGCGCACCATAAAGCACCTAGACACGTCGGCCAAGCCCCTCAAGCGTAACCAAAAGGCGACAGCCACCACCCTCTTCGATGCAACCGAAAAAGACAGACCAGCCGCATAAGACTGACCCACCCAAAAAACCAACAACAGCCGAAAATCCTCAAAGGAACTGCAACCCCCCATCCGCTCAATCAATTCCTCCCACTGCGCCCACACTGAAGAATAGGCCGCCCACGTACCTCTACTCAGAGACTGTCTAATCAGGCCCGCCGACACGCTCCAGAGCCACTGGGGGGCAGGGCAACCCCTCGACCTCGGCACCCAGCGCCAGGCTGCGGAACCGATCCCACTGAAAGCGAGAGAGGGAATCAGCAAGTGAGTTATCCACCCCAGGCACATGCACCGCAACAAAACATGCATTCAACTGCAATCCCCGTAACACTAGATGTCGCAGCAAATTCAACACCGGAGGCGAGTTCGCAGTCTGACTATTAATCGCCTGCACAACACCCATGTTATCACAATAGAACCGAACCCGCCGGTCCCTAAGCCTGTCCCCCCACAACTCAGTAGCCAAAACAATAGGAAAAAGCTCTAACAAAACCAAATTAGTAAGGAAACCAGCCTGCCTCCATTCGACCGGCCACGCCCCCGCACTCCACTGACCCTGACAAAAGACCCCATAGTCAAACGAACCCGACGCATCAGAGAACAAGTCCAAATCAACAATACCAACCACCGCCTCCATCCACACCGACCGGCCATTATACTCTGACAAAAAGGCCTCCCACACCACCAAATCCTCCTTCACCTCAGCAGGCAAACGCAAATAATGAAAAGGAGCGACAACCCCTGCCGTAGCAAGCGCCAAACGACGACAAAAAACCTGCCCCATCGGCAAGATGCGACAAGCGAAATTCAATTTTCCCAGAACCGATTGGACCCGCTTGAGCTGGACCTTCTTCGCCTTCCGCAAAAACACCACGTCATCCAACAAACCAGACACCTTATCAACAGGCAAACGACACTCCATTGCCACACTATCTATCTCAATCCCCAAAAACTTTATTACCGTGGAGGGGCCCTCAGTCTTATCAGCCGCCAATGGAATCCCAAAACGCGCCGCCACCCTCTTCATGGTATGCAACAGAACAGAACACACCCTAGATCCAGCCGGACCCAAAAACAGGAAGTCATCCAGATAGTGCAAGACTGAACTCCAACCCGCCTCCTTCTTTACCACCCATTCCAGAAAAGAACTGAACGCCTCAAACAAAGAACACGAAATCGCACAACCCATCGGCAAACAACAATCAACATAGTAACAGCCGTCCCACTGAAAACCAAGCAAGTGCAAGCTATCAGGGTGAATAGGCAACAACCGAAAGGCGACCTCAATGTCCGTCTTCGCAAGCAGGGCGCCCTGCCCAAAACGTCGCACCCACCGCACCGCCTCGTCAAAAGACGTGTACGAAACCGAACACAGCTCATCCGCTATACCATCATTCACCGACCCCCAGTGGATAGGACAAATGATGAATAAGCCGGAACTTATTGGGCTCCTTCTTAGGAACCAAACCCAAAGGAGAAACCCACAAGTCCGGCAAAGGACACTCCACAAAGGGGCCCACAACCCTGCCAGCAGCAATCTCACTCGCAATCTTGTACCTAACCACAGCCGGATGGCGCAACGCTGAGGACAAATTCCGCAGCGCCCGACTAACACCACCCAAAGCACAGGGAATCACAAAACCCTCGGTAAATCCCGCCAACAACAACTGCGCAGCCTCCTTATTTGGATACATCCTTAAATAAGGCTCCATCTCGGCCACCCTCACCGGCGTCACCCCTCTTCTGCACAACCTCGGATCCCTTACCTTTTCCCTGCTTGAAACATCTCGACAAGCTATGGGAACCGCCGCAGCCGGAGCACTCATGCTTGTACCGACAGTCGGACAAGAACCTGCAATGTCCCTCATTGTATTGCCAACAACAACCCCTCCTACTTCCCCCTGAGGACTCAGAGGCCGAGGCACCCCCGGCCCCGACACGAAAGGGCTGGGAACCCCCCCTCGGTGCTGCCATCAACCGCATCCACAGACCAATATCCTTGTGGTCCCAACGAATGCTTGGCCTGACCGCCTTCCGCTGCCGGAACTGCTCATCATACCTAAGCCACGCCACACCCCCATAGGTCCTATGCGCCTCGCCGATGGCATCCATATAACAGAAGAGCGCAGAGCAGTGCCCCGGCGCCTTCTCCCCAACAACACTAGCCAAAATTGCAAAGGCCTGAAGCCAATTCTGAAAGGTACGCGGAATCAGCCTGTACCGCCTCCTTTCCTCCTCCTCCTTCTTACTCTCATCCAGCTTACCCCTATCCAAATTAAACTTCTCCAATGGAAGCAACGAAAAAAATCTCCACATACTCGTCCCTCCATATCTTCTCCTTAACCTCCTGCTTCAAGTGAGCCCCCAGCGGCCCCTCAAAACACACATAAATCTCGCCCTTAGCCGCGTCCGCCAACCGAACCCCATCACCCACGTCGCCCGCAATCTTCGCTACCACACCTGACCCCCACTGAAACCTGCGCCATCCCTTGCTCCTGCCCCACAGGCCGAACCGGAGCCCAGACCTCCCGAACCAAGACATCAGAACCCCCCACTGTATCCGCAACAGCACCCCCACCCCCCACAACGTGGCATTCACCCGCCGATCTCTCACCTGGCCCTCCCCGGAGAACATCACCGGCAGCCGCGGAACTCCTTCCAGACGTCAGCAGTGGCGTAGTCGACCCACATGGCCACGGCATCCTCCCTCACAGGAACATCATCAGCGCCTGCCGCCGAATCTCCACACGACTCCACTTCCCCTTCTTCCAATGGCGACAGCTCAAAATCCCCCTGCGCCTGCAGGTGACTGCCATCCCGGAAATCCAGCGCCGCACTGGCCCCCACACTGGGCCGCACGTCCTCTTCATCCGACAATCCCATCATCCCATGCTCTCCAGCGGGACCGCTGAAAGCCACATCCTGAAGCACGATGTCAGGGGGCGGAGCCCCAACCACAGCCCCATCCAAGCTGTCATGACGCCGCCTCACCACCAGGGGCCGCGACGCATGCGCCGAACTCCCCCGTCCTCCTCGCTCACCAGACCTCGAACGCTCCTGCCGCCGACCGGAAGCGGCCGGCCGCGGCGCAGAAGACCTCTCCTCTCTGCTCACCGGAAGGCCCAGGCCGCCAGACCGTCCGACCGCTCCGCTCCTCCGACCAGCAGGTAAGGCCGCAAGGGTTCGCTCCCCACGCCGGACCGCACCAGGGGAGGCACCCGCTCGCCCACGATCTCTGCCTCTAGCTGCCAGGGAGACGGGACCGGATACAGCCCGGCCCTCTCCCGCCGCTCCACCACGCACAGTCGAGGTCCTCCCGCTGCGCCTGGGTGCAGCGCCAAGCACCGGCACCGCAGGCCGCAGCGGAGGGTTCGCAGGGGGACTCCTGAGACGCCGACGCACTTGGGGGGTGGACTCCGGACTCAGCCGCTCCGGGGGAACAGACCTTCTTGCCCTGTAAGGACGCGCCGCCACAGCCACCTCAGATGAAGTGATAGGAGACGCCTGAATGGTCTCCTGCAGACGCTCCGCACCATGCTCCTGGACCGCAGCCCTGACCGCTGCCAAAAGATCCTCCAGAGACGACATCTTGCTGCTAAAACACTCTGCCTTCCACTGACGACTGCCTCCCAGACCACTCCCCCAAACCATATATCCTGCCCGCGAAAATACTACTCCTCCCCCCCAGCAAGCTTCCTGAACTTAACCCCTTCCTAGCCTGAGGTCTTCCCCCCAACGTCTGCGCCTTCCGCTACGTCTGCGCCTCGCTCCATTGCTGTTATTTTACATCCACTCCTGTTTTTTTTTTTTGCATTACCAATACTGATGGATTATTGAGTAAATGCTGACCGAGTGAAGGTGAATGCTCCACAGACAGGATCCGTTTTTTGTGGGTTATTCTTCTGACGGACCAGAGGAAGGGCAAATTAACCAGTGACGCTGTCTAGGGGGCTCTACTTGTATATGCGTTTAATAGAACAGGTTCTGATAACATCTATGTGGAATTAGCTGGCAACGGTGTAAAAGGAGTGAGCTTCTTCTTGGCACTAACATCAACCTGTAAAGCTACATGCACACCGCGGATCAGCAAAAAATTGAAGCCGCCATTGTGCCTTCCGAAATTTGCGGAACGGGCGCCAAATTTGCGGAATGCAAAACAGACAAGAATATGACATGCTTTATTTTTTTTGCAGGGCCTCGGAACAGAGCATCGGATGCGGACAGCACACAGAGTGCTGTCCGCATCTTTTGCGGCCCCATTGAAGTGAATGGGTCCGTACCCGAGCCGCAAGAACTGCGGCTTGGATGCGGACCCGAAAAACGGTCGTGTGCATGAGGCCTAAGGCTGAGTTCATATTTGAGCTATTTGGTCAGTTTTGGCCCCGTAAGTACCCTAATAAGTGAAGTGTTCAGTGATTTTAAGAGCGACGCCTGTCATCTGCATGTCACAGTACAAACTTGTATTATTATTATTTCACTACCAAAGCAGACTCCCTATGCGTGTTACTACAAGGCACAGTGTTCTACACCACTATAAAGGCTCTCAGCAGCCAGGAAATAGCTGTTTACGCCACAAATACATTAGTATCGGCTCAATCGGCTCAATCGAATTTTTGAAAAATTCGCTCATCTCTACATACAATCAATCTCATTAAGACCTATCTTCCACATAAAAAAGAAAAAGGATGATACGGCCCCCACAGGGCCCTGATCTCAACATTATCAAGTCTGTCTAGGATTATATGAAGAAACTGAAGAATTTCAGCAAGCCTACATCCACAGAATATCATGTGAAAGTGTGCCTAGAAGAATTGATGCTGCTTTAAAAGCACAGGGTGGTCACAACAAATATAGATGTTATTTTGGATTTTCTCTTGTTCTTTCCCTTTATTTTTATCAACTAACAAAATGCAAACTATTAACACTTGTATTTTTTAAAGCATTCTTAGGCCTCATGCACATGACGTTGTTTTTCTCGGCCTCTATTCCGTTTTTTTTGCGGATAGGATGGGGACCCATTCATTTTTGTGTTCCGTGTCCGTTGTCCGTGTTTCCCTTCAGCAAAAAAAATAGTACATGTCCTCAGGGCCATCTTTAATATTGATTGGACCCTGGGCAAAAATTTACTTGGGCCCCCTGGATCCCGCCTTCCCACACCTTAGCAGGCAATCACGCCCTCCACCACAACACACACACAAAAAATCCACACATCTGGTAGAGTACAGTGAATGACTGTAAATACTTCCAGTTCTGAAGACTCCAGCGGCTCAGGATCAGTGCTCTGGGCATCTGGGCTCAGGCTGGAAGTGGGCACCGCTCTGCAGGAAGGAGACCAGGGCTCGGCTCACCCTAGTGTTACAGTGTACCCCAGCACCCCACAGTATGCAGTAAAGCACCCTATAGTATACAGCACCACACAGTATGCAGTATAGCACCCCACACTATACAGTACTCCATAGTATATAGTAGAGAAGTATAGCAGCCCACAGTATACAGCACCCCACAGTATACAACACCTCACAGTATAGCACCTCACCGTATACAGCACCCCAATGTATACATGATACAGCCCCCCACACTATACAGTACAGCAGTATAGCACTCCACACTATACAGCACCCACAGTATACAGTATACAGACCCCCACAGTATACAGTATAGCAGTATAGCACTCCACAATATACAGCCCCCCACACTATACAGGCTCCCCACACTATACAGGCCCCCACACTATACAGACCCCCACACTATACAGGCCCCCACAGTATACAGCCCCCCACAGTATACAGGCCCCCACACAGTATACAACCCCCCACACTATACAGAACCCCACACTATACAGGCCCCCCCACAGTATACAGCCCCCCCACAGTATAGATGCCCCCCACAGTATACAGGCCCCCCACAGTATACAGGTCCCCCACAGTATACAGGCCCCCACAGTATACAGGCCCCCACACAGTATACAGGCCCCCACACAGTATTCAGGCCCCCACACAGTATACACCCCCCCACACAGTATACAGCCCCCCCACAGTATACAGGCCCCCCACAGTATACAGTCCCACACAGTATACAGGCCCTCCACAGTATACAGCCCCACACAGTATTCAGCAACCCACTATACAGTAGTTTACAGTATATTAACATAACAGCCCCTGTCACCTTTTGCTGATGTAATCTTCACACAAAAAAGCTCCACAGTTAACTTCTGCAACACTCCTGGTAGGACCTGTGATGACCTTATAGCCATGTGACCAGTAATATTGCTAGGTTACTGGTCACATGCTGATAATGTCATCTAAGGTCCTAGATCACAGCTCTAACACAGTACGATGCCTGGACTCAGTGCCGGCAGGCATGGCAGCACCCCCTGTGTAGCTGACAGCCTGACACCCGGGGCAGTGGCTAGCAGGGCTCATGAGGCAGCTGCCTTGGGCCCCCCAGGAGCAACTGGGCCCGGGGAAGCTGCCCCTTTTGCCCCTTGGTAAAGATGGCCCTGCATGTCCTACTTTTTTCACATCAGCGGACAAGTATAGGCATTTATTACAAGGGATCTGTGGAAAAAAAACGGATCCTCCAAAAAAATGGATGCCATATCAGTTTTTTGGGGCGGACGCACAATTTGCGAACGCAAAAAACAACTGTCGTGTGCATGAGGCCTTACTTTCCACCCCTGCCTAAAACTTTTGCATGGTAAATATAGGTATTTTTTAGAGATGAGCAAATCGAAGCTGGCAAAGTGGAATTCAATAGGAATTTAAGGAATTATTCGATTCGCATCGTTTCCGAATTTTCTTACGCTTTTTGGTAATGAATGGCATTTTTTCCTAAAATGGCTGCTGCATGTGTGAGGACATGGAGCAAGGAACTCTGGGAAAGTGGGATCACCCATAATGCCATGCATGCAGCCAATTAGCAGCCAGCCAGCCCTGTGATGTCACAGCCCTATAAATAGCCTCAGCCATCTTGGATTCCGCAATTTTACAGTTTACTAAGTACAGAAAAAACTTCAAAAACATTGTGCTAAAAAAATGATTTACAAGTGCAAGGAAAGATTATTTAAGGTGTATGAAAAGGATAGGGAGGAATAATTCCACAGCATTTATGTAGAACAGGGCTCAGTAGGGGAGGTTACAGTCTGGGTAATAGGAACAATCCCATTACACCTTGCTGCATTGACTGGGGATCTAAATTGCCATTATACAGCTCTTTAATTCCAGCAAACCGTTCTTGTTATTGGGGTGCAGGTGCTGTTCGATACATCCATTAACAGGGTTTATTAGAAGGAAATATTTCTAGGTTTTAATTTGCCCTTGTGAGGTGCAGATATATGTTCTAAAGCATTTTTTGGCTTGTATTAGTGGGACAAAAAAGGCTTATTAGCCGTTGTGTGGTGAAGTGTGAAAATTACAGCCCTTTTTGTTGTGTATTAGTGGCAAAAGTAAAATATATTTGGCGTTCAGCAGTGCAGTTATATGTTCTAATGGGGGGGGGGGGGGCTTATTAGCCGTTGTGTGGTGAAGTGAGAAAATTACAGACTTTTTTGGAGTGTTTTAATTTCCTTTTTATTTATTTATATGATCTAACAGTATGTCAGACAGAGAAATGCCAGGCCCTGCACAGGGGAGTGGCAGAGGCCTAAATGTTTCTGGCGCAGGCAGAGGTCGCAGCAGAGTAAGGGGCCATGGCAGCAGGAGTTATATCGAGAGGCCTGAGCTCCCAAGGTCAGCTAGCGGTCGTGTCTTGACCAGCAACCCAGCGGTTCTTGAATGGTTGACTTGGTCATCTCCGTTTTTTGGGGGTATTAGCAATACTGACGGATTACTGACCAAATGCTGAGTGAAGGCGGCTGCTCAACAGACAGGATCAGTTTTTTGGGGGTTATTGTTCTGATCGATAAGATTAAGGGCAAAATAATCAGTGACGTCAATACAAACTTAATGCTGACATCCTCTCCACTCTGTCGGGGGCTCTACTTGTATAAGTGTTTAATAGAACAGGTTCTGTAGACATCTATGTGGAATCAGCTGACGACGGTGTAAAAGGAGTGTGCTTCTTCTTGGCGCTAACATCGACCTGTAAGTAGAGTTGAGCGAACACCTGGATGTTCGGGTTCGAGAAGTTCGGCCGAACTTCCCGAAAATGTTCGGGTTCGGGATCCGAACCCGATCCGAACTTCGTCCCGAACCCCATTGAAGTCAATGGGGACCCGAACTTTTCGGCACTAAAAAGGCTGTAAAACAGCCCAGGAAAGGGCTAGAGGGCTGCAAAAGGCAGCAACATGTAGGTAAATCCCCTGCAAACAAATGTGGATAGGGAAATGAATTAAAATTAAAATTAAATAAATAAAAATTAACCAAAATCAATTGGAGAGAGGTCCCATAGCAGAGAATCTGGCTTCACGTCACCCACCACTGGAACAGTCCATTCTCAGATAGTTAGGCCCTGGCACCCAGGCAGAGGAGAGAGGTCCCGTAACAGAGAATCTGTCTTCATGTCAGCAGAGAATCAGTCTTCATATCATAGCAGAGAATCAGGCTTCATGTCACCCACCACTGCAACAGTCCATTTTCATAAATTTAGGCCCAGCACCCAGGCAGAGGAGAGAGGTCCCGTAACAGACAATCTGGCTTCATGTCAGCAGAGAATCAGTCTTCATATCATAGCAGAGAATCAGGCTTCACGTCAGCCACCAGTGCAACAGTCCATTGTCATATATTTAGGCCCAGCACCCAGGCAGAGGAGAGAGGTCCCGTAACAGACAATCTGGCTTCATGTCAGCAGAGAATCAGTCTTCATATCATAGCAGAGAATCAGGCTTCACGTCAGCCACCAATTGCAACAGTCCATTGTCAGATATTTAGGCCCAGCACCCAGGCAGAGGAGAGAGGTCCCGTAACAGAGAATCTGGCTTCATGTCAGCAGAGAATCAGTCTTCATATCATAGCAGAGAATCAGGCTTCACGTCACCCACCACTGCAACAGTCCATTTTCATAAGTTTAGGCCCAGCACCCAGGCAGAGGAGAGAGGTCCCGTAACAGAGAATCTGGCTTCATGTCAGCAGAGAATCAGGCTTCACGTCACCCACCACTGCAACAGTCCATTTTCATAAGTTTAGGCCCAGCACCCAGGCAGAGGAGAGAGGTCCCGTAACAGACAATCTGGCTTCATGTCAGCAGAGAATCAGTTTTCATATCATAGCAGAGAATCAGGCTTCACGTCACCCATCACTGCAACAGTCCATTTTCATAAATTTAGGCACAGCACCCAGGCAGAGGAGAGAGGTCCCGTAACAGACAATCTGGCTTCATGTCAGCAGAGAATCAGTCTTCATATCATAGTAGAGAATCAGGCTTCACGTCAGCCACCAATGCAACAGTCCATTGTCAGATATTTAGGCCCAGCACCCAGGCAGAGGAGAGAGGTCCCATAACAGACAATCTGGCTTCATGTCAGCAGAGAATCAGTCTTCATATCATAGTAGAGAATCAGGCTTCACGTCAGCCACCAATGCAACAGTCCATTGTCAGATATTTAGGCCCAGCACCCAGGCAGAGGAGAGAGGTCCCATAACAGACAATCTGGCTTCATGTCAGCAGAGAATCAGTCTTCATGTCATAGCAGAGAATCAGGCTTCACGTCACCCACCACTGTAACAGTCCATTTTCATAAATTTAGGCCCAGCACCCAGGCAGAGGAGAGAGGTCCCGTAACAGACAATCTGGCTTCATGTCAGCAGAGAATCAGTCTTCATATCATAGCAGAGAATCAGGCTTCAAGTCAGCCACCAGTGCAACAGTCCATTGTCATATATTTAGGCCCAGCACCCAGGCAGAGGAGAGAGGTCCCGTAACAGAGAATCTGTCTTCATGTCAGCAGAGAATTAGTCTTCCACCCGGTCTTGATCCCTGACCTCCTGTTCAGTCTGCACACTGCAGAAAGACGCAGCAGTTGGCACCTGTGTTTCGTCATCATCAGAGACATGCTGAGGTGGTATTCCCATGTCCTCATCATCAGGAAACATAAGTGGTTGTGCGTCAGTGCATTCTATGTCTTTCACCGCTGGGGAAGGGCTAGGTGGATGCCCTTGGGAAACCCTGCCAGCGGAGTCTTCAAACAGCATAAGAGACTGCTGCATAACTTGAGGCTGAGACAGTTTCCCTGGTATGCATGGGGGTGATGTGACAGACTGATGGGGTTGGTTTTCAGGCGCCATCTGTGCGCTTTCTGCAGAAGACTGGGTGGGAGATAATGTGAACGTGCTGGATCCACTGTCGGCCACCCAATTGACTAATGCCTGTAC
Source organism: Bufo gargarizans (assembly GCF_014858855.1). NCBI lineage: Eukaryota > Metazoa > Chordata > Amphibia > Anura > Bufonidae > Bufo > Bufo gargarizans. Next base: position 235,556,666 of record NC_058083.1, read on the forward strand.
CTGCTCAGGCCTTACTATCCTTAGAACAGCATTGGGCCCCACCATATATCGCTGTAAATTCTGGCGGCTACTGGGACCTGAGGTAGTTGGTACACTAGGACGTGTGGATGTGGCAGAACGGCCACGTCCTCTCCCAGCACCAGAGGGTCCACTAACACCACCACGACCATGTCCACGTCCGCGTCCCTTACTAGATGTTTTCCTCATTGTTATCGTTCACCACAACAACAAAAATATTATTTGGCCCAATGTATTGTATTCAAATTCAGCTGAATATAAATTTGAGGCCTAGTATTTAGGCGCTGGGTGACAGGTATAGATTTACTGACGGAATTAGACTTGGAAATGCACAGTAGCGTGTGTGTGAAGTTATTCAGAATGATCCTATCAGCACCTTGATTCTGATATACCCTTTTAGGGATGTATTTAAAGTAGGCCTGATACAGCAGAAACCACTAAATTAGGAAATTGCTAAATTAGGAATTGTATTTCAACCCAGAACAAAAACTGTGCTTTGACGGACACTAAATAACTTGCCCAGCCAGAACAGTACAGCAGTAACGACAGATTTAGCGGGATATAAATTTGAGGCCTAGTATTTAGGCGCTGGATGACAGGTATAGATTTACTGACAGAATTTGACTTGGAAATGCACAGTAGCGTGTGTGTGAAGTTATTCTGAATGACCCTATGTGCACCTTGAATATTATATACCCTTTTAGGGATAGATTTCAAATAGCTCTGATACAGCAGAAACCACTAAATTAGGAAATTGCTAAATTGGGAATTGTATTTCAACCCAGAACAAAAACTGTGCTTTGACGGACACTAAATAACTTGCCCAGCCACAACAGTACAGCAGTAACGACAGATTTAGCTGGATATAAACTTGAGGCCTAGTATTTAGGCGCTGGGTGACAGGTATACGTTTACTAACAGAATTAGACTGGGATATGGCCAAAAAATAACCACACTATTGCTGGTTAAATGCACTTGGTGTGACAGCTTGACCAACCACACTACTGAGGGTTAAATGCACTTGGTGACAGGCGCAGCTTGCCCCTGATGTAGTATATGGCCAAAAAATAAACAGACTATTGCTGGTTAAATGCACTTGGTGTGACAGCTTCACCCTGATGTAGGCTTTAGCCAAAAAACAGCCACACCATTGAGGGTTAAATGCACTTGGTGACAGGCGCAGCTTGCCCCTGATGTAGTATATGGCCAAAAAATAAACAGACTATTGCTGGTTAAATGCACTTGGTGTGACAGCTTCACCCTGATGTAGGCTTTAGCCAAAAAACAACCACACCATTGAGGGTTAAATGCACTTGGTGACAGGCGCAGCTTGCCCCTGATGTAGTATATGGCCAAAAAATAAACAGACTATTGCTGGTTAAATGCACTTGGTGTGACAGCTTCACCCTGATGTAGGATTTAGCCAAAAAACAACCACACCATTGAGGGTTAAATGCACTTGGTGACAGGCGCAGCTTGCCCCTGATGTAGTATATGGCCAAAAAATAAACAGACTATTGCTGGTTAAATGCACTTGGTGTGACAGCTTCACCCTGATGTAGGCTTTAGCCAAAAAACAACCACACCATTGAGGGTTAAATGCACTTGGTGACAGGCGCAGCTTGCCCCTGATGTAGTATATGGCCAAAAAATAAACAGACTATTGCTGGTTAAATGCACTTGGTGTGACAGCTTCACCCTGATGTAGGCTTAAGCCAAAAAACAACCACACCATTGAGGGTTAAATGCACTTGGTTGCAGCTTGTGCTGGCGCACCACAAGACACAAAATGGCTACCGATCACCCCTGAAAAAAGTGACTGACAAACGGTCTGGGCAGCCTAAAAACAGTGAGCAATTGAGTATCAGCAGCTCAATGATCCACAGCTGCAGATCGATCAATTAATCAAGTCTTTTGGAGGAGTTAATCAGCCTAATCTCGCCCTACTGTCGCAGCCGCAACCTCTCCCTATGCTGATCAGAGCAGAGTGACGGGCGGCGCTATGTGACTCCAGCTTAAATAGAGGCTGGGTCACATGGTGCTCTGGCCAATCACAGCCATGCCAATAGTAGGCATGGCTGTGATGGCCTCTTGGGGCAAGTAGTATGACGCTTGTTGATTGGCTGCTTTCAAAAAGCGCCAAGAAAGCGATGAACACCGAACCCGAACACGGACTTTTACGAAAATGTCCGGGTTCGGGTCCGTGTCACGGACACCCCAAAATTCGGTACGAACCCGAACTATACAGTACGAGTTCGCTCATCCCTACCTGTAAGGCCTTTATTTTTCCTGTTTCTGGTCCGTTTTTTGCGTTCCATATACGGACCACATATGGAAACATTCAGTTCAATGGATCCACAAAAAAAAAACAGGAAGGTACTCCGTATGCCTTCCGTTTCCTTATTTCCTTTTTTCCGTTCTGTTTAAAGATAGAACATGTCCTATTATTGTCTGTATAATGGACAAGGATAATTTAAAGTATAGCATTAGCAATTATTATGCATTTTTGTACTTTATTTTGTTTTACAGTGTTTTTTTCTGCCATAGCAAAGTGGCCCTGCGCATTGGGATATGCTGACTGACCCCCTTTTTCTTTGCAGTTTGTACTGGCAAAAGAGGGTTCATGTCACCCAGCAATAGAACAGAGCAATAGAACAGAGGATTTTGAGCGATTTTGGTTCCTGTCAGCAATGCAGAGCAGGAGTTCATTCATGGCAAAAGGGTGTTCATGTCACCCAGCAATACAACAGAGGATTTTGAGAGATTTAGGCCCCTGTCAGCAATGTAGAGCAGGGGTTCATTCACGGCAAAAGGGGGTTCATGTTACCCAGCAATAGAAGAGAGGATTTCGAGAGATTTAGGCCCCTGTCAGCAATGCAGAGCAGGGGTTCATTCACGGCAAAAGGGGGTTCATGTCACCCAGCAATAGAAGAGAGGATTTCGAGAGATTTAGGCCTTTGTCAGCGATGCAGAGCAGGGGTTCATTCATGGCAAAAGGGTGTTTATGTCACCCAGCAATACAACAGAGGATTTTGAGAGATTTAGGCCCCTGTCAGCAATGTAGAGCAGGGGTTCATTCACGGCAAAAGGGGGTTCATGTTACCCAGCAATAGAAGAGAGGATTTCGAGAGATTTAGGCCTCTGTCAGCAATGCAGAGCAGGGGTTCATTCACGGCAAAAGGGTGTTCATGTCACCCAGCAATACAACAGAGGATTTTGAGAGATTTAGGCCCCTGTCACCCAGGCACAGAAGGGGTTTGTATACGCCAAAAATGGTAAAATGTCACCCGACATTTGAAAATAAGATTTTTTTCAATTTAGGGCACTAAAATTGGCACTTTTTTGCATTAAAATGGCTCTAAAATAGTCCTTGAGGCTAGAGGGATGTAAAAGGCAGTAAAATGTGCTTAAGAGCATGGCAACTGCTCTGCAAACAAATGTGGATAGGGAATTAACTTAAAATGAAATAAAATAACAAAAAATTACAAATTATTAACCTGCAACTCAGAGAAGGAATTGGATATGGAGTCGGAGGTTATGGAGGCGGTGAATGTGGTGTTGTAGGTGGAGGCAGCAATGGAGGAGGAACAGGTAGCCACATTTTTTTTTTTTTTTTTTTTTTTTTTTTATTGGGGTAGGTAGCCCGCAAAATATTGAGACAAATGAAAAAAAAGAAAACAAAGAATCATTGCACTTGACTTGAGTACAAGAATGTATGTTTGATGGTGGTATAAATGTCTATTCTGCACAAGGTACAGACAAGTTTTGTGGGATCCAAGCCTGGTTCATTTTAATGAATGTGAGCTTGTCCACGTTGGCTGTGGACAGGCGGCTGCGTCTGTCTGTAATGACGCCTCTGGCCGTGCTAAATACACGTTCAGAGAGTACACTGGCTGCAGGGCAGGCCAGCACCTCCAAGGCATACAGGGCAAGCTCTGGCCATGTGGACACTTTGGAGACCCAGAAGATGAATTGGGCAGAACCATCAGTCAGTACGTGTAGGCATGTGCACAGGTACTGTTCCACCATGTTGTTCAAATGCTGCCTCCTGCTAACACGCTCCATATCAGCAGTTGGGGCCGGTTGTTGTGGCGAGGTGACAAAGCTTTTCCACATGTCGGCTATGCTAACCCTGCCTTCTGAGGTGCTGGCGCTGACACAGCTGCATTGGCAACCTTTTCCTCCTCCCCTGCCTTCGCCTTGTGCTTCCACTTGTCCCCCGGCGTCAGTCGGAAATGCTCTCAGGAGCGTGTCTACCAGCATGCGTCATGTAGTCACTCATGTGTGACAGGCTGCCCAGAGGTAAGGACAAGCTGTCCTCTGTGGGAGGCGTATCGTCTGCGTCCTCCGTATCCCCCCAGCCACGCACCAGTGATGGGCCCGAGCTGCATTGGATACCACCCCGCTGTGAATATGCTTCATCCCCATCCTCCTCTTCATCCTCCTCCTCCTCGTCCTCCAGTGGTGGGCCCTGGCTGGCCAAGTTTGTACCTGGCCTCTGCTCTTGCAAAAATCCTCTTTCTGAGCCACTACTAAAAGACTGGCCTGAAAGTGTTAGAGATGACCCCTCTTCCTCCTCCTCATCCTGGGCCACAGACATAGAAGTGGTATTGTAACGCTGATAACGGAGTACTCGAAACAGCGCAACAGGGCACACAGGTCTTGCATGGAGGCCCAGTCATTGGTGGTGAAGTGGTGCTGTTCCGCAGTGCGACTCACCAGTGCGTGCTGCAGCTGAAACTCCACTATGGCCTGCTGCTGCTCGCACAGTCTCTCCAGCATGTGCAAGGTGGAGTTCTACCTTGTGGGCACGTCGCATATGAGGCAGTGAGCGGGAAGGCCGAAGTTATGCTGTAGAGCAGACAGTCGAGCGGCGGCCGGATGAGAACGCTGGAAGCGCGCACAGACGGCCCTCACTTTATGCAGCAGCTCAGACATGTCGGGGTAGTTGTGAATGAATTTCTGCACCACCAAATTCAGCACATGCGCCAGGCAATGGATGTGCGTAAAACCGGCTAGTCCCAGAGCTGCAACGAGATTTCGCCCTTTATCGCACACCACCAGGCCAGGCTTGAGGCCCACTGGCAGAAATCACTCGTCGGTCTGTTGTTCTTTACCCTGCCACAACTCCTGCGTGGTGTGGGGCCTGTCCCCCAAACACATCAGATTCAGAATGGCCTGCTGACGTTTACCCCTGGCTGTGCTGAAGTTGGTGGTGAAGGTCTGTCGCTGACCAGATGAGGAGGTGGTAGAAGAGGAGGAGGAAGCCGAGTAGGAAGAGGAGGCAACAGGAGGCAAAGAATGATGCGATCCTTGGCAGCAGAAGGATGTGCGCCAAACAGCTCTCCGCCTAGGGCCCAGCCGCCACTACATTTACCCAGTGTGCAGTTAGGAAGATATAGCGTCCCTGACCGTGCTTACTGGTCCACGTATCTGTGTTTAGGTGGACCTTGCCACAGATGGCGTTGCGCAGTGCACACTTGATTTTATCCTATACTTGGTTGTGCAGGGAGGGCATGGTTCTCCTGGAGAAGTAGTGGCGGCTGGGAACGACGTACTGTGGGACAGCAAGCGACATGAGCTGTTTGAAGCTGTCTGTCTCCACCAGCCTGAATGACAGAATTTCAAAGGCCAGCAGTTTAGAAATGCTGGCATTCAGGGCCAGGGATCGAGGGTGGCTAGGTGGGAATTTACGCTTTCTCTCAAAGGATTGTGAGATGGAGAGCTGAACACTTCAGTGTGACATGGTGGAGATGCTTGGTGACGGAGGTGATGTTGTTGGTGGCACATCCTCTGTTTGCTGGCGGCAGGTTGCCAACGTTCCTCCAGAGGCGGAGTAAGAGGCCGAGGCAGCAGCAGAAGAGGGAGCAGGAGGGGCCCTTTCTTGGTTTTGAAGGTGCCTACTCCACTGCTGCCCGTGTCTTGCATGTAGATGCCTGGCCATGCAGGTTGCGCTAAGGTTCAGAACGTTAATGCCTCGCTTCAGCTCTGATGGCACAGCGTGCAAACCACTTGCGTCTTGTCGTCAGCACATTGTGTTAAGAATTGCCATGCCAGGGAAGCTGCCTTTGGTGTGCTCGGTCCCTGTTGACGGTGGCCAGTAGCAGGCAAACTGTTTTTGCGACGGCTGCTCTGCTTTTGCACCTTGCTCCTGCTTTTGCTACGCTGTTAGCTCGGTCTCACCACTGCATCTTCCTCCGAACTCTGAAAGTAAGTGGCACAACCTTCATTGTCCCTTGCATCGTCTTCCACCCAGTCTTCCTCCCTAACCTCCTTTTCGGTCTGCACACTGCAGAAAGACACAGCAGTTGGCACCTGTGTTTCGTCATCTTTAGAGATGTGCTCAGGTGGTATTCCCATGTCCTCATCAGGAAACCTAAGTGGTTGTGCGTCAGTGCATTCTTTTTTTATCAATTGTCTTTTTATTGACATTTTTTCCAAAAATAAACACGTACACATGAAAGAACATGACTTCAGAGTACATTACTTATGGTACAGAAAAAGAATCAATGGTAATTGAGTAGAAAAATGACATACCTTTACATTGAATAAGACTGAAAAAATACATATACCATAGTCATGAATGAGTATGTACTATAAGAAGTGTCTATAGGCTATTATAGTAACAAAGCGACTGTATTCGCATTAACTATGCAAAGTTATACAAAATGTAATGTAATAAAGATATAGACGTACAGTGGGGAATGACAAGACAAGACACATTAGGATTAGGATGAAGGGAGTAAGGTGAAAGCTCAGTCAGTTGAGACATCAAACACCATGTCCCATTGCTTCCAGACTTGGTCAAATTTATCTACCGAGGCAAGCAGTGTAGCCGACATGTGCTCGAAGCGTCTAACTTCCAATACACTATGTATGAGGTCAGTTCGTGTTGGGCAATCCGTCCTTTTCCAAAATCTTGCTAACAAACGCCTAGCTGCAGTCAAGACGTATAACATTAACTTTAATAGGTGTTTCTTCAGAGGTATGTGTGGGATATTCAGCAGATATATATAAGGATCTAAGGGGAACCTCACCTCAAACAGACTATACAGGATTTCCTGTACCATAGTCCAGAATGGGGCTAGAATCTGGCATTCCCAGAAGATGTGAATGTGTGAACCCTCCTCCGTGTTGCATCTCCAACAGCAATCCGAAATGTCATGGTTAAACTTATGTAACAACTGTGGAGTGTGATACCAGAACATCATTATTTTATAAGTGTTCTCTCTATAAATGGCACAAGTAGATGTCATCGCAGCCCTCTGCCAGATTATCCTCCAATCCTCTACTGAAATGGAACGGTGCAGGAGGGACTCCCATTTAGACATATACGAATGACGGATTGATGCAAGAGAGGCCGGGGAGGAGAGAAGCACATATATTTCGGATATAAGACCCTTAGTAGACTCTGAGAGCTTACACATCTTCTCAAAAGACGTGGGGATAGATACTTGTCTTGAGTGGAACAACGTAGTAAACAAATGTTGGATTTGCAAGTATTGATACCTAGTGACTTCCGTAAGTGATCTAGAACTTCGAAGTTCATCTAAAGACAGTAATTGCAGCGTCCTATAATCAATCATATCTGCAAACCTAAACATTTTCTTGGCAAACCAAGGTTTAAAAAAGGACACCTCTGACCCAGCATTGAAAAGCGGCGTAAACAGAAAAGATGTCATGGAGGATTTCTCAGAAACCAGAGAGAAACGGTGTTTACAATATTGCCATATTTTGTATGTATGTAGCATTGGACCTAGTAAATCCGGTAATTGAGCTTGAGGAATTGGGGACCACAACAAAGAGTTAGGGTGTATCGGAGCAATCCACAATTTTTCAATTTCCACCCACCTGGAGTAAGCATAGAGTTTAGACCATGCTGGCAATCGTCTAAGATGCGTGGCCCAATAATATTTGGCTACATCTGGGACCGCCAATCCACCATGAGACTTCAGGGCCATAAGGGTACTACTAGCTATCCTGTGTCTCTTCCCATTCCATATGAATTTAAATATCCCAGCTTGCAATGCTCGAAGTTCCGTCCCTGGTACATGGACCGGGAGGGTCTCAAATAGGTAGAGTAATTTCGGCAAAATAGACATTTTAACTGCCGCTATGCGGCCGAACATGGATATGGGAAGAGACATCCATTTAGCCATTTGACGCTTAAGTTCCTGAAAAAGGGCAGGAAAATTATGAGTATATATGGAAGAATACGTTGCCGCCAAATTAACCCCCAAATAACGCAGGGCAGCATCTTGCCATCGAAAGTGATAATTAGATCGTAATGTAGCTAGAACGTCTGCCGGCACATTCAAGGGAAGAGCTTCTGTTTTCGAGGAGTTAATCTTATATCCGGAAAGCCGACTATACAGTGTTAACAAACCAAATAAATTGGGCAGGGTAATATGTAGGTCTGATAGAGTAAGTAGAACATCGTCTGCAAATAGTGATATTTTATATTCAACTCGGTTGACCATGATTCCATGAATGTCTGGGTGGGATCTGACCGCCGTAGCTAAGGGTTCAATACAAAGCACAAACAGGAGAGGGGAGAGCGGACATCCCTGCCTGGTGCCGTTTTTTATCGGGAAAGGAGCTGAATTTGCATATGGCAATTTAATTGTCGCTGTAGGACGGCTATATAGTGAACGGAGGGCTGAGAGAAAGGGACCCGAAAAACCAAAAGCTTGCAAGGTAGAAAACATAAACGGCCAACTTAAGCGGTCAAACGCTTTTTCAGCGTCCAGGCTCAATAGTAATGCTTGTTGATGTTGCCTATTGACAATATCTACTAAATTGATAAGTTTTCTCGTATTATCTCCACCCTGGCGACCTCTTACAAAGCCCACCTGATCTGAGTGTATCAGTTGCGGGAGCCAACGCGCCAACCGGTCTGCCAACAGCTTGGTGAATATCTTCAGATCAGAGTTTAGAAGAGCAATAGGGCGGTAGTTTGCGCAATCTAAGGGGTCCTTTCCCGGCTTCGGAATAAGGGTTATATGGGAATGTAGCATAGTTTCTGGTATAGCTGTACCTTGTAAGAATGAGTTAAACAGCGTACACAAATGGGGTATGAGAAGAGATGAAAAAGTTTTGTAGTAAGAATAGGGTAACCCATCCGGCCCAGGCGACTTGCCATTAGGTAACTGGGAGATCACCCCCTGAATTTCTTCAGCTGTGATCTGGGCATTAAGCGCAGACCTTGCCTCTGATGATAATTTGGGTATACTACTGTGAGCTAGGAAAGAGTTAAATAGTGTCTGGCGATCAGCTGGGTCGGAGGGTGTCTGTGGTGTAAGGGAGTATAAAGAAGCATAGTATTTCTGAAATTGGTCGAGTATCGCTTTGGGGTCATATATCATGTCTCCATTGCTCTTTCTCAGGGACATTGGGGTAGTAGCCGCGGTTGAATCCCGCAACTGACGGGCCAAGATAGTGTGTGATTTGTTCCCCCACATGTAGAACCGTTGTCGCGAATATAGTAGGAGTTTACCCGTTTTTTCAAAGGCCATCTCACGTAATCGAACTCGGAGGAGTACTATACGCCTTAGCAAGTGACAGGAGCGATGAGATCCCAGACGGGCTTCTAACTGTTTTAGCTGGTCAAGGGTGTTATTATAGCGGAGATTATAATCCCTTTTTAATCTGGTGCTGACGCTAATACATTTGCCTCTAAAAACGGCTTTATGCGCTTCCCACAATATAGCTGTAGACGGGGCCGAGGGCTGGTTAAACGCAAAGTATTCCTCCAGGGAACTTCCTAACTCCTGCCTAGTTGGCAATTTAGTCAATAGAGATTCATTAAGCCGCCAGTGGCATATCCTAGGGCGGGCACCCCCAGGATTAAACGTGACAGAGATCGGCGCGTGGTCTGACCACGTAATATTGCCTACCTCAGCATCTGTCATCATTCTAAGGGCAGGAGTATTCCCAAAGAAATAGTCTATACGAGTATGAGTTCTGTGGGGGTGGGAGTAAAATGAATACGTCCTAGCCGAGGGATGATTAACCCTCCACAGATCATACAGAGCATATTGTCTGATGAGCTTTCTAAAGAGACGTGATATTTTCCGTTGGGCCCTAGACGGTGGCGTGTTTCCTGAAGGCAGCCTATCCCAGTGCTCAGAAAAAGCGACATTAAAATCTCCACCTATAACAAGCGCTGCTGGCAGAAAATCCTCTAGTTCTCTAAAGACCGTCTTCAGGAATGGGATCTGATTCGAATTTGGGGCATAAATATTACATAAGATGAGAGGGGCACCGTGGAGGGAGGCCGGAAGTATTATATATCTACCGTGGCTATCAACCCGTGTGGATTCAACTTGTATAGGACAGGTAGTAGATAAAAGAATAGCAGTCCCAGCAGTCTTTGTGTCAGCAGTGGCTGAATATATTCGTGGGTAAGATCGGGCCGCAAACTTAAAGGAGCCCTCTCTGTCAAAATGCGTCTCCTGCATGAAAACAACGTCTGCTTTCTGAGATTTACATTCAGTGAGAGCCAGACGTCTTTTTGCATTAGAGTTGAGACCCTTAACATTCAAGGAAATGCACTTAATCATGAGTGTATGTGGTGGAACAATACTTGCCAATGACCAGAGAGGGACCCTTTAGTGGGCATCTTCCTCCATTTACTGAAACTCGTCTCCGTGTAACATCATTAAGGCACCTAGGGTGGAGAGACAGGAGGGAAGAAGGGAAGACAAAGGACAACATATACGACAATAAACAGGATATATAATTCTGAACAATGGGTGTGACCACCCAGTCAGGACTCAAGATAACATGGGCTAAAGTGAAAAAAAAAACCCGCGTCTGTCCCACCTCAAAAATCAGAGTGAGTGAAAGAGAGAGGGCAACAAATAGAGTCCTGTCGGTAGGGACCTGACTGGACGCCATAACAGGCGGGGCTAGAACAATAGCTCAGGGGACACCTGAGACAGATCAGGTCAAAAAGAGAAAGAGATAAACAATGCACTGAAAAACAATTACATTAACTCTTAGAGCTGCTGCTCAGAACAGCCAATTGAAGGCCTCAGAGGGGGTCAGACCCCCTAAAAAAAAACGTTCAAGGAGGCGCGTCACGATGGGGGGACCCAGATGAACTCGTTTGGGATGGAGGTCGGTTTCTCTTCCGCTGGACTGTGTGCCATGATGGGGCCGGAGCTGAGGGAGGGTCCGGAATCTCCCAGTCATCAAGGGCCGGCGTGTTAAGGCCCAAAGAAGAACAGAAACGGGATAAGTCCGCGTGTGTGCGCAATACTGAGGATTTGCCATTTTTCGTAGCAATTAAAGCAAAGGGAAAGCCCCAACGGTATGGGATTTTGAGATCTTTCAAACATGCTAAGAGAGGTTGAAGATTTCTCCTTTTCTGTAAAGTCAGCCAAGATAAGTCCTGGTATAGGTGAACGCTTGAGCCTTTAAAAGAGATCGTACGTAAAGCGCGCGCTTTGGCCATAATGGATTCCTTCAGGCGGAAGTCATGCAGGCAGCAAATTACATCTCGTGGCTGTGACGTAGTGTTTTTCGGCCTAAGCGCTCTGTGAGCCCTATCAAGCTTGATGGCCAGCGGTGTTTGGGGCGCCAAAATCAAATTAAAGAGTTCGTTCAATATAATGTCCAGGTCCTCATCAGAGTCTGATTCTTGCAAACCCCTCACCCGTATATTATTACGGCGTCCTCTATTGTCTAGATCCTCCAGATGATTAGTATTCTCTTTAATAGCTTGGGATTGAGTGGCTATAATAGACTGTAGCTTAGACACATAACGCCTGGTGTCATCATGCTCCGTTTCAATCTGATCCACACGAGCAGACACTTGTTGAAAGTCCATTCTTAAAGAGGAAATTTCTGCTTTAAAGGCATCATGCACCCCAGCCACCATTACTTTAAAATCCTCTTTTGTGGGCATCTGCTGCAGAGCCTGCTGCAGAGACTTCATATCCTGGGAAGCGCAGGGGGGATCATCGCCATTCTCATCCCCAGAGACTGCATGTTGGTCCCACACATTTAGTTCCCCAGGGGGATGCAAAGGGACCGAGGCTGTGTCCGCCTCAGTATCAGGGCCGTCTCCCCACTCTCGGCGGCGTGCCGGTGTAGCCGCAGGCTGCCTGGCCTGTTTAGGAGCCGTTTTGGGCGGCATATTAGAGGCTGTAAATTGGGAACCCTGTAACCAGCCAGGGGACTCCAGGCACAGGTTAGTAGTAACGGTGGGCCGAATCGGCACAAAATCTGCAGCCAGGGGGCAAAGAGAGGACTCCCCTGCTATTACGCCGCTGCGCTCACCTGCCGTGGTAGTGAAGGCGGGAGCCGCCGGAGCTGTAATGGCGCCTGTGACGAGACGCTGGAGAAGGCCGCACTGGGAAGACGGGAGCTGAGAGCCGCGGGTGAGGTAAGCATCCAGGGTTCTTTCCCCTCGGGAGGACGGGTGTGTAGTGGGCTTCTTTAGGGGCAACTTCTTCCCCATGTGACGCGCCGCTGTAAGCGGAATTGGCCCAAGTTAGAAGCAGGAGCAGCGGAGCTCAGGGATCACGCCGCCATCTCTGTAGACATCCAGGCCACGCCCCCCCGTCAGTGCATTCTATGTCTTCCAACCCTGGGGAAGGGCTAGGTGGATGCCCTTGGGAAACCCTGCCAGCAGAGTCTTCAAACAGCATAAGAGACTGCTGCATGACTTGAGGCTCAGACAGGTTCCCCGATATGCACGGGGGTGATGTGACAGACTGATGGGCATGGGTTTCAGGCACCACCTGTGCGCTTTCTGCAGAAGACTGGGTGGAGATAATGTGAACGTGCTGGATCCACTGTCGGCCACCCAATTGACTAGCGCCTGTACTTGCTCAGGCCTTACCATCCTTAGAACGGCATTAGGCCCGACCAAATATCGCTGTAGATTCTGGCGGCTACTGGGACCTGAGGTAGTAGGTTCAGTAGGACGTGTAGCTGTGGCAGAATGGCCATGTCCTCTCCCTGCACCAGAGGCTCTACCAACACCCCCACGACCATGACAGCATCCCTTATTAGAAGTTTGCCTCATAGTTTGCGTTCACAAAGCAAACTAAAAAGTGGTTAAGTATGTTAAAAATAATTAACCGCCAATATAAACCCTGATATAGGGTATTGCACTCTATTTTATTTTTTTACTCTATATGACAGCGGTATTTGTGGCCTAAATGTGACACTCACTTATGCACGTCTTATCCCAGATGTGCAGTATATTAGAGGGTTTTTTCATCCTAACCAAAAAGCTGTATTTCTGTCCAAAATGTGACAGTGACTTATGCATGTGTAATCACAAATGTGCAGTATATTAGAGTATTTTTTCATCCTAACCAAAAAGCTGTATTTCTGTCCTAAATGGGACAGTGACTTATGCACGTGTAATCACAGATGTGCAGTATATTAGAGGGATTTTTTTCACCCCAGTAACCAAAAAGCTGTATTTCTGTCCTAAATGTGACAGTGACTTATGCACGTGTAATCACAGATGTGCAGTATATTAGAGGGGTTTTTCACCCTAACCAAAAATCTGTATTTCTGTCCTAAATGTGACAGTGACTTATGCATGTGTAATCACAGATGTGCAGTATATTAGAGGGTTTTTTCACCCCAGTAACACTTTTTTGCCAAAATCCACTATTTTTCTGGCCTTGCAGCATCAGCACGTGTGAAATTCAAGGGTTATATACTGCTGTCATATTTAGTTACTAAACAAACATGAGTTTGGGGAAAAAAAAAATTTTTTGCAGCCATTGCTGTATATGTCATTATGAGATAAAGCCTTTAAATAGTGTGGTTCTATTCACTTATTTGAAATATAGCCATTTTGGGCACAATTCTTTAATAGCGGCCTAGTGTGGGTCAGGGCGTGTGAGATACACCCTATATAAACTGGTTTTCTCTTCAGTTATTTGAAATACAGCCATTTTGTGCACAAATCTTTAATTGCGGGCTAGTGTGGGTCAGGGCGTGTGAGATACACCCTTTATAAGCAGGTTTTCTCTTCAGTTATTTGAAATACAGCCATTCTGTGCACAAATCTTTAATTGCGGCCTAGTGTGGGTCAGGGCGTGTGAGATACACCCTGTATATACAGGGGTTTGATTCTTTTATTAATGAAACACCTTTTTTGTGCAAAATACACCATTTTTTAGGCCTTGCAGCATCAAGACGTTTGAAATTCCAGGGTTATATACTGCTGTCAAATTCAGTTATTAAACAAACACCCGTTTGGTCAAAAAAAAAATATTTGGCAGCCTTTGCTGCAGATGTCATTGTGAGATACACTCTTTATATATTTGGGTTCTATTCAGATATTTGAAATACCGCCATTTTTGGCACAAATCTTTAATTGCGGCCTAGTGTGGGTCAGGGCGTGAGAAACACCCTGTATATACAGGGCTTATATTCTTCTCTTATTAAAAAACCCTTTTGGGACAAAATACACAATTGTTGCGCCCTTACATCATCAAAACGTTTGAAATTCCAGGGTTATATTCTGCTGTCATATTCAGTTATTAAACTAGCACCCGTTTGGACAAAAAAAAAAAATTGGCAGCCTTTGCTGCATATGTCATTGTGAGATACACCCTTTAAATACAGGGCTTCTATTCAGGTATTTGAAATACAGCCATTTTGGGCAAACAAATTTAATTGAGGAGTGTGAGATACACGCTGTTCATACTGTCGTTCTATTCTACTATTAATTAAACACCCATTTAGGGCAAGATACTAAATTCGAGAAATATGAGGAGAGTGTCAAATAAGGGTCGTGGTGCTGCTGGTGGAGCTCCTGTTGCAGGGAGAGGACGTGGTCGATCTGTGCCAGCTACACGCACAAGTGAAACCCCTTCCTCAGTTGCGAGTAGGCGACAGTAGGTGCAGCGGTTAGGGATGAGCGAACTCGAACTGTATAGTTCGGGTTCGTACTGAATTTTGGGGTGTCCGTGACACGGACCCGAACCCGGACATTTTCGTAAAAGTCCGGGTTCGGGTTCGGTGTTCGTCGCTTTCTTGGCGCTTTTGTGACGCTTTCTTGGCGCTTTTTGAAAGGCTGCAAAGCAGCCAATCAACAAGCGTCATACTACTTGCCCCAAGAGGCCGTCACAGCCATGCCTACTATTGGCATGGCTGTGATTGGCCAGAGCAACATGTGACCCAGCCTCTATTTAAGCTGGAGTCACATAGCGCCGCCCGTCACTCTGCTCTGATTAGCGTAGGGAGAGGTTGCGGCTGCGACAGTAGGGCGAGATTAGGCAGATTAACTCCTCCAAAGGACTTGATTAATCGATCGATCTGCAGCTGTGCATCATTGAGCTGCTGAAATTCAAATGCTCACTGTTTTTAGGCTGCCCAGACCGTTTGTCAGTCACTTTTTTCTGGGGTGATCGGCGGCCATTTTGTGTCTTGTGCGGTGCTGCGACCAAGTGCATCCAAGCTGCGACCAAGTGCATTTAACCCTCAATGGTGTGGTTGTTTTTTGGCTAAAGCCTACATCAGGGTGAAGCTGTCACACCAAGTGCATTTAACCAGCAATAGTCTGTTTATTTTTTGGCCATATACTACATCAGGGGCAAGCTGCACCTGTCACCAAGTGCATTTAACCCTCAATGGTGTGGTTGTTTTTTGGCTAAAGCCTACATCAGGGTGAAGCTGTCACACCAAGTGCATTTAACCAGCAATAGTCTGTTCATTTTTTGGCCATATACTAAATCAGGGGCAAGCTGCGCCCGTCACCAAGTGTATTTAACCAGCAATAGTCTGTTCATTTTTTGGCCATATACTACATCAGGGGCAAGCTGCGCCCGTCACCAAGTGCATTTAACCCTCAGTAGTGTGGTTGGTCAAGCTGTCACAACAAGTGCATTTAACCAGCAATAGTCTGTTCATTTTTTGGCCATATACTACATCAGGGGCAAGCTGCGCCCGTCACCAAGTGCATTTAACCCTCAGTAGTTTGGTTGGTCAAGCTGTCACACCAAGTGCATTTAACCAGCAATAGTCTGTTCATTTTTTGGCCATATACTACATCAGGGGCAAGCTGCGCCTGTCACCAAGTGCATTTAACCCTCAATGGTGTGGTTGTTTTTTGGCTAAAGCCTACATCAGGGTGAAGCTGTCACACCAAGTGCATTTAACCAGCAATAGTCTGTTCATTTTTTGGCCATATACTACATCAGGGGCAAGCTGCGCCCGACACCAAGTGCATTTAACCCTCAGTAGTGTGGTTGGTCAAGCTGTCACACCAAGTGCATTTAACCAGCAATAGTGTGGTTCTTTTTTGGCCATATCCCAGTCTAATTCTGTCACTAAATCCATTTATATCCCGCTACATCTGTCGCTACCGCTGTCCTGTTGTGGCTGGGCAAGTTATTTAGTGTCCGTCAAAGCACATTTTTTGTTCTGGGTTGAAATACAATTCCCAATTTAGCAATTTCATAATTTAGTGGTTTCTGCTATATCAGAGCTATTTGAAATCTATCCCTAAAAGGGTATATAATATTCAAGGTGCACATAGGGTCATTCAGAATAACTTCACACACACGCTACTGTGCATTTCCAAGACTAATTCTGTCACTAAATCCATACCGGTCACCCAGCGCCTAAATAGTATGCCTCAAATTTATATCCCGCTAAATCTGTCGTTACCGCTGTCCTGTTGTGGATGGGCAAGTTATTTAGTGTCCGTCAAAGCACATTTTTTGTTCTGGGTTGAAATACAATTCCCAATTTAGCAATTTCATAATTTAGTGGTTTCTGCTATATCAGAGCTATTTGAAATCTATCCCTAAAAGGGTATATAATATTCAAGGTGCACATAGGGTCATTCAGAATAACTTCACACACACGCTACTGTGCATTTCCAAGTCTAATTCTGTCACTAAATCCATACCGGTCACCGAGGGCCTAAATAGTAGGCCTCAAATTTATATCCCGCTAAATCTGTCGTTACCGCTGTCCTGTTGTGGATGGGCAAGTTATTTAGTGTCCGCCAAAGCACATTTTTTGTTCTGGGTTGAAATACAATTCCCAATTTAGCAATTTCATAATTTAGTGGTTTCTGCTATATCAGATCTATTTGAAATCTATCCCTAAAAGGGTATATAATATTCAAGGTGCACATAGGGTCATTCAGAATAACTTCACACACACGCTACTGTGCATTTCCAAGTCTAATTCTGTCACTAAATCCATACCGGTCACCCAGCGCCTAAATAGTAGGCCTCAAATTTATATCCCGCTAAATCTGTCGTTACCGCTGTCCTGTTGTGGATGGGCAAGTTATTTAGTGTCCGCCAAAGCACATTTTTTGTTCTGGGTTGAAATACAATTCCCAATTTAGCAATTTCATAATTTAGTGGTTTCTGCTATATCAGAGCTATTTGAAATCTATCCCTAAAAGGGTATATAATATTCAAGGTGCACATAGGGTCATTCAGAATAACTTCACACACACGCTACTGTGCATTTCCAAGTCTAATTCTGTCACTAAATCCATACCGGTCACCCAGCGCCTAAATAGTAGGCCTCAAATTTATATCCCGCTAAATCTGTCGTTACCGCTGTCCTGTTGTGGATGGGCAAGTTATTTAGTGTCCGCCAAAGCACATTTTTTATTCTGGGTTGAAATACAATTCCCAATTTAGCAATTTCATAATTTAGTGGTTTCTGCTATATCAGAGCTATTTGAAATCTATCCCTAAAAGGGTATATAATATTCAAGGTGCACATAGGGTCATTCAGAATAACTTCACACACACGCTTCTGTGCATTTCCAAGTCTAATTCTGTCACTAAATCCATACCGGTCACCCAGCGCCTAAATACTAGGCCTCAAATTTATATCCCGCTGAATTTGAATACAATACATTGGGCCAAATAATATATTTGTTGTTGTGGTGAACCATACCAATGAGAAAAACATCTAGTAAGGGACGCGGACGTGGACATGGTCGTGGTGGTGTTAGTGGACCCTCTGGTGCTGGGAGAGGACGTGGCCGTTCTGCCACATCCACACGTCCTAGTGTACCAACTACCTCAGATCCCAGTAGCCGCCAGAATTTACAGCGATATATGGTGGGGCCCAATGCCGTTCTAAGGATGGTAAGGCCTGAGCAGGTACAGGCATTAGTCAATTGGGTGGCCGACAGTGGATCCAGCACGTTCACATTATCTCCCACCCAGTCTTCTGCAGAAAGCGCACAGATGACGCCTGAAAACCAACCCCATCAGTCTGTCACATCACCCCCATGCATACCAGGGAAACTGTCTCAGCCTCAAGTTATGCAGCAGTCTCTTATGCTGTTTGAAGACTCCGCTGGCAGGGTTTCCCAAGGGCATCCACCTAGCCCTTCCCCAGCGGTGAAAGACATAGAATGCACTGACGCACAACCACTTATGTTTCCTGATGATGAGGACATGGGAATACCACCTCAGCATGTCTCTGATGATGACGAAACACAGGTGCCAACTGCTGCGTCTTTCTGCAGTGTGCAGACTGAACAGGAGGTCAGGGATCAAGACTGGGTGGAAGACGATGCAGGGGACGATGAGGTCCTAGACCCCACATGGAATGAAGGTCGTGCCACTGACTTTCACAGTTCGGAGGAAGAGGCAGTGGTGAGACCGAGCCAACAGCGTAGCAAAAGAGGGAGCAGTGGGCAAAAGCAGAACACCCGCCGCCAAGAGACTCCGCCTGCTACTGACCGCCGCCATCTGGGACCGAGCACCCCAAAGGCAGCTTCAAGGAGTTCCCTGGCATGGCACTTCTTCAAACAATGTGCTGACGACAAGACCCGAGTGGTTTGCACGCTGTGCCATCAGAGCCTGAAGCGAGGCATTAACGTTCTGAACCTGAGCACAACCTGCATGACCAGGCACCTGCATGCAAAGCATGAACTGCAGTGGAGTAAACACCTTAAAACCAAGGAAGTCACTCAGGCTCCCCCTGCTACCTCTTCTGCTGCTGCCGCCTCGGCCTCTTCTGCTGCTGCCGCCTCGGCCTCTTCCTCCGCCTCTGGAGAAACGTTGGCACCTGCCGCCCAGCAAACAGGGGATGTACCACCAACACCACCACCACCTCCGTCACCAAGCATCTCAACCATGTCACACGCCAGCGTTCAGCTCTCCATCTCACAAACATTTGAGAGAAAGCGTAAATTCCCACCTAGCCACCCTTGATCCCTGGCCCTGAATGCCAGCATTTCTAAACTACTGGCCTATGAAATGCTGTCATTTAGGCTGGTGGACACAGACAGCTTCAAACAGCTCATGTCGCTTGCTGTCCCACAGTATGTTGTTCCCAGCCGCCACTACTTCTCCAAGAGAGCCGTGCCTTCCCTGCACAACCAAGTATCCGATAAAATCAAGTGTGCACTGCACAACGCCATCTGTAGCAAGGTCCACCTAACCACAGATACGTGGACCAGTAAGCACGGCCAGGGACGCTATATCTCCCTAACTGCACACTGGGTAAATGTAGTGGCAGCTGGGCCCCAGGCGGAGAGCTGTTTAGCGCACGTCCTTCCGCCGCCAAGGATCGCAGGGCAACATTCTTTGCCTCCTGTTGCCACCTCCTCCTTCTCGGCTTCCTCCTCCTCTTCTTCCACCTGCTCATCCAGTCAGCCACACACCTTCACCACCAACTTCAGCACAGCCCGGGGTAAACGTCAGCAGGCCATTCTGAAACTCATATGTTTGGGGGACAGGCCCCACACCGCACAGGAGTTGTGGCGTGGTATAGAACAACAGACCGACGAGTGGTTGCTGCCGGTGAGCCTCAAGCCCGGCCTGGTGGTGTGTGATAATGGGCGAAATCTCATTGCAGCTCTGAGACTAGCCAATTTGACGCACATCCCTTGCTTGGCGCATGTGCTGAATTTGAAGTTCATTCACAACTACCCCGACATGTCAGAGCTGCTGCATAAAGTGCGGGCCGTCTGTTCGCGCTTCCGGCATTCACATCCTGCTGCTGCTCGCCTGTCTGCGCTACAGCGTAACTTCGGCCTTCCCGCTCACCGCCTCATATGCGACGTGCCCACCAGGTGGAACTCCACCTTGCACATGCTGGACAGACTGTGCGAGCAGCAGCAGGCCATAGTGGAGTTTCAGCTGCAGCACTACACGGGTCAGTCGCACTACAGAACAGCACCACTTCACCACCAATGACTGGGCCTCCATGCGAGACCTGTGTGCCCTGTTGCGCTGTTTTGAGTACTCCACCAACATGGCCAGTGGCGATGACGCCGTTATCAGCGTTACAATACCACTTCTATGTCTCCTTGAGAAAACACTTAGGGCGATGATGGAAGAGGAGGTGGCCCAGGAGGAGGAGGAGGAGGAGGAGGAAGAGGGGTCATTTTTAGCACTTTCAGGCCAGTCTCTTCGAAGTGACTCAGAGGGAGGTTTTTGGCAACAGCAGAGGCCAGGTACAAATTTGGCCAGCCAGGGCCCACTACTGGAGGACGAGGAGGACGAGGATGAGGAGGAGGTGGAGGAGGATGAGGATGAAGCATGGTCACAGCGGGGTGGCACCCAACGCAGCTCGGGTCCATCACTGGTGCGTGGCTGGGGGGAAAGGCAGGACAATGACGATACGCCTCCCACAGAGGACAGCTTGTCCTTACCCCTGGGCAGCCTGGCACACATGAGCGACTACATGCTGCAGTGCCTGCGCAACGACAGCAGAGTTGCCCACATTTTAACCTGTGCGGACTACTGGGTTGCCACCCTGCTGGATCCACGCTACGAAGACAATGTGCCCACCTTACTTCCTGCACTGGAGCGTGATAGGAAGATGCGCGTGTACAAGCGCACGTTGGTAGACGCGCTACTGAGAGCATTCCCAAATGTCACAGGGGAACAAGTGGAAGCCCAAGGCCAAGGCAGAGGAGGAGCAAGAGGTCGCCAAGGCAGCTGTGTCACGGCCAGCTCCTCTGAGGGCAGGGTTAGCATGGCAGAGATGTGGAAAAGTTTTGTCAACACGCCACAGCTAACTGCACCACCACCTGATACGCAACGTGTTAGCAGGAGGCAACATTTCACTAACATGGTGGAGCAGTATGTGTGCACACGGCTACACGTACTGAATTATGGGTCTGCCCCCTTCAGCTTCTGGGTCTCCAAATTGGCCACATGGCCTGAGCTTGCACTTTACGCCTTGAAGGTGCTGGCCTGCCCTGCAGCCAGTGTATTGTCTAAACGTGTGTTTAGCATGGCAGGGGGCGTCATCACAGACAAGCGCATTTGTCTGTCACAGCCAATGTGGACAAGCTCACGTTAATTAAAATGACCCAGGCATGGGTCCCATAGGATATGTCCCTACCTTGTGCAGAATAGACATGTATACCAGCACTAACCAGCCATTGTTATACTGGCTCATTCTTGTATTTTGACTATTCACACTCCTAATGTACCCTAATTTAAAAAAAAAAAAAAAAAAAAAAAAAACCTGTGTTGGCTACCTCGTCCTCCTCCACCACCGCTTCCGACTACACCGCTACGTCCACCGCCTCCTCAAACTCCTACTCCACCTAATAAATCAAATTTATTTTATTTTATTTGTACGTATTTTATTTTATGTCATTTCATTATTTTGTCAGTTACATAAAAATAAAAATAAAACATTTTCTGTTACATTTTCTGGTTAAATTCAACAATTTTTGGGTGTGAAGTACCACTGCTATACCTAGTAGACAGGTAAAAAAGAAAAATTGTCAGTTACATTTTCAGGTGAAATTCACCAATTTTTGGGTGTGATGTACCACTGCTATACCTAGTAGACGAGTAAAAAATTTTTTAAAAAATTGTCAATTATATTTTCAGTTGAAATTCAACAATTTTGGGGTGTGAAGTACCACTGCTATACCTAGTAGACCGGTAAAAAAAGAAATAAAAAAAGTTCAGTTACATTTTCTGGTGAAATTTACTAATCTTTGCGTGTGATGTACCACGGCTATACTGAGTAGACAGGTAAAAAAAAAAGAAAAAAAAGTTTGTCTGTTACATTTTTAGGTGAAAGTCACACATTTTTGGGTGTAATATACCCCTCCCCTACCTAGTTGACAGCTTAATAAATTTCAAAATTTTTTATTTTACATCTTAGGGTGACAATAAACAATTTTTTGCTGTCATAGACCCCTGCTCTACCAAGTAGACAGGTTAATACATTTCTGCAATTTTTCTGTTACATTCTTGGGTTGACATTATACAATTTTAGACGTGAATAAACCCCTGCTCTGCATAGGTGACAGGGAATAAAATTTCTGAATTGCTTCTTTAATTGATGTGCGCCACCTGCTTTGATTCAATGCTTAAACTTTAACAAGTTGTACCACATTTGCTCTTCAATAATTTTTCCCACAATTCCGCTTTACTCTTTTGGCCAACATTTTTGCCTCAATAACTTTTCCCATATTTCCGCTTTACTCTTTTGTCCCTCATTTGGGCTTCAGTAATTTGTCCCACATTTGCGCCTCAATAGCTTTTCCCACATTTCCACTTTACTCTTTTGGGCCACATTTGGGCTTCTGTAATTTGTTCTGCATTTGCGCCTCAATATCTTTTCCCACATTAATAAATTTATCTCTCTTAAATTTTGTCTCTCCGGCATAGAATCCTGATTCGCCGATAACTGTGATCAACATGGTAGGCTCCAAAAAGAACATGGAAAGTTGATAGAGAAGATATCTAAATGGATGGTGGATGTCACTGGGGCACCTCTACATAGGTGACAGGAACATAAATTTTAAAAGATTGTCAATTACATTGTCAGGTGACATTTTTCAAATTTTGCCGAATAGAAACCCCTGCTCTGCATAGTTGGCAGGGAATAAAATTTTATAAATTCTTCATTAATGAATGTGCTCCACATCCTTTCATTCAATGCTTAAACTTTGAAAAGTTGTCCCACTTTTACGCTTTAATAATTTGTTCCATAATTCCGCTCTATAATTGGAAATTTGAAAAAATGAATCCTCTCTTGGATGTGGTCTCTCTTTCTCACGCTCGCTCTCCGGCGTGGAACCCTGATTCCCTGCCAACCGTGATCACCATGGTAGGCGCATAAAAGAACATCGAAAGTTGATAGAGCAGATATCAAATTGGATCATCAACATCACGGGGATGTGCGACATGTTGGGGCAGTAAGTGTGCACATGCCTACACGAACTGACTGACAAGGGTTAGCCCCTGCAACTTCTGGGTCTCTAAATTGGGCACATGGCCTGAGCTTGCCCTTTACGCCTTGGAGGTGCTGGCCTGCCCTGCAGCCAGTGTATTGTCTGAACATGTGTTTAGCATGACTGGAGGGGGTTATCAGAGGTTATATTTCCAAGTGTTTTGGGGTGTACCCTGATTAAAGATCCTAGATCAAGATTATTATTTTTTATTTGTATGTTTTTTATGTTATTAAAAGTCATTTCCCTATCCACATTTGTTTGCAGAGCACTTGCCATGCTCTTAACCACATGGTGATGCCATTTGCAGCCCTCTAGCCCTTTCCATGACATTTTTACAGCCCTTTTAGTGTTCAAAAGTTTTGAAAAGTTCTGGTCCTGAACCCGAGCTTTTTTCTGAAGTTCGGCTGAATCCGGCAAACCAGAACATACAGGTGTCCGCTCAACTCTAATTATTATGCATTTTTGTACTTTATTTGGTTTGCAGAGAGCTGTTGCATTGCATGTTTTGATTTACAATGGACAAGGATAGTACTGTTCTATTAGAGGCCAGCTTTTCCTTTTCCGCAAAAAACGGAATACACACAGACGTCATCTATATTTTTTGCGGATCTGTTTTTGCAGACTGCAAAATAATAAAAAGCCATACGGTCGTGTGCAAGAGGCCTAATGCTGAATTCATACTTGAGTTATTTGGTCAGTTTTGGCCCCGTGACTGCCCTGTCATATGAATGTCATACTGATTCACAGTATTATTTCACTAGCAGAGCAGACTCCCTATGTGTGTTACTGCAAGGCACAGTGTTCTACACCACTATAAAGGCTCTCTGCAGCCAGGAAATAGCTGTTTTTTATGCGATTTGCCACAAATAAATTCGGATCAAGCCAATTTTTTTCAAAAAATTTGGTGACTCGGCCGAATCGAAATTTTGAAAAATTTGCTCATCTCTAGTATTTTTAGTTCTAGCCACAATTTATTTTTAGAATTGTGTCTGATGTTTCTGCAGCTTATTCTTTTTTGAACTTCTTAAATTCCTTGTACATTCATTGTTTCAGGCACAATAACATTCTAAAGTGTAGCTTGCTGCTTTGTGAGTTTCTCTGCTTTCATCCATTTATGATAAAAGAAAATTATTTATAGCAGAACCAAAACATTCTGAAAAGTTGTTGTGTGCAATCAATTTAGATCAAAACAGTCTTCATGTTGTAAGTTCTGTTCCTGACAGTGTGCCATCAATTCTGGAGAACAATGTAATGGTTTGTGGTAAGTACTGAAAGAAAACCATGTACAGTGCACACATGTATTGTAATATGACAGTTATGAAAATCCTAGCGTTCATAAAAAGCAGATCACTTCAGCAATGGGATTGTGCTCTAACTTTGTAACCTGAGAATAAGGGTACATTCACACGACTGTGTGTAATCCTTTCCGTTTGCGGTCCGCAAATAACGTAGTGCATTTTTCATACAAATGACTTCCGTTTCCGTTCCGTATGTCTTTCGTTTTTTACGGTCTGCAAAAAACTGAAGAAAAAAAAAAGAGAGAGAGAGAAAAAATAATAATTATTCATTCATAGTTGTCAAGGAAACTAATGTAGAAAAGTCACATGCTCATTCAGGCGCCATTTTATTGTGCTTTTCTAGTCAGACAGAGCTTTGTGGGTATCTTGTGCCTTGCTGGCATTTGATTCTTCCTTTTTTCTGTGCAAAATCATGCCAAAGTACTTTGAAACTGAATTTCTTCTGCACTGGCTCCTTTCTCGGCAATTTAGACATCTTTCCCCAATGCTGGACGAAGAACTAAGGACGCGAAAGAGGCAATGGGTGCATCCTATTGTCTCAATAAGGCTCAGGAAGGGACACCTCCATACGTTGTATGCAGATCTGTGGCAGAACCCTACAAAATGTTACAACTTCTGTCGTATTTCTTTTAGGAACATGAGAAAGACTCATTGTCACGTTGAGGTAAAAATGTATCATTTATCATTTAAATAATACTATTTTAATTCAATTTATTAATTTATATAGAATTACATTATTGAAGGTTATTTTATGCATACTATAGTATGCCACATATATCAGATAGGTTTATGTATCAGCTCAGGGACTAGCAGCTATACTTATAATTGAGCCTGTAAACTGCCATATAGTGTACATTTTAAATACTTGATCACATAAATATAAATATATTTGATATCTTACAGATTCCTGGCTACTGGAAACTCCTTTGCATCGCTGCACTTCGAGTTCCTGCTGGGGGTCTCGACTATCTCTCAGATAGTCAGCCAAACATGTCAAGTGATATGGGTCAGTGAAGCGGTGATGCCCACCCTCAAGGTGGAAGATTTGCTACTTATTGCTGAGGGTTTCCAAAATTCAGTGCAGTTTCCTAACTGCATCGGGGCACTTGATGACAAACACATATGTGTTAAGAAGCCAGCTCACTCAGGATCCCGGTACTTCAAATACAAGCAGTACTTTTCTGTGCTGCTGTTAGCCCTGGCTGACAGTAATTACAGATTTGTAATTGTTGATATCAGGGCCTACGGAAGTACATCAGACGCCCGCATCTTATGTGCTTACACAATGGGTAAGCGACTTCGCAACAATCAGTTAGCCCTACCAGAGCCCAGAAGACTACCCGGATCTGCAGGTTCCCTGGCTACATTTGTAATCGTGGCTGATGAAGTGTTTGAATTATCACCCAATATGATGCGCCTCTTCCCCAGATGCGAATTAGACATCCAAAAGCGCATATTCAACTGCCAATTGACTCGTGCCCATCAGTATGTGGAGTGTGCTTTCGGAATGCTTTCTGCTAAGTGGAGAGGATTCATGTTGTCAATGCAAATCTGGTCTCTGGGATAACATGAAATAAATTAATTATTTTTTAGTTAGTTAGTTTCCTTTTTATTTTAGTGATAGTGTAGGGACTCGCAAGAGAATGTGTACCCTTGATGTTGTTGTGGAAATTTTATTAGGATGTGTTTTTAATATATTGTGTATTGTCATGTCTCTCAGTGTCAGGGTAGACCATTGGAGTGGATATCTTCCTCTGTATGTGAAGACACAGCTGCCGGGCGCAGAGGTCTCCGTCGGCGAATGGTCCATGTGCTATGGCCTGGGCTGTGGGCCGGGGGAGACTGATGTGTTCAGTGGAGCAGTGTTTTTTTGGTGAATGTATGGACGCTGGCAAGGCCCCCGCGCAAGACGTGGATTTATCGGCTTGGCAAGGATGCATTTGTTAAGAGAACAATATATGAAAGGAACGTGCGTTTGTTGTCTCTAGTGCACCTGATCAGCCGCTCTAGATAATTACGTTGTCCTGTAAATAAACATGCATGAGGATCATAGTAACTTTATTTGGCATTGATCACTGAGCAAGGCATGATAAAGTTCACTCCAGTAGTAATGGGAGATTATTGTATATGGTGGTTTCTCATCTTCCTGTATCATCACTTCCTGTATATCATCACTTCCTGTATGTTTGTTACATGAAGGAAGTGGTCGGGTGACAGGCCTGCCCCTTTTCTATTGTTTTGTGGCTAAGAAATAAAAGTGAAGAGACTGGGCAGGAGGAGGAGGCAGTGCTCAGCAGAAGTCTACAATGAAGCACCGTGTCTGACTCTTGAAGAGGGTTACCTTGCCTTCACAAAGGGCAGCTTGGATATGTGCGTCTGATGCAAGCAAATTCTATAACAATGTGGGCTTGCGGGCTGGGGTATTATTTGTAATAATTTTGTTTTAATTATTTATTTAATTTTTTCATGGCCTATAAGCGCTTTGGGAAATTCTAAAAGAAAATAGACCATTAAATATTTGAATATAAAATACTCTAATGTTTAGAGTTTTAATTGTACTAAATTACAAAAATACCCTCTAAAAGCACATTTTCATCAATCACTTTTGATATTTTCTTATTTAAAAAAAAAGTAAATATAGGTTGATGTAATGAGAAGCCCCTTTGTATTTTTATATTTACTATTCCTACTATAGACCATGGATGTCATAAAAGGAAAATTGCGAATAGCACTGCAACGGCTAGTTGCACCACTAAGGGTTCTTTCACACGAGAGGATGCTGTGTGGGTAATATGCTGCGTGAAAGAGAGCCAACCCCCTTTCTGGACGGCAGAGACACGGAGCATTAACATGATTAATAATGCTCCATCCCTCTCTGTGACCTTTTTGCTACAAAATCACGATGACAACTCTATCTCATTGTGATTAGTGATGGACGAACATTTGCCGGGACTATTCAAATGTTCGCGAACTGTGCGTTCGCAGCGGGCCCCATTCACTTTAATGGCAGGCGAACCCGAAAAACCTTCAGGTCATATTTTCAGCCAGCAAACACTTACTAGACGTATCCATATAGTCCCACAACATGGACAGTGATATACCAGAGGGGGATCATTGGCAAGAATTCCCACAGAAAATATGTATTTTAATCAGGGGCCATTTTTATGCGTCTTAAAGGGAAACTCTCAAAAATGCTAACGCCCAAAAAGACTGGAGTGGATCTAAATCATAGATGACACATAAATGGAATATTTACATGTCCTCTGTGTTTTGTACCCACTCTTGCTTTTGGCTACAAAATCATAAGCCAGTTCTGATGGTACCATACAGGCCTTAAAGCTGCTACACAGACAGGATCCGTTGTGCTTCTAATTTTTCGTTCCTTCTGACAGATCAGGAGTGTCAAATAAATGATTATTTAGTTGCAACTTCAAACCCATAGGAAATAAAATTCATGTATGCGTTAACAGATGCCTCAGACTGATGCCGTACAGTTTCAGGGCCTGGCTGACATAAGTTGCAGGGTCTAGAGTCACTGGTGATGAGCAGCTTCCTTCACCCGCATAGTGAAAAAACTACTCACCAGCAGCTAGACATAGAGCAGGACCTGAACCAGCAGGTGGTGGCATACTTGGACAGCACCCTGCCACCCCATATTGAAGATCCGCTGGACTACTGGGCAGCCAAACTGGATTTGTGGCTGCAACTAGCAGAGTTTGCCCTGGAAAAGCGGTCCTGCCCGGCCAGTAGTGTGACATCAGAGCGGGTGTTTAGTGCGGCGGGAGCCAAAATTACCCCAAGAACTCGCCTGTCCACCCAAAATGTGGAGAGACTTACCTTTGTCAAGATGAATCAGGCGTGGATCAGCCAGGATTTCCACCCACCAATGCCTAATGCATCAGACTAGATCATCCATGATGCACACCAAAACTTTGACAAAAGAGACCGGTTTCTTCTGTCTCTGACATCATTTATTTTTTCCCTTCTTCTGATATGTCAGAAGGAAGGTAAAAAGAGAAGGACAATCGATCCTCTCTGTGTATCAGCTGTAAGGCCTGTATGGTCCCATCAGAATTGGCTTGTGATTTGGTAGCCAAAAGCAGGAGTGGGTACAAAACACAGAGGACATGCATATATTCCGTTCACGTGTCACCTCTGTTTTGGATCCACTCCTGTTTTTTTGGGCATTAGCAATACTGATGGATTACTGACTAAATGCTGACCGAGTGAAGGTGGTTGCTCCACAGACAGGATGTGTTTTTTATGGGTTGTTGTTCTGATGGATAAGAGGAAGGGCAAAATAATCAGTGAAGTCGACACAAACTTACTGCTGACACCCTCTTCACTCTGTCCGGGGGGCTCTACTTGTATACGCGCTTAATAGAACAGGGTCTGTAGACATTTATGTGGAATCAGCTGACGACAGTGTAAAAGGAGTGCGCTTCTTCTTGGCGCTAACATTGACCTGTAACTGAGTTCATAAGTAAGTTATTTGGTCAGTTTTGGCCCCGTGACTGCCCAAATAACTAAAGTGTGCAGTGATTCTAAGTGCGATACCTGTCATCTGCATGTCATACGGACTCACAGTATTATTTCACTAGCAAAGCAGACTCCCTATGCGTGTTACAGCAAGGCATAATGTTCTACACCACTATAAAGGCTCTCAGCAGCCAGGAAATAGCCGTTTAACAAAATTTGCCAAACCAAAGTTCGGCGAACCGGCGAATCGAATAAAAAAAAAATTCAATAATCTCTAGTTATCACCATATACGCTCTTTCTATAGCAATATTAATAATTTAAAGAAGATAATATGACACTTTTTCAGCCACATATCAAAAGAAAACAACATGTGTTTGTAATCTTCAAGGCATTGAAGGAAATTATATTTATCCATATGAAGTTTGAATAGAGGCCAGAACACAATGCATTAGAATAATCAAGCTCAGTAAGCAGTTTATCTTTACAAGGTTATTGAAGCCCAAAAAGAAGAAAGGACATTAAATAAAAAATATAATGTTTTACTACACAATAAATCGCGTTTTTACATGAATGTAATCCTAAAATTATATTTGGAAAAATGGATTCAGTTTCCATTGCAGCGAGTCATAGAAAACATATCAAGGTTAGCCAGAATTCATATTCCATGTAGTAAAATAATTTTCCATTTTTAAAAATAGAATATCCAAGCCCACACCTGAATAATATGAGTATCTATAGAAACCTAACAATCTGCTAATGTAATTGGCTTCCTGTAGAATATATTTCCATATGATAAGAAAGGAATATCATAGGACATGTTCTTGCACAGTTGTAAAGAAGTTTACGTGTTTACAGTTATAGATAGATAGATGTATTTGTCATATTTAAAACAGAATATGCTCATGTGTGGCATCTTTCTTATACAATTAACAGAAAAGTAAGGTAAATTCAGGCACATTGTAATAAAAAAAAAATGCCATGTTTAGTCACAGGATTAAGGTGATAAGTTTGTTGTAAAAATGGGCCATCAAAGGTTAAAAACCTCTGCAGCAGTTGTTGAGGCTTGACATTAAGGAAACACATGAAAGACACGATCAATCAATGGCTGAGCTCAGTCACTGATATGGCCAGTTAATGACTGAAGGGGGCTTTCCTGGCAATACACATTACACTAGTATTGAGGGTGTCGAGTACAGATGAGCGAACTTCCTGAAATTAGTTTCTGTTCTGATTCTATTGATTTGCCCGTCAAATTTAATTTGGTCCAATTTGATCCAAAGTGAACGTGCCCCAACCGCCCTGAAGTCTGTGTGTGACAATCCGATGTCTCATAGAACTGAATCCAACCCTTTTCAAGCTATTTAATGCCAGGAGAGCATAACTAATGACAAAGTGACAGAAACATATATGGCTATGGGTAAAGAGATGGTAGGGAATGGTAGCAAACATCCTGTTTAAAAACACTCTCCTGTCAGATGACAATGGCATGGGTATTTGGTCTTACATTACTCTGTACATTGCCTTGATATTTTATTTTTAAGAGGGGCATAGCTATAGGGGGTGCAGAGGTAGCTGTCGCTACCGGGCCCAGGAGCTTAAGAGGGCCCAAAGACCCTTGTGCCACATAAGAAGACACCAGTATAATAGAAAGTGCATGCTGGTCAAGTTACACCTCTGGCTGGAGGAAAGGCGTTAGGTCAAGAATTTGGCATGGGGGATGCCATTTCAATTTTTGACTCAGGCAGCACAAAGGGTATGTGCTTACTTGCCCCTGGCCACAAAGCACTTAGGGAAGGGGGGCCCAAGCTGAACTGTTGCACAAGAGCCCAAGAGCATTTAGCTACGCCCCTGATTTTTAAGCTTACGGTTATAAAGAAAAATAATCAGAAGTCAGTCTATCTGTTAAAAGTACACTCTATTGTTGACAGAGATCAGTGTATTTGCTGTATAAATGTGATACAGAACAATGCATCTGGCAAAACTTAGCAACAGGATTTCATTTGAGTCCAAGTGACTTGAATCAAAAGTGTTTAAATTGCCTTCAAAACTTGTGTATGATACCCTGAGTTTTCTTAGGACTATATCCAACCCAATTTAAGCTCTTTAACCGCTTGCCGCACACCTAACGCCGAAAGGCGTCATTGCTGCGGCGCTCTCAGGCTACACTAACGCCGATTGGTGTCATCTCGCGTGAGCCGAGATTTCCTGTGAACGTTCACAGGATCGCGTAGTGCACAAGTTCATCTACAGCCGGCTGGCCGCGATCATTGGCTGGCAGGCTGTGGATTTTTGAATCGACCAATGAAATGGTTATGTCAGACGCTAATTTGAAAATAGTTTCTGATATAACTGCTACCTGCTCCTCTGGTGGTCCCTTTTGCTTGGATCGACCACCAGAGGACACAGCCAGCTCTGCAAGTAGCACCAAATCACCACACTACACATTAGATATTACCCTGTCATCTATTAACCCCTTATTTAGCACCTAATC
The DNA here is from genome assembly GCF_014858855.1 of Bufo gargarizans. Classification (NCBI taxonomy): domain Eukaryota; kingdom Metazoa; phylum Chordata; class Amphibia; order Anura; family Bufonidae; genus Bufo; species Bufo gargarizans. The sequence continues at coordinate 235,588,129 of NC_058083.1, forward strand.
ACCCATATTAGACTCCCTGATCACCCTGATCACCCCCTTATCCACCCCCTGTCATTGATCACCCCCCCTGTAAGGGTCCCTCATCCCTGGCAGGTAGTTAGCTACTTGCTAGGTAGTTTAGCGCCCAGCCCACCGCACCGCAGTCACTGATTAGTCGCTGATTGCTGTCGCTAATCAGCACTAGTACTATATAGTATCTGTAAGTGATCAATACTGATCGCAATCAGATCTATATCAGTACATTAGGGTCACCTAAGGTTCTACAAAAAACGCAGTGTGCGCCCGATCAGGCCTGATCTTGTGCGCACACTTGCGTTCAGTCCGCCCCACCGCAGTGACAGAAATTATTTTTTTCTAATCACTGCAAAAACACTGTAAAATCGCTCTGCCGCTTTAAAAGATCACTTTTGAGCTTTTTGGATCTTTATTAGCGATCGCAGCTTTACTTCGCAAGCACTCCTTTTTACTAGGTAGGTTTGCTCTTTTTCCCGGGTAGTCTCAGAGGAATACCCCCTAAATTTAGTGAACCTAAAATGTCAAACAAGGGGTATTCCGCTGAAGAGGCCTACAGGATTCTGGCCGTGATGGATGAAAGCGATGGGGACGCCTCATCCGCTGAATCCAGTGGTTCAGAATATGAACCTGTAGACAGCAGTGGCACTCTAACCGCTAGCGAAGATGACGAGGTAGAGGTCCCTGCTACGGTCAGGCGTACCCGATCCCATGTCAGAGTTCTGCATACCCCGCATGATGATCCTCATTTGCAGCAGAGTGGTGCTAGCGCTGATCTTGTTTATGGTGCGGCATACACCAGCAGCGCAGCACACCCTGGACCTTCTACCAGCACTGCCGTATTCCCTGGTGAAGTGGCGAGCACCAGAAGGGCAGTTCCAGCTGGTACGGTGGCACGTGCAATAACTCCCCTGTCGCAGTTACCGCGTTCACAGGCCCGTAGAACCCTTAGTCTCCCAGATGTGGTGGCAAATCCTAATTGGCAATCCCCTGCTTCCGCCGCACCCGTATTGCCCCCTTTCACCGCCCAGTCTGGCGTCCGCGTGGAGACGGCTCATTTAGGATCGGCCCTTCAGTTTTTTGAGTTGTTCATCACCGCGGATCTCTATGACCTAGTTGTGGCAGAAACCAACCGCTACGCCACACAGTTTATTACCGCCAATTCGGAAAGGTTCTATGCCCAGCCTTTCCGGTGGAAACCAGTCACAGTTTCTGAGTTTAAAATTTTTTGGGGCCTTCTCCTCAGCATGGGTCTAACTAAAAAAAATGTATTGCGGTCATATTGGTCTAAAGATCCAATACATTACATGCCCATGTTTTCTGCTGCAATGTATAGGGCACGTTTTGAGGCCATCATGTGCTTTATGCATTTCACTGACAATAGCACCTGCCATCCAAGAGGCCACCCTGCTTATGACCGGCTCCATAAAATTTGGCCCCTCATAGACCATTTGTCATCCAGATTTGCAGATGCGTATACCCCTAATCAAAACTGCATAGAAGAGTCCCTAGTACATTTTAACGGGCACCTGTCCTTGATCAATGACAGGGGGGTGATCAAGGACAGGGGGGTGATCAATGACAGGGGGGTGATCAGGGAGTCTATATGGGGTGATCAGGGGTGATCAGTGGTTCATAAGGGGTTAATAAGTGACAGGGGGGTGTAGTGTAGTGGTGTTTTGTGGTACTTTACACAGCTAACTGTGTCCTCTGGTGGTCGATCCTAACAAAAGGGACCACCAGAGGACCAGGTAGCAGGTATATTAGACGCTGTTATCAAAACAGCGTCTAATATACCTGTTAGGGGTTAAAAAAATCACATCTCCAGCCTGCCAGCGAGCGATCGCCGCTGGCAGGCTGGAGATCCACTCGCTAACGCTTACCTTCCGTTCCTGTGAGCGCGCGCGCCTGTGTGCGCACGTTCACAGGAAATCTCACGTCTCGCGAGATGACGCGTACATGCGTCGCTGTGCGCAGCGCTGCCACCTCCGGACCGCACATCTGCGTTAGGCGGTCCGGAGGTGGTTAATAAAATAAAAACCTGCACCCCTTAAAAAAAATCACTTTCCATCTGCACCAAAAATAAAAAAAATCCAAATCCCTATCAATAAAATGAACAAATCCTGCACCCCCCTTAATTACACCCTCTCTTCTCCCCTTAATAACACCCCCCCCCCTTAATTACACCCCCTCCCTCCCCACCTTAATTACACGGTACACCCCCCCTTAATTACACAATTATTTACTTTACTCGTGTCTCACATTTATTTTGATGATGCCCGCCGTCCGGCCGTCCGACCACTGGTATAATGGATGGATCCTTCTTCTGATCCGTGAAGGCGGCGGCGCGGCGTCAGCGTCGTGTTGCGCGCCGCCCGCCGCCGCAATAATCCTTCCACCGTACCGAAGCCGGCGCCTGGCGGAATCGCGTCGCAGCAGTGGATGGAGCCGGGGACGGGTGACTCCGTCAGGCACCCCACTTGTGAGTGGCACCCGGGGCGGCCCGCCCCCCCCTTGGTACGCCACTGACCACAGGTGAACTTCTGTGCAGATTGCTTTGTAGAAAATGGACTGAGAAGCATGTGGACAGTATTTGTAAAAATATCATCCACTTTGCTGCTATTTGAAATGCTGCAGATTTTTCTCCTGCAGTTCCACTGTGGAAAATCAACAGTGTTTACACTATGTGTGGTTTTACACTAAGGGCTCATGCTCACAACTATATGTATTTTCCGTCCGTGTGCATTCCGTATTTAGCGGAACGGAACAGCTCGCCCCTAATAGAACAGTACTATCCACTGCTGCGACGCGACTCCGCCAGGCGCCGGCTTCGGTCCGGTGGAAGGATTATTATTAAGGGGAGAAGAGAGGGTGTAATTAAGGGGGGGGTGCAGGATTTGTTCATTTTATTGATAGGGATTTGGATTTTTTTGATTTTTGGTGCAGATGGAAAGTGATTTTTTTTAAGGGGTGCAGGTTTTTATTTTATTAACCACCTCCGGACCGCCTATTGCAGATGTGCGGTCCGGAGGTGGCAGCGCTGCGCACAGCGACGCATGTACGCGTCATCTCGCGAGACGTGAGATTTCCTGTGAACGCGCGCACACAGGCGCGCGCGCTCACAGGAACGGAAGGTAAGCATTAGCGAGTGGATCTCCAGCCTGCCAGCGGCGATCGCTCGCTGGCAGGCTGGAGATGTGATTTTTTTAACCCCTAACAGGTATATTAGACGCTGTTTTGATAACAGCGTCTAATATACCTGCTACCTGGTCCTCTGGTGGTCCCTTTTGTTAGGATCGACCACCAGAGGACACAGTTAGCTGTGTAAAGTACCACAAAACACCACTACACTACACCCCCCTGTCACTTATTAACCCCTTATGAACCACTGATCACCCCTGATCACCCCATATAGACTCCCTGATCACCCCCCTGTCATTAATCACCCCCCTGTCCTTGATCACCCCCCTGTCATTGATCACCCCCCTGTAAGGCTCCATTCAGAGGTCCGTATGATTTTTACGGATCCACTGATGCATGGATCGGATCCGCAAAACACATGCGGATGTCTGAATGGAGCCTTACAGGGGGGTGATCAATGACAAGGGGGTGATCACGCATATAGACTTCCTGATCACTTCCCTGTCATTGATCACCCCCCTGTAAGGCTCCATTCAGACGTCCGTATGATTTTTACGGATCCACTGATACATGGATCGGATCCGCAAAACACATGCGGACGTCTGAATGGAGCCTTACAGGGGGGTGATCAATGACGGAGGTGATCAGAGAGTCTATATGGGTGACCACCCCTCTGTCATTGATTATCCCCCTGTAAGGCTCCATTCAGACGTCCGCATGTGTTTTGCGGATCCGATCCATGTATCCGTGGATCCGTAAAAAATCATACGGACGTCTGAATGGAGCCTTACAGGGGGGTGATCAATGACGGAGGTGATCAGGGAGTCTATATGGGTGATCACCCCTCTGTCATTGATCACCCCCCTGTAAGGCTCCATTCAGACGTCCGCATGTGTTTTGCGGATCCGAAAATTTGTAATAAATATTATTGAAAACATTGAAAAAAGTTTGTGCATGTTTTCTTAACTTTCTTGGGGGGCCAAACAAAGGTTCACCCCGGGTGCCAAATGCTCTAGGTACGCCCCTGCCTGTGGTGTAGATTCTAGACCTACAGCATGACAGTTTATGTTGCTGATTTATGCCAGGAATTAAACTTTTTGCAATGCAGAGGGTAAAACCTGTGGCAAACACGTACAATTTCCACAAGGATTTCTGCCACAAAATCGACAATTTGCAGATTTTCCATTACACACCCACCACATGTATTCATACCATTGCATATTACAAGTAGGTTACACAAAACATAGACATACACATAAACAGTAATTAAATATACTATGTTAAATAAACCCGGAAAGAGTAAGTAAAAACCCACTCAGCAGAGGCGTACATAGGAATCACTGGGCCCCATAGCAAAAATCTGAATTGGGCCCCTTAACCCCGCCCACTACCCACCATGGCCCCTCCCACTTCCTGACTTTGCTCCTCCCATGCCACACCCCCATTAAATAAATTTATACATGACCTACAGAAACTGTTAGGGGTTTCCTGGGGGTGACCTGTCACATGGGATATCTGCTGCAGCCTGCAGGTCTCCTTATTTGGGGTGCCATGTTAGGCTACTTTCACACTTGCGTTCGGGTCTCCGCTTGTGAGTTCTGTTTGAAGGCTCTCACAAGCGGCACCGAACGGATCCGTCCAGCCCTAATGCATTCTGAGTGGATGCGGATCCGCTCAGAATGCATCAGTATGGCTCCGTCTGTCCTCCGCTCAGCAGGCGGACACTTGAACGCTGCTTGCAGCCTGGCCGTGCGGAGGCAAACGGATCCGTCCAGACTTACAATGTAAGTCAATGGGGACGGATCCGTTTGAAGTTGACACAGTGTGGCTCAATTTTCAAACGGATCCGTCCCCCATTGACTTTCAATGTAAAGTCAAAACGGATCCGTTTGCACTATCATGAACAAAAAAAAAAATGTTGTTTTTTTTTTTGTTCATGTTAATGCAAACGGATCCGTTCTGAACGGATCTAAGCGTTTGCATTATAGGTGCGGATCCGTCTGTGCAGACACCAGACGGATCCGCTCTGAACGCAAGTGTGAAAGTAGCCTTAAAGGGAATCTGTCACTAGCAATTTACCCCCAATTTTTTTTTCATGAATCCATGTTTAACAGAGTACCTGTTTTCCATCTGTCTTGTTCTTTTGATTGTGAGTCTTGTCATGTCTTCAAAAAATCGATTCTTATGATATGTAAATGAAGCTGTAAGGAGCCCAGAGGGGCGTTATTCTTTCTCCACGGTGCCCAGGAACGCCCCTCTGAAGTGCCGTGCCCGGCTAAGTTTGAAAACTAATAACGCCTCCAAGTTCATCTAAATCGCCTCCCAGAGGCACGGCTAAGTGCTCAACACCCCCCTCCTCAGTGCCGCGCTCTGCGGCAAACACCCCGATCCTCCTCTCGCCGGCATCCCAAATCCCGCGCAGGCGCAGTGCCGTCAGTCATCTTATCATAGCGCAGGCAATCGCCGGCACTGCGCCTGCGCGGGATTTGGGATGCCAGCGAGAGGAGGATCGGATTTGGGAGGCGATTTAGATGAACTTGGAGGCGTTATTAGTTTTCAAATTTAGCCGGGCACGGCACTTCAGAGGGGCGTTCCTGGGCACAGTGGAGAAAGAATAACGCCCCTCTGGGCTCCTTACAGCGTCATTTACATATCATAAGAATCGATTTTTTGAAGAAATGACAAGACTCACAATCCAAAGAACAAGACAGATGGAAAAAAGGTACTCATGGATCCATGTTTAATAAAGTACCTTTTTTCCATCTGTGTTCTTCTTTTCCATGTCAGTCTTGTCCTTTCTTCTAAAAATCGATTCTTGCTGTAAGCCGGACTGGAGCCCAGAGGGGCGTTTTTCTTTCTCCACGGTGCCCCTCTGATTAGTGCCGTGCCCGCCTAAATATGAAAACTCTAACGCCTCCATCATTTAGCTGAATCGCCTCCCAGAGGCGCGGCTAAGTCCTAGACACCCGCCCCCCTCCTCAGCGCTGCGCTCTGAAACACCCGATCCTCCTCTCGTCGGCGTCCCAAATCCCGCGCAGGCGCAGTGCCGGCGATTGCCTGCGCCTGCGCTCTGATAATACGGCTGAGGGCAACAGCTTCAACATCGTCACTGGGCTCGGCGCATGCCCAGTGACGATGTTGAAGCTGTTGCCCTCAGCCGTATTATCAGAGCGCAGGCGCAGGCAATCGCCGGCACTGCGCCTGCGCGGGATTTGGGACGCCGACGAGAGGAGGATCGGGTGTTTCAGAGCGCAGCGCTGAGGAGGGGGGCGGGTGTCTAGGACTTAGCCGCGCCTCTGGGAGGCGATTCAGCTAAACATGGGGGGGGGCCTGGGGAGAAAAGCAGCCGCATAGCCGGCTGCTGGTCATCAGTGGGCGGGGCTTTATCTGCGCTACGGGCCCCCCAGTGCCGCGGGCCCCATAGCAGTGGCGTGGTCTGCCTCTATGGGCGGTACGCCACTGCCACTCAGTGTACATGAATACACCAACCAACAAGAATAAACTGAGATTAAACCGGTATATCATCAAAAATGAATCCTTTATTGAATTAATGACACATAAAAACGAGACATGAGACAACAGATAAAAAATGGCTACATCTGAGGAGGCATGTTAACACAAATGACACATGGGGAGGAGGGGTTTTGGAGTATGCAATGTACAAAAGGCGGTAGAAAAAAGGCGTACAATACCTCACTGATTTCTATATGTATAACTGCAACCACAGATATAAAAATGCAAAAGTGCAAATACTGAGTGGCAAAACACCATATCAAAAAAGTGGTTGCAGATAACACCGCGACATATGGATGTCTGATGGTTCCAAGTTGTGGGACCATATAACAGCCAACAGAAGGTTAAAGTGCAAGTGCATAAGAAGTCACTATATCAATGGTCAAATACGACAATTGTAGCTGTGGTGACAGCTTAAACCTCCAAATACATGCAAAACTGGCTCAGGTGCACAGTGAACACCCACCTGTGGATAACCCAAGTGGGTATAGCTGAGCACCTAGAGCCAATGAGCACATCCCTTACCCTAAGTTCACACTTGCGCGTTTTACAGCGCGTTCCTACGCGCTGTAAAACGCGCAACACATGAAAACCAATGCTTCCCTATGGGGCTGGTTCACATTTTCGCGTTTTACAGCGCGTTTGAACGCGCTGTAAAACGCCCGACGCTCAAACAAGTACAGGAGCTTTTTTTGGCGCGTTTGACGCGCGTTTGGGCCATAGACTCTTTGGACAACACTGCTGTCAATCACCCAAACGCGCGTCAAACGCGCGTTTACTATTACAAGAAACGCGCATAAAAACGCGCGACAAAATCGCGCATAAAAACTGTGCGTTTGCGAAACGCTTAGGTGTGAAACCAGGGTTAAAGTCCACAACAATATAGCATGTCTACATACCCATAGATGTGGGGATATACACCTCAGGAGAGCCACGTAACCCCGACGTGCGTTTCGGCGGATGCCTTCCTCTGGGGGCGAGACTCTCCTTGTGAATGCGCTTCTTATAAAAAAAGCCAGTTTTGCATGTATTTGGAGGTTTAAGCTGTCACCACAGCTACAATTGTGGTATTTGACCATTGATATAGTGACTTCTTATGCACTTGCACTTTAACCTTCTGTTGGCTGTTATTTGGTCCCACAACTTGGAACCATCAGACATCCATATGTCGCGGTGTTATCTGCAACCACTTTTTTGATATGGTGTTTTGCCACTCAGTATTTGCACTTTTGCATTTTTATATCTGTGGTTGCAGTTATACATACAGAAATCAGTGAGGTATGGTACTCCTTTTTTCTACCGCCTTTTGTACATTGCATACTCCAAAACCCCTCCCCATGTCTCATTTGTGTTAACATGCCTCCTCAGATGTAGCCATTTTCTATCTGTTGTCTCATGTCTCGTTTTTATGTGTCATTAATTCAGTAAAGGATTCATTTTTGATGATATACCCGTTTAATCTCAGTTCATACCATTGCAGTTGCAGATTTGCATGTAGTCTTTCCTTTCAGTAATTGCATAATAATATTTTTTTATTTTTTTTATTTCAGGAAATATTTAGGGTGTTGGGTGCACTAACTTTACTGGACACCTAAACCCCATAAATGTGATGTTTTTTTGAAGATATATAAATGTAGATATTTTTTGAGGTTTTTTTGGGTCAAACATCAAAATAGTTTTTCAAGCCTGGGGACACCATGCCCAGGTAGGGTGCAGGGGGGTGCAGGGAGGTTAAAAAAAGACTCACCTGTCAGTATCACTCTGGTTTTAGCGTTCATCTCTCTTCTTCTCCACTTTTGGTCCCCACTGGACAGAAAGTGGGACATGCTGTCTACATTGCACAGTACCACTAAAAACCAATCAATTGGCTGGAAGCTGTTAAATGCATGTAGATTCCATGTCACAGAGGAGTAGTGAGCCCGTCACAGGAGCACTGGTGACAGGTGTTTTTTGTTTTTTTATTTTTTTTATTGTTGTTGTTTTTTTACCCCTGCAGCCTGCCTGTCCATATAATAATGGCTTTTAAGGTTCATTCATGTTTATGCAATTACGTTTAGTTTTTACGCAAAACTATGTGAAAGATAGGTTGCATTTTCACAGTTATGGGTGTTTCTTATGAGAAAATATATGGACATGGGAGTATAAAATGATTTTTCATTTTTTAAATCATTTTTTTCTTTGTGTATGTCAAAAAGTATGAATATTTATTGGTTACTAAAGGTAAACTTGTCTAAAAAATGTGTGGGTCTAGATTTAGCAATTAACGGATAATCTAAAAAAGGCATTAAATATAAAGCTTTATGCAGATGTTATTGAATCAGTTTAAATGAGAAGAAAAGGAATGATAAAGTGAAGTAGTAGGCCATATCCAAAGAGTGTATAAGGAGTTTATCTCCTGGGAAAACAAAAGGATTGAATGAAAATATAAATTTTGCCCGATCCTTCTCCTTACACACATTAAACTGTCCAGTGAATGGGCCATTCTTGGCAAGTTGAGCAGACAGTACACTAATGTGTATGGGGGACTGAGTCCTCTAGGGTAATGTGTATAGGCTGGGGCTACACCAAAATGTTTTGTAGTGTTCATTATTTTAAAAAAGTAACAGCTATGGCGCACAATATTTCATACAACTCAATTTATTACTTTTGACTGCAGCTGTAGCTCGATAGTTAAAATCAGTGTGTAGTGCTTCAATATGTTTATGTGTAGACCTGGTCTTGAAGTGTATGTGATGATGTGTTGTCAGGACATCATGCAGGGAGAACACAAGAAACAGTGAGCAGTGATTTATAGAATGCAGATCATTGATGGGCCTAAGAATGGGAAGAAAAACCCAGAGGACACAGGGAAGCCCATAATAACCTCAATCTTTCCATTTCCTGATCTAGTATGCTGGTTGTTACACTGGGACACAGCCCCATTCCAAGATTTACTGCTGGGCCCCATAGATACTTGATACACTGTTGCTCACCTTCTTACCCAGAATGTATGAAGATTGAATTTAAAATGGGAATTTTATGTAAGACAACCCTAGTTGCCTAGGCTGTAAATTTGGCACATTAAAGTCTTCAGTCATAAAAACCACATGTAGAAGGTCAAATGTTCAGACCTTTTTTCTAAACCTAATTACCTGAAATTGTTGCAGTCAGTCGGAAAAACATTCCTCAGAATCATCAGTCTTGAAGAATGGCCAGTTTTAAAGTGCAAGACATTATTGTTGGCAGACCTATGCGTTAAATAGAGGAGGGGACTCAGACATCTTTGGAAACTGATAGGCACTGACATGGTTGCCATGGATAAAGGCAAATCTTTTGGAACCTACCATTACCTAAATATTTATCTGAATTTTCTTTGCCAACATTGCTTTGAAGGTTAAATGGTCCATGGAGTAATTATATAGGATTAGTGAATGTGTTAGTTTCTCCATTGCAGACTTGCCATGTGAAAGATAAAGACAACAGAAAATCTGTTTCATGATATAAAGGCACTTTATTATTATTTTTTTATATTCCACCTTGTATATTTTCATTATTTAGCATTAGTATTCCTGGTAGTTGAAGTCTTCAGATATAAGAAACAAGTACTGCACATGGGAAAAACATCTGTGGCACATCTGGGGACTTACTCACAGAGACAAACAGCATTGTGCCATACAGAGTTTGATCCAACTCCCTGGCAAAGAAAATATGTACTCAGTCGAGCACATAGATAATTTCAGCTATGCAGTCTAGTTTGTAATTTACATTTTAATAAAAATGTATGTTAATAAGTATTATTTCAATTATTTTGTGGTTTTCAATAGGAAGTACTGGAGACATGCACTCATTTTTCTTTAGACTGTGGGCATTATTGTGTTATTTTTAAGCAAATTGAATGCAGTTTATACTATGAAACATTTCATTGGCTGTGAGTGTGTTATAAATTTGTAGACAATGCAAAAAAAAAATCCTCCACAGGAAATTTCTACCTTTGTCCTAGAATAAACCTTGGGAAAAATGATTGCATTCCTTGGCATAATCTTAATCCCACTTCATTTGTAACCAGTACATATTTTGTGTTCAGGATTTTCTTCTTAATTGTGATCTGGCCCAAATTTAATTTTGACACCAATTGTCCCAAAGTTGCATAGGAAAAAGCAAAATCATTTGCACAGTTAAATAATATGTGACCTTTATGCCATTTCTTCTACTATAAGACTGATTTATGTGGATCCTGTGAATGTAAGTTTGATAGAAGAGTAAAAATTAAAAATCAATACCATAAGGCAGGTGTACATTTAGGTGTTTTGTTATTTTTAAGGCGTTTTGCATTTTTTGGGAGGGCATTTTTAACTGCCATTTTTTGCTATGTTCTTTAAACAAAAAATGCCAGCTTCAAAGATTGCATTGAAGTCTATGGGAAATGTGAAATGCAGAAAAAACATGTTGTTGTTTTTTTGTAGTGGCACATTTGATATTTGATTAGTATCTTTCTATAGCTATCTATTAACCAGAGATACATACCTTAATGAAAAATTATATTTTTATTTTACAGACTTTCAAAATTGTCAACCAGGATCATGACTAGAAAATGCTGGGCCCCATTGTAAATTTTTGAATTGACCTCTCATGCCAGGCAACTTCCATGAAACCCTTCCCTCCTCCTGTTTCTCTTCAAGGTCACCCATGCTCGCCAAGTCATTTAAAAAATATGAAAACAAAACACTTACTAGAGCTGGACAGGAGGAGGAGCCAAAATTTTACTTCACAATATGTTGCCCAGGCCCTGTAAACCTCCTTAGTCCCCCCACACCGTAGAATGTCCCCTCAGTGCCCCCTTCACAGTAGTTATTCCCCTTTTGTTCCCTCAAACAGTAGTTTTTCCCCCTTACTGCCCGTTCACCTTCTTATGAATGGAAAAAAAATCTATTTTGCCATTTTTTTGTCACTTTACCTCCAAATAAACTGAACAAAAAGTGATCAAAAAGTCATACGTATTCCAAAATGGTACCGTTAAAAACAACAGATCACCTCACAAAAAATAAGCCCTCAAGTTATAGGGGTCAGAATATGACAATGCAAAAAAAATCTTATTTTTCAAACATTTTATTTTTATTTTCAGTATTAAAACACAAGAAAAACTACATACATGTGGTATCGCTATGATCGTATTGACTCAAAGAATGAGGGTAACAGATCAGTCTTACCACATAGAGAATGTCATAAAAACAAACCTATAGCACTATGGTATAATTGCATATTTTCTTCTTCAATTTCATCCCATTTGGAATTCCTTACTAGCTTCCCACTGCATTGTCTGCAATAAGAATTTCATTACAAAGTACAACTAGTCCTGCAAAAAATAAGGACTTATAACTAAAAAATTGCTATATCTTAAAGGGGTTATTCTACAAAGTGCTTAATATATGCGCTATTAAGTAATAATAATAACATATTTTATAGAATTCAATAAATATAGGATAATGTCGCACTCGAATGAGGTGGGGATCCAAACAGAGGTGCTCCCACTATCAGACGACACCCAGTCTGAAAAAATGAAGTAGATGAATAGAATGGAAGTGGGGCACACTCTTTTAAGTAAAGGGATCTTTAATAGTCTATACAATAATACACAGTAAGTTTATAATACAATATTAGATAAAAGAGAAAATAGTGACCCTATAAAAATAAAATAAAATTATATTAGATTACAATGAATAAACATAAATCCCAATAAATGCACTAAAATAATTCATATAATATTCAATAAATGATCAGTGTAGGTTGTGTATTAGCATAAAAAATCTCACACTGATAATTATAAATACATCCGAGGAATAGATAAAAAATCTTGATTAAAACCAGTCTTTTGTGACTCAATTGGTGACTGATCAAAGTCTTTCCTGATGTAGATAGTTTGTGTGCAATAAGTTAAAGAAGCTGCAACATTATAACAATACACTTGTGTGTGCTTAATCGAATTCCAAGCGATGTAGCTTTCAACAGTTCAAATAGTAGCGTATAGCTATAAAGACATACAGCGGCGTCCCGCTGTGTTTGGAGAGAGCGATCGCTTGTGTAGAATCAATGCAACCTTACCCGGAGGTCTTTGGACCTGACGATGAGTCCTCGACTCGGTACGGTCAGCTTGTGATGTCCCGGTCTCAAGGGCTGTTACTGAGTTGTAGCGTCAGTCAGGTTATGTTCCACGTGGTCTTTAGCGTCTCCGATGACGCAGTAAGTTAACTAAGAACTGTGCATATGAGATATCTCCTACCTTGATTCCTATTTACTCCTATTAGTCATTGTACTTTAGACAATCAAAAATTTATAAAGTCTAGAGGTTAATCGTCTAGAATCCTGCTGCCTCAAACTGTTAATTTTAGGTGCATCTATCATAAATGGTATTAAAAAAAGGAGGAGAAAGTTGGGCAGCACTCCAGTTCAATGTTTCATGTTTATTCACCCATTGCAATATTTTTTTTGTCATTGGAGCCATTCTCAAGTCTCCACAGTGAGCTGGAGTAGATATAGTAAATAAACATGGATTTCAGAATCATGCTGCTATCTTTCCTCCTATTTTTACAACACATTAAATAATGTTCGGTGAAGGTCTTTTGAGACTACTCCATAAGCTACATTTAATTTTAAACCTGTGTTTCTTTATCTTTCCTTTCTAGCCTAATGTCAGCTTTTGTAAGTGTGTGCAATCAATCATGTGCAAGTAAAAAAAAAGTATAATATGCATAATAAGAACGTCCTTACTCCTTCAGTAAATCCTGCCATGATTTAAGTACCCCCACATTACAAGCAACAGGAATCTCCTGGTTGTTTGATGTTTACATAGTTACTAACTTTGTTTGGGCAATTTCTGTGCAACTGTTTTGCATCTGAATATGAGCTTCATTATTGCCTAGCTTTCCTTGACTTCATTATTGCTTAGCCTAGGATAGAATTGTTGATTGTTGAGTCTTTATATATCCAGACCTCACTCAATTCCTGTCATCTATCAGTAAGCTTATTTTGGGTACCATGTTTTCTGCTAGTGTTGTTTTACATTTAGTTTTTGCAACAGTCCAGTTGTGGTGCAATTCAGTCCTAGTGTAAGTCTTGGAGTTATCTGAGTAACAAGAGGCATAGTTATTACTTGGAAAAGAGGATAGCTATAGCTAAAGTCCAGTTCTGAATTCTTGTGCACAACTGACATTGTTATACCCTATTGCTAAGCAAAAAACAAAACAAAGACACCTTAATTAAGGGCCAAAAGTAATGGCAGTGCATCCATTATAAATATGTTCTCCAAATGTTATACTTGTTATATGCCAATTAAAAAGATAAGAAATAAGTCTTTATACATAATATTTAGAGATGAGCAAGTTTCTCAAAAATTAGATTCAGCCGGTTCGCCAAATTTTCCGATAACATTTGATTAGATACAAATTTATTTGTGGTGAATCGCGTAAAAAAAAAAAAGCTATTTCCTGGCTGCAGAGAGCCTATATATATGTGTAGTGGTGTAGAACACTGTGCCTTGCAGTAACACACATAGGGAGTCTGCTATAGTAGTGAAACAATACTGTGAGTCATTATGACACGCACATGACATGCGTCAGTTTTAGAATCACTGCACACTTCACTTATTTGGGCAGTTACTTGACCAAATAACTCAAGTGTGAACTAAGCCTTACAGGTAAATGTTAGCACCAGGAATAAAGAACAACGCAGAGACCCAAGATCCTACTGAAGCGTGAAAGAGCGCACTCCTTTTACACCATCGTCAGATGATTCCACAAAGATGTCTACAGAACCTGTTCTATTAAATGCTTATACAAGTAGAGCCCCCCTGACAGAGTGGAGAGGGTGTCAGCAGTAAGTTTATGTTGATGTCACTGATTATTTTGCACTTCCTCTGATCCATCAGAACAAAAAAAACATAAAATTGATCCTGTCTGTTGAGCATCTGCCTTCACTCGGTCAGCATTTGGTCAGTAATCCATCAATATTGCTAAAGCCCACCCCAAAAAAAACAGGAGTTTATCCAAAACAGATGACACATGAATGGAATATTTGCATGTCTTCTGTGTTTTGTACCCACTCCTGCTTTAGGCTACCAATTCATAAGCCAATTCTAATGGGACCATACAGGCCTTACAGCTGCTACATAGACAGGATCCATTGTGAGTCTCATTTTTCCTTTCTTCTGACAGATCAGAAGAAGGATCAAATAAATGATGATTTCAACCGAGCCAAAAAGGCAAAATAGTGGCCCTGTCATGGAATGGGGAGGGTGGGAGAACAGGTTGAGAAGTCCCCCAATTCCATACTGTTGAGGTAGCAGCAGCATGATGAGACCACAAAATGGCCCAGAGACATAGTGGGGAGTTGGCAGCAGCAGCAGCATGAGGAGACCACTGAGTGGCTCATTTACATAGTGTTGAGGTGGCAGCAGCATGAGGAAGCCACAGAGTGGCCCAATTACATAGTTTTGAGTTAGCAGCAGCATGAGGAGGCCACAGACTGTCAAGGTGACATAGTGTGGAGGTGGTAGCAGCAGCAGTATGAAGAGACCACATAGTGGCCCAGTTATATAGCGATGATTTAGCAGCAACATGAGGAGGCCACAGAGTGGCACAATGACAGAGTGTGGAGGTGTCAGCAGCATGAGCAGACCTCAGAGTGGCACAATAAAAAAGCGTGGAGGTGGCAGCATCAGCATGAGGAGGCCACAGACTGGCAAGGTGGCATAGTATGGAAGTGGCAGCAGCAGCATCAGGAAGCAACAGAGTGGCACAATGACAGAGGGTGGAGGTGGCAGCAGCAGCATGAGGAGACCTGAGTGGTGAGGTGGCAGAAGCATCAGGAGACCCAGAGTGACCCGGTGACAGAGTGGCGAGATGGGTGGCAATAACAGTACAAACTGATGATGGTGGATGTAAGAAGGAACACTTGGGATTAGGTGTCTGGCATCAGGCTGGTGGCAGCATCAGAATAGTAGCTTAGGCAGGTAGCCAGAAGAAACCGGTCTCTTTTGTCAAGGTCTGGGCAGCATGGATGATGTAATCTGATGCATCAGGCATTGGTGGGTGGAAATCCTTGCTGATCCACACCTGATTCATCTTGACAAAGGTCAGTCTCTCCACATTTTGGGTGGACTGGCGAGTTCTCCTTGGGGTAACTATGGCCCCGCCGCACTAAACACCCGCTCTGATGCCATACTACTAGCTGGGCAGCACAGCTTTTCCAGGGCAAACTCGGCCAGTTGCAGCCACAAATCCACTTTAGCTTCTCAGTAGTCCAGCGGATCTTCAATGTGGGGTGGCAGGGTTCTGTCCAAGTATGCCACCACCTGCTGGTTCAGTTTCTGCTCCAGGTCTAGCTGCTGATGCTCTTGAGTAGTTTCTTCACTAAGAAAGCTGCTCATCATCGACTCTACACTCAAGCTGCTGCTGATGGAGCTGGCACTGCTCATACCCCCCACCCCACCAAAGCAGCCATGGCAATGGAACAAGAGCACAGAGGGCCAACCCCCTCCCCCCGGTCAGACATGCGAGAGGATGGACGATGGTGCAGGTAGGCAGCGGCTAACTTACTACATAGGATGTCTCTATAGTAGTTCAGTTTGTCCTCCCTCTCAGCAGGTGTAACAAAGCCCCCAATTTTGAACGGGTAGAGAGGGTCCAACAAGGTGGAGAGCCAGAAGTCATCCCTCTGCCGAATGGTGATAATTCGTCTGTTACTACCCAAGCAAGTAAGCATGCATTGGGCCTCCTCCGGCTGCTCCTCCTCTCCTGTCACCTGTTTAGAAAAACCACCTATTTCGCTACACATTGCTTGTGCTCCAATGTCCTCCTTCTCCTCCAGTTCAGCCCCCACAGGGCTCATTTGGCCATGAGATATATGCCCCACATCTCCAGTTCCCTGACCAGCCATATGTACCAGCATCTTTTCCAGGATATGAAGAAATGGAATGATGTTGTTTATCCCATTGTCCTGGCGACTTACAAATAAAGTGGCATCCTCAAAGGGCCTGAGCAAATGGCAGGTGTCACGCATGAGCTGACACTGGCTGACATCAAAGTTTCAAAGTTACACAGGGGAGTACTCCTGTCCGCTTGGATCATCAAGAAATTGTTTACGGCCTTTCTCTGTTCGTATAGTCAGTCAAAAATATGGAGGGTGGAATTCCAACGGGTGGAAATGTCGCATATCAGCCTATGTTGGGGGACTCCGTTCTGCCGCTGCAGCTCAAGGAGGGTGTACTTGGCGGTCTAAGAGTGGCTGAAGTGCATGCAAAGTTTCCTGACCATTTTTAAGATGTCTTGCAGATGGGTGGAAGACTTCAGGAACTGCTTGATAACCAGATTGAACATGTGCGCCATGCAGGACGCATGACTCAGCCCCCCTTGAAGCAGCTCTGACACCATGTTCTTCCCGTTGTCGATCATCATGGTTCCGATTTTAAGTTGTCGTGGATAAAGCCTGGATTCGGTTTCTTGATGAAGGACAGGGAGCAGTTCCTCCCCTATGTGACTCCGTTCGCCAAGGCAAACCAGGTGTAGAACAGCGTGGGACCGCCGTGCCCTGCACATGTGGTATGCTGGAGGAGCACTGTGAATTGTCCCTGCAGTGGAAGCTGAGGATACGGTGGAGAATAAGGAGGCAGAGGCGGACATTATTGCAGGACCAATGGCGTGAGAACTTGGAGGAGGAAGCGGCGTCACCTGGCCAAGTTGCTGGTTTGCTTGGGCAGAAACCACATTTACCCAGTGTGCCGTAAAGGACATATATTGTCCTTGACCGTAGTTATAGCTGCCGTGCACTTTGGTAAACACCAACAGGCTCAAGGACTGGCCCACCTTCTGTACTACATATTTGTGCAGGGCTGCTACTGCCTTTTTGGCAAAGTAATGATGGCTTGGGACTATCCACTTTAGCTCGGCACAAGCCATCAGTTATCTGAAAGGTGCTGAGTCCACCACTTAAAGGGTTTCTACCACCAGAAATACTGTTATGTAGCTGACTGACATTAGCGATGCGCCCATGTCAGCACTACATAACAGTATGTTTCTAATGTTAGTCCCTGCAGCCGTTTTAGTTAAAAATGCACTTGTATTATATGCTAATGAGCCTCTAGGTGCTATATGGGTGTAAAATCAGCACCTAGAGGCTCCGTCCACTCACCTTGTATTCCGCCCAGGACCTGTGTTGTGCCCGCCCAGCTCCTCGTGATTGATGCCACTGTTCCCTGCATCGTTGGCTAAATCCCGCGCCTGCACCGTTCACTTCGGTTTTCGGCGCAGGCGCAGTGAGTGAATGATGCGATCCTGGTGCCGGCTTCCTCACTGTGATGTAGTCAGCGCAGGCGCATTAAGTACTGTCTGCACGTCTCTGATGTCTTCCTCAACGGTCTCTGAGCCAGGAGCCTGACCGCTCGCAACACCAGCTCCCACGCCCACGTGTGGCGGATAAGAGACGTGTGCCTGGTCCGGACCTGAATGTGGGTGATCTGGTGTGGTTGTCTATAAAGAATATCAAACTGAAGGTTCCCTCCTGGAAGTTGGGTCCTAAGTTTATTGGGCCTTACAAGATCTTATCCGTCATCAATCCCATTGCCTTCCGTCTTGATCTTCCTCAGATTTGGAAAATCCATAATGTTTTTCACAGGTCCCTATTAAAACCTTATGTCCAACCCACTGTACCCTCCTGTTTGCCTTCTCCTTCAATTTTTGTTGATGGTAATCTTGAATTCCAGGTCTCTAGGACTGTGGATTCTCGCATTATCTGCGGTTCTCTCCAATACCTTGTTCATTGGGAGGGTTATGGTCCTGAGGAGAGGATGTGGGTCCCAGTGGCGGACATTAAGGCCACTCATCTCATCAAGGCTTTCCATAGGTCTCCTAGAGGGAGGGGTACTGTCACCGCCAGTTCTGTGAGAACGTCTGACAGACGTCCTTCTCTACCTCTTGCATGATGTTCTTTGTTTTGGTTTCACTTTCTCATCTCATTTCCTTCTCTACGGTGTCACCTATTTAGACTAATTCTCTTTCCTTTATATTCCCTCCCATACTGCCTCACTTTTTGCGGTTTATACTACTTCCTGGATTGAAGTGTTCACTGCTGGAGGCTTCTGCTGCTGCTTGTTCAGATAAGTCCTTTCATGTATTGTTTCCTTGCTGGCTTGATTCTAGGTGACCCTGACTCCCTCCGTATGAAGTGCAGGGAGCTGGTGTTCGTGTCCCCTCACTATTATAGGGTTTTCAGGTGTCACACAGTCTTAGGTACGTGGGCATACAATCATCTACCTTTGAGACCCTTGTATGTGCTTAGCAGTCAGGGTGAGCTCTTAGGGTTTTATAGGGGTCAACTATATACTCCTTAGTTTGGGATCAAGCCAGTCGGACATTTATTCATAACTTCCAGCTATCTGCAACATCATCCGTGACACTGTCCTTTTGCATATCTCCTTCTCAAACTCCACCACATTTGTAAAATCATATCTGGTGAGAGATCTACCTTTGTTTCAGGAATATTATGTTATGCCGAGCTGTTTAGTCAGTTGTAATTGTTACTCTGGGAGTTGTTTCTACTGTTAGTTAGACATGTAGTCCTATGCTAGGCGGCCATTTTAACATTTGCTTCAGTGTTAAGCAAACATTACAATAAATGCTATTTTATACGTTATATCTATACATGTTATTTGTATTCTTGTAGTTTTACCGCACACACTTGTACAATCTCTCACTAACACGCACCGTACAGAGAGTACAACCTATTTTGTAAAAAAACAAGTTAAACTACAAAGAACAGTCCTCTTTTTTGGAAGACAGGAATTGTTTATGCTGAATGTCAGACTGCACACTAAGTGAATGTGTATGAAGACAGAACAATAACAGATGCTAGTCACCAGCGATAGTCGTTCTGACTATACGGAACCGCTATCACACACATTGTCCTGCATACAAGGTTGCAGCGGCTGCCATATAAGTCACAAGAAATGAGAGTGCAGCCCCCAGCAAGTGCAGCATGACCCAGACCACGCTGAAGTTTGTTCCTACCTAGACTGAGTCTGCACAGAGACATTAAGCAGCTAGCAAAAGGCACAAAATGTCAGCTATCCAGGCATCATCAGACAAGACCAGGTCACAAGTAAGCTGCTCTAGCAAGTCCTCAATAAAAGAAAAGGCTGCTCTCTCCCATGCAGAAGCTGAGGCTGCAAAAGTAAGGTCTGTCTTTGCTGCGCTAGAGATCCCTGCTAACATCAATGGAAAAAAGAGAGTATGCCTGCAAGCATCAATGGAAAAAGAGAGAGCATGCCTGCAAGCATCACTGGAAAAATTTGCTGCAGATATAGAAGCGGCAGATACAACAGCCAAAGAAGAGTTCCTAGAAGCCTTGGAGTTAACCAAATCCGAGAAACACAGCCACGTCCTTGGCCTGACCTAGATGAACAAAATCCAACATAGCATGTCTCAGAATACATCCATCAGCATCCCAAGACGGATGACAACTATGATTTAGCATATCAGCCAGCCTATACAGAGAGTCAAAGATCCTACTTTGAACCACAGTACCTCGAGCAGGACGGTATGCAACAAATTAATGCCAGCAGCAACTACCACCCTACAGAACAGAGGCTACATCATTCACTTCGACTTAAAGGGATAACCTTTAAGGCAGAACAGTATTATACAGACTTCCCTAAGCCAGAAACCCCTAAAAGGTATGGTGAGACACCACACATGCAGCATAGCAACAACACACCGGGTAGTATTGGCTCTAACCAGGCCGCCATGGAATTTGCTAAGTTCTTTGCTAAACGGAAGCAGGTTACCAAAGGACTTATAAAGTTCACTGATCGCTCCGAGAACTACAGGAAATGGCGAGTCTTCTTCCAGAACACCATAACGGACTTAGAATTTTTACTATAGTGAGGTGTTAGATCTCTTGGTAAAGTGCCTTGGAAGTGAGTCTGCTGAACATGCCAAAAGAAACAGAGACATTAACATAAACTATCTGGGCATAGGCCTAAAGATGGTGTATGGAAGACTTGATGAGTGTTATGGGTTAATAGAAGCTATAGAAAATGCTTTATATAAAATAATTGATTGATTTTCCAGAATAGTGGGTAGGGGTTACCAGAAACTCAGTGAACTCAGTGACTTGTTGATAGAGGTACAGATTGCTCAGGCAGAAGGAGATCTGCCAGGGCTAGCATTCCTGGACACCGCCAGAGGTGTCAATCCAATTGTCCAAAAACTCATTTCTTCCTGTCATGTCCCACTACCCCTGGTGTCAAACCTCATAAAACACCAGTGGCAGTCCACAAAACTAATGTTGCCTCCATAGGTTCTCTTAACAGGCCGTTTAAGTCTTCTCAAGAAGGGAATATACCAAAAGATCTTACCAAACAATGCTCCCTGCACAAGAAACCACATCCTCTACTAAAATGCAGAGGCTTCAGGGAGAAACCTTTAGAGGACTGCAAAGAATTCCTCAAAGAAAACATCTGCTTCAGGTGCTGTGCTACAACATCGCCCTTCGCTAGGAACTGTAAGGTCAGTTAGACATGCACAGAATGCGGTAGCACAGAACACATCACGACTTTACACCCTGGACAACCCTCTCAGGTATCATCCCAAGCAGAGGAGCATGACAGAAAGCAGATAGACACCAACATAGATACCCAAGTAGTCACTTCTCACTGTACAGAGATCTGTAAAAGACTTGCAGGAGGGAAGTCCTGCTCAAAAATCTGCCTTGTCAGAGTTTATCCGGTCGGCCACTGAGATAAGGCGATAAAGATATATGTGATCTTAGATGATCAAAGCAACAGGTCTTAAGCTAAATCCACCTTCTTTGACACCTTAAATATCATAGGGCCCGGTTCTCCCTACTCCTAAAGGACATGTGCTGGTACTGTTGAGACGGCAGGGAGGAAAGCAACTGGGTACAAGGTAGAGTCAATAGCTGGTTAGACATGCTTGTCCCTGCCAACCATACTGGAGTGCAACCACATTTCTGACGACTGGTCAGAGATACCTAAACTAGAGGTGGCAGCATACCACCCCCACCTGAGGAATATAGCTCACCTGATACCGGAACTGGACCAAGACGCCCTGATAGTCTTACTCCTTGGAAGAGACAAACCACAAGTTCATAAGGCTAGAGGACAGATTAACGGTCCCCAAAATGCTCCATACGCCCAGAGATTTGACTTAGGATGGGTCATCATAGGAGATTTCTGTCTAGGAGGAGCACACAAGCCGACCTCAGTCAACAGTATGCTCACCAACACACTTGAGAATGAACGTCCTTCCCTATTCCAGCCATGTCAAAGCAGTTTCCTGATAAAATAATTGCCACACAACGCTCCCGTGCCTTGTCCTTTCGCAGGTACCTACTGTGAAGACCACTCCTGCGATGGTGAGCAAGATCATTTAGGGTGCACAGTCTTCCACAAGACAAGAGAAGACAGCAGGGTTGCAATGTCCATAGAAGACAGGCTGTTCTTAGATATCATGGATCAAGGAATAGTAAAAGACAAGTCAAAATACAGTTTAAACCCCAGAGACAGCGCTTACCTAACAACAAAGAACTTGTCTACGGTCGATTTATCTCCGTCAAACATAAACTTCAGAGGACACCAGAGACGAGAGAACATTTCTTAAACTTCATGGAAAGAATATTCCAGAACAACCATGCAGAAATGGCACCCAGGCTCTAAGACTCCGAGGAGTGTTGGTACATACCCATATTCGGCGTGTATCATGCTAAAAAACCAGGACAGATAAGAGTAGTATTCAACTTGAGTGCCAGGTGCGAAGGCATTTCGCAAACAATGTCTTACTGTCTGGTCCAGACCTCAACAACAGACTTCTAGAGGTAATTCTCCGCTTCCGCAGAGATTCCGTAGCATTTATGGCCGACATACAACAGATGTTCCACTGCTTCCTCGTCAAGGAAGAACACAGAAACTACTTGAGGTTCTTCTGGTACCGCAACAACGACCTCAATGAAGACATTTTAGAGTACCGAATGAGAGTGCACATCTTCGGAAACAGTCCTTCCCCTGCAGTTGCTATCTATGGTCTCAGACATTCAGCCCAAGAGGGTGTATCAAAGTATAGGTCAGATGTCAGGTGCTTTGTGGAAAAGGATTTCTGAGTGGATGACTGCTTAAAATCCACACCCACGAACGAGACCACAAACCAATCTCTTAAAAAGGGCCCAAGAAATGCTCGCTCTATTTAATTTCAGGTTGCACAAAATCACCTCCAACAGCCATGAGTTAATGGAGGCCTTCTCACCCCAAGACCATTCAAGTGATCTAAAGGACTTGGATCTTAGCACCGACTCCCTTCCCATACAGCACAGCCTCGGTTTGCTCTGGGATTTAAAGGCAGACACATTCACCTTCCAAATCAGCAAGGAAAAAAGGCACGTCTCACTTAGAGTAGTTCTGTCCAAAAGCTTATATGATCCTCTGGGATTCGTAGCTCCTGTTACCATCCAAGGTAAAATGATGTTAAGAGACTTCACCGCAGAGATGTCTGATTGGAATGATCCGCTTCCCATGGAGAAAAAGGACCTGTGGACAGATTGGAAGAAGTCTCTTGAAGCTTTAACCAGCCTTCATGTGGCATGACCCTATGGTTCTGTGCCATCAACGGAAGTCAAGATGCAAAGACTATACATCTTCTGTGACGCTTCAGTCAAGGCAATTGCAGCCGTAGCATACCTAAAGACTATAGACGTCAAAGAACTATGCCACATAGGATTTGTCATGAGCCAGACCAAACTGGCGCCACTCTGCAAACACGATTCCCAGACTGGAGCTCTGAGCTACTGTGCTTGCAGTGGAGTTGGCTGAACTTATAACATCAGGAATGAACCTGGAAATCAAAGAAGTTGAGTTTTATATGGACAGCAAGGTAGTCCTAGGATATATTTGCAATGAAAGCAGATGCTTTTACATCTATGTCAGCAATCGGGTGCTAAGGATCAGGAGATCCATGTGTCCTAAAAAGTGGCGCTATGTGCCCACACACCATAATCCTGCAGCCCACGTGACTAGATCCATCGCACCAAGCCATATTAAGGACACAACATGGATTATGGGTCCTGCATTCCTGTACCGTCCAATGCCTTGCAGCATCGGATCCGACACGTTTGAACTGGTAGACCCAGATTCCGATGAAGAGATCTGACCTGAAGTGTCTGTTCTACGTACAGTAACTTCGGACCACCAACTTAAATCCCATCGTTTCAACAGGTTCTCCACCTGGATGTTGCTTGTTTGTGCTATAGCCTGTGTAGTTCATATAGCTCAGTCTTACAAGTCGGCATTACCTGTGAGCCAGAAATCCTTCAAAAGTTGGCATCACTGCAAACACACCTTTACCACTGCTAATCTGAAAAAGTCCAAAAACATAATAATTCACACTATACAACAAAGGCCAAACAGTCTCCAAGGATAGCGCTTTGAAAAGGATTGATCCCACCACTTGGGTTGCTACGAAATGAGGATTCAGTAGTGACACCAGAAGGAGAGTGCTCTGCCCAGCAGGGTTAGAAAATAATTCTATTTCATTCGACCAGGGTTTTGGTATTTCTCAAGTGTTTAATGTTATTAAAGCACCATTTAGTGTTGTTAATAGGGATGAGCGAACTCGAACTGTATAGTTCGGGTTCGTACCGAATTTTGGGGTGTCCGTGACACGGACCCGAACCCGGACATTTTCGTAAAAGTCCGGGTTCGGGTTCGGTGTTCGTCGCTTTCTTCGCGCTTTTGTGACGCTTTCTTGGCGCTTTTTGAAAGGCTGCAAAGCAGCCAATCAACAAGCGTCATACTACTTGCCCCAAGAGGCCATCACAGCCATGCCTACTATTGGCATGGCTGTGATTGGCCAGAGCACCATGTGACCCAGCCTCTATTTAAGCTGGAGTCACATAGCGCCGCCCGTCACTCTGCTCTGATTAGCGTAGGGAGAGGTTGCGGCTGCGACAGTAGGGCGAGATTAGGCAGATTAACTCCTCCAAAGGACTTGATTAACTGATCGATCTGCAGCTGTGGATCATTGAGCTGCTGATCCTCAATTGCTCACTGTTTTTAGGCTGCCCAGACCGTTTGTCAGTCACATTTTTCTGGGGTGATCGGCGGCCATTTTGTGTCTTGTGGTGCGCCAGCACAAGCTGCGACCAAGTGCATTTAACCCTCAATGGTGTGGTTGTTTTTTGGCTAAAGCCTACATCAGGGTGAAGCTGTCACACCAAGTGCATTTAACCAGCAATAGTCTGTTCATTTTTTGGCCATATACAAAATCAGGGGCAAGCTGCGCCTGTCACCAAGTGCATTTAACCCTCAATGGTGTGGTTGTTTTTTGGCTAAAGCCTACATCAGGGTGAAGCTGTCACACCAAGTGCATTTAACCAGCAATAGTCTGTTCATTTTTTGGCCATATACTAAATCAGGGGCAAGCTGCGCCTGTCACCAAGTGCATTTAACCCTCAATGGTGTGGTTGTTTTTGGCTAAAGCCTACATCAGGGTGAAGCTGTCACACCAAGTGCATTTAACCAGCAATAGTCTGTTTATTTTTTGGCCATATCCCAGTCTAATTCTGTCACTAAATCCATACCGGTCACCCAGCGCCTAAATACTAGGCCTCAAATTTATATCCCGCTAAATCTGTCCTTAGTGCTGTAGCTGGGCGAGTTATTTAGTGTCCGTTCAAGCACATTTCTTGTTCTGGGTTGAAATACAATTCCCAATTTAGCAATTTCATAATTTAGTGGTTTCTGCTATATCAGAGCTATTTGAAATCTATCCCTAAAAGGGTATATAATATTCAAGGTGCACATTGGGTCATTCAGAATAACTTCACACACACCCGCTACTGTGTATTTCCAAGTCTAATTCTGGCACTAAACCCATACCTGTCACCCAGCGCCTAAATACTAGGCCTCAAATTTATATCCAGCTAAATCTGTCCCTAGTGCTGTAGCTGGGCGAGTTATTTAGTGTCCGTTCAAGCACATTTCTTGTTCTGGGTTGAAATACAATTCCCAATTTAGCAATTTCATAATTTAGTGGTTTCTGCTATATCAGAGCTATTTGAAATCTATCCCTAAAAGGGTATATAATATTCAAGGTGCACATTGGGTCATTCAGAATAACTTCACACACACCCTCTACTGTGTATTTCCAAGTCTAATTCTGGCACTAAACCCATACCTGTCACCCAGCGCCTAAATACTAGGCCTCAAATTTATATCCAGCTAAATCTGTCCCTAGTGCTGTAGCTGGGCGAGTTATTTAGTGTCCGTTCAAGCACATTTCTTGTTCTGGGTTGAAATACAATTCCCAATTTAGCAATTTCATAATTTAGTGGTTTCTGCTATATCAGAGCTATTTGAAATCTATCCCTAAAAGGGTATATAATATTCAAGGTGCACATTGGGTCATTCAGAATAACTTCACACACACCCGCTACTGTGTATTTCCAAGTCTAATTCTGGCACTAAACCCATACCTGTCACCCAGCGCCTAAATACTAGGCCTCAAATTTATATCCCGCTAAATCTGTCCTTAGTGCTGTAGCTGGGCGAGTTATTTAGTGTCCGTTCAAGCACATTTCTTGTTCTGGGTTGAAATACAATTCCCAATTTAGCAATTTCATAATTTAGTGGTTTCTGCTATATCAGAGCTATTTGAAATCTATCCCTAAAAGGGTATATAATATTCAAGGTGCACATTGGGTCATTCAGAATAACTTCACACACACCCGCTACTGTGTATTTCCAAGTCTAATTCTGGCACTAAACCCATACCTGTCACCCAGCGCCTAAATACTAGGCCTCAAATTTATATCCCGCTAAATCTGTCCCTAGTGCTGTAGCTGGGCGAGTTATTTAGTGTCCGTTCAAGCACATTTCTTGTTCTGGGTTGAAATACAATTCCCAATTTAGCAATTTCATAATTTAGTGGTTTCTGCTATATCAGAGCTATTTGAAATCTATCCCTAAAAGGGTATATAATATTCAAGGTGCACATTGGGTCATTCAGAATAACTTCACACACACCCGCTACTGTGTATTTCCAAGTCTAATTCTGGCACTAAACCCATACCTGTCACCCAGCGCCTAAATACTAGGCCTCAAATTTATATCCCGCTAAATCTGTCCCTAGTGCTGTAGCTGGGCGAGTTATTTAGTGTCCGTTCAAGCACATTTCTTGTTCTGGGTTGAAATACAATTCCCAATTTAGCAATTTCATAATTTAGTGGTTTCTGCTATATCAGAGCTATTTGAAATCTATCCCTAAAAGGGTATATAATATTCAAGGTGCACATTGGGTCATTCAGAATAACTTCACACACACCCGCTACTGTGTATTTCCAAGTCTAATTCTGGCACTAAACCCATACCTGTCACCCAGCGCCTAAATACTAGGCCTCAAATTTATATCCCGCTAAATCTGTCCTTAGTGCTGTAGCTGGGCGAGTTATTTAGTGTCCGTTCAAGCACATTTCTTGTTCTGGGTTGAAATACAATTCCCAATTTAGCAATTTCATAATTTAGTGGTTTCTGCTATATCAGAGCTATTTGAAATCTATCCCTAAAAGGGTATATAATATTCAAGGTGCACATTGGGTCATTCAGAATAACTTCACACACACCCGCTACTGTGTATTTCCAAGTCTAATTCTGGCACTAAACCCATACCTGTCACCCAGCGCCTAAATACTAGGCCTCAAATTTATATCCCGCTAAATCTGTCCCTAGTGCTGTAGCTGGGCGAGTTATTTAGTGTCCGTTCAAGCACATTTCTTGTTCTGGGTTGAAATACAATTCCCAATTTAGCAATTTCATAATTTAGTGGTTTCTGCTATATCAGAGCTATTTGAAATCTATCCCTAAAAGGGTATATAATATTCAAGGTGCACATAGGGTCATTCAGAATAACTTCACACACCCGCTACTGTGCATTTCCAAATCTAATTCTGTCACTAAACCCATACCTGTCACCCAGCGCCTAAATACTAGGCCTCAAATTTATATCCCGCTAAATCTCTCGTTACCGCTGTCCTGTTGTGGCTGGGAAAGTTATTTAGTGTCCGTCAAAGCACATTTTTTGTTCTGGGTTGAAATACAATTCCCAATTTAGCAATTTCATAATTTAGTCGTTTCTGCTATATCAGAGCTATTTGAAATCTATCCCTAAAAGGGTAGATCATATTGAAGGTGCACATAGGGTCATTCAGAATAACTTCACACACACGCTTCTGTGCATTTCCAAGTCTAATTCTGTCACTAAATCCATACCGGTCACCCAGCGCCTAAATACTAGGCCTCAAATTTATATCCCGCTGAATTTGAATACAATACATTGGGCCAAATAATATAATTGTTGTTGTGGTGAACCATAACAATGAGAAAAACATCTAGTAAGGGACGCGGACGTGGACATGGTCGTGGTGGTGTTAGTGGACCCTCTGGTGCTGGGAGAGGACGTGGCCGTTCTGCCACATCCACACGTCCTAGTGTACCAACTACCTCAGGTCCCAGTAGCCGCCAGAATTTACAGCGATATATGGTGGGGCCCAATGCCGTTCTAAGGATGGTAAGGCCTGAGCAGGTACAGGCATTAGTCAATTGGGTGGCCGACAGTGGATCCAGCACGTTCACATTATCTCCCACCCAGTCTTCTGCAGAAAGCGCACAGATGGCGCCTGAAAACCAACCCCATCAGTCTGTCACATCACCCCCATGCATACCAGGGAAACTGTCTCAGCCTCAAGTTATGCAGCAGTCTCTTATGCTGTTTGAAGACTCCGCTGGCAGGGTTTCCCAAGGGCATCCACCTAGCCCTTCCCCAGCGGTGAAAGACATAGAATGCACTGACGCACAACCACTTATGTTTCCTGATGATGAGGACATGGGAATACCACCTCAGCATGTCTCTGATGATGACGAAACACAGGTGCCAACTGCTGCGTCTTTCTGCAGTGTGCAGACTGAACAGGAGGTCAGGGATCAAGACTGGGTGGAAGACGATGCAGGGGACGATGAGGTCCTAGACCCCACATGGAATGAAGGTCGTGCCACTGACTTTCACAGTTCGGAGGAAGAGGCAGTGGTGAGACCGAGCCAACAGCGTAGCAAAAGAGGGAGCAGTGGGCAAAAGCAGAACACCCGCCGCCAAGAGACTCCGCCTGCTACTGACCGCCGCCATCTGGGACCGAGCACCCCAAAGGCAGCTTCAAGGAGTTCCCTGGCATGGCACTTCTTCAAACAATGTGCTGACGACAAGACCAGAGTGGTTTGCACGCTGTGCCATCAGAGCCTGAAGCGAGGCATTAACGTTCTGAACCTGAGCACAACCTGCATGACCAGGCACCTGCATGCAAAGCATGAACTGCAGTGGAGTAAACACCTTAAAACCAAGGAAGTCACTCAGGCTCCCCCTGCTACCTCTTCTGCTGCTGCCGCCTCGGCCTATTCTGCTGCTGCCGCCTCGGCCTCTTCCTCCGCCTCTGGAGGAACGTTGGCACCTGCCGCCCAGCAAACAGGGGATGTACCACCAACACCACCACCACCACCTCCGTCACCAAGCGTCTCAACCATGTCACACGCCAGCGTTCAGCTCTCCATCTCACAAACATTTGATAGAAAGCGTAAATTCCCACCTAGCCACCCTCGATCCCTGGCCCTGAATGCCAGCATTTCTAAACTACTGGCCTATGAAATGCTGTCATTTAGGCTGGTGGACACAGACAGCTTCAAACAGCTCATGTCGCTTGCTGTCCCACAGTATGTTGTTCCCAGCCGGCACTACTTCTCCAAGAGAGCCGTGCCTTCCCTGCACAACCAAGTATCCGATAAAATCAAGTGTGCACTGCGCAACGCCATCTGTGGCAAGGTCCACCTAACCACAGATACGTGGACCAGTAAGCACGGCCAGGGACGCTATATCTCCCTAACTGCACACTGGGTAAATGTAGTGGCAGCTGGGCCCCAGGCGGAGAGCTGTTTGGCGCACGTCCTTCCGCCGCCAAGGATCGCAGGGCAACATTCTTTGCCTCCTGTTGCCACCTCCTCCTTCTCGGCTTCCTCCTCCTCTTCTTCCACCTGCTCATCCAGTCAGCCACACACCTTCACCACCAACTTCAGCACAGCCCGGGGTAAACGTCAGCAGGCCATTCTGAAACTCATATGTTTGGGGGACAGGCCCCACACCGCACAGGAGTTGTGGCGGGGTATAGAACAACAGACCGACGAGTGGTTGCTGCCGGTGAGCCTCAAGCCCGGCCTGGTGGTGTGTGATAATGGGCGAAATCTCGTTGCAGCTCTGGGACTAGCCAATTTGACGCACATCCCTTGCTTGGCGCATGTGCTGAATTTGGTGGTGCAGAAGTTCATTCACAACTACCCCGACATGTCAGAGCTGCTGCATAAAGTGCGGGCCGTCTGTTCGCGCTTCCGGCGTTCACATCCTGCTGCTGCTCGCCTGTCTGCGCTACAGCGTAACTTCGGCCTTCCCGCTCACCGCCTCATATGCGACGTGCCCACCAGGTGGAACTCCACCTTGCACATGCTGGACAGACTGTGCGAGCAGCAGCAGGCCATAGTGGAGTTTCAGCTGCAGCACGCACGGGTCAGTCGCACTACAGAACAGCACCACTTCACCACCAATGACTGGGCCTCCATGCGAGACCTGTGTGCCCTGTTGCGCTGTTTCGAGTACTCCACCAACATGGCCAGTGGCGATGACACCGTTATCAGCGTTACAATACCACTTCTATGTCTCCTTGAGAAAACACTTAGGGCGATGATGGAAGAGGAGGTGGCCCAGGAGGAGGAGGAGGAGGAGGAGGAAGAGGGGTCATTTTTAGCACTTTCAGGCCAGTCTCTTCGAAGTGACTCAGAGGGAGGTTTTTGGCAACAGCAGAGGCCAGGTACAAATGTGGCCAGCCAGGGCCCACTACTGGAGGACGAGGAGGACGAGGATGAGGAGGAGGTGGAGGAGGATGAGGATGAAGCATGGTCACAGCGGGGTGGCACCCAACGCAGCTCGGGTCCATCACTGGTGCGTGGCTGGGGGGAAAGGCAGGACGATGACGATACGCCTCCCACAGAGGACAGCTTGTCCTTACCCCTGGGCAGCCTGGCACACATGAGCGACTACATGCTGCAGTGCCTGCGCAACGACAGCAGAGTTGCCCACATTTTAACCTGTGCGGACTACTGGGTTGCCACCCTGCTGGATCCACGCTACAAAGACAATGTGCCCACCTTACTTCCTGCACTGGAGCGTGATAGGAAGATGCGCGAGTACAAGCGCACGTTGGTAGACGCGCTACTGAGAGCATTCCCAAATGTCACAGGGGAACAAGTGGAAGCCCAAGGCCAAGGCAGAGGAGGAGCAAGAGGTCGCCAAGGCAGCTGTGTCACGGCCAGCTCCTCTGAGGGCAGGGTTAGCATGGCAGAGATGTGGAAAACTTTTGTCAACACGCCACAGCTAACTGCACCACCACCTGATACGCAACGTGTTAGCAGGAGGCAACATTTCACTAACATGGTGGAACAGTACGTGTGCACACCCCTCCACGTACTGACTGATGGTTCGGCCCCATTCAACTTCTGGGTCTCTAAATTGTCCACGTGGCCAGAGCTAGCCTTTTATGCCTTGGAGGTGCTGGCCTGCCCGGCAGCCAGCGTTTTGTCTGAACGTGTATTCAGCACGGCAGGGGGCGTCATTACAGACAAACGCAGCCGCCTGTCTACAGCCAATGTGGACAAGCTGACGTTCATAAAAATGAACCAGGCATGGATCCCACAGGACCTGTCCGTCCCTTGTCCAGATTAGACATTAACTACCTCCCCATAACCATATATTATTGGACTCCAGGGCACTTCCTCATTCAATCCTATTTTTATTTTCATTTTACCATTATATTGCGAGGCTACCCAAAGTTGAATGAACCTCTCCTCTGCCTGTGTGCTAGGCCTAAATATATGCCAATGGACTGTTGCAGTGGTGGCTGACGTGAAGCCTCATTCTCTGCTATGACATGCAGACTGATTCTCTGCTGACATGAAGACAGATTCTCTGTTACGGGACCTCCCTCCTCTGCCTGGGTGCTGGGCCTAAATATATGCCAATGGACTGTTGCAGTGGTGGCTGACATGAAGCCTGATTCTCTGCTATGACATGCAGACTAATTCTCTGCTGACATGAAGCCAGATTGTCTGTTACGGGACCTCTCTCCTCTGCCTGGGTGCTGGGCCTAAATTTATGACAATGGACTGTTGCAGTGGTGGCTGACGTGAAGCCTGATTCTCTGCTATGACATGCAGACTGATTCTCTGCTGACATGAAGCCAGATTGTCTGTTACGGGACCTCTCTGCTCTGCCTGTGTGCTAGGCCTAAATATATGCCAATGGACTGTTGCAGTGGTGGGTGACGTGAAGCCTCATTCTCTGCTATGACATGCAGACTGATTCTCTGCTGACATGAAGACAGATTCTCTGTTACGGGACCTCCCTCCTCTGCCTGGGTGCTGGGCCTAAATATATGCCAATGGACTGTTGCAGTGGTGGCTGACGTGAAGCCTCATTCTCTGCTATGACATGCAGACTGATTCTCTGCTGACATGAAGCCAGATTGTCTGTTACGGGACCTCTCTGCTCTGCCTGTGTGCTAGGCCTAAATATATGCCAATGGACTGTTGCAGTGGTGGCTGACGTGAAGCCTGATTCTCTGCTATGACATGCAGACTGATTCTCTGCTGACATGAAGCCAGATTGTCTGTTACGGGACCTCTCTGCTCTGCCTGTGTGCTAGGCCTAAATATATGCCAATGGACTGTTGCAGTGGTGGCTGACGTGAAGCCTCATTCTCTGCTATGACATGCAGACTGATTCTCTGCTGACATGAAGCCAGATTGTCTGTTACGGGACCTCTCTGCTCTGCCTGTGTGCTAGGCCTAAATATATGCCAATGGACTGTTGCAGTGGTGGGTGACGTGAAGCCTCATTCTCTGCTATGACATGCAGACTGATTCTCTGCTGACATGAAGCCAGATTCTCTGTTACGGGACCTCTCTGCTCTGCCTGTGTGCTAGGCCTAAATATATGCCAATGGACTGTTGCAGTGGTGGCTGACGTGAAGCCTCATTCTCTGCTATGACATGCAGACTAATTCTCTGCTGACATGAAGACAGATTCTCTGTTACGGGACCTCTCTCCTCTGCCTGGGTGTCGGGGCCTAAATATCTGAGAATGGACTGTTCCAGTGGTGGGTGACGGGAAGCCAGATTCTCTGCTATGGAACCTCTCTCCAATTGATTTTGGTTAATTTTTATTTATTTAATTTTTATTTTAATTCATTTCCCTATCCACATTTGTTTGCAGGGGATTTACCTACATGTTGCTGCCTTTTGCAGCCCTCTAGCTCTTTCCTGGGCTGTTTTACAGCCTTTTTAGTGCCGAAAAGTTCGGGTCCCCATTGACTTCAATGGGGTTCGGGTTCGGGACGAAGTTCGGATCGGGTTCGGATCCCGAACCCGAACATTTCCGGGATGTTCGGCCGAACTTCTCGAACCCGAACATCCAGGTGTTCGCTCAACTCTAGTTGTTAAGCTGTATTACACTTTGTTTTTTCTGTTACAAAGACTGCTGCATTGTGGGTGGTGCAAAGCATTGTGGGAGTGCAAAGCATCCTATGAAAGAGAAGCCTCCAGCCTCCAGGACACATCAGCATATCTTCTTTTCAAACTCTACCATCCTTGTAAAATCATATCTGGTGAGAGATCTACCTTTATTTCAGGGATAATATGTGATGCAGAGCTGTTCAGTCAGTTGTTATTGTTACTCTGGGAGTTGTTTTTACTGTTAGTTAGACATTAATCCAATGAAGAATTTGTGAAACTGATTTCCGTTAACCAAAAAAAACCTCTTTATTAGACATTATTAAAAATAATAATATCATCATGATTCATGTATAATAATCTTAGTAGGGAATACACAAAAATTTCACCACCATATCAGCCCCAAACTAATGCGTACTATAAAGTGACTTGTGCCATCCACAGGAGTTATACAGGTAAAGCTTCCAATTCACAGAATGGTGACCAGTTGAAAGTAGCGGTAACATAAATCCAAATTAATCTAGGGCATCTGCCGCTTCTAACTTCTACTAAGCTCTACTGATCCTCACCTATTCTTTAACTCGCAGTAATGTAAACATAGCACACCTAAGTGTGATGGGATGGTGGTGAAATGCTCCTCGACACGCGTTTTGCGGTCTCGCTTCCTCAGAAGGAGTGGTTCGACTTAGGGTAAGGGATCTAATTAAAATATGAACTGGCCTATGGTGAGCCATATTGGGGGTCATGTGATCATTATTACGTCACAGTCATATTAGCGGTGCATGATCTATCATAGCCTGCCACGTCATGTATGCTTCCGCCATTCCCCGAGTCCGACGCTGGAGAGGGCAATCACCACGTGATGACGGGGATTGACATCGCCTGTGTCGGGACTCCATGGAGATTGATGGAAGGCCAGACGGCCATGCGCTCCAGACTGTGCAGAGGATTAACTGAGCGGCCATGCGCTCCAGACTGTGCAGAGGATTAACTGAATAAGGTGCAATAGGAGGAGGGGGATTTATCCTACAATACAGATAAAAATGTATATGTCTAGAATTAAGACCAATTTAATGGTGTCCTAAAAAACAGTGCATGTGGCAATCAGTGCGGCCATTTTTAAATACAATTGACATAATTTATTTACACATATATGACAAAACAATTAAAGTGCTATGAATTAGACTAAAATAACAAAGTGAATATAGTGCTAGTAGTGCCATGTAATAAGTAAGATAAATAAATTGATGCAGTCAATCTGTGCTAAATAAACATTTGGAGTGCCAATAAATACAATGAAAAGAAATGTGAAATAGCTGTGTTTAGCCAAATTGTTCCACCAAGGTGAACTGAAATCAATGCTAGCTTTGCTAGCTGAACTACTGTGTCAAAGCATATCTGGTTTACCTTTGTTTCAGGGATATTATGTTATTCAGAGCTGTTCAGTTATTTGTATTCTTGTTGCTTTACTGCACACTTGTACAATCTCTCACGTGCACCTCGCAGAGAGTACAACCTGGTTTGCTATTGAACAAGTTAGGCTACAAAGAACAGTCCTCTTATTTGGAAGACAGGAATGGTTTATGCTGAATGTCAGACTGCACATTTTGTGAACCTGTATGAAGACAGAACAGCTAATAAGCCCTTTTTTGTCACTAATATACGCCAACAAAAGGCTTTAGAACATATAACTGCACCGCTGAACATTAAATAATACTTTTTTGCCACTATTACACACCAAAAAAGGCTTTAGAACATATACTGCACCGCTGAATGGCAAATAATACTTTTTTGCAACTAATACACGCCAAATAGGGCTATAATTTTCTCACTTCACCACACAACAGCTAATAAGCCCTTTTTTCCCCACTAATACACACCAAAAAGGCTTTAGAACATATAACTGCACCGCTGAATGGCAAATATAACATTTTTTTTGCCACTAATACACACCAAAAAGGGCTGTAATTTTCTCACTTCACCACACAACGGCTAATAAGCCCTTTTTTTCCCACTAATACACGGCAGAAAATTCTTTACAACATATAACTGCACCGCTGAATGGCAAATAATACTTTTTTTTTTTTTGCAACTAATACATGCCAAAAAATGCTTTAGAACATATAACTGCACCGCACAAGGTTTAATAAGACATATAAATATTTCCTAGTATTATACCCTGTTATGGCTGTATCACACAGCACTTGCACCCCAATAACAAGAAAGGTTTGCTGGAATCACAGAGGTATCATCTATTGCAAACCTGAAAGCAGCAGTATAATAGCAATTTGGATCCTGAGCCTGGATATGGAGGGCGGCTCTCGATGGGTTGGCTGCAAGAATTATCTCATATCCAAAGTGATCAACACATCTTCAAACCGCCCTCTTCTTGCAGGTGCGGTAGGATTGGTACCCGCACCTGTTTCACTGTGGGTGGAAATTCCTCTGTCAGTACCTGCACAGCAGAATGCAGTATCTCTCGCAGCAAGGCCAAGAAATGCTGCATTATGACATCCCTCTGTGATGCTGGTAACATGTCCACCATTTTGTGTTTGTATCGTGGGTCTAAGTACATTGCCACCCAGTACTGGTCCTTGCCCTTTATACTTTTTATACAGGGTTCCCTCTTCAAACACTGGAGCATGAAGGCCCACATTTGCACTAAATTGGAAGCGGTGGAGCTCCCTGGCTCCTGCTCATCGTCCAGGAGAATGTCATCCTCATTTTCCTCCCCCAGCCACGGACAACACCAGGGATCCCAGAAAAGTTTAAAATCCCCCTCAAAGCCTGCTCTTCTTGCTCCTCCTCTTCCCCCCAGCCACCATCCTCTGCTGACTCCTCTTCAGACTCCTGCTGATTTGTCTCAGATGGAGTAGCCCCCCCCTGGGAATTCATTCAGCATTTAGACTTCCTCATCTTCCAGCTCCTGCTTCTCGACGGCTTGATCAATGACACAATGGAATGCACACCCCAGAAAGAAGGTGCAAGGTATGATATCACTGATGGTGTCCTGGCTGCGACTGACCAGTTTCGTGATCTCATCAAATGGCCACAGAAGTCTGCATGCGTCGCGCATGAGCAGCCACTGGTGCGGTGAAAAGAAACCAAGCTCCCCAGGACCTGTCCTGCTGCAGAGTTAATACATGTAGTCGTTAATGGCACATTGCTGCTGGAGCAGCCTATCAAGCATATACAAGGCACGTCGGGGCTGTCACAAATCAGATGTCTGACAGGCAGGTAGTGTCGTCCCTGAATGTCAGCAAGTTGAGCCATGG
Source organism: Bufo gargarizans (assembly GCF_014858855.1). Lineage (NCBI taxonomy): Eukaryota > Metazoa > Chordata > Amphibia > Anura > Bufonidae > Bufo > Bufo gargarizans. The sequence continues at coordinate 235,624,699 of NC_058083.1, forward strand.
CCGTGTAAGATCTTCTAAAATAGACAGAGATTTTCCTGGCCTGCCGCAAGACGTCCTGGACCCCGGGGTATCTGGCAACGAATCGCTGCACGACTAAGTTCAGGACGTGTGCCATGCACGGCACGTGTGTCATTTTGCCCTGTTTCAGCGTGCTCAGCAGATTGGCACCATTGTTGCACACCACTTCACCAACTGTCAAATTAAGCGGGGTTAGCCACTGATCGGCCTGTGACTGAAGAGCTGAAAGCAGTGCAGGACTGGTGTGGCTCCTGGCTTCCAGGCACTTCAGCCACAGCACAGCATGGCAAACGGCTCCCCTGGAACGTCGAATAGTTCCTTGGTTTTCATGGCAGTGTTTGGTTAGTGATGTAACTTGCTTAGGTGTTTTAGCCTCTGGGGCCATTCAAGACACTTAGATTGCACACAGGTGGACATCCTTTCACTAATTATGTGACTTCTGAAGGCAATTAGTTGCAACAGAGCTTTTTATGGGCTTCCTAACATAGGGGGTGAATACATATGCACATGCAAATTTTCTGTTTTCTATTTCTAAACAATAGTTTTATTTATATATTTTTCTAATTTCACTTAACCAACTTAGACTATTGTGTTCTGATGCATCACATAAAATTCAGATTAACAAAACATCGAACTTAAGGCTGTAATGTAATAAAATAGGAAAAAAGTCAAGGGGGTGAATACTTTTGCAAGGCACTGTAGCTCTGGGGTGCCCTTCTGGGAGAAGAATTTCCTTCCGGGGACCTTCCATTGCGGTCTGCCAATGGCCACAAATTTTCTAAAGGCCTCCGAGTCCACCAATTTATATAGCAGTATTGGCGGGTTAGCAGTTCCAACAAGCCAGCGGTACGTTGTTGGGCAAGAGGCGTCATCAACTTTTTACACTCGAACATTTGGGCCACGGAAGCCTGCCTTCTGCCAGATGAACGCGACGATGGCATGGTGGAAGGTGGAGTGGAGGACAAATGGGAGTAGAGAGGAGAAGGAGAAGAGGCAGGACGTGGAGCGCTGGGAGTTTGGCTTTGTGGGTTCTGATGGTGTTGCTCCCACTGGGCTTGGTGATGGGAGGCCAGGTGCCTTCTTAAGGCGGTTGTCCCTAGGTGAGTGTTGGGCTTACCGCGACTTATGCGTTGACAGCACAGGCTGCAGATGGCAACACTATTGTCAGCAGCTGACACGTTAAAAAAAGCTCACACTGCGGAGCCATGTGCCGGCATCCTGGGAGCGCAAGATCTGACCGTGGATGGTGGATGGCTCGCTCCATTTTCAGTCTGCTTTTTGCCTCCTTTGCACTGCGAGTTCTGCCTGCTTCTCCTCCTTCTCCTTCCTATCTGCTGCTCTGTCTCTCCCTTTGAACTCCCCTCCTCTTCCTCTCTTGTGGGCACCCACATGACATCCATCGACACATCATCATCGTCACCTTCACCACCATTGGCAATAGAGATCTCAGAGTAGGCAGCAACAGCGCGGACCAGCCTCCTTGGAATGATCTAGGTACTGCCGTCAGACCGCTGGGTGGCGGCAGTTGCTACCTCCTCTTCCTCATCTGATGCCAAGAATGGCTGGGCATCGGAAAGGTCTGGGATTGGATGGGAAAATAATTCCTCTGACTCAAGTGGAGGGGCTATGGTGGTGGTGGTGTCTTTGGGGGACCACACAGCAGCGAGTGAGGAGGGTGCAGATACAGAGGATGACGAGGGTGCAGAAGCGGAAGGCTGAGTGATCCACTCAACCAACTCTGGTACGTTCTTTGACGTAATCGCAAGCACCTCCTCCAACTTCCCACTTAGGCTCCCACCTGGTGCACCTGACTGACCCCTACCAACCCTGCGGAACAGCCTGCCTATTCCTCTGTTATTTCAAAATGACCCTGTGCCAAAGTCCCTAGAGAAGTATTTTGTGGAAGCTGGTATATCAAACCCCACAATCAGTATTTTGTGGAAGCAGGCATATAGAACCCCTTAATCAGTATTATGTAGAAGAAGATATATTGCACCCCTCAATCAGTATTTTGTGGAAACAGGTATATAGAACACCTGAATCAATATTTCTTGGAAGCAGGTATATCGCACTCCTCAATCAGTATTTTGTGGAAGCAGGTATATCAAACCTCTCAATCAGTATTTTGTAGAAGTAGGTTTTTGGCACCCCTCAATCAGTATTTTGTGGAAACAGGTATATAGAACACCTGAATCAATATTTGGTGGAAGCAGGTATATCGCACGGCTCAATCCGTATTTTGGGGAAGCAGATAAATAGAACCCCTTAATCAGTATTTTGTAGAAGCATATATACCGCACCCTTGAATCAGTAGTTTGGGAAGCTGATGTATCGCAGGCTTCAATCAATATTTGGTGGAAGCAAGTATATTGCACCCCTCAATCAGTATTTTGTGGAAGCAGATATATAGAACCCCTTGATTAGTATTTTGTAGAAGCAGGTATATCCCACCCCTCAATCAGAATTTTGTGGAAACATGTACAGTTGCAGAAAAAAGTATGTGAACCCTTTGGAATGATATGGATTTCTGCACAAATTGGTCATAAAATGTGATCTGATCTTCATCTAAGTCACAACAATAGACAATCACAGTCTGCTTAAACTAATAACACACAAAGAATTAAATGCTACCATGTTTTTATTGAACACACCATGTAAACATTCATAGTGCAGGTGGAAAAAGTATGTGAACCCCTAGACTAATGACATCTCCAAGAGCTAATTGGAGTGAGGTGTCAGCCAACTGGAGTCCAATCAATGAGATGAGATTGGAGGTGTTCGTTACAGCTGCCCTGCCTTATAAAAAACACACACCATTTCTGGGTTTGCTTTTCACAAGAAGCATTGCCTGATGTGAATGATGCCTCACACAAAAGAGCTCTCAGAAGACTTACGATTAAGATTTGTTGACTTGCATTAAGCTGGAAAGGGTTATAAAAGTATCTCCAAAAACCTTGCTGTTCATCAGTCCACGGTAAGACAAATTGTCTATAAAGGAGAAAGTTCAGCACTGCTGCTACTCTCGCTAGGAGTGGCCGTCCTGCAAAGATGACTGCAAGAGCACAGCACAGACTGCTCAATAAGGTGAAGAAGAATCCTAGAGTGTCAGCTAAAGACTTACAAAAGTCTCTGGCATATGCTAGCATCCCTGTTAGCGAATCTACGATACGTAAAACACTAAACAAGAATGGATTTCATGGGAGGATACCACAGAGGAAGCCACTGCCGTCCAAAAAAAACATTGCTGCACGTTTACAGTTTGCACAAGAGCACCTGGATGTTCCACAGCAGTACTGGCAAAATATTCTGTGGACAGATGAAACCAAAGTTGAGTTGTTTGGAAGAAACAAACAACACTGTGTGTGGAGAGAAAGAGGCACAGCAACCAACATCAAAACCTCACCCCAACTGTGAAGTATGGTGGTGGGGGCATCATGGTTTGGGGCTGCTTTGCTGTGTCAGGGCCTGGATGGATTTCTATCATCGAAGGAAAAATGAATTCCCAAGATTTATCAAGACATTTTGCAGGAGAACTTAAGGCCATCTGTCCACCAGCTGAAGCTCAACAGAAGATGGGTGTTACAATAGGACAACGACCCAAAGCATAGAAGTAAATCAACAACAGAATGGCTTAAACAGAAGGAAATATGCCTTCTGGAGTGGCCCAGTCAGAGTCCTGAACTCAACCCGATTGAGATGCTGTGGCATGACCTCAATAAAGCGATTCACACCAGACAGCCAAAGAATATTGCTGAACTGAAACAGTTCTGTAAAGAGGATTGGTCAAGAATTACTCCTGACCATTGTGTGCGTCTTATCTGCAACTACAGGAAACATTTGGTTGAAGTTATTGCTGCCAAAGGAGGTTCAACCAGTTATTAAATCAAAGGGTTCACACACTTTTTCCACCTGCACTGTGAATGTTCACATGGTATGTTCAATAAAAACATGGTAACATTTAATTCTTTGTGTGTTTATTAGTTTAAGCAGACTGTGATTGTCTATTGTTGTGACTAAGGGCTCTTTCACACCTGCGTTATTGTCTTCCGGCATAGAGTTCCGTCGTCGGGGCTCTATGCCGGAAGAATCCTGATCAGGATTATCCTAATGCATTCTGAATGGAGTGAAATCAATGCCTTTCAATGGGCATTCATTCCGGATCCGACCTTACGGCAAGTCTTCAGTTTTTTTGGCCGGAGCAAAAAGCGCAGCATGCTGCGGTATTTTCTCCGGCCAAAAAAACGTTCCGTTCCGGAACTGAAGACATCCTGATGCATCCTGAACGGATTTCACTCCATTCAGAATGCATTAGGATAATCCTGATCAGGATTCTTCCGGCATAGAGCCCCGACGACGGAACTCTATGCCGGAAGACAATAACGCAGGTGTGAAAGAGCCCTTAGTCACAACAATAGACAATCACAGTCTGCTTAAAATATCGCACCCCTCAGTCAGTATGTTGTGGAAGCCGGTGTATCGCAGGCCTCAATTAATATTTGGTGGAAGCAGGTATATCACACCCCTCAATCAGTATTTTGTGGAAGCAGGTATATAGAACTCATTAATCAGTATTTTGTAGAAGCAGGTATATTGCACCCCTCAATCAGTATTTTGTGGAGACAGGTATACAGAACCCCTGAATCAATATTTGGCGGAAGCAGGTATATTGCACCCCTCAATCAGTATTTTGTGGAAGCCAGTGTATCGCAGGCCTCAATCAATATTTGGTGGAAGCAGGTATATTGCACCCCTCAATCAGTATTTTGTGGAAGCCGGTGTATCACAGGCCTCAATCCGTATTTTGTGGAAGCAGGAATATAGAACCCCTTAAACAGTATTTTGTAGAAGGAGGTATATCGCACCTCTTAATCAGTATTTTTTAGAAGCAGGTATATCAAACCCGTTAAAGTGGACCTTTCATCAGTTTTCACATAGGATAATCATGGTATTACTTTGTAGGGCGGCCCCCACTGATGCCATGGGTGTTTTTTTGGGGGGCAACAGGTATATCACACCCGTTGCAAATAGTTGTTCCAATAACGATCATCCCTTTATATACCTGCGGAATCGCAGCAGAACCGCACAGAACTGCTGCACAATACAAATGCACTATAATATACTTTCTATGTTAGAAAGTATATTATAGTTATATCACACCCCTCATTCAGTTTTTTGGGGGGCAACAGGTATATCATACCAGTTGCAATGAGTTATTCCAATAGTGTTTGTCCCTCTATATAGCTGCGGTATCACAACAGAACCGTACACAACTGCTGCTCAAGCAAAGTTCGCCACAAAACAACCACCAGGCGTACCGAAAGGCCACCTCTAGTCACCATCACCTGTCTCTTGCGGACATCCCTGACCTCTGGTAAGATGTGCTCCCACCCGGCTGTCATCATTGGTAGTTGCACGCCTAAAGGAGTCTGCAGCAGAACATGATGCACATGGTGATATATTAAACCTGTCTTTAAAACAGACTAACAGAGGCACACTAACTGTATCACTAAAATAACAAATTACGTCAGAATGTCTGCGCACTAGAACGTGATACACATGGTGATATATAATTATATCCGCCTTTAAGGCTACATTCACATGAACATATTTCGTTTCCATGTCCATTCCATTTTTTTTTTGTTGCTAATTGGATATGAACCGATTCATTTGAATGGGTCAGCAAAAAATGCGGACAACACACTGTGTGCTATACGCATCCGTATGTCCGTTTCGTAGCCCTGCAAAAAAAAAAAAAAGAACATGTCTTATTCTAGTCCGTTTTACAGACAAGGATAGACATTGTAACAATGGATCCACACAAAAAAAACGATGCCATATGGATGTCATCCATTGTTTTGTGTATCTGAAATTTGTGGACGGCAAAACACATACGGTAGTGTGAGTGTAACCTAATACTGAGGTATACTAGCTGTATCAGTAAAATAGAACTAGAATGTGATACACACAGTGTTATACTCTCCTTGCAGTCTCCCTGCACTCACCTTCACCAAAATTATTTTTTAAAACACTTTGCAGCAATACTGTCCCTAGCTCATGAGCACTTGTCATGCCTATCCCTATGCTCAGCTTACAGGTCAATGGTGGAGACCATGCAGGATGAGGGTTTTAAAAGGCTGTAACATCACAGGGGATGGCTACCTGCGGATTGGCTGGCTGTACAGCATTATGGGTGATATTGCGTTCCTGGGCTTCTTACTTTCTTTTTGTAACATTTACAGCCACCATTTTAGGAAAACTGATTTGTAACCATGAATCGCAAGGAAATTCTGATTCATTACAAATAGAAGTTTTCCTATACTTTGGACTGAATTCCTCTTTGAATGCTTCGCTTCGCTCAACACTATTGATAACCTATCCTGGGGATTGGTCCTCAATTTCAGAATCTCAAAAATAAACTTTAATACCTTCTATGGAATAAATAATGGTCTAATCAAATAATGAAAGCAATATGGATTGTTGGTATCAAAAAGTTTTAATTCTGGTCCAAATGATGATCATTGTCTTTCATGTACGGTACATCATTCAGCACATAAACTGGACTTTCTCAGAAAAAAAGTGTTTTTTTTTTAATTAAATTAAGTCGTTTTTAAATCTCCTTTGATATATTATGTAGCTTTAACACAAAAATATGATATTCTAATCACACACTTTAAGTAACAGGACTCGATGTGAAACTATTTCACAGTTTCATATCTGCTTACCTTACAGATAGATAAATACACCATTTTAAGACAGATATATGTCATGACATTCAACTTTCTGATCAATTTATCTTCAGTTTTCTTTTTTGAAGATTTTTTTTTTATTAAAAAGAGGTACTTGTGTGAAGCTGACCATTAGAAATCTTCCTGAGTCATGAAAGACACAAAGAAAAAAAAAAACTCTGCCTAAAGAAAAATGACTGTTAATAATTTTATCCTTTTCTAAATGGATCTCTTCCAACAAATGCGCTAAAACAAACAGATGGGTCACAAATTCCTGGAGATCCTTGTGTTCCGGGAGGTCCACGTTCTCCATCTCGGCCAGGGGACCCTGATAATCCAGGTCGACCTTCTTTGCTCATTCCTGGTGGTCCCCTAGGTCCTAAATTAGTGAACAAAGGAGATTTCAGGAAAAAAGTAAACATCTAAGTACACCTTCACTTATTGTAAAGTATGGAGACTAGACTAATTGGATTCAACCCTAATTTTTACAAAATTCTAAGTAGATCTGTATCCAAAATTTGGTGATTTGATTTAGGCAAATTTTGGTGTGAGATAGAGAGAGAGAGGGGAAAAAAAAATAAGAATTCTTTCAATTTGGGTACATTCAATTGAAACCCGAATTGAACCAGCCGAACTCTTGGCCACATTGAACCAGAACAGAATTTTAAGGCAATTCACTTTTTTCTTGTGGAGACCCCTTTAACTATGGTCATAGAGTTCTACAAGGAAACAAACAAGCAGGGTTGTTGATCTTTATTTGACCACTTAGTCAAAGCAACCCATTATGCTGGGAAATCCAAGGTACATAAATTGTGAGTTTACGCAATTTTGCAGTGGAGAATTTTAGCTTTTGGACAGAATATAACGCCGCCCCCCTTAAATTATCTTGGTTATGAAAACAAATCAAATCCACAATACCTGGAATTCCTGGAGGTCCTTGTATTCCGGGCTCTGCATTTCCCTTATTTCCTTTTAAGCCAGGTTTTCCAGGCAACCCTGTAGGGATCACCATTTTTATTTTTTAAAGGCATTTCTTGTGTGTATACTTAGCTCTAACATAGAGAACATTTCCCATCAAGACATTCACTTTTCTAAAATGGTTCCACACCAAGTAATTATCTGCTCAGTGTCAACTTACTTCAACCAATCTTATTTGGTCCATTATTTGAACTGCATTTCAAATTATAGTAAGTGCCAATAAAATCAATTTTTGAAACAAACTGATGGCATACAGTCATATCAATTCAATCACAAAAGTATAACAAACATCAGAAACTTTAGATGAAAAATGAGCAATGAGCTTTAAAGGAGTTTTTAATGGACTAAATTCACTATTTTTTCAAGTTGACTATATACTTTTGGACACTGTAAACTCTTTGGATTTATCAGCCTGCAAGATGGTAGAGAAGGAGTTGAGAATGTATTTTCATTGTCTTGAACTTGTAGTTCAGTGATGGTGTTCTGCTGACATCAAACAACTAAAAAGATTTTCATGGTAGGTCATCAATATCTGATTGGTGGGGGTCTTACTGCAAACTCCCCCACCGATCAGCTGTCTGAAGAGGCCATGGCATGCCAGTGAGTGCCATGGCCTCTACCTAGGTCAGAGTTGTCACGGTCATCGGTCACATCGGACTATTTGCAGCTCAGTCTAATTCAAATGAATGAGTCTTGACAGCAATTGCCGAAGGTGCATGAAGTCGGACCCCCAACAATCAGATATTGATTTTCCATCCTGAGGATAGGCCTTCAATATTAAACTACTATAGAGGCATTCTGAAGATCCAAATTTCAAAAAATAAAATAAAATGTTAAAAGAAAACTACAAAAAATATTAATTAAAATATAAAAATATAAAAATTCATATAACTCCCGCCTTTCCCCAAAATGAAAATAAACAATAAAAAAACTTGCCTAAAAGGCCTAAACTATTAAAATATAAAAATATTTATCTCATATAGCAAATGGTGTAACAGAAAACTAATAAAAATTGCCAATTTACCATTGTTTCATAGCTTCACTGACCAAAACTCCAAAATGGTATCTATAAGAACTACATATTGTCCCACAAAAATGAGCCGCTACACAGGTCCATAAACATAACTATTAAAAAAAAAAGTTATGGGGGGCGGAGCCAGTGCCAGACAGACATGGACGTGTGTGCCTGAGCTTACTTTAGCTTCCGGACAAAAAAATTGGCAAAATTGGTCAGCAAAAGACTGGGGATTCGTCCCAGCACCATAAGTCCTCCACAAACAGTGAGGATATGGACCGTTTCATCAAGAAAGCAGCCGCTATATGCGCAGCTAAGGAGCCCAAGATGCACCGGTCCTCAGCAGGGAGACAGAAGAAATTGATCCTGAAGCACAAGATGACACAAGCCACACTGAAGGTGCCAAAATTCGTAAATACCTTTCGATAGCAAGGAAATACCTGGACTTGGCCCTCCAGAAAGCAATGGATCCACTGGTAGGTGAGATCTCTTCCCTAAGAGAGGACATTAGACATGTGGGAGGCAGGGTGGAAGCTTTGGAAGATACACAGGCCGCCATGCTAGACTTTCAGGCCGCGTCCTTCTCTAGCATACAGAAATGCCAGACCCACCTAAATGAGGTATATACCGCCTTGGAGGACCAAGAAAACCGCGGCAGAAGAAATAACCTACGGTTCAGAGGTGTTCCTGAATCGGACCCCACGCACAAGATCTCAGACTTTGTCAGAGCCATATGTTCCGATCTTTTAGGCCCAGACCGCTCCGATCCTGTAATCATCGAAAGAGCCCATTGCGCTCTCTGTCCGAAACCGGGCGCCAAGGATCCTCCCAGGGAAATAATATGCCGTTTCCTCCACTTTCAAGATAAGGAAGCTATCCTGAATAAGGCTCACAGATCTGATTGGGTGAAGTTCAAAGGAGTGGCCATTAGCGTTTTCCAGGATCTGGCCCCTATCACCCTCCAAAAAAGGAAAGCTCTGAAGCCCCTAACGGATTGGCTTAGAAATCATAAAATCTTGTATAGATCGAACTTTCCGTTTGGTCTATCTTTTTCTGTCAACGACAGGAGAATTACCATCAAAGCCCATACTGACCTGGGCCCAATATATGATTTGCTGGACATTCCACCTGTGGCTATAGAAGACTGGGACACTGTTCAGGACCTGGCGTCACTTCCAGAGATACCTAGGAACATACCCTTTGAATCCAGAGACACCCCCAGGTCCCGCCGCCAAAAAAGAAGGAACCAGCCTCTTACTCCAAGACGCATTGCCTCAGAGGATCGCTGATCTGCCACTTAGACCCTCCAAGTTTTTTCATTTCTCATCCTCTTGCTGGTGATCCCAGATCTAAGAAGGAAACCCACGGAACACCTAAATCATCCACTCCATGAAACCACGAGATGGATTGTTTCCAGTCACCTTCAGACCTATCGCCTAGATGTCCGATTAGTCTCCCTATCTGTTATGTCCCTGTTCGGTTCAGATACACCCTAAATTCCCTTAGTGCTTCAACAACGACACTTGCTATTTAACCCTAGTTTAATAGGTTGCCTTTAGTCCCTTCCTCTTGATCATCTCAAGTTGAGAACAGTTCCTACATTTTCTCCCCTCCATTCCCCCTCCATCCTTCCTCCTCCTTTTTTCTTTTCCTCCCCCTCCCCTGATATTACTTCCCCCCTTCACTTCCAATCCCCCACTAGCCCTCAACCCCCCCTCCCCTCATGTCTCTCTTCTTGTATTCTTATGGGCCCATACTAGTCTGACTTAGGCCAACAATTAGTTTTTACCTTTTACATTATTCCATATAGGCCTAATTAGCCACTCTTTTTGTGGAGTTGCTGTCACTTGCTGGTGACACACCATTTCCCCCCTCCCTTCCTCTTTGGGCATCACCGTACCGCTTTTTCACCCTTGTTTACAAGTTACCTTTGTTTATTATGTTTTTCTTATGTTCTTTATTTTTTGGTCCTTCAACAGGTAATTTTGTCTTCGTCTGAGGCGGATTGGTCTTCTCTGGTACCGACGGCTTGTGCTTTGTCTTGGTCCTCTGAGAGATAAGTATCATCTGAGATTCTCCTTACATGTCTGTATCATCAGCCAGTTATCACCTCCAGGAATCCCCATGATGGCTCTTAGGGTAGCCTCATTTAACGTAAGGGGTTGTAACTCACCATCAAAGAGGAGCCATATTTTTGGGGTCCTGAAGAGGGACAAAGCGAATGTTGCCTTTCTTCAGGAGACCCAATTTAAAATTAACCACTTCCCCAACCTTTCCACATTCCCCAAATGGTTTCTAATTCAAGAGGAGTGAGCATTGGCTTCCATAAAAAAAAATCCCCTTCCTTTTAGCAGATCAACTCTGTGATACAGAAGGAAGATATATAAAGATAAAAGGCACAATACGACAACATCTGTACACTTTTATAAATGTATACGCTCCTAACATTAATCAAACACGTTGGCTGATTAACGTTTTGTAGATAGCTGACTCTTTCAAGGAGGGAATTATCATCCTTGGAGGGGATTTCAATCTAATACTGAATCTGTTTCTGGATTCTTCTTCACACAAATCAGCTCAGTCCCAAAAAGCCCTCCGCTCTCTACTACATAACTTGGCCAGAAACCACCTTGTAGATGTCTGGCGAACTCTCCACCCTGATGTAAGGGATTACACCTTCTTCTCCCAGTTACATGGCTCATACCAACGCTTAGATCATTTATTCATATCTAAAGAGCATCTCCAACATTGCTCTGGGGCGGATATAGGGTCCATTGTCATATCAGACCACGATCCAATCTTCATAACCATCTCGACCCCTCAAAACCGCCGTCCTATCAGGAATTGGCGCTTAAATGAACAGCTCTTGGGCCTTTTGGACACTAAATCTTAGAAGGTTATTTTGTCACCAATTGTGCTTCGGATATCACACCGCAAATAGTCTGGGATGCCCATAAGGCTTTCATCAGAGAACATTGCATAAGTCTGGGAGCCCATATTAAAAAAGAGAGATTGAAGCAGATAGACGACTTGCACGAGAAAATACGCTTTCTGGAAAGCGCACACAAAAGCTCCTTACTCCATTCTCATTTAGTAGAGCTATCTGCTTGCAGGGCCTCTCTTAAAAATCTCCTAAATGCATCATCTGCAAAATATTTTCTGCATTCACAACAGATGATCTTTTCGCATGGTAATAAGGCTTTCAGATTCATGATGCAAAGGCTTAAGCGTAGGAAACTTAATAATTATGTGCACAAAATGAAAACCCCAGAAGGTTCCTTGACATTTGATTCTGACCGAATAGCCTCCCTTTTTAGAGACTTTTACAAATCCCTTTACAACTTACACCCCTCATCAGGCCACTGAAGGTCCAGAGGCCGCCCCATCTCACATGTCCTTCTTAGAAGGCTTAGATCTCCCTAGGTAACAGACCAGGACAGAATACAGCTTTCTACCCCCATCACTTCAGAGGAACTCCTAGGAGTCATTAGAAATTCCCCCAAGAGTAAATGCCCAGGTCCTGAAGGGCTACCCATCCCTTATTACAACACTTTCCATGAGGTACTAATACCCCACTTATTGCCTATTTTTAACGCAACTCTGCAGGGTACACCCCTAACCAGGGATATGACCAAAGCCCACATCACATTGATCCTAAAAGAAGGAAAAGAACACAGTCTTTGCTCCAACTTTAGACCTATCTCCCTTCTCAACACAGATCTAAAGCTCTTAGCAAAATTGTTGGCCAACAGACTGGCAAAGATCCTGCCAACCCTGATCCATAGAGATCAAGCAGGTTTCATCAAGAATAGAGAAGGAAAGGACAACACTGCCAAAGTGCTTAACATCCTACATTATGTCAATAAGCGTGCCCTGCCCCTGGTTCTTCTCAGCACGGATACTGAGAAGGCCTTTGATAGGGTTAGTTGGTCTTTTATGTACTCAGTCTTACGCTTTAGTAATTTTCCTAATCCTTTTGTCCAAGCAAGCAATGCCATGTACCTGAACGCCTCGGCCTCCATAACTGTTAATGACACCTTGTCAGCCCCTTTCCAAATAAGTAACGGCACCCATCAAGGTTGTCCCTTGTCGCCCCTCCTCTTTGTACTGACTTTAGAGCCCCTATTGCAGACCATCAGGTTGGACAGGGATGTCCAGGGGATAGCCTTGGGGGATCAACAGCATAAAATAGCTGCGTTTGCTGACTATATGCTGATAATGGTAAGCAACCCAGCCACAGCACTCCCTAAGATTTACAAGCATTTAGAAATTTTCAGCTCCCATTCTAACCTCAAAATCAACCATATTAAATCGCTCATTATCTCCACGGGCATCTCAAACACTCTAAAAAGACATCTGGAACAAAATTTGCCTTTTAATTGGTCCTCCCCACACTTAACGTACCTAGGAGTAAAGATTTGCACTGACCCAAGCCAGCTGTTCAACCTAAACTACCTCCCTCTTCTAAAAAAAATCACGGCTGACCTCGCTTCCTTGGATATCCCTGTCCTTTCATGGTTTGGGAGGAAAAATATCCTGATGTCTTTAATCATACCTAAACTGACCTACCTTCAACAAACACTGCCTATAGTGGTACCCTCTACCTACTACGCCACCCTACACTCTCTTTTTAGATCCTTCATTTAGACTGGGAAGAAAGCGAGGATGTCATATAAGGCCCTAACCTATCAAAAAGAGAAAGGAGGAATATCACTGCCTGATCCCGAACTATATGGCAGAGCTGTCCTTCTGGCAAGAGTAGTTGATTGGTTGAGATGTCCCCCTCATAAATTGTGGGTTGCAATAGAGCAGTCTTTTTTTGAGTCCCCATTTAAAGCCTTCTTGTTGGGCCAATTGTCATCCTTCCCCTCCCCGCGCTAACATTTCCCCAGTCATGAAAGCTACTTTCTAAGCATGGAATACCCTGCAGAGTTCCTGTTTTGGGATCCCCTTTCCATCCCCGATACTGCATGTAAGAGATATATTTAACTTGGCCCCCCAGGCCTTACGAGACAGCATTCCACCTAATGTTAAACCGTCAGAAATGAAGATCTTAGATCTTTACCAAGATGGTTCTCTCATTTCCATAGACAAAATGCATAAACTTTTAGATGTTGCCCCCTCACGTTTCAATCTGATCTTTTTTCTCAGAGCATATATGTCTTAACATGGACGACTTGACACTCTACTTAGACCCCTCACATGGTTTGAGAGCCTTATCTCCCAAACCCACCCTCCCTTTAAAATGATCTCCCAGCTCTACAAAAAATTGAGAGACCCCCCTAACTCATTAGTTCCTGCTTTTATCCGCTTATGGGAAGAAGATCTAAACAAAACCCTCCATAGGGATGAGATTCAAAGTATTTATATCTCCCCACATTTAGCGTCAAGATGTGTGAAGATTCAGGAGAATGGATACAAAATAGTCACGCGGTGGTACAAAACCCTGGACAAGACATGTCTTTACTCTTCTTTGGCGTCTGACGTGTGTTGGAGATGCTCAAAAGATAGGGGTACATACCTTCATATTTGGTGGAGCTGCCCTAAAATACTGCACTGGTGGGAAGAAATTTTTAAACTTGGAAACCAGATATGTGGAACCACTTTTCCTTCCTCTCCCGAAACCGCCCTCCTGGGTCTTTTCCCTCGAGGCCCACAAACACCCAACCTAAGGTTGTTTAAATATCTAATAAGCACGGCCAAACTCCTGATTCTGACCCTGTGGTTGTCCCCTGAAGTCCCATCTATTAAACAATGGCACCTTAAATTAGACCAGATATACAGGCTTGTGGAGATATCCTCCTGGGAGTCAAGATCACATTATACTTTTGATAAGACATGGAGGGACTGGAAATCCTTCAGAGGATATGAGACCTATTGCTCTCAAAAGACTAAATAATCCCTCAATGCTTGAGCAGCTCGCTCGAGAGGTTGATGATCATACCTTTCTCGATTGTCCTATGACGCAGCTTTCGGAGATACTTCAACCAATCCGCCTCAGATCCTTGACTAAGGTACCTTCAATCTAATACCCTTTTATTTTGCCTTCTAGACTAAACTTAATTTGTGACCAGTCGATCCTTCCTCTAATGACAAATTATTCACTGTAAACTCACTGTCTTCATTGGAGACCTGTTGACTCCACCTTTGACATGTATCTATGTTTCTGTACATTTTGATTTTGCTCAATAAAAGAGTTAAAACTTAAAAAAAAAGTTTTTAACACAGGAATATAATCTAAATGTAGTATTGCTGTAATCATACTGACTGAGAAAATGAAGGTAACAGGTCATTTTTTACTGCATAGTAAGTGCTATAGAGACAAAACCTGTAAAACTGGGGCTGCATTGTATTTGTTTTCCAATTCCACCCCATTTGGAATTTTTTTTCCAGCTTCCCTCTACAGGGTGGGCCATTTATATGGATACACCTTAATAAAATGAGAATGGTTGGTGATATTAACTTCCTGTTTGTGGCACATTAGTATATGTGAGGGGGGAAACTTTTCAAGATGGGTGGTGACCATGGCAGCCATTTTGAAGTCGGCCATTTTGAATCCAACTTTTGTTTTTTCAATAGGAAGAGGGTCATGTGACACATCAAACTTATTGGGAATTTCACAAGAAAAACAATGGTGTGCTTGATTTTAAAGTAACTTTATTCCTTCATGAGTTATTTACAAGTTTCTGACCACTTATAAAATGTGTTCAATGTGCTGCCCATTGTGTTGGATTGTCAATGCAACCCTCTTCTCCCACTCTTCACACACTGATAGCAACACCGCAGGAGAAATGCTAGCACAGGCTTCCAGTATCCGCAGTTTCAGGTGCTGCACATCTCGTATCTTCACAGCAATACCCATGGTCACCACCGATCTTGAAAAGTTTCCCCCCTCACATATACTAATGTGCCACAAACAGGAAGTTATTATCACCAACCATTCCCATTTTATTAAGGTGTATCCATATAAATGGCGCACCTTGTACATCGTATGCAGTATTAAGTGGTGCCATTAGAAAGTACAACTTGTCCTGCAAAGGACAAGCCCCCATACGGCTATGTGATTGCAAAAATAAAAATGTTATGGCTCCAGAATGCAGGGAGCAAATACAAAAAATCTGGGTCTCTTCCATTGATGTTTCTGGAGATTAAATGACAGTATGCTTGAATTTTTCTACTTTGGCAAAATCAGCAAGTGTATACATTTAGCCAAGAAATCTGAATAATGCTTACATGTAAGAAATTCTCACACGTTATACCTTTAGATCCTGGAATGCCTGGTTGCCCTGAATGTCCCACAGGCCCTGGAAAGCCATTTCTTCCAGGTGATCCTGGATAGCCCCTTGGGCCTTCTGAGCCAACTGGTCCAGGGGGCCCTGGGAGACCAGGAGAGCCCTGCTGAGTTTTACATTGATCACAACTTTGCATCCTTTCAGAATAAAGTATGGATGGTAACTGTGCTATTTGAGAAAAACAAAAATAAATAAAAGATAATTATTGGTTGTATAATATAAAGCAATTGTAGTTCAGAAGTGATATGTTTATGTACATTACATGACTAGACCTAGGTTCATGTCGTAGCTTTTTTTTAAAGTTTAATTTTAGTTTTGTCCAGCATAATTAAAGCGTAAATGGCAGGCAGCAGTTAAGTGTTTTGTTCACATTTGTTAACTCATTGCTGTCTGGCTTTCACTATTTAACTATGCAATACACCCTCTTTTTAAATTAAAATAATGTGTAAAGATAGTTTTGTTGCTAAGAGGCATATTGGAGACACACACTTCCTTTCTAAATTGTCAGTATAAACCAGGGGTGCTCAACCCACAGTCCTTGGGCTGCATTCTGGCCACACAGCCATGGTTTGCAGCCCCAATCCTGCTGGACAGAAACACAACTGATGGTCTGCTTGTATGATCAGCTGTCCTCAGCGCCATTTGTGAATGGCGCAGGATGAAATTTCCTGCTCCTGCTAAAGTTGATTCCCCTAGAGTGGAGAGCACTCCCCTAGAGTTGGACCCAAAAAGAAGACAGAAGTAGTTTATTACCATTTCTGCTTTCTTCTTTCCTTGGTGCATAGCGCTCAATGAGTGTTATGCAGTGAATAGAGAAAGCGGCTATACCACTTCCTGTATGAGACCATACGATCACGTGATTGCTATTTGCCTTGAAGTGCTTGGGTTGGACGGCACTCCTCTTGTGTCGTTTTGGTACGGTGCTCAATGGTAATTTGAGGTAATATAGTAAAGGAAACCACGGCACTCGTTTTTCGTATTTTTGAAAATTGATATTTTCATTTCATAATATTTTATATCATATTTAATTTCATCATTTGTAATTTAATTTTTGTTAGCATCCAGGAATATGAAATTTGCACAGACTGGCCAACATTTCGGTCCTAGTATGAGACCTTGATCACGGCCTTAGTCTTAGCTGCATGTTGCCTGCGTAGGATGCGCTATGATATAAAATATTATGAAATGAAAATATAAATTTTCAAAAATACGAAAAGCGAGTGCCGTGGTTTCCTTTACTACTATTTGTCTTGGGCATAGCAGAGCTGCAGGGTCTTTCCATATCTTAATATGCTCTGCCTGTGTAAAATGTCCCAGCGGGCTATTCCTCCTCTGAATGCCCCAGTTACAGTGGAAAAAGCACAAAATGCAAAAAAGAAAAACTGTCCATGTGCCCCAGAGGTCTTTTAATGACACCATAGATGGGCCTTATTTCTATTATGAGCCCTATAAGGGAATTATTAATACTGGGGGTACTGTTGGCTCAATATTATTATTGATCACAATATGGGGGTACTGCTCATGGGGCATTTTTGGATAGCATTCTTGCTATTGGAAGTACTGTAGGGGGCAGTATCACTATTGAGAGCAGTCTGGGAGCACTGTTACTAGGGGAGGACTATGTGTATGGCACTGATATTTCTGCAGTAAAGTGTTTGAGGCCATTGGGGGGCACAGTGTTAAAGGTAGCAGCAGGATAATAATATTTGGGAACCACGAGGGGGAGGATGAAGGAAAAGTGAGGAACTTAAGATGTCTGTGTGACAAACTGTGCAGAGACAACACATGGTTGAAAGAAATAGTCAAAACAGTCTGGTCAAAATGGAGAACATAAGGAAAGAGAATGTCTACATTAGAGGAAATGTCACTTGATGTGATAGGTATGTAGTGTGTAGTATGTGTTATCCTATATGTTTTGTAGCTTTGTATGTAGCAATTTTACTTTCCTCCTCAGACAGCAGCAAGGCTAGGTTCACCCTGTCTATGTGCCTGCTTAAGAACCCAGTTTGAAATTTGGAATAGTTCCTAACTTATACAATAACTAAGTTAATTTATTGGTCGGACACATTGTTATAAGAAGTAAGTTAGAAGTTGATAAAAAAATTCTGTCAATGAATACTATTCATCATGTTGTACTTATTGTATAGGCTTATAACAATAAATGATCAATTGTGTTGTAAGAAGTATATTTTTTGCTGGTACTACAACATACCTTTTAAAACATCCATGCAAATTTCCCTTATAAATTGTTCAGATTGCTCTTTACCCTTTATAAAACAAAAACATTGACATAAATATATAGAGTGTTACCAAGATGACTGAAGTATAAATTTTACATTTGTAAATAGAAATGTATCTGATCTTTTCAAAGTAATATTCTAATAGAAGTGGTATCATAGTATGGACTAAGTAGTCCTTAGGAGTCTATTTTACTATAGACTCCTTCTATGGACCTTTTAATGTATTTTTTTTTAGTTGCAGGGTACAATCCTCTGATGCTGCCATCATTCTTCTTTTTTACAAATACCCCTCGCTTGCCCCGCTGTGCATCGGTACAGGGAGGAGAAGATGTCAGGGTCTCAGTGGGCGTCTCCTTCTCCCTGGCTGTGCTGAGATCCAACCCAGTGGAGCGCGTCATAACGAGGCAGAAGGTAAGCAGTTTTTTCTCCCTGGCTGTGACGTGCTCCGCTGGGTCAGGGAGGGAGAAGGAGACGCCCACTGAGAAACCATGGCATCTCCTCCTTCCCATACAAAGTATTAACATACTGGGCACTGAAACTGCAGGGGGGCACAGTAGGGCAAGTGAGAGGTATTTGAAAAAAAGCATCAGTGTAGCATACCCTACAAGTAAAGGTTAAAGGTTAAACAAAAAAAAAGAATACATGAAAGGTCCTCTTTAAACTTGTCTCTTTAGAAATTTCTGTAACTGGTTTATACTATATATCTTAATGCAGTTGTAAAATGCCATGAGCATGCTGTAGAAACCACCCCATACAGATGTACAGTAAAGTCAAGATTTTAAAGGAATATGTCTATATTTTTTACAAACCCAAACCAGAAATTGAAAATGTTTTTCTACACTCAATTACCGTCTATATTATTTTATCTTTCGTAATTTTATTATTTCTTTATTTTATTTTCTCTACATGATGTGAACAGCAGTAATATTTAGCAAATTGAAGCATCCGAAGGGGATGCCGCACATCACTGGCACTTAATAGATTATTCCTATTCTTGTCCGCAGCTGCAGACAAGAATAGGACATGATCTATTTTTTTCCTGAGCCGCGGACTGGAAGTACGGGGCTGCGGATCGGAAATGCAGAAGCGGACAGCACACTGTGTGCTGTTCGCATCCTTTCCGTTCCCATTGAAAATGAATGGGTCCGGATCCGTTCCGCAACGTTGTGGAATGGATCCGGACCCATTCTATGGACGTCTGAATGGACCCTTAAAGATTACAAGTAAAACAGGGTGTCCATCCCAATGGGCATTTAATGTTACATGGATGCATTTTGTATGAGTGCACTGTACTAAAATTAAACATAATTGATCTCATCCCAAAGCAAAAAAAAAAAAACATAATCCTTGTACCAAATTAATAAGTTATCTTCCAAGTCTAATGCCGTCCATATACAGGGAGTGCAGAATTATTAGGCAAGTTGTATTTTTGAGGATTAATTTTATTATTGAACAACAACCATGTTCTCAATGAACCCAAAAAACTCATTAATATCAAAGCTGAATATTTTTGGAAGTAGTTTTTAGTTTGTTTTTAGTTTTAGCTATTTTAGGGGGATATCTGTGTGTGCAGGTGACTATTACTGTGCATAATTATTAGGCAACTTAACAAAAAACAAATATATACCCATTTCAATTATTTATTTTTACCAGTGAAACCAATATAACATCTCAACATTCACAAATATACATTTCTGACATTCAAAAACAAAACAAAAACAAATCAGTGACCAATATAGCCACCTTTTTTTGCAAGGACACTCAAAAGCCTGCCATCCATGGATTCTGTCAGTGTTTTGATCTGTTCACCATCAACATTGCGTGCAGCAGCAACCACAGCCTCCCAGACACTGTTCAGAGAGGTGTACTGTTTTCCCTCCTTGTAAATCTCACATTTGATGATGGACCACAGGTTCTCAATGGGGTTCAGATCAGGTGAACAAGGAGGCCATGTCATTAGATTTTCTTCTTTTTATCCTTTCTTGCCAGCCACGCTGTGGAGTACTTGGACGCGTGTGATGGAGCATTGTCCTGCATGAAAATCATGTTTTTCTTGAAGGATGCAGACTTCTTCCTGTACCACTGCTTGAAGAAGGTGTCTTCCAGAAACTGGCAGTAGGACTGGGAGTTGAGCTTGACTCCATCCTCAACCCGAAAAGGCCCCACAAGCTCATCTTTGATGATACCAGCCCAAACCAGTACTCCACCTCCACCTTGCTGGCATCTGAGTCGGACTGGAGCTCTCTGCCCTTTACCAATCCAGCCACGGGCCCATCCATCTGGCCCATCAAGACTCACTCTCATTTCATCAGTCCATAAAACCTTAGAAAAATCAGTCTTGAGATATTTTTTGGCCCAGTCTTGACGTTTCAGCTTGTGTGTCTTGTTCAGTGGTGGTCGTCTTTCAGCCTTTCTTACCTTGGCCATGTCTCTGAGTATTGCACACCTTGTGCTTTTGGGCACTCCAGTGATGTTGCAGCTCTGAAATATGGCCAAACTGGTGGCAAGTGGCATCTTGGCAGCTGCACGCTTGACTTTTCTCAGTTCATGGGCAGTTATTTTGCGCCTTGGTTTTTCCACACGCTTCTTGCGACCCTGTTGACTATTTTGAATGAAACGCTTCATTGTTCGATGATCACGCTTCAGAAGCTTTGCAATTTTAAGACTGCTGCATCCCTCTGCAAGATATCTCACTATTTTTGACTTCTCAGAGCCTGTCAAGTCCTTCTTTTGACCCATTTTGCCAAAGGAAAGGAAGTTGCCTAATAATTATGCACACCTGATATAGGGTGTTGATGTCATTAGACCACACCCCTTCTCATTACAGAGATGCACATCACCTAATATGCTTAATTGGTAGTAGGCTTTCGAGCCTATACAGCTTGGAGTAAGACAACATGCATAAAGAGGATGATGTGGTCAAAATACTCATTTGCCTAATAATTCTGCACTCCCTGTACAGTACAGTCTAGGATTTGACACTTGTTTTATTCTCAAGCATTACTATATATTTTAGTTACATTTACATTACAGTACAAAGAAATGCCAATATTATTTGTATAATTATTATGAATTTTTTATGTTAAAATATATTGGTTCCTTTTTACCATAACAATAGTTCATCTGCATGACATAAATTACAAATAAAAAAAATGACATTGATAAAGTTGAATAAATATAAATGGCGAATTGTCATTGATAAGTCAGTAAAAAAATATTAATATAGGATGGGTTTAAACCTTTTGTTTCACAGTATATTTCTTAACTCTGGTGACAGACATAGGTTTTTATAACACAAAACCAAAACAGACCTTTTTTCTGTTTTTCATTTTTCTTACCCCATATTCTCTGTCCCATTTCTTATTTCTGGGCTCATGCTGTACCATTGTGTTGGGAAATATTTATTAGGGAGTGTTATTATACACTTCCAAGAAGTGAACTTGATATAGGTATCTACCCGTACTGAGGGATATATCCATGCATGGAGTAACAGGTAGGCTGCTTTGTGATATTCATGTTTTATAGTGTATATTTTTTGGATATGGTGACACTTGACATGTGGAAGATCTATTTGGGGGTAGTAGCAGCATAGGTCAGGTGATTATGGCACCTTTATACATCTGTCGTTTCCTTTTGTTATTACTATTATATTGTTATATATTGTGTACATGGATTTTTATGCAATAAAGTGGATATATTTTTGACTATATTGGGTATGTCTTTGTTGTTGGTGAGTGAGCAACATTATAGGTATAGGTTGTAATAAGTTTTTATCAATGGGCATTTACAATTACATTTGCATTACAAGTTTTAAATTAGTTTGGATCTTAACAAATAAGGACATGAAATGAAGAATGTTACATACAGGCCTTCCATCTTGTCCAGGCAGCCCAGGTAGACCTCTGTCACCACTAATACCCATGGGACCTGGGGCACCATTTAATCCTGGAGGACCAGCCTGTCCTCTTTGTCCATTAACACCCTGAGGTCCATGTTCTCCAACTTCCCCTTTCTGAAAATAAATAAGTGAATCCATTCATTAAATCTATATGCTTTAACTATATGCTTTAATGTAATTTATGTTTACAACATAGACGAATTACATAGGTGACTGTTTTGCCTTGGAAGCCTTATCTACTACATTCTGTTTTCCTATGTGTTAAAAAAGAATTGTCCCATGAACAATAATTCTAACCTATCTACTGGAAGTATTTAATGTATGGTCATTAAGGGTTCAACCACTGTCACTCCCACCAATCACAAGATTTGGGTTCCCAAGTCCCCCGTATGAATGGTTCAGTAGTATGCATGCATGACTATAGTTCTATTTACTTCTAGGCAAATGCCAGAAATAGCCAATGTAACATGTAAAATTCCCAGTGGAAAGAGACATGGAAATAATTTTTTATTCCAAATGGCAAAACATAACTTGGATTATCTGCACACAGCTGTTTGCAGGTGAGTACCCTTAAAGGGGTTGTCCGAGTTATATTTATTGATGACCTATCCTCAGGATAGGTCATCAATATCAGATCAGCTGGGGTCCGACACCCGGTACTCCTGACGATCAGTTGTTTGAAGAGAAGGTGCGCGCCATGCCAGCGCTGCCTACCCTTCACTGTTTACCTTCTCGCAGTTGCATCTGCAGCAGTGAGCAGGCGTAATTACACCTAACCGTCCCTTTCATTGAAATGAATGGGACGGATTGTGTGTAATTACACCTGCTCACCGCTGCAGATGCAATGGCGAGAAGGTAAACAGTGAAGGGGAGGCAGCGCTGGCATGGCACGTGCCTTCTCCTCAAATAGCTGATCAGCGGGGGTGCCGGGTGTCGGACCCCCGCCGATCTGATATTGATGACCTATCCTGAGGATGGGTCATCAATAAATATAACTCCGACAACCCCTTTAAGCAGAGAAATTTGGTTTAGCTAGCTGAGAGGCCGTTGTTGGGGGTCTGGGGGATTCTCTTTGGCAATATGGAGAGTGTATAGTATGTGTAAGAAGTATTGTAGGCTATGAAATGCTTCTCTGGGTTTATGGGGAAAATGTATTCAAATTAGCATATCTTACAACTGGTGGCATCAAAGGCTTAGGGTGGTATTACACACCCCAATTTTCAGGCAGTGTGCCAATAGAAGATAACACCTAATGGCACTCATTTACACCAATCTGATTACACCTCATTCTGTTCTGTTCATGATCGGCAGAACATTCCTGATTACATGAGAAGTTGCGCTGCTGATAATCAGGCATCTTTCATCCTGATGGAAGATGTCGATCAGCCGATGAACAAGCATTTGCTAGTTCATCAACTGATAAGCTGCAAGATTATACAAGCCAATTATCAGGAACGAGCGTTCATATTCCCAATTATTGGCCCGAAATAACAAGTATAATAGGGCGCTTGGCTTTATTTTCCTTTTGGATGAAAAGCTATTTTGCAGAAAAACAAAAGCTAAGCCTTTCTGATGTTAACAGAAGTAACATATGCTAATTTGCATATATTTTTCCCAGAAGCTTGGTGAAGCATTGCCTGGCCTACAATACTACTGATCATGAATACAAGGCGCTCTGAATAATGAGAAAGCATACCCCTCAGACACTGACAAAGGCCTATCAGCTAGCTAGGCTTGGCTATTATCAAAGTTATGCTTTAAAGCATTGAGCATTGATTTTGGATAGCTACATTATACGCTCCGTTTCCTTTTCCATTTGGAAGAAAAGTTGATTTGCATGTCTCTTTCCATGGGAAAGGTTACATGTTGACTGGTCTCTCTAGTGTATAATTTATTTGGGTCTGAATCTAATTTAAAGAAATCTGCTAATTTCTAGTATGCATTGTGCACAAGGTAGAGCAATGGGTGACTATTGGCATTGAGCTTATAAATTCAGTAAAAATACAGTATTCAATAGTAGATAACAAGCAGTGACAACTTTGTTCAGTTATTCATACCTCTCCTTTAGAACCAACATTCCCGGGCTCTCCCTGAAACAAGAAAATCTATATTTTTTATAATGTTAACATATCAACAGACATGTAATATTTCAAATTACCTGTTATGATGAAAGAGAAAGAATGAGACAATGTATAACTGATATATTTTTTTCTACACAAGAAGTTCATTTGCAACTAATGATAAATGTTACTGACTCGTTTTAAAATAATCTACAAACGAAATCATTTTATATAGAATGGTTATTGAACTGAACAATAACTTTACAGCAACTTTGCTATGTAATGCCTTAAAGGGGTTGTCCTATCTTGCTGTTTCCACAGAGAGATAGAATTAGGAGCCTGCCCCAGCTGGTCAGTCTTATGGAAACAACAGAGGGGGATGGTTCTCCACTGTTTCCATAACTCTTATTGTAGTGAATGGAAGCTATGCAAACAGAGTATCAGAATAAGCTCCACTGCTTCTCTAACTCCAAAAACAGGTTGCTAGATGTTAAACAGTGAAGAAGAAAGAGTCAATTCAGAAGGTGGAGTAAAATAATGAAACAAACACCAATAGTTCTTAAGATTTATATTAGGTTGTTATAATTTGTAGTTCAGCACCTGCACAGAATAGAAGGTACCAAGGTACAGCCAGAATAGGCAATCTTGCAGCCCATGGATATAAACGATGACAAGTAAAAATGTTTTATTCTCTGAAACCTGGGCATGTGAGGGCTTTCTTTAGGAGAGTTGTGGCGCAGCATGGAGTCATGTATGCTTATATGGAGTTTACATGACTGTGTATGACATTTTGACAAATTATATCTACCCAAATTACCAAGTGGTTTGAAGTGCACTTAAACATGATATATTTGTGGTCAGATAATGTAAACTTTTAGGTAGGATTTGCTAACAATCAAAGTTGAGGTTATACACATTGCACTGTGTGCACAAATATTAGGCATGTGAGCATTTTGATAACATCAACATTTTATGCATATTTTCCAACTCCAAGTTGTAAAAGCTTGAAAGCTTATTGGATTTATCAGCTGATGTGTATTTGTGTAATGAGAGAGGGTGTGCCCTAAGGAAATAAAGACCCTTATATCAAGGCAGGCATAATTATTAGGCAGATTGTTTTCCTATGGCAAAATGAACCAAAAAAGAGAATTAATTGACTCTGAAAAGTCAAAAATTGTTAAAATGTCTTTCAGAGGGTTGCAGAACTCTTGAAATGGCTAAAGATATTGGGGCATTATCACAGACACATCAAAAGTTTTGTTGCAAATAGTCAACAGGCTTGCAAGAAACGTTTAAGAAAATTAACTGCCAAAGATTTCAGAAGAATTTCTTTATTTCATGCACTTATATAGTGCTGCTATATTCCTCAGCACTTCCCCAATTGGGTTCACAATCTAAGTTCCCTATCAGTACCCAGAGGAAACCCACACAAACATGGGGAGAACATACAAACTCCATGAAGATGTTTTCCTTGGTCAGATTCAAACCTAGGAACCCAGCACCACAATGCACCACTGCTAACCACTGAGCCACCGTATACAGGGACCAAAAACCTATTATCTTTCAGTGCTGTCATATTCCAGAACTGCAAAATCCCTGGAGTGCCTAGAAGTGCAAGGTGTTCAGTGTTCAGAGACATGGCCACGGTAAGGTAGCCTGAAACCCGATGACCACTGATCAAGACACATAAGTTGAAATGTCAAGACAGGGCCAAGAAATATCTAAAGACAGATAAGAGTGACTCTTGACAGACCAGGTGGATGGGCCCATGGCTGGATCAGTAGCGAGCACATAGCTCCTTTTCAACTCCGACACCAGCAAGGTCGAGTTGGGGTGCTGCTATTAGCTGGTATTTGAGGTAACTAGATTATCTAGTGGGACCCTTTCGTTTTGAAGATACACTCACAATCAACTCAATCCAAACCTACTGCCAATTTTTAAATGTCACTTTCTTCAAGTAGTAGTTTAGGAAAAAGTTTGCATCTTTCGAGAAAACCATGACTGTATGACTATCCAGTAAAGGCCTTAAAGATTAAATAATAATCACATGGCCTCAAACCTCACCTGACCTAAACTGTTTTGAGAACTTGAGGAGCCCTTTTTAAATGGGAGAATTATGGTGAAGGAAAACAGTACACTTCTCTGAACAGTGTCTGCAAGGTTGTGGTTGCTGCTGTGCAAAATGGTGATTGTCAACAGATTAAGAAACTGACAGACTATATGGATGGAAGGCTTATGACTGTTATGTCTTATGCAAACGAACTAAGGATGAGTGAACCAGTTCAGACCTAACTGAATTCAGTCCAAACTTTGCTGTTTTTCGGTTGGCAAACAAACCCAAAATTTTACAGAACTCCATTCTCTGCTGGGCTGTGAAAGAGGGTGGTTGGATGTTATAGTGTCTACCAGGAAAACAATCTTAGGGAGACAGTGAAAAATCAATCAGGAACAGAGTCAAACATAAATCACTCCAGCTTATTGACAGGGAAAGTGAAGTGAAAGTCTAGGATTCCAAAGAAGAATTGTGTGAGAGAAGCAAGGCAGCTGACAGACAGGGAGAGAGGAGACAGGACCTATGGCTGGTTGTGCCACAGGTGCACCTCAAAAGTGTCTATCTGCAAGCATTTCATTTTGTTTCCCCTTTTTTGTGGGGTTTAAAATATAATTAAGCAGGATATATAGTGTGGCGAAAATAACCTTGCCACTGGGTTTTGGAGGGGCCTGTTTGCCAGCCTCTTGCCTCAGGATTATGGCCCATATACTAACGTTGAAGGAGAAGACAGACCGGCCGCACAGCCTAAATCTTGGGAACAGTTTTGGGCAGGAAAGCCATGTTTGCAGTCGGACAAATGCGACTGGAATTCGGGAACCCCTACTCGGATCTGGGTGATTTTTGGATATGTTGTTCACCCAGATCAGAGCTATCCATGAATGTATAAATTATGGAGATATGTGGGGGTTTGAGGTGTTTTCTGTGTTTGGGGAAAAATGTGCCTGTGAGTGATTAAGTTAGCCCATTATGTTTGGTAATTGTATCACAGGCAAAGCCTATTGTGTTTTGGTAATTGTATTTTGTTGATTGCGTCAAAGACAATCCCCATTGTATTTTGTTGATTGCGTTACAGTCAGAGGGAAGGGGGTTTTGTGTACAATTGCTGTTAAGGTTTCAATACTGTAAATGCATGTGATTGGCTAATATATAAACTGTCACAGTCTTCTACAAGGTCCCCAGGGGGAGTGTCCCTTGCTAGGAGACCTGCATAAAAGGCTGAAAATAACCCATTAAACAGTTCATGTTTTACATTCAACATAGAGCCTTGTCTCATGTGTGTGGGGATTGCTATAGGCTGTATACTCCCCTGGTTATAACTCCTAACTCTTGTAAGAGCTGTTCCTGTTCCTTGTTCCTGTGGTGGTTACGGTGTAGAACGGAGTGTTTGGAGCCCTCGGGAAGCATTAGGAGCATCCATCAACGGAGGTACCCAGTCGGGGTGCCAGGAGATCCGTTGCATATATATATATATATACATACAGTACATATATATATATATATATATATATTTTGGGGACTCGCTATGGTAGTCAGGACAAGCGGATGCAGTATAGAGGCAAAGATCAGTTTCTAACTCAAAAACTTCAGTGTTTATTCACACTTGTTGCAAGTACACAGTACCACAGCTAATTTGCAGTATTGGTGTTAGTTCACACCCAGATAGCTCAAAAAGCAAAACAGTCACCTTTTGTCCTGGGTGTTAATCCACACCCGACCGCCATAGCTCAGAACAGAGCAGTCATCCCAGATTCAGGCCTCAAGCCTGGCACAAGGCTCAGATCCAGGTATAGAGATTGTCAGAGTTCCAATGTGAGAGAAAAGTAATTCCCCCCCCCCCCCCCCCCCCGACATTGCTGGCTATTGTTTATAGGCCTGACAAAACCCGGCCATACAGCCATACTGAATAGCAAAGTGTCAAACAGCAACTGCTGCTGACACATTAAAACTGGCTCTTACTCCACCGAGGCCAGGAACCTCAGTGACACATAACTATCATCCACGATGATTCCTTGTACCTTCTTACATACCTCCCCCTTTGTTCAACCCTGAGGAGGTGAACACATGCCATACAGTATACCTGCGACAGAGCATCAACGGAGGTACCCAGTAACTGGCCTGCCCTATGTTCTACGGATAACTTAAAGTTTTGTAAGGACAGGAACCATCTGGTGACTTGGGCATTTCTCTCTTTGGCCTCGCTCATCCATTTGAGAGGGGAGTGGTCAGTCACCCAACAAATAGTAGTGGAGAGACTTGAGTGTCCACTTGATAGCCAGGCACATTCCACTATACTGTACCTTGTTTTGGCTGGTGTAAGCTTGAGACTTAGGAAGACAATGGGATGCTTCTCCCTGTTGACTTCCTGAGACAGTACTGCACCAAGGCCTACTTCAGAGGTTTCCTTCTGTATAGAGTTGAGCAAACCCGAACTGTAAAGATCGGGTTCCTACCGAACTTTAGGGTTTTCGGCACCCGGACCCGAACCCGAACATTTACGTAAAAGTTCGGTGATTTTTGTGCTGCTTTTTGAAAGGCTGCAAAGCAGCCAATCAACAAGCGTCATACTATTTGCCCCAAAAGGCCATCACAGCCATGTCTACTATTGGCATGGCTGTGATTGGCCAACTGCAGCATGTGACCCAGCCTCTATTTAAGCTGGAGTCATGTAGCGTTGGCCGTCACTCTGCTCGGATTAGTGTAGGGATAGGCTGCAGCTGCTGTAAGGAAGAGATCAGGGAGAAATCTTACGAAGATTAAGAACTGCTTCTTTACTCAGCGATCTACAACAAATGTGTTTTGTGGGTGCAGTGCACAATTTTTTAAGCCTGCCCTGAGCCAACTACTACTGAAAAAAAACTTTTTTCCCTTCAGTTAGTCAATATCAATACATAATCGGCAGCCATTTTATGCAACGATAGTGCACCAGCACAGGATATCTGCATGTCTGAAAGTCCAGAAATACTGCTTTTTCATATAGTGCACATCTAGGATTATCGCTGCATAAGTGACTGTGAAATTTATCCCAGAAATATAGCTTTCTTATACTGGGGCATACTGGGGCGGAAAAAAATATATCTGTTTCATATAGTGCACATCTAGGATTATAGGTGCATAAGTGAGTGTCACATTTAGGCCAGAAATACAGCTTTTTGCTTACTAGGGTTAAAAAACCCTCTGATATACTGCACATCTGGGATTAGACATGCATAAGTGAGTGTCACATTTAGGCCAGAAATACAGCTTTTTGCTTACTGGGGCATACTGGGGAGAAAAAAAATCACATCTGTTTTATATAGTGTAAATCTAGGATTATAGGTGCATAAGTGACTGTGAAATTTAGGCCACAAATATGTCTTTTTGCTTACTGGGGTTAATAAACCCTCTGATATACTGCACATCTGGGATTAGACGTGCATAAGTGAGTGTCACATTTAGGCCAGAAATACGTATTTTTGCTCACTGGGGCATACTGGGGTGAAAAAAAACATCTGTTTCATATAGTGCACATCTAGGATTATAGGTGGATAAGTGACTATGAAATTTAGGCCACAAATATGCCTTTTTGCTTACTGGGGTTAATAAACTCTCTGATATACTGCACATCTGGGATTAGACATGCATAAGTGAGTGTCACATTTAGGCCACAAATACGGCTTTTTGCTTACTGGGGCATACTGGGGTTAAAAAAAAAAATCGGTTTCATATAGTGCACATCTAGGATTATAGGTGCATAAGTAACCGAGAAATGTAGGCCACAAATACGGCTTTTTGCTTACTTTGGTTAATAAACCCTCTGATATACTGACCATCTGGGATTAGACGTGCATAAGTGACTGTGAAATTTAGGCCACAAATACCGCTTTTTGCTACTGGGGCATACTGGGGTGAAAAAAAAACAACTGTTTCATATAGTGCACATCTAGGATTATAGGTGCATAAGTGACTGTGAAATGTAGGCCACAAATACGGCTTTTTGCTAACTGGGGTTAAAAAAATATTCTGATATAGTGCACATCTGGGATTAGACATGCATAAGCGAGTGTCACATTTAGGCCACAAATACGGCTTTTTGGTTACTGGGGTTAAAAAAAAACTCTGATATAGTGCACATCTCGGATTAGACGTGCATAAGTGAGTGTCACATTTAGGCCACAAATATCGCTTTTTGCTTACTGGGGTTAAAAAAACGTCTGATATACTGCACATCTGGGATTAGACGTGCCTAAATTACTGTGAAATTTAGGCCACAAATACCCCTATCATATAGAGTTAAAAAAAATATATACCCTACATCAGGGTTTTTATTGGCGGTTAATTATTTTTAACAGACTTTACCAATTTTTACTTTGCTTGGTGAATGCTAACTATGAGGCAAACATCTAATAAAGGACGCGGTCATGGTCGTGGTGGTGGTGTTGGTGGACCCTCTGGTGCAGGGAGAGGACGTAGCCGTTCTGCCACAGCTACACGTCCTACTGAACCTACTACTTCAGGTCCCAGTAGCCGCCAGAATATACAGCGATATTTGGTCAGGCCTAATGCCGTTCTAAGGATGATAAGGCCTGGGCAAGTACAGGCGCTAGTTAATTGGGTGGCCGACAGTGGATCCAGCACGTTCACATTATCTTCCACCCAGTCTTCTTCAGAAAGCGCACAGGTGGTGCCTTAAACCTATGCCCATCAGTCTGTCACATCACCCCCGTGCATATCGGGGAACCTGTCTGAGCCTCAAGTCATGCAGCAGTCTCTTATGCTGTTTGAAGACTCTGCTGGCAGGGTTTCCCAAGGGCATCCGCCTAGCCCTTCCCCAGGGGTGAAAGACATAGAATGCACTGACGCACAACCACTTATGTTTCCTGATGAGGACATGGAAATACTACCTCAGCACGTCTCTGATGATGATGAAACACAGGTGCCAACTGCTGCGTCTTTCTGCAGTGTGCAGACCAAAAAGGAGGTCAGGGAGGAAGACTGGGTGGAAGACGATTCAAAGAACGATGAGGTACTAGACCCCACAGGCAATGAAGGTTGTGCCACTGACGTTCAGAGTTCGGAGGAAGAGGCAGTGGTGAGACCGAGCCAACAGTGTAGCAAAAGAGGGAGCAGGGTGCAAAATCAGAGCAGCAGTTGCCAAAACAGTTCGCCTGCTACTGGCCCCCGTCACCAGGGACCGAGCACACCAAAGGCAACTTTAAGGAGTACCCTGGCATGGCACTTATTTACACAATGTGCTGACGACAAGACGCGAGTGGTGTGCACACTGTGCCATCAGAGCCTGAAGTGAGGCATTAACATTCTAAACCTTAGCACAACCTGCATGGCCAGGCATCTCCATGTGAGACACGGGCTGCAGTGGAGTAAGCACCTTCAAAACCAAGAAAGGGCTCAGGCCCCACCTGCTCCCTCTTCTGCTTCTGCTTCTGCCTCTTCCTCCGCCTCTGGAGGAATGTTGGCACCTGCCGCCCAGCAAACAGAGGGTGTGCCACCAACAACACCACCTCTGTCACCAAGCATCTCCACCATGTCACATGGAAGCGTTCAGCTCTCCATCTCACAAACCTTTGAGAGAAAGTGTAAATTCCCACCTAGCCACCCTCGATCCCTGGCCCTGAATGCCACCATTTCTAAACTGCTGGCCTTTGAAATGCTGTCATTCAGGCTGGTGGAGACTGACAGCTTCAAACAGCTCATGTCGCTTGCTGTCCCACAGTACGTCGTTCCCAGCTGCCACTACTTCTCCAGGAGAGCCGTGCCCTCCCTGCACAACCAAGTATCGGATAAAATCAAGTGTGAACTGCGCAATGCTATCTGTGGCAAAGTCCACCTAACCACAGATACGTGGACCAGTAAGCACATCCAGGGACGCTATATCTCCCTAACTGCACACTGGGTAAATGTAGTGGTGGCTGGGCCCCAAGCGGAGAGCTGTTTGGCGCACGTCATTCCGCTGCCAAGCATCGCAGGGCATCATTCTTGGCCTCCTGTTGCCTCCTCTTCCTACTCAGCTTCCTCCTCCTTTTCTACCACCTCCTCATCCGGTCAGCGACAGACCTACACCACCAACTTCAGCACAGCCAGGGGTAAACGTCAGCAGGCCGTTCTGAAACTGATGTGTTTGGGGGACAGGCCACACACCGCGCAGGAGTTGTGGCGGGGTATAGAACAACAGACCGACGAGTGTTTGCTGCCAGTGAGCCTCAAGCCCGGCCTGGTGGTGTGCGATAATGGGCGAAATCTCGTTGCAGCTCTGTAACTAGCCAGTTTGATGCACATCCCTTGCTTGGCGCATGTGCTGAATTTGGTGGTGCAGAAATTCATTCACAACTACCCCGACATATCAGAGCTGCTGCATAAAGTGCGGTCCATCTGGTTCGCGCTTCCGACGTTCTCATCCTGCCGCCGCTCGGCTGTCTGATCTACAGCGTAACTTCGGCCTTCCCGCTCACCACTGCATATGCGACATGCCCACCAGGTGGAACTCCACCTTGCACATGCGAGCAGCAGCAGGCCATAGTGGAGTTTCAGCTGCAGCACGCACGGGTGAGTCACACTGGGGAACAGCACAACATCACCACCAATGACTGGGCCTCCATGCGAGACCTGTGTGCCCTGTTGTGCTTTTTCGAGTACTCCACCAACATGGCAAGTGGCGATGATGCCGTTATCAGTGTTACAATACCACTTCTATGTCTCCTTGAGCAAACACTTAGGGCGATGATGGAAGAGGATGTGGCCCAGGACAAGGAGAAGGAAGAGGAGTCATCTCTAACACTTTCAGGCCAGTCTTTTAGTAGTGGCTCAGAAAGAGGATTTTTTCAATAGCAGAGGCCAGGTACAAATTTGGCCAGTCAGGGCCCACTACTGGAGGACGAGGAGGATGAGGATGAGGAGGAGGAGGATGGGGATGAAGCATGTTCACAGCGGGGTGGCATCCAACTCAGCTTGGGCCCATCACTGGTGCGTGGCTGGGGGGATACTGAGGACGCAGACTATACGCCTCCCACAGAGGACAGCTTGTCCTTACCTCTGGGCAGCCTGGCACACATGAGCGACTACATGCTGCAGTGCCTGTGCAATGACAGCAGAGTTGCCCACATTTTAACGTGTGCTGACTAATCGGTGGCCACCCTGCTGGAACCCCATTACAAAGACAATGTGCCGTCCTTAATTCCCTCACTGGAGCGTGATCGGAAGATGCGCGACTACAGGCGCACGCTGGTAGACGCGCTCCTAAGAGCATTCCCGACTGACGCCGGGGGACAAGTGGAAGCACAAGGCGAAGGCAGGGGAGGAGGAAGAGGTCGCCAACACAGCTGTGTCAGCGCCAGCACCTCAGAAGGCAGGGTTAGCATGACCGACATGTGGAAAAGCTTTGTCACCTCACCGCAACAACCGGCCCCAACTGCTGATATGGAGCGTGTTAGCAGGAGGCAGCATTTGAACAACATGGTAGAACAGTACCAGTGCACACGACTACACGTACTGACTGATGGTTCTGCCCCATTCAACTTCTGGGTCTCCAAATTGTCCACATGGCCAGAGCTTGCCCTGTATGCCTTGGAGGTGCTGGCCTGCCCTGCAGCCAGTGTACTCTCCGAACGTGTATTTTGCACAGCAGGAGGCGTCATTACAAACAGACGCAGCCGCCTGTCCACAGCCAATGTGGACAAGCTCACGTTCATTAAAATGAACCAGGCCTGGATCCCTCAAGACTTGTCTGTACCTTGTGCAGAATAGACAGTTCTAACAGCCTCAACCATCCATCCTTGTACTCAAGTGCACTTATTCCTTTTTTTTTTTTCATATGTCCCAATATTTTGGGGGATACCCCTATTTAAAAATGCAAAATAACACACATCTGTGTTGGCTACCTATTCCTCCTTCACCGCCACTTCCACCTAGACCGCCACGTGAGCCTACACGGCCACATCCACCCATTCACCGCCTCCTCAACCTCTTCCTCCTACATCATTCCAATTTTTTTTTTAAGGTCTTTTATGTTTCTTTAATTAATTTCCCTATCCACATTTGTTTGCAGAGCATTTGCCATGCTCCTAAGCACATTTTGCTGCCTTTTGCAGCCCTCTAGCTCTTCCCAGGGCTATTTTAGAGCCATTTTAGTGGCCAAAAGTTCCCGAACCCCATTTTTTTTTTCAAGTTCGGCCGAACCTGCCGAACCCGAACATCCAGGTGTCCGCTCAACTCTAATCACGTTCTGTGCATCATGCTACTAATGCTTCTCAATCGTTAGTTTACGTGTATTTTTTAAACGTTTAGTTTCCACTCAGTTTAATTTTTTTACATTTTAAAATTCTGTATGTAATTGCTTACAGATCGAAAAACAAACTTGGGGGGGGGTTACATTTCTTTAAGGTGTAGCATAAACCTATGTGTTTACTGCATCAATATGCATTTTCTCAGTCAAGGCAATGCTGGAGCCTGCATCATGCCACTGCCACTAATGCCTAACGGTCAGTTTCCATGTACTCACTTTCCACATAGTTGAAATTTATTTTTAATTTTTTTTTTTCGAGGGCTGGGATTAAAATTTCATGAGGCGGCATATGTATGTGATTACTGTATTAATACAGAAATTTTCTCACATTCCAAGAAAGCTGAATGCGATCAATGGACCTCTCCTAGCTGCTGGTACCCCATCTTGCCACTCTTGCTATCTATCTGTCTGTCTACCTGCCATCACGTTGTATACGACTACTGCATCCTGTGGCCTGCATCTTGCCACTTATGCCACTTTACAACCATCACATTCTGTATAGCTACTGTTGTGTCATTCATCATGCCACTAATGATACTTTCCAACCATCACGTTCACCCAAAACACTTCTTTTCTTCTCGTAACACTGTGTGTGTTTAAACATCATCTGCCCCCGTTAAGGGACAGTTTATGAAAGCTTTGGAATCTGAAAAAGCATGAGACGTGCCAGCGCAGTGTCTTGCGGAGTGGGGATGGTGGAGGGATAAAAAATAAACAAAGAAATACAGGTTTTCCTAAAAAGTATGAGTCCTAGGAGGCTAGAGAGGGTTATATACCAACTTTCAGGGCAATTGGAGCAAGTTCGGTTTGGCCCGAACTGATTCAGGTCCAAACTGAACTTTTTTTTTAATTCAGTGAACCAGACCCAAAACGAATCTCTATTAGTTCACTCATCTCTAACACAAATGTATTTTTTTCTGCATCCGATCCACATTTTGTGTGGGTTGTATGCAGACCCATTCACTCCAATGGGGCCACAAAAGATGCGGACAGCACACTGTGTGTGGTCAAAATCCCCCCCCCCCCCCAAAAAAAAGCATGTCCTATTTTTGTCTGTTTAAAAAAAATACAACTTGTCTAATAATTGTGCACACAGTGTAGATTGTTGTCATTCTCACTAAAATTGCTTCCAAATATAGCACACATCTAAGAACTTAGCATAAATTATGTATATTCTATCTATACCTTTATTCCTTGATTTCCAGGTGAACCATTTATTCCTTTTTGGCCCTTTGAGAAAAAAAATTATAAAAAGTGTTTACAAATTATGTAATTTTAATTTTTTTAATTAAAGTGCTTTTCCGACCAGTAAATATCAGATTTATTGCAAAGCTAATTAAAAATCTAACTATGCAACTATGAGTTATTAACCATTCATCTCCTTCAAAATAGGAGAGTTTGTAGAATCCCCCCTCCACATACACAAACACACACGTTACCTTCCAGATGTGTATGATACTAGAACTAGGATGAATTATACTAAATTGAAAGAAAAACCTTGCAGAGTATTTCTGTGCATAAACCTACAGTAGCTGCCAAAAAACAATGGGGGTCATTTATTATACTGAAATACACCAATATTAGTAGTTTTTCAGGCGCAGGTGGCGGCATAATGGCTAGTTGCACCGCTAACTGCAATTTCTCCCGGGTCATGCCAGGTCTAAAATTGTGGGCGTGGCGTGGGTGGGGAAGGGGACCGGCTGGCAGGCCCATCTCATTTACCAAGGGTCTAAATGTAAGACAGCAATGAAGCTGTCTTGCGTTTAGAACTGGCGATGGAGGCACCGAAGTTATGGAGAAGCCTGCACCTTAGGGCTTTATTAAGACCAGCGTCTAAAATGCCGGTCTTAATAAATGTGCCCCTATATGAATAGTTAAAATTTAGCTTTGAAAGTAAAATCAGCATAAATGTCTAAGGCATATAGGACCATTAGCTTTCTGCAGTAAAAAAGTATGTACAGCAAAGTGCTGTCAGTTCCTAAGTGGGATTAAAAGCTAGTGGTGCAGGATATATTATATTAGCACAATTTCAGTGTTTTAAAATGTTAGATTTAGGGCATTATACGGTTTTATATGTTAGATATTTAGGACTTTTTCATATTTAGGACTCCTTATTGTATATTAAATGCTTTGTTGTGTACCTGATGCTGGCCTCTTACCAACTGCTCTTGTCTCTCCCACACACCTGGTAAAGTAAAGGGTGACTATAATTATTGTACTAACTCTTTAGAAAAAGCTCTCCAGTTGTTTTTCGTCGTAGTGAAAAAAAAAAAGAGTCAGTTCAAGCTTTCTTAGAAACAATGTTACTATGACATCATAGCATGAAAAAACAGATCACTTGTAATGTGCGGTTGTAGTGGTACTGTGGAGGCAATTGAAGTGCAGAGACATTGGGGTAGTCACTGGCAGAATATCTAATGATCTCAATGGCTAAACAGTTTTCTTGGTTGAATAACCTTGCAGTTTATATCTCAGTACCAGATAATGAGTTGTTTTGTATTTTTCTAATGCAATACTTTAATGAAGATATTGATGCAATATACCAACCTATATATTTGTACAGTTTCAGCAAAATATTGAGTTTGTACCTGAATTCCATGTTCACCTTGATTACCTTTATCACCCTAATAAAAATAAGTAAAAATCAAAAGACACAATATAAACTGAGGATCTTAGAGAAATATAAATACAATTTTTTTTTATAATAATAATAATAATTAAAATAAATAAGATTTCAATGTGAAACACATTTTGCTGTGTGTCCGGTGCTTGGCTAATTACATCAGTACCACAGACTTTCAATGGCTTAGTAGGGCTTTTGCTTGACTTTCACTTCATTCAGAGTCCTAGCCACAGTCTTGCAGGTTGGGGAGACAAGAGATGTCTTTCATTCTTGTAGTCGATGTTCCAGGAGTTGGATCCCCACCAATATAGCATTTATAACCTTAAGACATGCAAAATATTTCACAAAAACTCGAAAATGTGCAGCCAAACCCAAGGAGGAAATTTTGTACCACTTCTAAACATGGACTGTGTGTCCCCTTTTGTCTTCCAAAAATTTGTGCACATAAACCATATCGGGTAATAGTTCTTAAACGGATCATGTGGCTTTTACCCTATTACTTTTCAGAAAGGTGCAAGATATGGAGAGACATCCTTAATAATATGTCAGAATATTGCTAACTGTTATTGTGTTTTTTATATGCTACCATGCCTTTAGTTGGCAGCCATTACCTACTATAATACTCAACAGTGTTTTTACTGTAATTTGCAACCATTTCATAGAGGCTAGCATGTGTATGGTTTGTTCTATACTGCCAACTAGAGTCCATGCTGTGTTATGTTATGGCATTGTGTATATGTGGTAAGACCTTTTGATCATATTACCTTACTGGAAGGTAGACTACATCATTTGATAATTTTCAGAGGTAGAGAGGAATCTCATAATACATTGTGTGACAGCATAGAATCAAGAATTTTTTTTTTTTTTCCGCCCCCTTGTTTTGCACTTTGGGGACTGTTTTGGGGTTTTAATTAAATCCAACAGTTATAACGGAAAGGATATCAGTCAAATCCATAAAATAACTGTTATGGTATAATGAAAGGTTAGATACTAGTTAAGCATTGTAATGTACTAAATATGTTTGTGAACATTCATAAATGTTTTTACATTACCTTGGCACCCGGAAGTCCAGAAATCCCTGTATAACCTTGTGGGCCTGGAAGACCATTATCCCCTTTTTCTCCCTTTTGTCAGGTTTAGTAGATAAAGGCATATGTATAAGTAAACATAGACAATAAATGTTATAGCTTTAAAGTAACTTTTCAAAAAGCTTTTGATGTATTATAGTGACATATCAAAAGTTTAGGTCAGTTAGGGTTTGAGTACTGAGACCCACACAAATCTCTCCAACAAGGGGAGAGAAGAGTGTGTGCATATCACAGATTCGAGAAGGGCTAATAGACTTCTGTGGAGCCCATCTAGTACAGTCAGGAGAGGATGAGTGACATGTGCATGCTTCTCTCTCCTTGTTCTGGTGAATGGTGGGGGTCTCAGCACTCAGACCCCACTGATCAAAACTTTTGATTTGTCTTTATAACATAAATGGGTTTTGATGCTTTAAGGTTCAAGAGCTATTCTTGAAACAACCATGAGAGGATCAGGGTGTTTTTTATTTATTTATTTCATTATATAATGTATTCATCTTTGTAAAGTACATATGAAAAAGATAAATCCTACCCTAAGGCCACAATGCATCACATTTCAAAAATGATAACGGTAGAAGAAATAAAAAATCATAAATGCTCTAAATATAAACAAAATATTGTAATAAATAATTGGAAATAGGTTGTTTTCCTAAATTTATATCAACTGAGTTAAACAAGTTTTACATGTTTAAAAAATTATAAAAGTGGGAGTGGTAATGATTTGATCTTTGAACTGTATGTATTTGCCAGCTGAGTAGTTTTATTTTGGTTCATGATCCTTATTGTGTAAAACATAAAAAAATGAAAACCAGCTAATAATCCACTTTCCAGCCAGAAATTAGGACCACACAGTATTACAGCAAATTTCACCCACTGAAGAAACAGACTTAATGTCCAGTTATTAATTCCAGTTATTTTAATATACTCTTACTAGGATTATAATAGAAGTAGTATTTACACTAGAACCTAAGATAATTCTTATACCTTGCTGTGCTACTTTACTATAGAAATCAACCGGACAGATTTACTAATTCTGCCAAAAAATGCAAGCAGTTTGAACATCTGCCTAATGCATCACGGTGGCTGCTGCTGGATGAGAAATTTACTGTATGCCTAGACTCTTTGCTCTAACGTTATACCACCTATTGATTGGTTTACTTGACAATATTCCATGGCGAGGTGCAGAGGATTATAGTTTCTGGATTCATAAATAAGTCTAAAATGCTATGCACCAAATTTTGGGA
The DNA here is from genome assembly GCF_014858855.1 of Bufo gargarizans. Lineage (NCBI taxonomy): Eukaryota > Metazoa > Chordata > Amphibia > Anura > Bufonidae > Bufo > Bufo gargarizans. The sequence continues at coordinate 235,664,205 of NC_058083.1, forward strand.
CAATTATGTAAGAATTCAGACACAACTCTAATAGTAGTAAATGCAGGCTAGCATCTTTTTTTTATTGAAAATAAATACATACTGTATACACTTGCAAAAATATAGTTTGCCAGCACTTCACAGGGATTTACAGTTCTGTAACTGCAATGCACAAAAAGCAATGTTACATACCTTTGTGCCTAAAGAACCAACTTTTCCAGGCATTCCAGGATCACCTTTATTACCCTGTAGAGAATTGATATCCTTTTTTAAAAGTTTATCAGTACAATTTAAATTACAGTCACATGGAACATTAAAATTAAAACTCTTTCTTAAATCCTTTTTTTCTATCATTATGCCTAGGGAGTAGAGAAAAAAAATATTTAAAATTCTCAGAATTAAGTTTTGTGCACGTTGAAGGACAGCATAAAGCTGGTGACAGATTTTGTAATCCAAAAACAGGTCTTTTCTCCAGTATCTTTCTATGAGGATTAGAGTAAGAGCATGCTTAACACCCTCCATGTGTCAAATGGAAAGCAACATCCATGTTTTGAAAAAGGAGAACCAACCATTACTGTACATTTATCTCAAGGAATCTCAAGGAGGCATTAGGGCCCTATTAGACCTCACAATTTGGGGGGGAATTATTGGGAACAAGCATTCATAGGAAGGCGTGTTCCCAATAATTGGCCCATATAATTGAGCAGCTGATCAGCCAATGAACAAGCAAATGCTCTTTTGATGGCTAATGAGCATTTTTCATCATGTGCTGCTAATCAACAGAAACTAATGAGGGAGGAATGACTATGGTAGAAATTGTTCTTCAGACATTCAGATTGCATCAGCCTGTGCAATCAGGCTGCTGAAAATGAGCGTCGTTGGATGTGCTATAAATTCATTGGCAATAGCGCTGCCCAAACATAGGGCAGTATAATTCAGCCCTAAAATGAGCCCCTTAGACTGATGTGGACTTCTTCTACATACAGTCGTGGCCAAAAGTTTTGAGAATGACACAAATATTAGTTTTCACAAAGTTTGCTGCTAAACTGCTTTTAGATCTTTGTTTCAGTTGTTTCTGTGATGTAGTAAAATATAATTACACGCACTTCATACGTTTTAAAGGCTTTTATTGACAATTACATGACATTTATGCAAAGAGTCAGTATTTGCAGTGTTGGCCCTTCCTTTTCAGGACATCTGCAATTGGACTGGGCATGCTCTCAATCAACTTCTGGGCCAATTCCTGACTGATAGCAACCCATTCTTTCATAATCACTTCTTGGAGTTTGTCAGAATTTGTGGGTTTTTGTTTGTCCTCCCGCCTCTTGCGGATTGACCACAAGTTCTCAATGGGATTAAGATCTGGGGAGTTTCCAGGCCATGGACCCAAAATGTCAACGTTTTGGTCCCCGAGCCACTTAGTTATCACTTTTGCCTTATGGCACGGTGCTCCATCGTGCTGGAAAATGCATTGTTCTTCACCAAACTGCTGTTGGAGGGTGTTTTGGTATCATTCTTTATTCATGGCTGTGTTTTTGGGCAAAATTGTGAGTGAGCCCACTCCCTTGGATGAGAAGAAACCTCACACATGAATGGTCTCAGGATGCTTTACTGTTGGCATGACACAGGACTGATAGTAATGCTCACCTTTTCTTCTCGGGACAAGCCTTTTTCCTGATGCCCCAAACAATCAGAAAGAGGCTTCATCGGAGAATATGACTTTGCCCCAGTCCTCAGCAGTCCATTCACCATATTTTCTGCAGAAGATCAATCTGTCCTTGGTGTTTTTTTTGGAGAGAAGTGGCTTTTTTGCTGCCCTTCTTGACACCAGGCCATCTTCCAAAAGTCTTTGCCTCACTGTGCGTGCAGATGCGCTCACTCCTGCCTGCTGCCATTCCTGAGCAAGCTCTGCACAGGTGGCACTCCGATTCTGCAGCTGAATCCTCTTTAGGAGACGATCCAGGCGCTTGCTGGACTTTCTTGGACGCCCTGGAGCCTTCTTAACAAGAATTGAGCCTCTTTCCTTGAAGTTCTTGATGATCCTATAAATTGTTGATTGAGGTGCAATCTTAGTAGCCACAATATCCTTGCCTGTGAAGCCATTTTTATGCAATGCAATGATGGCTGCACGCGTTTCTTTGCAGGTCACCGTGGCTAACAATGGAAAAACAATTATTTCAAGCATCACCCTCCTTTTAACAGGTCAAGTCTGCCCCTTTAACCCAATCAGCCTGACATAATGATCTCCAGCCTTGTGCTCGTCAACATTCTCACCTGAGTTAACAAGAAGATTACTGAAATGATCTCAGCAGGTCCTTTAATGACAGCAATGAAATGCAGTGGAAAGGTTTTTTTGGGATTAAGTTAATTTTCATGGCAAAGAAGGACTATGCAATTCATCTGATCACTCTTCATAACATTCTGGAGTATATGCAAATTGCTATTATAAAAACTTAAGCAGCAACTTTTCCAATTTCCAATATTTATGTATATTCTCAAAACTTTTGGCCACGACTGTACATATGATAAGAGATACAGAGCATTTATAAAGTTTTCAGACCCTTTCACATTTTTTTAATATTGTTGTCCCCTTTTACTATAATGACAAAAATCTAATTTTCTCACATCAATTGGCAATCAAGACTAAATAATGAGAAAGTGAAAACAAAATTTGGAAATGGTTGTACATTTATTAAAAAGGAAAAACAAAAATTTCACATGAATTTAAGTATTTTTAATCTTTGCCATGACACTTGAAATTTTGCTCTGGGGCCTTCCATTTCTCATCATCTTTGCAATGTTTCCAATCCTTGATTAGAGTAATCTAGGCTTTATGGCAAAGTGGCCAGAAAGAAACCTCTAATCACAAAAAGGCCATCTGGAATTTGCATAAAAGCACTTAAAGAACTCTCAAACTGTGAGAAACAAAATTCTTTGGTCTGAGATGAAACCACAACGGAACTTTATGGCCTCATTTCTAAATGTCATGTTTGGAGGAAACCAGGCACTACTCAACACTTTCCCAATACCATCCCTACAGTTAAGCATGGTGGTAGCAGCATCATGTTGTGGGGTGTTTTTCAATGGCTATAAAAAGGAGACTGGTTAGGGTTCAGGGAAAGCTGAATGTACTTTAAAGTACAGAAATATTCTAAATGAAAACTTGATCCGGAGGGGTCTGGACCTCAGACCGGCATATACATAAATAAGACAGAACCCTTGCCACTTCTAAATGTAAGACAGCTTCCTAGCTGTCTTACATTTAGACCATTGTATACTCCTAAAACAGGCATATAAAATGGTGAATGAGATAAGCCTGCTAGTCCGTCCTATTCCCCGCCCGTGCCGCGACCACTTTTTTAGACATGACGTGAGCAGGGATCTTTGTGTTGCAATCTATGCAAGAAATATACCTAATATAGGTTTATTTCTGTTTAATAAATGACCCCCAATGTCCCTAAGCACACAACCAGGACAACACAGGAGCGGCTTATAGACAACTCTGTGAATGCCCTCGAGTGACTCTGCCAGAGCCCTGACTTGAGCCCAAACATCTCTGCCAAAACCAGAAAATAGCCTTCCACAGACTGTCTCCATTCAACCTGACAGACCTTGAGAGGACTTGCACAGAAGAATGGCAGAAAATTCCCAGATATGCAAACCTTGTCTCATTATACCCAAGACTGGAGGCTGTAATCACTTCAAAAGGTGCTTCAATTAAGTACTGAGTAAGGGTTCTGAATATTTATGTCAATACAATATTTTAGTTTTTCCTTTTCGATAAATTAGCAAAGATTTCTAACATTCTGTTTTCACTTTCTTATTATGGAGTATTAAGTGAAGAATTACAGGGTAAAACTTGATTTTTTTTTTTAGTACAAGGCCACAACATACCATAGCAAAATGAAAAATGGAGGTAGATAGGGATGAGCGAACACCTGGAAGTTCGGGTTCCCCAGGTTCGGCCAAACTTCGTCTCAAAGTTCGGGTTTGGGACTCGAACTTGACCCCGAACCCCATTGAAGTCAATGGGTACCCAAACTTTGGGGCACTAAAATGTCTGTAAAATAGACATAGTAAGGGCTAGAGGGGAGCAAAAAAAAAAGCAAAATGGGGTAAGAGCAGGACAATTCCCCTTCAAACAAATGTTGATAGGTAAATTAATTAAAATAACATAGAAAAAATAATAATCTTGAACTAGGAGGCGGAGGTCAAAGTGGAGTAGGAGGTTGAGGAGGCGGTGGACTTGGCAGTGTAGGTGAAAGCATAGTGGAGGAGGAGGAGATAGCCAGCCAACACTGTTTTTCTTTCTTTTTTCTTTTTATTTGGGAAGACCCCAAAACATTGGGAAATGGAGTATAACAATGGCTGGGTAAGGCCATTATACTTGTCTACTCAGCACAAGGTACTGAAAAGTCCTGTGGGATCCATGCATAGTTCATTTTAATGAATGTGAGCTTGTCCACATTGGCTGTGGACAGGCGGCTGTGCTCGTCTATGATCACCCCCCCTGCCGTGCTAAACACACGTTCGGACAATACACTGGCCACAGGGCAGGCCAGCACCTCCAATGCGTAAATGGCAAGCTCAGGTCATGTGCCCAATTTGGAGCTAAGACGTTCCATATGAGCTGGTGGTGCTGGTTGTTGTAGCGTGCTGACAAAGCTTTTCCACATTTCGGCCATGCTAACCCTTCCTTCTGAGGTGCTGGCAGTGCCCCAGCTGCGTTAGCGACTTCTTCCTCCTCCTCTGCCTTCGCCTTGTGCTTTCACTGAGCTGTCAGGTGGGAATTCCATCAGCAGCGCATCTACCACCGTCCGCTTGTACTCGTGCATCTTCCTATCAGGCTCCAGTGATGGAATTAAGGATGGCACGTTGTCCTTGTAATGGGGATCCAGCAGCGTGGCCACCCAGTAATCAGTACTGGTTAGAATGTGGGCAACTCGGTGGTCGTTGCGCAGGCAATGCAGCATGTAGTCGCTCATGTGTGCCAGGCTGCCCTGAGGTAATGACAAGCTGTCCTCTGTGGGAGGTGTATCATCTGTGTCCTCTGTATCCCCCCAGCTACACTCCAGTGATGCCCTTGAGCTGCTTTGGGTGCCACCCTGCTGTGAACATGGTACCTCCTCATCATCATCCTCCTCCTCCACATCCTCCAGAACTGTGCCCTGGCTGGACAGTTGTGTACCTGGCCTCTGATGGTGCAGGAACACACCCTTCGAGCCACTTGTGAATGACTGGCCTGATAACCGTGGAAATGATCCCTCTTCCTCCTCCTCTTCCTTCTGTGCCACATCCTCTTCCATCATCGCCCATAGTATTTTTTCAAGGAGACATAGAAGTGGGATAGTAAAGCTGAGGACGGCATCATCGGCACTGGCCATGTTTGTGTAGTATTCAAAACAGCGCAACACGCAACACACGTCCCGCATGGGGGCCCATCGTTGGTGGTGAAGTGGTGCTGTTCCGCAGAGTGACTCACCCGTGTGTGCTGCAGCTGAAACTCCACTATCGCCTGCTGCTGCTCGCATAGTCTCTCCAGCATATGCAAGGTGGCGTTTTACCTTGTGGGTACGTCGCATATGAGGCGGTGAGCTGGAAGGCCGAAGTTACGCTGAATTGTAGACAGGCGAGCAGCAGCAGGGTGAGAATAAATCACAGAAAAAATGCACCACACGGATATGCCACTGACTATACTGGCTAGTCATAAATGCAGATATTAAAAGCTGAGACTTTTGCCAATATATTCCTGTCAGGAAGATATCAGAGCCCACATGCACCACGTCACGGTTCTCAGCATGGCAAGGGGTCCTACCACTACGCTACCTATGGTGTGAACAAGGTCTGAAGGTGATGTAATCCAGCTCACAGCCAGGCTTCCACACAACCGCCTAGCAGGACAACTAGTGCAATGTGAACAAAGCCAGACTGTAAGCCACACCCATATCAGACTATGTAATGGAGGCTACCAGGTGCAAAGAGTGTTTGAATGCCAGGTAAAGGCACATACACTACATATAAAACAAGACAAAAACACAGAAATAGTGGCAAATCTGGGGGAGCTGCTCAACCCCTAACACTGTAGCGTGTTTTTCATTGGGGGAGCAGCCCCACCGCATGTGGACCGCAGCAAACGACTATCCCCAGCAAAAAATATTTTGCATACGGTGGAGGATGTCGGCGCGGTCCACATGCACCACAAAGGCATCCTACACAAAACGGAGCATTGTGCGGATGAAAATATAATCATAAATCACAGAAAAAATGCACCACACGGATATGCCACTGACTATACTGGCTAGTCATAAATGCAGATATTAAAAGCTGAGACTTTTGCCAATATATTCCTGTCAGGAAGATATCAGAGCCCACATGCACCACGTCACGGTTCTCAGCATGGCAAGGGGTCCTACCACTACGCTACCTATGGTGTGAACAAGGTCTGAAGGTGATGTAATCCAGCTCACAGCCAGGCTTCCACACAACCGCCTAGCAGGACAACTAGTGCAATGTGAACAAAGCCAGACTGTAAGCCACACCCATATCAGACTATGTAATGGAGGCTACCAGGTGCAAAGAGTGTTTGAATGCCAGGTAAAGGCACATACACTACATATAAAACAAGACAAAAACACAGAAATAGTGGCAAATCTGGGGGAGCTGCTCAACCCCTAACACTGTAGCGTGTTTTTCATTGGGGGAGCAGCCCCACCGCATGTGGACCGCAGCAAACGACTATCCCCAGCAAAAAATATTTTGCATACGGTGGAGGATGTCGGCGCGGTCCACATGCACCACAAAGGCATCCTACACAAAACGGAGCATTGTGCGGATGAAAATATAATCATAAATCACAGAAAAAATGCACCACACGGATATGCCACTGACTATACTGGCTAGTCATAAATGCAGATATTAAAAGCTGAGACTTTTGCCAATATATTCCTGTCAGGAAGATATCAGAGCCCACATGCACCACGTCACGGTTCTCAGCATGGCAAGGGGTCCTACCACTACGCTACCTATGGTGTGAACAAGGTCTGAAGGTGATGTAATCCAGCTCACAGCCAGGCTTCCACACAACCGCCTAGCAGGACAACTAGTGCAATGTGAACAAAGCCAGACTGTAAGCCACACCCATATCAGACTATGTAATGGAGGCTACCAGGTGCAAAGAGTGTTTGAATGCCAGGTAAAGGCACATACACTACATATAAAACAAGACAAAAACACAGAAATAGTGGCAAATCTGGGGGAGCTGCTCAACCCCTAACACTGTAGCGTGTTTTTCATTGGGGGAGCAGCCCCACCGCATGTGGACCGCAGCAAACGACTATCCCCAGCAAAAAATATTTTGCATACGGTGGAGGATGTCGGCGCGGTCCACATGCACCACAAAGGCATCCTACACAAAACGGAGCATTGTGCGGATGAAAATATAATCATAAATCACAGAAAAAATGCACCACACGGATATGCCACTGACTATACTGGCTAGTCATAAATGCAGATATTAAAAGCTGAGACTTTTGCCAATATATTCCTGTCAGGAAGATATCAGAGCCCACATGCACCACGTCACGGTTCTCAGCATGGCAAGGGGTCCTACCACTACGCTACCTATGGTGTGAACAAGGTCTGAAGGTGATGTAATCCAGCTCACAGCCAGGCTTCCACACAACCGCCTAGCAGGACAACTAGTGCAATGTGAACAAAGCCAGACTGTAAGCCACACCCATATCAGACTATGTAATGGAGGCTACCAGGTGCAAAGAGTGTTTGAATGCCAGGTAAAGGCACATACACTACATATAAAACAAGACAAAAACACAGAAATAGTGGCAAATCTGGGGGAGCTGCTCAACCCCTAACACTGTAGCGTGTTTTTCATTGGGGGAGCAGCCCCACCGCATGTGGACCGCAGCAAACGACTATCCCCAGCAAAAAATATTTTGCATACGGTGGAGGATGTCGGCGCGGTCCACATGCACCACAAAGGCATCCTACACAAAACGGAGCATTGTGCGGATGAAAATATAATCATAAATCACAGAAAAAATGCACATATCCGTGTGGTGCATTTTTTCTGTGATTTATGATTATATTTTCATCCGCACAATGCTCCGTTTTGTGTAGGATGCCTTTGTGGTGCATGTGGACCGCGCCGACATCCTCCACCGTATGCAAAATATTTTTTGCTGGGGATAGTCGTTTGCTGCGGTCCACATGCGGTGGGGCTGCTCCCCCAATGAAAAACACGCTACAGTGTTAGGGGTTGAGCAGCTCCCCCAGATTTGCCACTATTTCTGTGTTTTTGTCTTGTTTTATATGTAGTGTATGTGCCTTTACCTGGCATTCAAACACTCTTTGCACCTGGTAGCCTCCATTACATAGTCTGATATGGGTGTGGCTTACAGTCTGGCTTTGTTCACATTGCACTAGTTGTCCTGCTAGGCGGTTGTGTGGAAGCCTGGCTGTGAGCTTGATTACATCACCTTCAGACCTTGTTCACACCATAGGTAGCGTAGTGGTAGGACCCCTTGCCATGCTGAGAACCGTGACGTGGTGCATGTGGGCTCTGATATCTTCCTGACAGGAATATATTGGCAAAAGTCTCAGCTTTTAATATCTGCATTTATGACTAGCCAGTATAGTCAGTGGCATATCCGTGTGGTGCATTTTTTCTGTGATTTATGATTATATTTTCATCCGCACAATGCTCCGTTTTGTGTAGGATGCCTTTGTGGTGCATGTGGACCGCGCCGACATCCTCCACCGTATGCAAAATATTTTTTGCTGGGGATAGTCGTTTGCTGCGGTCCACATGCGGTGGGGCTGCTCCCCCAATGAAAAACACGCTACAGTGTTAGGGGTTGAGCAGCTCCCCCAGATTTGCCACTATTTCTGTGTTTTTGTCTTGTTTTATATGTAGTGTATGTGCCTTTACCTGGCATTCAAACACTCTTTGCACCAGGTAGCCTCCATTACATAGTCTGATATGGGTGTGGCTTACAGTCTGGCTTTGTTCACATTGCACTAGTTGTCCTGCTAGGCGGTTGTGTGGAAGCCTGGCTGTGAGCTGGATTACATCACCTTCAGACCTTGTTCACACCATAGGTAGCGTAGTGGTAGGACCCCTTGCCATGCTGAGAACCGTGACGTGGTGCATGTGGGCTCTGATATCTTCCTGACAGGAATATATTGGCAAAAGTCTCAGCTTTTAATATCTGCATTTATGACTAGCCAGTATAGTCAGTGGCATATCCGTGTGGTGCATTTTTTCTGTGATTTATGATTATATTTTCATCCGCACAATGCTCCGTTTTGTGTAGGATGCCTTTGTGGTGCATGTGGACCGCGCCGACATCCTCCACCGTATGCAAAATATTTTTTGCTGGGGATAGTCGTTTGCTGCGGTCCACATGCGGTGGGGCTGCTCCCCCAATGAAAAACACGCTACAGTGTTAGGGGTTGAGCAGCTCCCCCAGATTTGCCACTATTTCTGTGTTTTTGTCTTGTTTTATATGTAGTGTATGTGCCTTTACCTGGCATTCAAACACTCTTTGCACCTGGTAGCCTCCATTACATAGTCTGATATGGGTGTGGCTTACAGTCTGGCTTTGTTCACATTGCACTAGTTGTCCTGCTAGGCGGTTGTGTGGAAGCCTGGCTGTGAGCTGGATTACATCACCTTCAGACCTTGTTCACACCATAGGTAGCGTAGTGGTAGGACCCCTTGCCATGCTGAGAACCGTGACGTGGTGCATGTGGGCTCTGATATCTTCCTGACAGGAATATATTGGCAAAAGTCTCAGCTTTTAATATCTGCATTTATGACTAGCCAGTATAGTCAGTGGCATATCCGTGTGGTGCATTTTTTCTGTGATTTATGATTATATTTTCATCCGCACAATGCTCCGTTTTGTGTAGGATGCCTTTGTGGTGCATGTGGACCGCGCCGACATCCTCCACCGTATGCAAAATATTTTTTGCTGGGGATAGTCGTTTGCTGCGGTCCACATGCGGTGGGGCTGCTCCCCCAATGAAAAACACGCTACAGTGTTAGGGGTTGAGCAGCTCCCCCAGATTTGCCACTATTTCTGTGTTTTTGTCTTGTTTTATATGTAGTGTATGTGCCTTTACCTGGCATTCAAACACTCTTTGCACCTGGTAGCCTCCATTACATAGTCTGATATGGGTGTGGCTTACAGTCTGGCTTTGTTCACATTGCACTAGTTGTCCTGCTAGGCGGTTGTGTGGAAGCCTGGCTGTGAGCTGGATTACATCACCTTCAGACCTTGTTCACACCATAGGTAGCGTAGTGGTAGGACCCCTTGCCATGCTGAGAACCGTGACGTGGTGCATGTGGGCTCTGATATCTTCCTGACAGGAATATATTGGCAAAAGTCTCAGCTTTTAATATCTGCATTTATGACTAGCCAGTATAGTCAGTGGCATATCCGTGTGGTGCATTTTTTCTGTGATTTATGATTATATTTTCATCCGCACAATGCTCCGTTTTGTGTAGGATGCCTTTGTGGTGCATGTGGACCGCGCCGACATCCTCCACCGTATGCAAAATATTTTTTGCTGGGGATAGTCGTTTGCTGCGGTCCACATGCGGTGGGGCTGCTCCCCCAATGAAAAACACGCTACAGTGTTAGGGGTTGAGCAGCTCCCCCAGATTTGCCACTATTTCTGTGTTTTTGCAGGGTGAGAATGCCAAAAGTGCGCAGAGATGGCCCACACTTTCTGCAGCAGCTCTGACATATCGGGGTAATTTTTCAGGAACCTTTGCGCCACCAAATTCACCATATGCGCCAGGCAAGGGATGTGCGTCAAACTCGCTAGGCCCAGAGCTGGTATGAGATTTCGCCTATTATCGCACACCACCAGGCCGGGCTTGAGGCTCAGTGGCACCAACCACTCATTGGTCTGTTGTTCCATGCCCGTCCACAGCTCCTGCACGGTGTGGGGTTTTCCCCCAAACAGATGAACGGCCTGCTGACGTTTACCCCTGGCTGTGCTGAAGTTGGTGGTGAAGGTGTTACGCTGACCAGATGAGGAGGTGGTAGAGGAGGAAGTGAAGTAGGAGGAGGAGGCAAAGAGAAACGTCCTGCAATCCTTGATGGCAGAAGGACATGTGCCAAACTGCTATCCGCCTCAGGCCCAGCCGCCACTGCATTTACCCAGTGTGCAGTTAGGGAGATATAACATCCCTGCCCGTTCTTACTAGTCCACGTATCAGTGGTTATGTGGACCTTGTCACAGATGGCGTTGTGCGGTGGACACCTAATTTTGTCCGCCACTTGGTTGTGTAGGGAAGGGATGGCTCGTCTGGAAAAGTAGGGTGGGTGGGAACCACATACTGTGGGACAGCCACCGCCATAAGGTTTCTAAATGTCTCCATCTCCACCATACGGATTGACAGCATTTCAAAGGCCAGGAATTATTAAATGCTGGCATTCAGGGCCAGGGATCGTGGGTGGGTAGGGGGGTACTTCCTCTTTCTCTCCAGTGTTTGCGAGATGGACAGCTGAATGCTTTCATGGTACAGAGTGGAGATGCTTGGTGATGGTGATGGAGATGGTGGCATTGCTGCCACATACTCTGTTTGCTAGGTGGCAGGTGCCACTGTCACTCCAGAGGTGGAGGAAGAGGCCGAGACTGCAGCAAAAGAGGGAGCAGGAGGAGCCTGAGATCTTTGTGGTTTTTGAGGTGTTTACTCCACTGCAGCTCGTGCTTTGCATTTAGATGCCTGGTCATGCAGGTGGTGCCCAGTTTTAGAACATGTATGCCTCCCTTCAGGCTCTGATTGCACAGCGTGCAAACCACTTGTGTCATTTTGTCAGCTCATTGTCTCAAGAACTGCCATGCCAGGGAACTCCTTGGAGCTGTCTTTGGTGTGCTCAGTCCCTGGGTGTGGTGGGCAGTAGAAGGCTTACTGGCTAGGGGACGGCTACTCTGCTTTTGCACCATGCTCTCTCTTTTGCTGTGCGGCTGGCACTGTGGGACCACCACCTCTTCCTCCGAACTGCACACGTTACTCACATGACCTTGATTCCATGTGGGGTCTAGGACATCATCATCCTCCACATCATCTTCCACCCAATCCTCACCCCTGCCCTCCTTGCCGGTCTGCACACTGCAAAAAGCTGCAGCAGTTGGCAGCTGTCTTTTGTCATCATCAGAGACATGCTGCAGTGGTTCTCCCATGTCCACATCCTGAAACATAAGTGGTTGTGCATTTGTGCACTCAATCTCTTCCACTTCTGGGGCAGGGCTAGGTGGATAGCCCACGGAAACCCTACCAGCAGAGTCATCAAAAAGAATAAGAGACTGCTGCATGACTTGGGGCTCAGACTGCTTGGCTGATTTGCAAGGGGGGGGGGGTGAAAGACAGATGCCCATGGGCTGCCAACTCTGCTCTTTCAGCAGGGGAGCGGGTGGGAGACAATGTGAAGGAACTGGAGGCACTGTCAGCCATCCAATCTACTACCGCCTCTACTTGTTCTGGCCTCGCCATTCATACACCGATATTCAGGCTTACAAAATAACGCTGACGTTTTTGTCGTCTACGTGCACCTGAGGAAGATGTATCATTTGGGCTTGTAGCTGGCACAGATAGACCACATCCTATCCCTGCAACAGGAGCTCCACCAACACCAGCAGTACCACAACCAGGGCCACGTCCCTTATTTGATGCTCTCCTCATTCTTTGAGGTCACCCACCGAACTAACAGACAGATTAACTATGTTAATTTCTCTGTCACGTATGCAGTGCAGGTGTACCTCACACAAACATTGGATATATTTCACCCATTGAACTAACAGACAAATTAACTATGTCAATTTCACTGTCACGTATGCAATGCAGGTGTACCTCACACAAAAAATGGGTATATGTCACCCACTGTACTATCAGACGGATTAAGCATATTAATTTCCCTGTCATGTATGCAATGCAGGTGTACCTCACAGAAAAATTGGGTATATTTCACCCACTGAACTAACAGACGAATTAACTATGTCAATTTCACTGTCATGCATGCAATGCAAGTGTTCCTGAGACAAAAAATGGGTATATGTCACCCACCGAACTAACAGACGGATTAACTGTATTAATTTCCCTGTCACGTATGCAATGCAGGTGTAACTCACAACAAGAATGGGAATATGTCACCCACCAATCTAACAGACGGATTAACTGTATTAATTTCCCTGTCACGTATGCAGTGCAGGTGTACCTCACACAAAAAATGTGTATATTTCACCCACCGAACTAACAGACAAATTAACTATATCAATTTCACTGTAACTGTTCATTGCACCCACAAAAGATCGCTATAGGTCACCCACAGAATAAAGAGTCAGATTTAGTATTATATTTCTGTGTCAGGGGTGAAAAGCTGGTGTATTGCACCCACAAAAAATATTTATACTGTAGGTCACCCACAAAACAAATAGCCAGATTCCTAACTCTCTCCCTCAGTTCAGCTGCCTGCTTCCTGTCCCTGCAATACTCAGAGCTGATGAGCGGTGCTACATGTGATCCAGCTTTTATAGAAGCTGGGTCACATGATTCACCGGCCAATTACAGCCATGCCATTAGTAGGCATGGCTGTGATGGCTTCTAAGTGCCTACTGCTTAAAAGCTTGTTGATTGGCTGCCCTGCAGCTTTTCAACAAGCTTTGTTAAATGCCCGAACACCGAACTTGAAGCCAAACTTTTGGTTTGGGCCCGGGTACCCGAACTCGCAAAGTTCGGTACTGACCCGAACTTTACAGTTCGGGTCCGCTCAACACAGGAGAAATACTTTCCTAACACACAGTGGTTAGAAATGGGTCATACACTCACTTATACATGTTAAGGATAACACATGTTAAAACTAACTGGATATATTTTCCTATTTCACAATAAATTTGTCATTGCCTATGCAACATTTGATAAATTAGTTAAAATAGACATCACAAAATTTATAGCACTTATTCTGTGCCATTTTTTTTTTATAATTCATATATAAATCCTGGCTATGCTTATGTTGCATTCCACACAAACTGATGCACATTGCACACACTTCATTCTATTTATTGAGAAATTGAACAAGCATAAAATAATTGAATATTCGTGAAGAAATAAGAGTTGAAGGAATGGAATAAAATTTTTAGGCCAAAAAGTATAGGAAAGGGGAAAGAGATCCTCTGAATAAAATGGATTTAAATATTTGAGAAAAAAGGCAAAACATTGGATGATGTCAGGAGCTGGTAGACAGTTAAAAGATTTGCCTAGTGGAAATGGTTTCTGCCAAATGTACATTTTTGTTTAATCAACTATTGCAAAGTCCATGTGAAATAGATTTTTCTGTCAGATCCCATTTATCTTTATGTACTGTTTACATGAAAATATTGATTACTTTTTATTATTGTGTCAAGACAGCCAAGTATTCTTGCATGCAAGTTTTACTTTTCTGTATATTGCATTTTGATATTTGAAAAGGACCTGCCACCTCTCCAAACATGTCTGTTTTAGCAACTACTTCCTCATGCATTTTTTATTTTATTTTTTCTCCCCGCGTTCCAATAGCTATAACTTTTTTTATTTTTCTGTTCACATAGCCATATCAGGGCTTGTTTTAGGACAAGAGGCATTTTTTATGGTAAAATTGAAAAAAATATACCACAACCACATAACTCCGCTAAGTTTTTTGGGGGTTTTGACATCATGGCATTTACTGAGCACTAAAAATGACATGACATCCTTATTCTGCAGCTGAATATGATTATGATGATACCAAACTTGCCTAGTTTTTATTTTGTTTAATTACAAAAAAAAACTTTGAAAATAATCAAAAGTTTCTTTGCATCACCATTAACAGCCATAACTTGTCATGCTTTTTCAGTCTAGAGAACTGTATGAGGGCTGTAGTTTCTATTGCTACCGTTTTTGTGGTATATATGACTTTTTGATCACTGTTAGGGCTCATGCACAGGATCGTTGTTGTTTTGCGGTCCATTTTTCACTGATCCGTTGTTCTGTATCTGAGGTTTTTTTTCTCTCTGATTTAAGTCGGAAACAGTAACTTATTAATCACCAAACACATGTGAAAAATGGCTGGGCATAGCATTTCTACAGTATGGATCTGCAAAATACGGATGGCATACAGATGTGTTCCGTTTGCGTTCTGTATTTTTTGAGGACCGATTTACTTGAATGGGGCCTCGGACATGGCTTGACTATTTTCGTCAGGCCGATAGAAGTGAATGGGTACGGTGGCCGCTTAATGGGAATCATTAATTTCAATGGGGAGAGCACTTGGTAGTGGCCGGATCTCTGGAAACCCGGGGTACTCCAGCCACCACTCTTCCTGCTCCGTTCTTGATATCAGCCAATGGGGAGACTGGGAATACTCCATTGTCCTACCACTCCAACAGCTGATGCTCTAGTCGTACTACATGGTGTTTTATTATTATATATATTTTTTCATTTCCTGGAGATATGATACTGTATATCAACATTAGAGCTGCATCAATGGCCTCAGAAGTGATGCTAACAAGTACAACACATGACTGCTAAGATCACTCATTGGCTACAGTGGTCACACATATGTACAGCAAATCAGCTCTCCAGAAAAATGGTGGAGAGTGGTGTGTGAATTGAACAGGTTAATAATGTAAATGAAAAAATTCAATTCAGCTGCCTCGCAGAATTTTTTTAAAAAAATGTGTTTCGTGATGAATTACTTCACGAGCAAATGGATGAGGTAAGCATAAGTTTTTTTTTAACATCATTTCAGGTTAAATCAATTCACTAACACAAAGCATTAGGAAATTTGGCTTTGCAGCGAATTTAATTTATCCTAAAATTTGGAGCGAAGTCCACATATATATATATATATATATATATATATATACAGTGCTGTGTATATATTTTTTGACGGGAAATGGCATAGGTGTCTCCCAAAAGATAATAAGACTATGTACAAGAGGTATTATTGTGGGGAAAAAAACATTTCTCAGCTTTTATTTACATTTGAGCAAAAAGTGTCCAGTCCAAAATTATTCATACCCTTCTCAATAATCAATAGAAAACCCTTTATTGGCTATTACAGCAATCAAAAGCTTCCTATAATTGCAGACCAGCTTTTTGCATGTCTCCACAAGTATTTTTGCCCATTCATCTTTAGCAATGAGCTCCAAATCTTTCAGGTTGGAGGGTCTTCTTGCCATCACCCTGATCTTTAGCTCCTTCCACAGATTCTCAATTGGATTCAAGTCTGGACTCTGGCTGGGCCACTCCAAAACGTCAATGTTGTTGTCTGCTAACTATTTCTTAACCACTTTTGCTCTGTGTTTTGGGTCTTTGTCATGCTGAAATGTCCACTGGTGCCCAAGACCAAATTTCTCTGCAGACTGCCTGATGTTGTCGTTGAGAATCCTCATGTATTGCTCTTTTTTCATGGTGCCATTTACTGTGATTAGGTTCCCTGGTCCATGGGCTGAAAAACACCCTCAAAGCATTAGTTTCCCACCACCATGTTTGACAGTGGGGATGGTGTTCTTTGGGTTGAAGGCTTCTCATTTTTTACTCCAAATGAAGGAAACATCATTGTGACCAGACAATTCAATTTTTGTTTCATCTGACCATAACACAGAAGACCAGAAGTCTTCTTCTTTGTCCACATAAGCTTTTGCAAAGGCCAAGCAAGCTTTTGTGTGCCTTATCTGGAGAAGTAGAACCCAGCAGTGTGCAGTGTCCGTTGGATTGTCTGCCTTGAGACATTGCAACCAGCAAAGCCCAGATTCACCAGGATGACCTTGGTGGTGATCCTTGGATTATTTTTCACCTCTCTAACTATCCTCCTGGCCAGCACAGGTGTCACTTTTGGCTTCCAACCACGTCCTCTGAGATTTTCCACAGTGCAGAACATTTTCAATTTTTTGCTCAAATGTAAATAAAAGCTGAGAAATGTTTTTTTTTCTACAATAATGCCTCTTGTACATCGTCTTATTATCTTTTGGGAGACACCTATGTCATTTCCCGTCAAAAAATTACTTGCTGGTTTAATAGAAGTAACTTTAAGTCACTGTTGTTCCCTTAAAATAGGCATTTACAAGACACAACCTTGGGAACATCATCAGGCTCAAGGCTAGCTCCATAGTGTTCACACCATGATCACAGGCTTGACTGCACTGTCCACATGATCACTGGCAGAAGTGCAGCTCTAATAACCTTAAAGAGGTTGTCTCACTTCATCAAATGGCATTTTATTGTTATTATCCATATTGCCTCCTTTGCTGGCTAAATTCATTTTTCCATCACATTATACACTAATTGTTTCCATGGTTATGATCACCCTGTAATTGGTGGCCGTGCTTGCACACTATAGGAAAAAGTGACAGCCTATGTGTGCTCCTATGGTACCAGCCACCAGAGAGGCCAACACTTTTTTTTAATAATGTATAAGCACGACCAACACTGCTAGATTGCATGGAAATTAGAACTTTATAATGTGATGGAAAAATTGATCAAGCCAGCAAAGGAGCAATATAGACAATCACAATACATTAGTAAGTGCCTTGTATTAACTTTCTGTACATGATAAATGCCATTTGCTGATGTGAGACAATCCCTTTAATCTCAAGATGGCCCAACAACATGTTAATACATCAAGGGGTACAGCCTTCAGTTAAAAATATGATAACCGATATAGTGTTACCTTTGGTCCATATATTCCAGGTGAACCAGGTAAGCCTTCTACTCCCATCGTTCCCTAAGGTGAGACAAATAAAAATGTAGTTAAATACCTAAATTGCAGCTGGCATCTAAATTTAGCGTATATGCAGAGTACCATTTCTGGGCAACAACGCAAGTTCTCTGCTCTACATATTTCAATTGGTATGTTTATGCTCCCAATATGTCTTCATTGTAGCCCTAAATAGCACAGCATGTGTAATTTCTTATTCTGTTTCAGACGGACAGCTTGTTTCTGGACTGCATACATTAACTATATATTTCTCATTCTTTTCTAAACTTAGGAAATAAGTTATCCCAAGGTGTTAAAAAACATTTAAGTTGTGAGGAGGAAAATGCATAAGAAACAGATTTGCTTAATGAATTGTTTAATATATGGTCAACAGACTAACAGATAAAATGGCTACACAACTATACGATCTCATTGTACTGAGTTATTCTCCACTAAAATAAGTGTCCATAGTTCTTTAGAGTGGAGCTAGAAACACTCCCTATATTTCTGTATGGGTCTGCTATGTACGCGGCCAAAACCCAGTCATTAGATGCAGGTTGCGTTCATAACAAATTTCCCTTTTGTACTCTGTACCATTCCAGTAGATAGTATGAGATGGGTGTATAATAACCATTACTTTACAATTCAGTTTTTTTTTTATTGTTTTCTTTTATTACAGTGCTGATTTACATTAACCAGTGATTAATGTACAAGTGAACAAGTAAAAATAAAATAATAATTACTATTGCATAATAAAATATTATACAGTTTGCTAATCAATATGATATGAACTCAATTGAAAAATCTGAATTGGCTTCATATAGTACATTTGTACGTACAGTGGAGGAAATAATTATTTGACCCCTCACTGATTTTGTAAGTTTGTCCAATGACAAAGAAATGAAAAGTCTCAGAACAGTATCATTTCAATGGTAGGTTTATTGTAACAGTGGCAGATAGCACATCAAAAGGAAAATCGAAAAAATAACTTTAAATAAAAGATAGCAACTGATTTGCATTTCATTGAGTGAAATAAGTATTTGAACCCCTACCAACCATTAAGAGTTCTGGCTCCCACAGAGTGGTTAGACACTTCTACTCAATTAGTCACCCTCATTAAGGACACCTGTCTTAACTAGTCACCTGTATAAAAGACACCTGTCCACAGAATCAATCAATCAAGCAGACTCCAAACTCTCCAACATGGGAAAGACCAAAGAGCTGTCCAAGGATGTCAGAGACAAAATTGTAGACCTGCACAAGGCTGGAATGGGCTACAAAACCATTAGCAAGAAGCTGGGAGAGAAGGTGACAACTGTTGGTGCGATTGTTCGAAAATGGAAGGAGCACAAAATGACCATCAATCGACCTCGCTCTGGGGCTCCACGCAAGATCTCACCTCGTGGGGTGTCAATGGTTCTGAGAAAGGTGAAAAAGCATCCTAGAACTACACGGGAGGAGTTAGTTAATGACCTCAAATTAGCAGGGACCACAGTCACCAAGAAAACCATTGGAAACACATTACACCGCAATGGATTAAAATCCTGCAGGGCTCGCAAGGTCCCCCTGCTCAGGAAGGCACATGTGCAGGCCCGTCTGAAGTTTGCCAATGAACACCTGAATGATTCAGAGTGTGACTGGGAGAAGGTGCTGTGGTCTGATGAGACCAAAATAGAGCTCTTTGGCATTAACTCAACTCGCTGTGTTTGGAGGAAGAAAAATGCTGCCTATGACCCCCAAAACACCGTCCCCACCGTCAAGCATGGGGGTGGAAACATTTTGCTTTGGGGGTGTTTTTCTGCTAAGGGCACAGGACAACTTATTCGCATAAACGGGAAAATGGACGGAGCCATGTATCGTGAAATCCTGAGCGACAACCTCCTTCCCTCTGCCAGGAAACTGAAAATGGGTCGTGGATGGGTGTTCCAGCACGACAATGACCCAAAACATACAGCAAAGGCAACAAAGGAGTGGCTCAAGAAGAAGCACATTAAGGTCATGGAGTGGCCTAGTCAGTCTCCGGACCTTAATCCAATCGAAAACCTATGGAGGGAGCTCAAGCTCAGAGTTGCACAGAGACAGCCTCGAAACCTTAGGGATTTAGAGATGATCTGCAAAGAGGAGTGGACCAACATTCCTCCTAAAATGTGCGCAAACTTGGTCATCAATTACAAGAAACGTTTGACCTCTGTGCTTGCAAACAAGGGTTTTTCCACCAAGTATTAAGTCTTTTTTTTGTTAGAGGGTTCAAATACTTATTTCACTCAATGAAATGCAAATCAGTTGCTATCTTTTATTTAAAGTTATTTTTTCGATTTTCCTTTTGATGTGCTATCTGCCACTGTTACAATAAACATACCATTGAAATGATACTGTTCTGAGACTTTTCATTTCTTTGTCATTGGACAAACTTACAAAATCAGTGAGGGGTCAAATAATTATTTCCTCCACTGTATATATGTGTCAGCATGCCACTTTTGTCTGTTTTACTTTGTGTATAATGGATTTTCCAGAGCAGTATTATTAAGATATCCATTAGAGCGTTGGTTGTTCTCCTTTAGAGACTCTTAGTTCCAAGAACAACTTGGACTAGAAATCAGTTATTCCAAAGTCAAATTTTCCAAAAGGGAATTCCCATCTTGCTCCATCTGGAGTTAATGTAGTAATTCTTGTTTCTATTTCCACCTACTATTTCCTATCTAACAATATCTAAAGCTGTTAAACACTGTATAAAATTGTTAGATACTGGTATTAAAGTATTATGAGATAAGCAACAAGGAAAACCAGGAAAAAGCATATGGTACCAAACAATGAAAGTGTGTGAGAAGATGGCAGCACTGTGCATTTAACATCTTGTATTAGAAAATTGTAAGAAATAAAGTTCACTATATGTTATATCTTAAAATCAAGACAGTGCTTCACACATCTACAGTGTCAGCAGTGGAGAGATGTTATACACATACTCACTTGTCCTCTTTAAAGGAGACCTACATTAACATTTTATCTGTTTTGAGAAATTACGCTGAGATGTGCACTCAACTTCCTTGTTCTGCGTGGAACTTGTCTTGTAAAACCGCTGTATAACATAGTAACATAGTATATAAGGCCGAAAAAAGACCTCTGTCCATTTAGTTCAGCTAGTTATGCTGCAAGTTGATCCAGAGGAAGGCAAAAAAAAAAATGTGAGGTAGAAGCCAATTTTCCCCACTTAAGGGGGAAAAAAATGCCTTCCTAACTCTAATCAGGAAATCAAAATAACTCCCTGGATCAACGACCCCTCTCTAGTAGCTATAACCTGTAATATTATTACACTCCATAAATACATCCAAGCCCCTCTTAAACTCTTTTAGTGAACTCACCATCACCACCTCTTCAGGCAGAGAGTTCCATAGTCTCTCTGCTCTTACCGTAAAGAATCCTCTTCTATGTTTGTGTACAAACCTTCTTTCCTCCAGATGCAGAGGATGTCCCCTTGTCACAGTTACAGTCCTGGGGATAAATAGATGATGGGAGAGATCTCTGTACTGACCCCTGATATAGTTATACATAGTTATTAGATCTCCCCTCAGTCATCTTTTTTCTAAAGTGAATAACCCTAATTTTGATAATCTATCAGGGTACTGTAGTCCACCTATTCCAGTTATGACTTTAGTTGCCCTCCTCTGAACCCTCTCCAGCTCTGCTATGTCTGCCTTGTTCACAGGAGCCCAGAATTGTATACAATACTCCATGTGTGGTCTGACTAGTGATTTGTAAAGTGGCAGGACTATGTTCTCATCAACGGCAACTATGCCCCTTTTGATGCAACCCATTATCCTATTGGCCTTGGCAGCAGCTGCCTGACACTGGTTTCTACAGCTTAGTTTGCTGTTCACAAAAATTCCTAGGTCCTTTTCCATGTCAGAGTTACCCAGTGTTCTACCATTAACTATGTACTGGTGACTTGCATTATTCCTTCCCATGTGTATAACCTTACATTTGTCATTGAAATCTAATCTGCCACTTCTCTGCCCAAGCCTCCAATCTATTCAGATCCCTCTGTAACAGTATACTGTCCTCATCCATGTCAATTACTTTACACAGTTTAGAGTCATCTGCAAAAATTTATATTTTACTGTGCAAGCCTTCTACAAAATCATTCATATATATATTGAAGAGAATAGGGCCCAATACTGACCCCTGAGGTACCCCACTAGTGACAGTGACTCAATCTGAGTGTGCACCGTTAGTAACCACCCTCTGTTTTCTATCACTGAGCCAGTTACTTACCCACATACAGACATTTTCTCCCAGTCCAAGCATTCTCAATTTATATACTAACCTTTTATGAAAAAAATATTCTATTTTTTTCCTTATTTTTTCAGTGCTTCCTCGCTACGCTCCTGTTTTAGTGATTTAAATGCTTTCTTTTTTGTCATTTATTGCTTTCTTTACAGTTCTATTTATCCACATTGTTTTTTTCCTTGTTCCTTAATCTTTTTTTCCCATAATGTATGTACCTCTAACATATAGATTTTAGGATACTTTTAAAAATAGCCCATTTTGTAGCTGCATTTTTATTTTTAAGGACTTTGTCCCAGTTAGTTAGGCCTATGGCCTCTCTTAGCTGGCTAAATTTAGCTTTTTTGAAGTTTGGTATTTTTGTTCCTCCCTGAAGAAACACTCTTTTGAATGACAATTGGAAGGTTATTACTTTATGGTCACTATTTCCCAGGTGTCCCCCAACCTCCACATCTGTTGTTCTGTCAGGTCTATTGGTTAATACTAAGTCCACTATGGCTGTCCCTCTAGCCAGATCCTGAACCAGTTGGGAAAGGTAATTGTCTTTGGTTATTGCTAAGAACCTTTTTCCTTTATGAGATGTACAGGTTTCAGTTTGCCAGTCTATATTTGGGTAGTTGAAGTCCCCCATAATAACAACCTCTTTATGATTCGCAGCCTCGTCTATCTCGATTAGTAGTAGATTTTCTGTGGACTCTGGTATATTAGGTGGCTTATAATAAACTCTGATTAGTATTTTATTATTGTTTTGCCTCCATGTATTTCTACCCACAGTGACTCCACATGCTCATGTCCTCATATCTTCCTGGAGTGTGGGCTTTAGACAGGACTTTACATAAAGGTAGACCCCTCCCCCTCTCTGTTTTTTGCAATCCTTTCTAAACAGACTGCAACCCTGTACATTAAATGCTATCATCCAGCCATGTCTCAGTTATTCCCACTATGTCATAGTCCTCCTCACACATCACTAATTCCAGTTCACCAGTTTTATTAGTCAGGCTTCTGGCATTAGTATACATATAATTAAGAGGTTTATGTATATGTCTTATCCTACACCCTTCCTTCTGAACTATTCCAGTCTCTCCTTCCATCCCTCCCCTGGTCTCTATCTGCATTATATTCCCATCCTATAACAAACTTACCCTCCCCAGTCCCTAGTTTAAACACTCCTCCAACCTTCTAGCCATCTTTTCCGCAATACAGCTGCCCCTTCCCTATTGAGGTGCAGCTCACCCCTACGATAGAGCCTGTAGCCGACAGATAAGTTGGTCAAGTTCTCCATGAACCCAAGCCTCTCCTTCCTACACCAGTTCTTGAGCCACTTGTTTACCTCCCTAATCTCCCGCTGCCTTTCTTATGTGGCTCATGGTACAGGTATTATTTCGGAAAATACTACCTTTGAGGGCCTTGCCCTAAGCTTGTGACCTAAATCTCTAAAATAATTTTTAAGGACGCTCCACCTACCTCTAACTTTGTCATTGGTTCCGATATGGACCATGACTGTTGGATCTTCTCCAGCCCCTCCCAGTAATCTGTCAACCTGAAACGCAATGTTCCAAACTCGAGCACCAGGAAGACAACACACCATTTGATGATCCCGGTCTTCGTGACAGATCGCCCTATCTGTACCCCTAATAATTGAGTTTCCCACTATCAGCACCTGTCTGACCTACCCTGCTCTTCTGGTCCCCTGCTTACTGGAGCTGACATTCCCCTGACTGGAGGAGGAAGTGTCCGGCTGCAGCAGTGCTTTCCATGAACTGACATCCCACCTCATCTGCCAACCTTGCAAACTTGTTGGGGTGTGTAAGATCAGTGCTAGCCTCCCTGGCACTCTTCCCTCTATCCCACTTTTTAACTGTTACCCAGCTAGCTCCCTCACTTTCCTCTGCCTCCTCGCTACCACCCTCTCCCACATGTACCCCATAGAGTGCTTGCTAAGTGAGCAGCAAACTCTTTTCCAAATTGCCAATGCCTCTCAGTGCTGAAATTCACCCGTTTAGATACTCAATATGCGACTCCAAACGGACAGACAATTTGCTCACATTTTGAACAAAGATATGCACCCTCAAATGGCTGTTCCAGGACTGCATACATTAGACAAGATGTGCACTGGACTGCTGATTACGCAAGAAAAGAGAAAAATACGATATGGTGCAGTGATAAGTATGTAACTTACTATAGTCGCTGAATCTGAAGTTACGTAATCTAAAGACATCTTTATGAGTGCAATAATTATTTTTTTCAGATCATCAGAGAGTTTTTTGCCATGAGGTGCCATGTTGGACTTCCAGTGACCAGTGTGAGAGTGATACCGCCAAATTTAACACACCTGCTTCCAATTCACACCTGGGACCTTCTAACATATGGCACCGGGGAGGGGAAATGGCTAATTGGGCACAATTTGGCATTTTCACTTAGAGGTTTACTCACTTTGGTTGCCAGCGGTTTAGACATTAATGGCTGTGGAGGTTTTTTTTAGGACAAACCAAATTTACCCTGTTATACAAGATGCACACTGACTACTTTACATTGTATGAAAGTGTCATATCTTCAGTGTTGTCCCATAAAAAGTTATAATAAAATATTTACAAAAACTTGAGGGGTGTACCCTATCATTCTGCACTCAATATCCCATATTAAGAAAGTAAAAACAGAATTTCAGAAATGTTTGCATATTTATTAAAGAGGAAAAACAAAAAAAATTCTGAAATTCAGATCCTTTGCTATGACACTAGAAATTTAGCTCTAACTACCATTTATCTTGATCATTCATTTTTTATATGTTTCTATATCTTGATTGGAATCCACCTATAGGAAATTCGAAACAAAAATCAAGCTATGAGGAGGAAAGAACTGCCTGTAGAGCTCAGAATCTGGTGAAAGATACCAAAAAAATCTGCTGCACTGAAAGTTACTAAGAGCACAGCGCTCACAATAATTCTTATATGGAAGAAGTTTGGAACAACCAGGACATTTCCTTAAGCTGGCCTCCCCCACCAAACTAAGTGATCAAGGTAGAAGGGCCTTGGTAATAGAGGCTAAGCTCCAAAGATGCTGTATACAGATGAGAGATGCTTACAAAATGTCAACCATCATTGCAGCATTCCACAATCTGGGTTTTATGGGAAAGTGGTCATAAAGAAGCCTTTCCGCAGTAAAAACACATGGAAGCCCAACTGGAGTTTGCATCATAGCACCTAAAGGACTCTCAAACTGTAAGAAACAAGATTATTTGGTCTGATGAAACCAAGATTGAACTTGTTGACCTCAATTGTAAGAGTCATAATTAAAGGTAACCAGGCACTGCTCATTTCCTGCCCAGTATCATCCCTACAGTGAAACATGCTGGTGGCATGTTTTTCTGCAGCTTGGGCAGGGAGACTGGTAAAGGTTAAAAGAAAGCTGAATGGAGCGAAGAACAGAGATATTCCTAATAAAAACCCAGTTCAGAGTGCTCTGGACCTCAGACTGGGCTAGAAGTTCACCTTCCAACAAGACAATGACCCTAAGCGCACAGCCAAGACAACACATGAGTGGCTTAGAGACAACTCTGTGAATATCATTGAGTTGCCCAGCCAGAGCCCTGCCTTGTACTTAATGAAACATCTCTAGAGAGACCTGAAAAATGTCTGTCTCCATCCAACCTGACAGAGCTTAAAAGTATCTGCAAAGAAGAATGGCAAAAAAAAAACAAATCATGTGTGCAAGCCTTTTTACATCATACCCAAGAAGACTGGAGGCTTTAATCTCTACCAAATGTGTTTCAACTTAGTACTGAGTAAAGGGTCTGAATACTTATGTCAATGCAAGATTTATTTATTTTTATTTTCAATAAATTAGCAAAGAATTCTTAAATTCTATTTTGTCATTATGGGGTATGTAGTGTAGAATGATGGGGCACAAAGCCATGACATAAAACATGAAAAAAGTAAAAGGGTCTGAAGAATTTCCGAATGTATTATATACTAGAAAGGTGGGTGCCAAAAAGATATTTACTTATCTGTTGGGAATATAGGGCTTTACAAGCATGATCAGTTTATGCCATATGTACATTATAAATACAATTTAAAGGGGTTGTCCGGGTTCAGAGCTGAACCCGGACATACCCTTATTTTCACCCCGGCAGCCCCCCTGAGCCTAGCATCGGAGCATCTCATGCTCCGATGCGCTCCCTTGCCCTGCGCTAGATCGCGCAGGGCACGGGCTCTTTTGTTTTTAATAACACACTGCCGGGCGGTAACTTCCGCCCAGCGGTGTGTTTGGTGACGTCACCGGCTCTGAGGGGCGGGCTTTAGCTCTGCCCTAGCCGTTTTACTGGCTAGGGCAGAGCCAAATCCCACCCATCAGTGCCGGTGACGTCACCGGGGTTCCTGTCAGCCCCATAGAGAACCCCGGTACGTCACCGGAACTCAGAAAAATGCCTTTGCCCTGTGCAATTTAGCGCAGGGCAAAGGAGAGCATCGGAGCATGAACTGCTCCGATGCTCTTGGCAGGGGGGCTGCCTGGGTGAAAATGGAGGGCTGTCCAGGTTCAGCTCTGAACCTGGACAACCCCTTTAAATATAGCCTTCATTTTTGTCATATTTCAAATTTCTACTACTACACTAGTAGTAACAAGTTTTTTTTTTTCTCTTTAACTTCTGCATTCTTCCTTGATTTGTGTTTCTACATACTGATATGAAATATATGTGGGACAGATGCATATTAAATAGAAACCTCTATAATGAATATCAATGGTGGAAAACCCTGTGAACCTTGGCCACAAGATATGCAACACATACCAGATATTAAAACCTCCTGTTCCTTCAAATACGTGTAGATTTCCCTGCTGCTCTAAAAGAAAGTATTTGCAAGGTGTCAAGCCACTAGGATCAGTTGCAATAGTGTGCGAGAGCATCCACTGAGGGGCAGTGACCTAATGAGCCTGTGTGCCAACTAGCATTGGACACATTGGAGCACATTTACTAAACCAGTCCAACAATTAAACTGTGCTAGACAGGCAGTCAAAAATCTGCCAGATTTATCACTACTGTTCATATTGGATGATATATATGGTTTACCTTTAGATTGACTAGTCTTTATATCATCGGTTGGCTTACTTTGCAACACAATTTTGTGCCAGTATTTTGGTGCAAAATGTTGCATCTTAAACCATGCCTTCTAACCCCCCAAAACTTATGAAGTCATGCCCCCTTAATGTACAACTGGTTGATGCTTAAGCCTTACCTCATACAGCGATTTTTCATTTTGGTGTTTCTGTTTTTCGCTCCCTGCCTTCCATGAGCCATAACTTTTTTTTATTTTTCCATTCATATAGCCATATGAGGGCTTGTTTTTTTTGCAGGACAAGTTGTACTTTCTAATGCCATCATATAATATTGCACAGAACGTAGTGGGAAGTGGGAAAAAAATCCAAATGGAGTGGAATTTGACCTTTTTGTTACTTTTTTTTATATATACAATGAGAAGCCAAAGTATTTGAACACCCTGCGATTTTGCAAGTTCTCCACTTTGAAATCATGGAGGGGTCTGAAATTCACATTGAAGGTGCATTCCCACTCTGAGAGACAGAATTTAAAACAAAAATTCAGGAAATCACATTGTATGATTTTTAAAGAATGTATTTGTCTTGCACTGCTGAACATAAGTATTTAAACACCTGATAAAATCAGTGTTAATATTTGGTACAACAGCCTTTGTTTGAAATTACAGAGGTCAAACATTTCCTATAGTTCTTGACCAGGTTTGCACACACTGCAACAGGGCCTACTCCTCCACACAGATCTATTCTAGATCTGTCAGGTTTCGGGACTGTCACTGAGCAGCACGGAGCTTCAGCTCCCTCCAAAGAAGTTCTATTGTATTTAGGTCTGGAGACTGGCTAGGCCACTCCAGAATCTTGATATGCTTCTTACATAGCCACTCCTTGGTTATCCTGGCTGTGTGCTTCAGGTCGTTGTCATGTTTGGGAGACCTAGCCATGACCCATCTTCAATGCTCTGACTGAGGGAAGGAGGTTGTTGCTCAAAATCTCACAATAAATGGCCCCATTCATCCTCTCCTTAATACACTGCAGTCGTCCTGTCCCCTTCGCAAAAAAACACCCTCAAAGCATGATGTTACCACCCCCATGCTTCACAGTAGAAATGGTGTTCTTGGGATGCAACTCATCCTTCTTTTTCCTCCAAAAAAGACGAGTGAAGTTTAGACTAAAAAGTTCTACTTTAGTCTCATCTGACCACATGACTTTCTCCCATGCCTCCTCTCTGGATCATCCAAATGGTCATTGGCAAACTTCAGACGGGCCTGGACATGTGATGACTTGAGCAGGGTAACCTTCCGTGCAATGCATGATTTGAAACAATGACGGCATAGTGTTCTACCAACAGTGACCTTTGAAACTGTGGTCGCAGCTCTTTTAATGTCATTGACCAGCTCCTTCCTTGTAGTTCTGGGCTGATTCCTCAGCTTTCTTATAATCAGTGATACCCCACGAGGTGAGATCTTGCATGGAGCCCCAGTACGAGGGACGCTTACAGTCGTCTTTAGCCTCTTCCATTTTCTAACAGTTGATCTATTTTCACCAAGCTGCTTGGCAATTGCCCCGTATCCCTTTCCAGCGTTGTGGAGGTCCACAATTTTGTCTTTGGTGTCTTTTGACAGCTCTTTGGTCTTGCCCATGGTAGTAGTTGGCGTCTGACTGACTGTGGGGTGGACAGGGGTGTTTAAAGAGCTCAGACAGGTGCTACTAAGTTAATTAATTAGTGAGTGGAGTAGAGGGGGACTTTTTTAAGTTACAGTAACAGGTCTTTGAGAGACAGAATTCTTGCTGTTTCTCAGGTGTTCAAATACTTATGTTTAGCAGTACAAGACAAATAAATTATAAAAAAAATCATACAATGTAATTTCCTGATTTTTTTTTTTTATTCTGTCTCTCAGAGTGGGAATGCACCTACAATGTGAATTTCAGACCCCTCCATGATTTCTAGTGGGAGAACTTGCAAAATTGCTGGATGTTCAAATACTTCTGTTCATTACTGTATTTTTCAAAACTGTTTTATGTTTTTTAAACTTTTCTTTAGTTCCCTATTTAGACCTCAACTTGCTGTCTTCAATATGTAATATGTATAGAATAATGGCATTTGCTCCATTATTTTATACAGACATCACTTTTTACAGTTCAGTGCTGCCACCTTCTGGCCTGAATTGTAATATACAAGTAATGAGCCTGGAAGCCTAGTACAGGCTCATACTCATTATCATGAACGCTTTCTACGATCTCCACCTGGGAGGGCATTCATTACTCGGAAGTGCGCACTTCTGGGTTTAAGCCCTGTCAGACACCGTTCTTAAATTTGACCATAGCATCTAAGAGGTTAAATGTCCGAAGCCGCCATTACTGATAATCACGGACATTAGCCATGGGTATTGGCTATATGAAACAGCATGCACCCAGCGGCTTTAGCATTTGCTCTGCTCCAGAGCGCCTGCCATTTTTAAAGACCAGACATTCGCAATACATGTACAGCCGATGTCGGAAAGGGGATAAATACCTCTCTTATGAATTGTCAAATAGATTACATATATTTTCCAGCAAAATGGATCTGGTTTCAACCACCTCAGCCCCCCTAGCCTAAACCCCCTTAATGACCAGACCACTTTTTACAATTCTGCACTACACTACTTTCACGGTTCATTGCTCGGTCATACAAATTACCAAATTAATTTTACCTCCTTTTCTTCTCACTAATAGAGCTTTCATTTGGTGGTATTTCATTGCTGCTGACATTTTAACTGTTTTTGATATTAATTGAAATTGACGAAATTTTTGCAAAAAAACGTCATTTTTCACTTTCGGTTGTAAAATTTTTCAATTAAAACTACATTTCTATATAAATTTTTCTCTAAATTTATTGTTATACATGTCTTTGATAAAACAAAATGCAATATGTGTATATTTATTGGTTTGGGTAAAAGTTATAGCGTTTACAAACTATGGTGTAAAAATGTGAATTTCCGCATTTTAAAGCAGCTCTGACTTTCTGAGCACCTGTCATGTTTCCTGAGTTTCAGACTGAATGCCCAGACAGTAGAAACACCCCACAAATGACCCCATTTCGGAAATTAGACACCGACACCCTAAGGTATTCGCTGACGGGCATAGTGAGGTCATGGAAGTTTTTATTTTTTGTCACAAGTTAGCGGGAAATGATTTTATTTTTTATTTTTTTACAAAGTCTCATAATCCACTAACTTGTGACAAAAAATAAAATTTTACATGAACTAACCATACCCCTCACTGAATATCTTGGGGTGTCTTATTTCCAAAATGTGGTCACATGTGGGGTATTTATACTGCCCTGGCATTTTAGGGGCCCTAAAGCGTGAGAAGTAGTTTGGAATCCAAATTAGTAAAAATGCCCTGCGAAATCCTGAAAGTACTCATTGGAAATTGGGCCCATTGGCGCATCTTGGCTGCAAAAAGTGTCACATATGTGGTATCGTCATACTCAGAAGAAGTAGGGCAATGTGTTTTGGGGTGTATTTTTATATATACCCATGCTGGGTGAGAGAAATATCTCTCTAAAAGACAACTTTTCCCATTTTTTTTTATACAAAGTTGTCATTTGACAGAGATATT
The DNA here is from genome assembly GCF_014858855.1 of Bufo gargarizans. Taxonomy (NCBI): domain Eukaryota; kingdom Metazoa; phylum Chordata; class Amphibia; order Anura; family Bufonidae; genus Bufo; species Bufo gargarizans. The sequence goes on from NC_058083.1 coordinate 235,694,852, forward strand.
TCTCTCACCCAGCATGGGTATATGTAAAAATACACCCCAAAACACATTGCTCTACTTCTCCCGAGTACGGCGATACCACATGTGTGACACTTTTTTGCAGCCAAGATGCGCAAATGGGCCCAAATTCCCCTGAGTAACTTTTAGGAGGGCATTTTTAGGCATTTGGATTCCGTGAGGGGTATGGTGAGTTCATATGAGATTTTATTTTTTGTCACAAGTTAGTGGAATATGAGACTTTGTAAGAAAAAAAAAATATAGCAATTTCCGCTAACTTGTGCCCCAAAAAAAAAATTCTTCTATGAACTCGCCATGCCCCTCAAACGTGATCTTTTTATAGTGCCGCAGCGATTTTATGGTGTTTTTGCAGTGATCAGAAAAAAAAAATCTGTCACTGCGGTGGGGCGGACTGAACGCAAGTGTGCGCACCTGATCTGGCGAACACTGTGTTTTTTGTAGAGCCTATAGAACAAGTCCTATTCTTGTCCGCAATTGCAAAAGGTATTTTCTATATAGTTCTGGCAATGTGCGGATCCGCAAAATGTGGAAAGCACATTGCCGGTGTCCGTGTTTTGCAGATCCGTGGTGTCTGTGTTTTGCGGATCCACGGATCCGCAAAACTCATATGGACGTCTGAATGGAGCCTTACAGGGGGGTGATCAATGACAGGGGGGTGATCAGGGAGTCTATATGGGGTGATCACCCCCCTGTCATTGATCACCCCCCTGTAAGGCTCCATTCAGACGTCCGTATGTGTTTTGCAGATCCATGGATCCGTACGTCTGACTGGAGCCTTACAGGGGGGTGATCAATGATGTCTGAATGGAGTCTTACAGGGGGGTGATCAATGACAGGGGGGTGATCACCACATATAGACTCCCTGATCACCCCCCTGTCATTGATCACCCCCCTGTAAGGCTCCATTCAGACGTCCGTATGTGTTTTGCGGATCCATGGATCAGCGGATCCACGGATCCGCAAAACACATACGGACGTCTGAATGGAGCCTTACAGGGGGGTGATCAATGACAGTGGGGTGATCAGGGAATCTATATGGGGTGATTAGGGGTTAATAAGGGGTTAATAATTGACAGGGGTGTGTAGTGTAGTGGTGTTTGGTGCTACTTACCTGTGTCCTCTGGTGGTCGATCCAAGCAAAAGGGACCACCAGAGGACCAGGTAGCATGTATAGCATCTGATATACCTTTCAAGGGTTAAAGCAATCGCATCTACAGCCTGCCAGCGAATGATCGCTGCTGGCAGGCTGTGGATGCACTCGTTTACCTGCCGTTTCCTGTGAACGCGCGCTCCTGTGTGCGCGTGTTCACAGGAAATCTTGCGTCTCGCGAGATGACACGACACGCCGGCGCGTCGAAGAGGAATAAACCGGCCGCCTCCGGACTGCAATCCTGCGTTAGGCGGTCCGGAGCCCGTTAAACATACAGTAAACTGATATGTGTGGTACCATGTGTCATTTCATACACATACTGGATTTCCAGGAGGTCCTCTGATACCAGGTTCCCCAGAAGGTCCAGTTTCACCCTAGGTAAACAAATAAAAACAGGTCTAAAGTAAATTATTATTACAAAATGACCTTCTATATAATTCAGATTTTTATTATTAACATATTTTGGTGGCATACTTCATGCATATATAGGTCCTAACGTAGCATCCTCATTACATAAATTAATTGCATACCTTTAAACCATTAGCACCATCACTTCCAGGAATCCCTGGTATTCCCTGATTATAAAACATAAAAATACTACATTAGTTTCTCATAAATATATAACTGAACTGCACACCAAACACAGCTCTGCCAAATTCACTTAAAATAGGTTTTCCCATCTTAAGAATGAAGGGGCTACAAGACCAAGTTAAAGCTGTGCCCCCTTCACTGTATTTTCCTTAACAGAGGTGCCTCAGCTATCCGATGTGCAGGGGAACTTCAGGATCGCTCTATTCAAGTGACAGCTCCATTGTGTGGCTGGAGGATCATTGTTGAGGGAAACCTTAGGGACACATTGCTACATTAATCCCTACATTCTCATGATCTGTGGGGATCATAGAGGTAAGACTCCCCAATTGTATTCCATTTAATTGGGGCTGAGTTGCAGTGACAGAGATAAACAGACATGGAATTCAGCCAGTTCCCTCCAGTTCTCTAGAACTGGTTGTTAAAATTACAACTGGATTGGAGAACCACGCTACTGGCTGAGTCCCGATCCAGTGCTCTGGGGCAGCAGGGTAGCTGGAGATGTTTACTTTCATTGCTTTACGCACCACTGATAGTTTAGCTCCTTAGTTGGGTTGTATGTGTGTGCAGTGTATATATATATATATATATATATATATATATGATTTATGTATGTGTACCATGTACTTGGTGTATTTATGTGTATGTGTGTTGCATATATATGGTGTATGTGTAAGTAAATATGTGTTGCCATGCCGCGTGTCCGACGTTAAGTAGGGAACCTGTTGTTAAATATTTTAATCCCACCCCTGGAGGTAAATGAATGGCAGAACATAAGAAACAAACAGTTGTTCTAATTGAAAACAGAGATTCTTTATGAGACATCAATATAATATATTGTAAATTTTTTGAGGAATTACAACATAGCAGGGTTTTCTGATATACTGTATAGTGCTATGATATATAGCTTTAATTATTGCTAATTATGCTATTGTTTTCATTCTCTAACAGTAGGTGGTGGGGGACCCCATCCTATTTTGCTTCGGAGAACTATGAATTTTAGTTATGCCCCTGTCTGCATTGGAATATTGTAAGAACACTGTATTTATTATAACTACTTTACATGGATGGAGTGTTTCAGGGATTAAGCCTTTCCTCAGATCCAAAAGACATTTTTAATTGTAAGAATTTGTGAAAGGGATTGATCTAAAAAATGTGTCATCTTTGTAAGACAATTATGATAAATCAAGTCTTTATACCAATATATCAGAGTATACTGAAAAACTAATTGCCGTAGAGGAGGATAGAACTGTTGTAGATTTTTTGTTTCTCCTGCTTATGCTGCTGCTGCACCAACTTCAGATCTGTAAGAAGTTATGCTGCAAGAATGCCTGGGAAGCAGCCATCTCCACATTGTTATCCTGATCAGGTGGAATGTACTTATATCCCTGAAGAAAGTGAAAGACTCTCCTACTAGGTCCTGCCAAGCTTTTTTCCTTCAGCTTAAATACATTATACCAGCTTTTTTTTGTTTTTTTTGTTTGTTTTTTTGTTAGTTTTTTGCAGTAGTATATGGATTGCACAGTGTTTGTCAATGCAATGAAGGGCAAATACCACCTGGTTAACATTACTGTTACTGTGAACAGTTAAGCAAGTTGAAGATGAAATGATCTCCAAAAGGCATAAAGTTAAAGATGAAAGACACATTTCAACATTTTAAGCAATTTTAGTGTATTATTTTGGTTTTGTACAATTTTCGAGTGAAAAAAGGAAAGGAGTACCTTGAAAAAGTATGGGAAGCCAAGGAGATATGAGTGATCAGATAACTTTGACCAAGGTCTCAAATTTTAAATAGCATATTAGGGTAAAGGTTTGTTCAAAATCATCATTAGAAAAGGCCAGGTGATGCAAATTTCAAAGCTTTATAAATACCTAGACTACTCTAAATTTATCTAAAAAAACAGCCTTGGGTTCTTCAAAGCAGCCACCTAACACCCTTAAAATGATTGAGGCCCACAAAGCAGGAGAAGGCTATAAAAGATAGCAAAGCGTTTTCAGATTGCCATTTCCTCATTTCAAAATGTAATTAAGAAATAGCTAACAGGAACAGTGGAGGTCAAAGGAAGGTCTGGAAGACCAAGAAACATTTCAGAAACATTTGCTGTAGGATTGCTAGAAAAGCTAACCAGAACCCCCCTCTTAAGTGCAAAAGACCTTCAGGAAGATTTGGCTCTGGAGTTTTAGTACATTTTTCTACTGTTCAGTGACACCTGCACAAATATGGCCTCTTCATGGAACAGTCATCAGAAGAAAACTGCGACCTCACCACAAAATTCAACATCAGAAGTTTGCAAAAGAATATCTAAACTAGCCTGATGCATTTAGGGAACAAGTCCTGTAGACCAATGAATATAAAATATGACTTTTTGGCCACAATGAACAAAAGTATGCTTGGAGAAAAAAGGCACATCATTTCATGAAAATAACACCTCTCCAACCATTAAGAATGGGGGTGGATCAATTATGCTTTGTGTTGCAAAATTTCACGGGTAGAAAGAAGAATGGATTCAATGAAATTACAACAAATTCTGAAGCAAACATAAAACCAACTGTAAAACTGCTAAAAAGAGGATGTCCTCTACACATGTATAATGATCTTAACAGACCTCAAAATCTACAATAGACTCCCTCAAAAGGCGCAAGCTGAAGATTTTAACATGGCCTTCACAGTCCCTTGATCTGAATATCATTGAAAATCTTTGAACAGGTCACAAAAGAGCAGTGCATGCAAGACGGCCCAGGAATCTCATAGAACTGGATGACTTTTGCAAGATAGAATGGGTGAAACTCTCTCAAATAAGAATTTAAAGATTTTTGGCTGGCTACAAAAAGCATTTACAATCTATGATACTTGCCAAAGAGAGTGCCACTAGGTACTAACCATGCAGAGTGCCCAACGTTTTGCACCAAGCCCTTTTCTTGTTTTGTTATTGTGAAAATGTACAAGAAGAAAATAAAAAAAATATTTTTTACTTAAAATACAAAGGAAATGTTTCATGCCTTTTGGAAATCATTTTATCTTCAACTCGCTTAACTTTTCACAGTAGCAATAATATTGACCAGGGGTGCACAAATGTTTGCATGACACTTTATATGCCCTGCACTGCTTTAAACAGGTCTCCAGGGGAAGGGGACTGCATGCACGTAAGCTGTTAACATCCTATATACATCCTATATGATAGGTATTAACTGTAGTCAAATCTAGTTGTATGTAGATATCCTTTATACTGTTAGTTTGTACGTTTCAGTTATCTTTTAATATAGTTAAAATATTTTTTCAAACTAACTCCACATAGATGGATGGTTAGTTATATTTACTGGTAGTCCTCGTGGACCTTCCATTCCTGGTGGGCCTGGTTTTCCTTCTTCTCCCTTTAAAGACAAGAAATGTTATGTTATCGCTTGTCACTATTATTAGAATAAGTCAAAATATGGCCTTCATAGTTAACAAATGTTTACATCTGTGTCAGCTTAGCTACTAAAGGCAAGGTTGCACACAACGTTTTTGTATTTGCCACCATATACATTTGTCAAAAGACTTTTTTTGCAACTTTCATGCCACAAAATGAGAGTCTGAACTTCCCACTAAGCACTGAAGGTCTAGTCTAGAGCCTAGGGCAGCACCTTACAGGCAGCAGTACCAACTGTCAGTGTAGAAAATGAGTATCACCAGAAGCACACTCAGGTGTCTGCTATAAGAAGCAGGGGCCACCCATGGCTTTGGCGCCCACAGTGCTCGGGAGCGGACTCCATCCTTAAAGACCCAGCCAGCGCCGTACATGTACGGCGCTGGGCGTTAAGGGGTTAAATGAGTGTTTATGAGTATTTATGAGGTCAGGAGATTATAGATAAGGCTTAACATCAGCACTCAGCTGATGAAACTCAGGAGCAGCCATCTGCAAGTAGACAGATTTTGTAACCCTTGTAGGTCATAAACAACAGAACATTTTAATGAAGACCAATTCAAAATATATATTTTTACCCCAAAATGAGTAAAATGCAATTATTAATTAAAATGCCGCTAAGATGTCCATAGCATTCTAGAGTGTGTCTAGGTTTATTACAGCAAGCTGATTTATTTAGTGTACAGGGCTAGTATAGCTGTTTTATTTTAAACCTTCAAGTGTTTTGATCATATTCAATAATGGAAGTCCCCACTTTGGGGGCATTTATCAAAACTGGTGTAAATAAAAACTGGCTTAGTTGCCGATAGCAAATAATCAGATTCCACCTTCCATTTCCCAAAGGAGCTCTGAAAAAAAGAGGTGTAATCTGATTGGTTGCTATCGGCAACTAAGCCAGTTTTCCTTTACACCAGTTTTGATAAATCGTCCCCATCCAAAAAGAGATAGCTCATTTTCCCTTTATGTGTCTCAAACTTTAATTTTTCAAACATATCCCAAGCACATGGACACACAGCCTAGTTCCATCACTCTTTTTTATTTTTATGATAAATTCAGCATGTAATAACATTTGTGGACAATATCTGCACACACAAAAAAAAAATAATGAAAACAAAGAATGAATCAAAATATATTTTTTATTTACAACTCGCAGTGGTAACCCATACTATAAATTGATATTTATATTGAATTGCTTAAAGGGATTCTGTCACCTCTCATAACACAAATTCAGATTTTAAACCAGTCATGCTCCACAGATTACCTTGAATCGGCTTTGCTTTTCTATACTGTAATCCGTCCAGTAGTTTTGCTGAAAAACAACTTTTATAATTATGCTAATTAATCCTTAAGGTGCCCAGAGGGGCGTTATGTTCCACTTTGTGGAGGAAGGCGTTTTGGGCACTGCAGGGGGGCGTTACTGGGCACACAAAGTGGAACATAACGCCCCTCTGGGCACCTTCAGGATTAATTAGCATAATTATAAAAGTCGTTTTTCAGCAAAACTACTGGACGGATTACAGTATAGAACAGCAAAGCCGATTCAAGGTAATCTGTGGAGCATGTCTGGTTTAAAATCTGAATTTGTGTTATGAGAGGTGACAGAATCCCTTTAATTCCTAGTGCATTGTAATTAGCTGTGCAAAATTCTTCAAGATGGAACATTTTTAACCTTTTCTCCAGGGTATGCAGGTAAGCCATCTTTTCCAGATATTCCTGGCACTCCCTATTAAAATTGTAAGACTGAAAGTCAAATTCAAATTTACACAATTTGTAATATTGTTAATACATGTTAAAGTTCTGTTCTGTAAGCCAAAATCAAGAATGGATCATAAAAGGAAAGAAAGTACAGTATAAAGGACAGATACAACTTCTCTTTTTTTTTTTATTCACTCCTTGTTTTGGCTGTCAAAACTGCATGTGAAAACCTGATTGTGTGGTCATACCTTACGAATTTATACTTACAGGTATCCCAGGCTTTCCTGTTGACCCATTGCTTCCTTTGTCTCCTTTTGCTCCCTAAATGATAAATTTTGACGTATAAAAAGTAGTATTTACATTTAACACTAAACTAAAGGTAAATCACTAAAAAAGTTGCGCAAGTGGCATTTCTCCACCACCTTTTCCACTTTCCTGAAAAGGGAGCATGATGAGGGCAGGAGGGGAAGGGGCCAGATTTATCTTCTTTTACACCAATTTACTGGAGTAGAAGACTGAAACCTAAACCAACTAGGGGATGACATAGATTTTGGTACAGGCACACAGACTGCCGAAGGCTGTGCCTAAGGCTAGTGCTTCGTCAGAAATTAGGTGCAACCACCGGCATCTCAGGGGGTTATCATAGACCTTTATAAACCACCAGTCTATGATAAATCAGATTATAGGGATTATAGGGAAGCAAATGGGACACTAGCCCTGAAGCCACCACCATCTGGGTATATGCGCTTTAAAATCATTCAAACAATTATCAATCAAAACAGTTAATTACAATATAATTATGCTGAAATATTATGCATTCATTCTGCTTAAATTACTAGCCATTATACTTGGTTAAGTCATCTGTATGTCTCTGATAGGAAGAAGGTGCCACCAAGTTCTAAATGGGCACACATTATTTTTCTTCATCATAGTAGTAACAAGTTAGTGTGCATTCATGTCACCGTTTAGCTTTCCGTTCTTCTGATCCGCCAGAAGAAGAGAGAGAGAGAGAGAAAAAGAAAACAGGATCCAGTAAAAAAAACAGATCCTGTTGCATCAGTTGTCATTCGTTTGAGCCATTTCCTTTTGAGATCTGCTATTTAGATGGGAAAAAACTGCATGTGTAACATCCCAGAGTATGTCACTAAAACTCTGTCACCCTGCTATATGATGTTAAAGTGTAAATGTGTTATCATCTTGTGTAAATCTGACATTACATTTGCATTATCTGGATTTCCTATGACTGTTTTATGTAAATTGCTGTAATTATTCATGTACACCAGTAGGTGGCGGCAATATATAGGCAGTCTATAGGACAGTTTAGAATATCTAGACCTGAATAGTCCATTCCAGTCTAGGCTCCCCTGTATGAACAGAAGTGGGACGTTCCCATGTCCTGTATCATGAGGAGGAGTAGGAAGTCAAGGAGTGTACCAGCCACCCCTGTTGGGGTAGGTTGTGTGGATAGGAGCTCCCAGAACAAGGGATCCCAACCCTGGATCCAACCTCGGCTGAGACTGAGGCAAGACTAAAGCTGTAACTTGTACGGATTTAAAGCTGCATTAAGTAAAGACGAGTTGGACGATATCTCTTGTCTGGATCTTAATTATTCCATCAGAACTCCTATTAACAACACTCAATTTGTTGCATGTGAGCCAGGATACAGGAGTCCAGCCGTACCAAGGTAGGATACACCGTTGACACTGCATAGAGACATTATCCCCCTCTGGCATTACTCACCTGGTACGTGAGCTATACCATCTTAAAGGGCCCTGCTACAGTACCTGCGCAAGCTGCAACTGGCGTCACGAACTTATACACATATAAAACTGACCCACTGCATAGCAACCCCACTGACCCAGTGTCCTGCTTATTGCACATGCAGTACTTTTGTTTCCATCTAAAAAAACGGATCTCAGACGGAAATGGCTCAAATGGATGACAACTGATGCAACAGGATCCGTTTTTTTACTGGATCCTGTAAAACAACAGATCCTATGCAATCCTATGCATAACTGATGCAACAGGATCCTTTTTTTATAGGAGCCTGTTTTTTTTCTCTCTCCCTCTCTTCTTCTGACGGATCATAAGAACAGAAAGCTAAACGGTGATGTGAATGCACCCTTAGTGATATGATGTATAGTACCACTTTGCATGGCTTAAGAATTTTAACACTATCAACATTATATAAATACTAGTTTTGAAATTTCCACAACAACTTTTTTTTTTGTCCATGCTTTTCTTCATTTGTAGCATGAAAATCATGCAAAAGTTAAATGTACATGCTACAAAATACATTCTTGTGGAATGCAACCATTGAGCAAAGCAGAAACTGGAGCTATGGTACTTTGGCTTAAGAAATTAAACATTAACATTAAACTAATAAAAATGCAATAATAGGGGACATAAAAAACTAAAGAAAACCCCTTTCCACATTTGAACAGGTCATTGCATCCTACTTCTGGTATCCTTACTATGATAGGATTTAAAATTAAGATAGCCTGACAATGATTGAAATGTCATGCTTCCTGGTGGGACAAAAACACTAAGCTAAAATGCAACAAAGTTCTAAAAAAAAAGTTATGTAATAAAAACATGTAATACAATTTTACTTTTGCAAAGCTAAACATAATTTCCCACAAAAATGGAACAATGGATCAAGCCAGCAAAGGAGGCAAATCATAATACATTATTAAGTAGCTTGTGTTAACTTTCTCTTCATGTTAAATTACATTTGCTGAAGTGAGACAACCCCTTTAAGGTCTACCTGAGGCAGGACTTAATAGGAAAACAGCAATTTTACAGCAATGGTAAACTATACGGTATATAAAGATCACAAGCTTAACTCCACCGGCAGAAAAAAATCTAAATAGCCAAATTTCAATTTTTTTGTTGCTGCACCTGCGGCAAAAAAAAATAAAATTAACAAAACATATGTATGCTTCTACCTATAATTTTCAATTCTGTGATGTGTCTATCTATAAATATTTTTACAGGCAGAATTGAGAAAGCTCATTGGAAGAACGAGTGAAACGTTTTTAAGAAATCTACAGTAAGTCCAGTTGCCTTGATTTATTCTTTACAGATATACCTAAGTATTCCCCTGCTATTTGCATTTCAACTTAGCCAGGTACACCACTATCTGCTTTTTGGTCCCTCTCAACACTCAGGAAATGATATCAGCCAATCAATGGTCACAGTGGTGACCCACATCAGCCAGTTACTGGCTGAGAGGAATTTCCTTCCTGTTGAGAAGAACCAAGAAGCTAAAAGGAGGAAGCTTGAAAGACCTGTTAAATATTTAAACAAAAAAATTTAGGAAAGAAAAGTTCTACATTTCCTCTGTAAAGTAAGGGTGGGTTAACATCACATTTTATGCGTCTGTTTAAAGTGTACGTTAGAAAAAAAAGGATACAAAAATGCAGCACACCGCGTTCTTGTATCCTGCCAAGTCCAGTAGAAAAAAAGGTATACCTTTCTTTTACAATGGTAAAAAAAAGTATATGTTTTTTGTATATGTTAGGGTGAACCCACCCTAAGAATTATAGTACATATTAGGAATTATACTGTAGGACTAAAATATTCAGTATAAAATATTATTTACCTTTTTCCCATCACCTCCATCAGTTCCCTTTTCTCCTTTTCGTCCCTGCTCACCCTAAGTTAATACAATTGAATATAAAGCATTTAAAAAATGTTGAACATATCTGGCATTATTCCATTTTTTTATTAGGTTTTTATGCCCTTACCATTATTTACTCCACTAAACAATGGATATGTGCTTATATCAGATATATAATTAAAAATAATTTAAAGGGCATACCCATTTTCTGCAATATTCAAGGGTAAAGCTTTCAGAATGCTCAGATCGAGTTGTACAACGGAATTTTACAAACAATTTCTTTCCTGTTACAATTCTTCTTTCTTAGCACAAGAGGGCTACACAATTAAAGATGTGTCTCCTTACCTTTCCTCTTGGCTCAAGATGTCCAAGATGTATGGTGCTAAATGACCAGGTTTAAAAAAGCATGATTTTTGCATGAACATGCATTGCTTATTGTGATGTGACCTGTGGCTTGTCCAGAGTTTTGCTAGAATGCCACAGTAATGTATTGAATTTCATGGCAATGTAGACAAATCTTGCTTGGTTATTTAAATATTTGTGAATTATTTCATGATACATGAGGGTTTATGTTTATGACATTTGTATTATTAAGAGAAAAATATAAAAAAAAGCATGTCTACTGATTTGCATTTTTCCATTTCTTCTCACAGGGAACCTGTCACTAGGATAATGCAATCCAATCTACCAGCATCATGTTATGAACTCAGAAAATTTATATTTATGAAGTTTTGTTGGAAAAGATTTAATATAACTTGGAACTTATTGATTGACTCCCCCGTCCATGCTTAGAAGTCCAGTGGGCGGTGCTACTTAATAATTAACAGCTATTCTTGTCAATCAATGAATTATTAGCTCTACTCACAAAATACAGAAGGAACAGCACTCCCAGATAGAGTAATAGAGTAGGTGCACGCCTTTTTGGGGGATTGGTCTAGCTCACCCCGTACATATAGTCCAATATACAGAATGGAGGCAACACTCTGTAACTAAGTTGAAGCTAAGTGACTAGTTTATTTAAACAGGGAATTTTTTTTGTCTCAAGAGCCTTTTTCAATGCTTGAAAATGGCTATACAGCCAAAACATTGCATCTGCAGCTAAACTAGCACTTTGCTTCAATTTATCCCATTCTCCATATTGGACTAGTAACTCCTGCTTGTCTTCTAACCTTTGAAAGAGTACAGATTTCAGTCAATAAGTTACAAGTTCTACTTACTCTTTCCCCACAAAACTATATATTAATCTGCTGAGCTTATCCTCCATAATATGATGCTGGTAGACAGGATATAATTTTTATAGGGACAAGTTCCCTTTAAATCACAAAAATACCACTAAATTACATGTAGGTGTATGGTACAGTGTATATATGGTATATAAAGAATGTATAGTGTACTTTTGAGTGGTCAGGATTGAGGCTATAGGAGTAGCCTTAAGCTGCATTTACACTATCTGAGGAGCAACCAATTGTCTGGAAGGAAGTTTTTCTTCCTGACAGTCAGCTACTTGTTAAGTGGACGTGAAGTGCTGCATTTATATCTAGAAATTGCCTCCACTGTATGAGGACGAGCAATTGCTACAAATATCACTTGTCCCCATATAAAATCATTGCTTCTGTGCAGCTGAGAGCAGTTTAGACAGCACAATCTGCTGCCTGGGAATGATAATTGAGGTGTCAGCACATCTGATCATTTTCACTTATGAACAAGCGTTTTGCTCATTCCTCGGGTGATCTGCAGTACCTTTAGACAGGCAGATTATTGGGAATGAGTGTTCATAGGAAGGTTAATTTCCGAAAATTGGCATGATATTCGGGTGTTCAATCATGTAGCGATAGCTATCAATAATTGACATGGCCACCCACATGACTCGCAGGCATAGAAAAGTAATTTCAATGAATAAATTACAAATTTGACTGATTAATTTCCCATATATATTTCCAATTTCCCATAACTACAGTTTGTATTGATCTTCTCAGCTTCTCCCACTCTTCAAAATTCTGCTTTGCCTTCCATTTTCATGCTCACAGGTTTAAGGAGATGAAACTGGTTTGTGTGGGTTTCCCAGATACTTTGTCCATTAGTTAAAGACACAAAAATCCTGGTTACTGACAAATCTGCACTTCTCAAGAATTGTTAGTCACTGTAAACCATGCATTGTTCCAAACAACTTTCAGAAGACCTAAAGATGTGTTATAGAGATTCACAAAGCTGGAAAAGGCTGCAAAATCATTCCTAAAGACCTGGGTGCACAACATTCTATAAACTGAGAAAATTCAAGAATGTCGCTACTTTCCCTAGGAGTGGGTATCTTGTAAAGACCACTCCAACACACTGCATACAATGTACAATCCTGAATGAGGTGAGAAAGAACTCACGGGTAACAGCAAAGAACTACATTAGACCCTAGAAACTGCTAGAACCTCTGTTCATGTGTCCACTAGTCAGAAAACATTGAGTGAAATGGCGTTCATGGAAATACACCACACCACAAAGACACCACAAAGGAAGCTACTACTGTCAAAAAAACAAAACAAAAAAAAACTGTGGTTCACACTTTAGTTTGGAAAATGTACACCAAAGCCAAAACTTCTTCCCAACTATGAAGCATGATGGAGAGAGCATCATGGTTTAGGGCCACAATGCTGCCTCAAAACCAGGATGCCATGTGAATATTGAGGGAATACTGAATTCTAAGGTGTATTGAACGTTTTATACATGAAAGTAAGATTCACGGTCCATAAGTTTAAGAGATTGTGGGTAACACAACAACGGCCAAAACAACAGAAGTAAAGCAACTAAAGAATGGTCGAAAGAGAAGAAGCTATGTGTTTTGAAATGGTCAAGTCAGAGTCTTGGTCTTAAACATATCAAGATGCTGTTGCATGACCTGAATAGGGCTGTGTGAGTAGCGCATCCCAGAAATACTGATGAACTGGAAATACATTAGCATTACAGGAATGGTCTAAAATTCCTCTTTAAAGTCACGTACTGTAATTTGTATTGGCAGCTACAGGAAATGTTTGGTGAAGACAACAAATGGTGATCCGCACAAAAGTTTTCGTAACTTTTTACATCTTTACACCACTCACTCAAAAGTAGGTTGAAAAGCAGGAGTGGCTAGCTATGTTAATGAGTTTGACCCTAGATTTATTACTGAGAGTTTGTTAAAAAAAAGTCACTAAAAAGTCCCAAAGCCACCCTAATAGGGAGGGTTGCAGAAAACTACAGTGGCATTCGCAGACACAAGTGTTAGGTTTAAAGGTGAACCAAATTTAACAAACATGTGCTGTTTGATAAATTTGGCACAAAGTATGCAATTCAGACTCATGGAAAACTAACTTCAAATATTACCCTCATAATAAATTAACCCAAATGCTATAATTTATTATTCAATTTACTCCCAATTTTGGATAAAATTGAACCAGTTACAAAGATACATCTAAAATAGTAAATATGTGACATTTGTCTTTTTAGTCCAAACAGAAACAAATGAGAAAGTCGTTAAGGTCAAGCTGGGAATATACTTTTAGACAAAACACTCCCTGGGGATGTAACTCATACATAAAAGGCGCAGTAATGTGTTAAATGCAAGGCTGCTTACAGCAGGTGTGAAAATAACATAAAATGTGCAGAAAATCCAAAATGCACAAGATTTATTAAAGGAACACTTAACCAAGAAACAAATAATCAAAGTAAACAGAAGATAAACTTGTCTATAGTGTTTATCAGTCTTCAGGATTTCTGCTAGTTCCTGAAACAGTTTTTAACTTCTAGCTAGAGCATCAAGCATAAGTAGTCTATTTTTGTTCAGCAAAACAAGATATAGGTAGCAGCCATATTGTAAGTAGGTGAGACATATACTGTATCAATATGCAGAGTCATACTTTATATTGCCTCGAAGAAGCTGGTCTGTGAGATTTGAGCTCATGAAGAATTACAGTATGTACAGTAACTGTTAGTTTAGATTGAAGGTGAATTAAAATGATGCAAGGATGTTAAACTCAGTTATGCCCATATTGAGTTTGAGGAAGCCAGAAGGCAAGAAGAAAGATAAAGCCAAGAGCTCTGAATAGAAGAAAGAAAAGTCACAAGAAAGAGATTTTATTGTTGTGCTCATATAAGGTATAGTTTAAATCACCTTTGGGGGTATGGTTTTATTATTGCATTGTACTTATTTTGGTCTAAAACCGTTGTTTGCAATATGTCTTTATAATATTCTAACCCTTTTTCCTCTACAGCTTGCATCTTTTAACATAAAGGTCGCGATCTAAGGTGTTTATATAAGATGTGGAGTTAATGGTAATACAGTGGTTAGGGAATAGGAACATTCCAACAGAAAAATGAGGAGAGAAAATTTTGTATGTAGGGCACACAGAAGAAAGAAATTAAAGAGCTAAGCATTTGATGCCCGGAGAGAAGAGAGTTTGTAGCAATAACGAGTAATCTAATAATATACAGTATCAAAAAGAGATAACTATAACTTATTAAAGTTTTACTTGTATTATAGACTACTTTCACACTGACGTTACTCGTTCTGGCCGGCTGTTCCCCTGCCAGAATAGCCTGCCGGAATAAGTAACACCAGTGTGAAACAGGCCTTAGATTTTAAATATTTGATCTCTATATTTGCAGCTGCAGCTTTATTCATTTAATTCCCTAGCAGTAATGTAATAGGTTTAATTGTATCTTATCTGCTTGGACATGCAAGTCTGATTGACAAATCCAACACATCCAGTTACAGTATATAGATATTCAAGCTAAGACGTAAAACGTGCACAGTATGTTATAACCTTTAATCCCGGCTGTCCATGCTGTCCTGAAAAACCAGGAATTCCACGTTCACCCTACAGAAAAAGAACATTAAATAGAATAAGTTCTATACTTTAGATACATGTCACATGAATATTTATTGTCTGTTACATTTTGTGAAGAAGTTCTCTATTACAACTGTCAGATAGGTTGCACTTCCTTTTGTAGGAATTTCTGGGGTGGTTGACATGGGCTATTGCTGGGACTCTTCAATGAGAACCATTACCCCGTTGAGCAGAATATTATTATAATACAGTGGAAAGTATGACTGTTTTTTATAGAATTTTATATCATTATATTGCCTTTTTCTAATCGCACATTTTACCTCTAGGGTCAATTATCATGATTGTTTGCACTAAATAGATCTAGAAATGTATGTTCTGACCATGTACTGGTGCAGGAGCATTTCTTTTTTCACCTGCTGGTACACATTCTCATACGCGGTAGTAGACTACATCTGGATCATTATTCAGTTCTGGCACCAGAAAGATTAGAGGGATTCAGTGTTTTAAGGAAATTCTTGAGGATATGCAAGTGATTTTACAAGTGGTTTACTGGAAAAAGAATATACTAGTGTTTCCAGGCAAATAGAATTTACTGACAATAAAATTTTGTTTAAACTTGTCTGTCTATAAAATAAAATGAAATATTCAGAACTTGATTAACATTATGCCACTAGTGACTGTAACCTGCCTTTTAACCTGATGAGGAGCTCATAGAAAATAATTGACAATAATTGAGTACTGTATGTTGGTAGTAGGTTAAAAAAAAGCATATAAAATACTAAACCTTTTCACCATCCCGTCCAGAGTTGCCTTTTAAACCTGGTATCCCATGTGGTCCCTAAAATAGGGCATGAAAGTATTAGCTTTTAAGCTTGTAAAAAATACCTTAAAAATATTGTACTCAGATAATATGCCATAACAAATGCACAAGTAGCCTGCAAATAGTTTCAATAGTTAGCAGTTACATAACAGGAATTTCTCGCTGAAATTACTTTGTACCATGCTTTGCTTGATTCGAATGGCATGCAAGATATGATAACTGATTGTATTCACCCAACTGAAATATGCAGGGCTAAATGATGCTAGTTTATATTTTTCATCGAGTCAATTAATTGAATAAAGCTAATGTTAGTATAAAGTGCATCTGTGCCAAAAGAACACTCATAGTTTAAATAATGTGATTATTCCAGTGACATATTATACCCAAAGGAGACATCCAGACATTCCAATGTAACTCCCTCCAGAAACTAGGAATCAGAGTGTAAAAATTATTTAAATACAGTTTTGAAAGAGGAATTTGCAGATCCCCCACTATGTAATTCTGTGTCGCAAAAGGTTGTACACGACATACATCTATATGCAGAGGGGTGATTGGCTACAAAGAGTGTGTTTTATGGTGAAAGACATAGCTTATCCATGCATTTCATGGACAACCTAGTGATCTGTGCAATGCTACATTTCCAAATTACTATACTAGCGTTGCACTGAAATGAGAGCTTACTGCCCATTTTCCCTTACAGATTACCAGAGAGACAACGGGATCTTAGGGAGTTAAATAGGTGGCTCAGAAGCTGGTGCAGAAAGGAAGGGTTTGGGTTCATGGAGAACTGGGCCGACTTCTCGGTCAGTTACAGGCTCTACAGTAGGTACAGGCTACAGCTTAATGGGGAGGGTGCAACTGCCCTGGGGAAAAAATGGTTAGATGGGTAGAGGAGCTTTTAAACTAGGATCTGGGGAAGGAGGGGGTAGGTCATACTAATAAGGGGGTAGATAGCGTATATAGAAAGTGGGTTATAGAAGGGGACAGAGGGAATTTATTAGGGGCTGGGGTTAGCAAGGAAAATAGGGAGAAGATTGGGCATAACTATACATTTATGAAAAATAGAACTGCTGGTAACAAGAACCTGTTACATACAAAAATCAACCAAGGTAACAAAAAAAATCACGGATATTCACTTTATAGGTAATAGTATTTTAAATTGTATTTTCACAAATGCCTGAAGTCTAACTAGAAAAATAGGGGAACTGAAGGCCATGGTACTAGAAGAACACATAGATGTAGTTGGCGTGGCTGAGATATGGTTTGACTCTTCGCATGACTGGGCTGTTAATATTAAGGTTTTTACACTATTTAGGAAAGATCGAGTCAATATAAAAGGTGGTGGTGTGTGCCTGTATGTGAGGAATGATCTGAAGACAAGTGTGAAAGAGGCAATTGTGGGTGCGGATGATGAGGATGTGGAAACCTTATGAGTGGAAGTTCAAAGGGATATAAACACTGAAAAAATAATACTTGGCGTAATCTATAGACCCCCTAACATCACAGAAGAGATAGAAATGCAACTGTATAACCAAATAGAGCGGGCGGCACAGGCTGATACTGTAGATTTTAACTTTCCAGATATTGACTGGGGTCATGGTTCCACCTCAACAACAAAGGGGAGTAAATTCCTCAACTTGCTGCAGGACCACTTTATGGGCCAGTTTGTAGAAGTTCCCACTATGGGTGATGCTCTGTTGGATCTGGCAATTTTCTAATGATGAAAAAACGAAGAAACTAAAGCTCATAAACGTCCAATGGTGAAAAATGATATACTTTATTAATTACACAATCAGTGGATGATAAAATACCATAAAACAAGGGAAGTAGGGAGCACAGATGCCATCCCAGCTCTACAGTGTCAGCAAAGAGAATCACAGCAATAAATAAGCATTAATACAATTAGCATGAGTCCCAGTATAAAGCATGGCAATTACCAGAGTGACGTAAGTATGGGGGATAGTGACCAGGAGGTATTCCACACACAACAACCCGCAACCGAGGCAGTAGTGTGAACCCGCTGGAACTATATACCACCTATATGACAGTAAGCCAAAACAGAAGATGTAACAAAGTGGACTCACCAATAATGACAGCGACCTGGATACCTGGGATGGCATTACCCCGACGCGCATTTTGGCGTACCATCGTCAGGGGGTAACGCCATCACTGTGGGGATAGCTATTTAAACAGGCCCTGGCCAATCATGTTCAAGTACTGATTCCCCCCAGCTGATCATACGTGAAATGTTATTTTTAACATTAAATATGGGTACGAAAGACAATGATGTATTTAATCGGGTCATGATGAATTGTTACATATAGTTTTTATACACTACAGTAACATATGCAGCAAGCGGCGTTGATCTGCTGCAAGGATTTTTTCCTTACTTTTGTTCATAGGTTTCCTATGTAGGTCTGTGCTCGATTCCCCTGGCTGACATGGTGCGCACAGCGCTGCGGGGCCGCGCTCTGGGTCCTGCCCCGGGGCATCTCTACGCCAGCTTGGTGTGTCACGTGACTGAGTCATGTGGCCCGCCGTGTCATGGCGTGACGCCCATGGGCGGGACTACGGAGCCTTGGCCGCCGCGCTCTGTGCGCCCACGTATGATCAGCTGGGGGGAATCAGTACTTGAACATGATTGGCCAGGGCCTGTTTAAACAGCTATCCCCACAGTGATGGCGTTACCCCCTGACGAAGGTACTCCGAAACGCGCGTCGGGGTAACTCCATCCCAGGTATCCAGGTCGCTGTCATTTTTGGTGAGTCCACTTTATTACATCTGTTTTGGCTTACTGTTATATAGGTGGGATATAGGTCCAGCGGGTTCATACTACCTCGGTTGCGGGTTGTTGTGTGTGGAATACTTCCTGGTCACTACCCACCATACTTACGTCACTCTGGTAATTGCCATGCTTTATACTGGGACTCATGCTAATTGTATTAATGCTTATTTATTGCTGTGATTCTCTTTGCTGACACTGTAGAGCTGAGATGGCGTCTGTGCTCCCTACTTCCCTTGTTTTATGGTATTTTATCATCCACTGATTGTGTAATTAATAAAGTATATTGTTTTTCACCATAGGATGTTTATGAGCTTTAGTTTCTTCGTTTTTTTCCCCTGTATATTAAAAGCTTGTGCAGTAACATTGGCATATTGGGAAGTCTATTCTCCATATAAGCCGCACTATTGTGTGCATACCTAATTGGCTATTGACACCCATGGTTGTGTTTTGTTTTCTAATTTCTATTGATGCAGAGTTTGTTGGTAATGTTACTGTTCAAGGAACACTAGGTTATAGTGAGCACAATATAATTATATTCCCCCTAAACTATAAAAAGCAAACTCTGTCAGAGCAAAGACACTGAATTTCAAAAAGGCTAATTTCCCTGGGTTGAGGACAGCATTTCAGGGCATAGCCTGGGAGCAGCTACTGTCACATAATAATACTGAGGATAAATGAGAGAGCTTCATATCCACATTGAGTAATTGCACACAAAAATGTATCCCTTTAGGTAACAACTTGTTACCTAAAGAGATTCAGATTTTATTAAGCCCTTTGTAATCTTCTAATGCTACAGCTGGCCCCTCAGATTTGTATTTTTAAATGCTCCCTTTTTGTCTTTTATTGCCCTTTTTACATTAGCTGTAAGACATGGGCAAAAGAGAGCAAAACAAATCCCCCAAAAATCTTTAAATATATAAATGCTAAAAAAAAACTAGGTCTGAGAAGGTAGGTCACTAAATAATGGTGGGGGGGTCACTGAAGATAAGGAAAAGGCAGAGGTACTAAATGTATTTTTCAGCTCTGCATATACAAAAAGAGAAATCAGCTGATATCTGTGGCACCGGGGCTGTTAGCCATTTGAGTATATCACTGGATGTACTAACTGTAGATATGGTCCAAGAGAAGTTAAATAGGGTAAATGTGAACAAGGCTCTGGATCCAGACGGATTACACCCAAGGGTGCTTAAAGAGCTCAGTTCAGTCATTGCTGTGCCCCTGTTTATAATTTTTAAAGATTCTCTAGGTACTGGTACAGTGCCAAGTGATTGGCGCAAGGCAAACGTGGTGCCCATATTCCAAAAAGGATCAAAGTCCTCCAAAGGTAATTATAGACCAGTTAGTTTAACTTCTGTTGTGGGAAAAATGTTTGAAGGACTCTTAAGGGACTATATAGAGGAATATGTGACTATAAATAATATTATAAGTGATAACCAGCATGGGTTTTCCAAGGACAGAAGTTGTCAGACTACCCTGATTTGTTTTTATGAGGAGGTGAGTAGTAGCTTGGACAGAGGGGCGACTGTAGATGTAGGTAAAGTAAGGTCTATAGGCTTGGAAAGTATAGTTTGTAATTGGATTGAAAACTGGCTGAAGGACCGTGTACAGAGAGTTGTGGTCAATGATTCCTATTCAGAATGGTCCCAGGTTATGAGAGGTGTACCCCAAGGTTCAGTGCTGGGCCCTTTATTATTTAATTTATTTATTAATGATATCGAGGACAGGATTAATAGCACCATTTATATTTTTGCAGATGATACTAAGGTATGTAGAACTGTACAGTCTATGGAAGATGACCATAAACTACAAGCTGACTTGAACACTCTGAGTGATTGTGCACCAACTTAGCAAATAAGGCTCAATGTGGACAAATGTAAAGTTATGCATCTTGGTAGTAATAATCTCCATGCATCATATGTCCTAGGTGATGTAGCACTGGGAGAGTCACTTATAGAGAAGGATTTGGGTGTCCTTGTGGATGGTAGATTAAATTATAGTATACAATGTCAATCAGCTGCTTCTAAGGCCACCAAGATATTGTCATGCATTAACCTATACAAATATATAAATGGTCCATACAAAAAATACAGTGAAAAGCTGTTCCATGTAAAATGCCCTCAAAAGACAAGGGGGCACTCTCTCTGATTGGAAATTTTGATGGTTATTTTTAATTTTCCATGTCAATATCTATATTAAAAAATACATAAATTCCTGCAATTTTTGCACTGACCACTAAGGCCTCATGAACACGACAGTATTTTTTCATGGTCCGCAAAAACGGGGTCCGTAGGTCCCTGATCCGTGACCGTTTTTTTGTCCGTGGGACTTCCTTGATTTTTGGAGGATCCACGGAGCCAAACTGCCTGGCAGCAATGATATTCAAACTGGGGAGGGGGGGTCTGCCCCCTGCTGCCTGGCAGCCCTGATCTCTTACAGGGGGATATGATAGTACAATTAACCCCTTCAGGTGCCACACCTGAAGGGGTTAATTGTGCTGATCACGGACCCCTGTAAGAGATCGGGTGCTGCCAGGCAGCAGGGGGCAGTCATGTGCACAGTTTGTAGTGTATTCTAACTAGAAGCGTCCCCATCACCATGGGAACGCCTATGTGTTAGAATATACTGTCGGATATGAGTTTTCACAAAGTGAAAACTTAGATCTGAAAAATCTTTTATGCAGACGGATCTTCGGATCCGTCTGTATGAAAGTAACCGACGGCCACGGATCACGGAAACGGATGCCAATCTTGTGTGCATCCGTGTTCTTTCACGGACCCATTGACTTGAATGGGTCCGTGAACCGTTGTCCATCAAAAAAATAGGACAGGTCATATTTTTTTGACGGACAGGATACACGGATCACGGTCTCGGCTGCAAAATGGTGCATTTTCCGATTTTTCCACGGACCCATTGAAAGTCAATGGGTCCACGAAAAAAAAACGGAAAACGGCACAACGGCCACGGATGCACACAACGGTCGTGTGCATGAGGCCTAAGCCTAATAATAGACACCACTAACGTTATTCTTTTCTGGTATTGAGTTCCATCACAGGGGCTCAATACCGTAAAAAACGCTTCAGTTTTATCCTAATGCATTCTGAATGGAAAGCATTCCGTTCAGTATGCATCAGGATGTCTTCAGTTCAGTCCCTCTTATGGTATTTGACCGGAAAAAATACTGCAGCATGTTGCTATATTTTCTCCGGCCAAAATTTCGGAACACTTGCCGGAAAGCCAGATCCGGCATTATTTTCCATTTAAATGCATTAGTGCTCGATCCAGTACCAAGTGTTCTAGAAAATCAGATCTGGTTTCCCAGGCTGTGCATGCGCAGGCCTTTAAAAATGCTAAAAAATAATAATACCGGATCGGTTTTTCCGGATGACACTGGAGAGACAGATCCAGAATTTCAATGCATTTGTCCGTCTACAAGTGATATCCGTTTGCATACGGATTTCTGGATCCGGCAGGCAGTTCCAGCAACGGAACTGTGTGAAAGTACCCTTAATGCAGTTTTCTGTTTATCATTACAGGCAAGATTAGAGTGACACATATCAGCTTTGTGTACAAATAACAGAGGATCCACAGAACACGCCTAGAAAACTCTCCCATGGAACCATAAAAGTCAAGAGGGTCCCCTCCTGTCCATTTTATCTATGGCCCATGTGACTGCTATAAGACTTTTTTTTTATGCTTTCTAAATGCTGTTAAGAACATCTCAGGCAATATGGCCGCCCCCTTAATAATGTTCAGGAAATAGAATTAAAAAATCTGTAATCAGAAAATAAAATCAGATTAGAAAAAAAGGATGTGTCGCCATCTGGTTTTAACTGGAAGAAAAAACAATCTGTGACACATTCCCTTTAAATGTCACTGTGCTTAGAGTCCTGTATCACATTTCCAGCAGCAGAAATCTCTGAGTAGTGCCAAAGAGTTTACAAAGGGTTTTCTCTATAAAGACCATTCATTCTGGGAATTAGTAGTGGTTGGAGATCAAAACAGTATTAAAGGGGTTGAGTAGTGGCATAAAGTGAGATATCAGATGGACAGCGGTCAAACTCCCAGCACCCCCGCCAATCAGCTGTTGGAAGGGGTAGCGGCACTTGTGTGTGTGCTGCATCCTCTTCAAAATTACCTGTGTATTATCTCTTTTGTACTAGGCAGTTGTAATTACTCTGTACTGCCGCTAAAAAGAGGATAGGATTGAAGTAAACTTTGAAGGCTAGGTCACCCTTAATGTCATAGTCTAAAGGTACCCATACACCTTAAGTAGCTGTTGGCTGACAACTATCTCTTACAACTCAAAACATACTCAAAAACCACTTGGTCCAGCCAAGCATGCATGTGATTTCAATGTCGAGAGAAGAGAATGCAGCTGCCAGACACCTGTGTAGTGGCTCCCAGGAGAGCAAAAGTATTGGCTTTAAAGCACCTGCTCTAAACGCCCAACAGAGCAAGTGCAGATGGCAGGGGCAGTGTATTTGAATGGGTAAGTCATAACATGGAGGCGATTTACCTGCTGACATGACCCTCCATCAGCAGCCATTTAATGGACAGGACCTCTATGTGGACAGCACAAAAGACTTGGCAAACAAGGGAGCATGACTTATGAAATATAGACAATGGTGCAGAATTTCAACACAGGCTACATTAGTAAGTGCCATATAGTCATCTTACAAATACATTGGTCAACAGTAAGCAGAAAATGGCCAATCCCTGCAGCATTTTTACAGCGTTTTACATTTAAAGTGGACCTCGCAGCACAATAAACCCTATTAAACAAGGCATACTGCCTGCTAGGGGTGATAATGATTAAAACTAGATATTTCTTTACTCTGTGCCTGTCAGCATTGGAGAGATAATTGGACTTTTATCCATATGCAAATTAGCATTTGGAGAACTGAGGGGATGGCTGTAGCACTTTGAGCACCACTACGGCGATGCCCAGGTGCTCAGAGCACTCCGCTATGACAGTTGATTGACAGGGCAAGACATCTCATTTTGCCATGTCTTTTGTGTCTGTGCTGTGGCTCAGCAACCTAGTGCCTGCTCTATAGATCTGCTGCTGCTTGCTAAGCAGCACAAATCCATAGTGCGCAGGCGCCGATGACGCTGGTGGCTTCAAAGAGTTGAGCCACAGCGTAGGTGCAGAAAACAGGGCAAGATGAGATGTCTTGATGTCATTTAACTGTCAGGGGGAAGTGTACTGAGATTTGTTGTGGTGGTGCTCGAAGTGCTACAGCCTGCTGCTTAGTTCTCCAAATGCTAATTTTCATATAGATAAAAGTCCACTTATCTCACCAACGCTATCAGGTACAACTTAAAGAAAGATATCTTTTTAATCAGCATTATCAACCCTAGCAGACAATATGCCTGGTTTAATAAAGTCGATCATGCTGACAGGGTCGCTTTGAGCAATTATTGTGTCTAGTGTGCCATATACCTGTAGTATCTGTCCATGAAATAATTCTCTGACCAACAATATTGAAAAATAATGACAGCATGTCTTGTTGATATCTTGGACACTTAAACATATGATAATGTTATATATCTAAGAAACAGCTAAAGAACAATGCTATTGTAGCTACAATATAATTGATAAAACCTGCAGAAAAAAAAATATCTGTTTGTGCTCTAGTCTGCACAAAGCCTTTATGTATTCAATAAATAAATAAACGGGACGACTGGCTGACCGCGCTGCGGTAATTAAACTGAAGTCACACGCTGTCCGTAGTTTTTTGAGTTTACAAGGAACACTTTTTTTACATATGAAAGGATAAAAATGAAGGTTATTGATTTACGTTCTCATCTGTTCCTTTTTATGAGGCAAGTAAGGGCTCATGCACACGAACACGTGCCGTCCGTTCTGTGCATTGGGGAACGCAAATGTTCAAGCACCATCTGTGCGGTTGCCACAGATGGATCCAGACCCATTCAAGTTGAACATACATGTTCTATTTTTTTGCAGTGTGAAGTGTAATGCTTCCAAAGGGTGCTGTGTCTCCGTTCCACACTCCTCCCTCCAGATTGCGGACCCATTCAAATGAATGGGTCCGCATTTGTGATACGATGTGCACATGGCCGGTGCCTTTATATTGCGGACCTGCTGTTTACAGGCCGCAATACAGGCACGGTCCGCCAAGCAATGGCTGTCTGCATGAGCTCTAAAGCCAGGCATGGGATCCAGCCAGTTCCCTCAGGTTCTCCAGATCCAGTTGTTAAAATCACAGCGGCAGCTGGAGATGAGCGCTTCCATTCTATAGTTTAACTCCTTATGCTTTTTAAAAGTTGGGTGGTATGTGTGTAGTGTATATATAGGGTATTTATGTATGTTGCATACATAAATGTATGCACTGTATATGTAAACATGTGTCGTGATGCTGCGTGTCTGCCGTTGAGTAGGGAACCTGTTGTTAAAAATTTGAATCCCACCCCTGCCTAAAGCTAATGTTATATTCTCACATATTCCGATTTTTAAAGAAACGACAGTGCCACTTTGCTTTGTTCCATTACATTATTACGATTAGTATAATTATTAATCTGCGAACATTACCTGCACTCCAGGTGAACCAGGCATACCTGAATTCCCTATGGCTCCTGGACTTCCCTGTTATAAAAGAGAATGGCATTTTATTATTACTGTAGATATCTGGCAATGTTCAAACATAAGAATTGCTAAAAACAAAACAACTAAATATTGTATCAAATGACAAAATTCTTCTTCTCGCCTGTTCTTTCATGATTTTAATAAAGCAGTTTGCAACCCTTCTGGTGATGGTATGTTTTTGATTACTACTATATACGGTTAAATAAAAGCATACCTACTAACAGTTAAATGGTGATTATTTTGCATTGGATAAGGCATTTCAAATAAGGTATTATTGCAATAAAGGATCACTGAGATGTGCAGCGTTAAAACTTAACCTTTAATCTCATAATTAAAAAAGCAGCTAATTAAATATAATAGTAAAAGTAGGGACAAGATATCCCAAGTGTGGAAAAATCTGACGACCCTGTGGAACAGGAAACTTATATAGGAAAATGTGAAAGATGTTCCCAGATGGCACCTTAGACATCCCTTAGAGTGGAGAGCGCAATGGGCTCACGATGAGCCAATCACAGTGTATCCATAGGTCGGATGGACCTACGATCTGGCTCATATAATAATCATGGATCCATCTATTGAATGGCACTGTGGTGCTTTGTACCACAGTGGCATATGGGCCCCTGCACAATGGTGCAGCTGTAGTGTTGAGCAGAGGGTTAACACTAGGATACTGATAGAACCCAACAGCAAATGAGACAGCAGTGAGTAAAGTCCTGCCTTAACCCTATGTTCCCTGCTGGAGTGAACAACCCAAAGTACTGTTACAGCAGGAACACTGGAGCCCACATGCAATAGAAAAACTGGGCTAAAGTGCTCTTGTACTTGAGAGGTTAATGCTAAAGTAGTTTCTTGTCATCCCAGCAGCTTAATATTAAACTGTGGGCAAGGTCAGCAGTATGAACCCCACGAACACTGAAGCCCATATACAATAGGAAAGCCGGGCTAAAGTGCTCTTGTGCTTCAGGGGTTAATGCTAAAGCAGCATCTTGTCAGCCCAGCAGTTCGATGTTAAACTGTGGACAAGGTCTGTAGTGTCAACCCCAATTTCCCTGCTGTAGAAAGCTAACTTTGGTATCACATATGCTCGATCACTAGGAGCTACAGTGTGCGATATTGGGGTCTGTTACTTCTAACTAGAATCTTTCAGTGAGTTTCAGTGTCAGTTATTTGCACCAAAACTGCTAGTGGTACTGGGGCAGGGGCGTAGCTAAAGGCTCACGGGCCCTGGTGCAAGAGTTCAGCTTGGGCCCCCATTCCCTTAGTGCTTGTTGGCAAGGGGCAGGGTAGCCCACAGCCTTCCTTCTGCCAGAGGCAAACATTGAAAGGGCACCCCCTCATGCCAAATTCTTGACCTAACCCCGCCAGAGGTGTAAATAGACCAGCATGCACTTTCTATAATGCCAGTGTCTTATGTGGCACAAGGGTTTTTGGGCCCCCTCAGGCTCCTGGGCCCGGAAGCGACTGCTACCTCTGCACCCCCTATAGCTACGCCCCTGTACTGGGGTGCCCGTGTGCAGCTGTTTGAACGATAAGTTTTAAAGGGATAAGTCACTTCTCCTCTGATGATGCCACTCACGTCGGCAGCCTCATGCTAGTTTTATATAGACATCAGGGGGAGATGCCAAAATAACTGTGGTGAATTGTCAGAACTATTGGGTATGAATAAAGTCCATAAGTATAAGGCCTATATAAGAGTATGGACATGAGCCTAAGGGACAACCATTTTGTCTTATTTTAAAAGGCAGCGTGAGTTCAGGATTTTTTTTACTCTGAAATTGCTAACCTAAGGTTTACGATATGTACCAAAGTGTTTACCTAAGTCTGTTTTTGTGAGAAGGAGATGTCCCAAGGTCCAATGAAATGCAATTGCCTAGATAAGACAATGTATTAGAAATGTGCTGAGTTCTGATGATTTACAGTGAATAGAAAGACTCTTATCTTTCTTTGTGGTTTTATATGAATCAATATATGAGTAGATAGATTTTATATTATAAATTTTAATAGGTGTGCTGAATATCTAGTATATATATAAGAGTATGGCCCTTATAGCTATATTCAGTTTTAAGATTGGAAACGAGGTACAAATTCCTCTGTCATTTTTAGAATCTCTCTCAGTGTAACACACAAGTTAATTATTTCTCTCCTTGAGGTTTTCTTGAATGGAGAAATGTGGACACAGGTGATCATGAACAAACCTTGTCTTTTCCAAGAACAATGACTTAGAATAGTCATGTTTATCTTGATTTAATTAGGTCTGATCAAAAGATTTAAGGATAAATAAGGTGGTTGACTAAAGTCATTGTCTATTCAAGATCTTCTCAAGGTTTTGTCTGAAACCTTAGATAAAATTTATTGCTATTATATAAATAAGAGAATGAAGTGAGTGCTTCGACTTTGGTATGGAGTACTAGTGCCATCTAGTGTTAGGGTAACAAAGATTTAGGGAGGTTCTATTAATTATAAAGTGAGGTCACTAGTTAATGATAAAACGTGGCCAAGCCCTTTCTAAGATAGGATAAAAAGATGGTATGGGCTGACAGAAGAGATCGATCTCTAGAGCTCTCTAGCTCTCTCTCTGACCATCTTCAAAAGACCATCCTGAAGGGACGATCATCTTCAAAAGACCAGATCCAGCCCTGACCACCTTTTCAGTCATTGGAGGCAGCCATCTTAGAACCATTGAAACTGATATCTGCTAGCTGACATTTTGGTATAGTATAACCTTACCTATATTTTATAGGATAATTAATTAATATAATACATATCTATATATATTCAATTAACCATACTTTGTGTATAGTATCTGTTTTGGAATAAGATTGGGGTGTACGTGCAGCATCATCCTGAAAATTAATCCAATACAGGGAGATTGAAAATATACTAGTGAAAACACAGTATTATCTCCAAGGAATTGAATTCAGTTCTAGACCAGTACGGTTGATTATATATATATATATATATTTGTATAGATAAAAGATAAACCAGATTTGGGTTAATCGGACATTTGTCGGCTGAGAGAAATCAAGTATTAAATTGATTTTAAATATAATTGAGGGGTATCATTATAAGAAGGCATAATTGTGTAAAATATATTCTCAATTATTTTTGTCTTTATCACTATTTTGCATATCATTGATTGAATTTTATTATTGCCAATTTTATTATATATATTATTTTGCACTATAAATCGTATTAATAAATTACATATATATTTTGTCTGTAACTGGGTTTTGTCTTCAATTCAACGCAGATCACGAGCTTGTTTTAGCTTGATGTTTATGATAATAAATTAGAATCTCCTTTATTACAGATTTTAATTTATTCACATAAATAATATAGACTGTCAATCGGAGACAGCATAAATATTCCGACAGAATTAGGAAACCAGAATCCGCTTGGAAGTAACAATGTCTATCAGCGTTTATGAATAAGGCAGAAGAAGTTGAGCAAAAGACACCACACACTCATTGCTGCTACACTGCAGCCAGTTCAGTGTGGAGAAACATGGTATTGTATATACAGATAGCAGAGGATTGAATAGATGAATGCAGGCGTGATGTTAAGGCCTGGATCACACATAAGCGTACCCGATAAGCGCTGTTTACAAGCGTGCTTATCGGGCGTTTACATACGTGCGAGGAAACAAACAAACGCTGATTGTCGTGCGTTCCCGCTAGGTCTATGTGCGGGAATGCGTGACAATGCGCCCCAAAGAAGCTCCTGTACTTCTTGGGGCGAAGGGCGTTTTACAGCGCGTTCGTACGTGCTGTAAAACGCTCAGATGAGAACCATGCCCATAGGGAAGCATTGGTTTTTGCCTGTTGAGCGTTTTACAGCACGTAGGAACCCAGCCTAAGTGTGGCATAATGAGCCAGCCTGGTGTACCAGGCTTGGACCACAGTAGGACTTACATATGTACGGCTCCTCCTGGGCCACTGGGGCTTTTCTGTCTTCAGCCTAAAAATCTACTGCGCTTCTTTGTGCAAGATCCTCAGGTCCAGATTATCCCCTCTGGGGGTGGCCCATATTTGTTCAATGCTCTAAAGCGATATAGCTCTTGTATCGCGGCTGTGAGCTGCGTGGCCAGTTTTTCTACTAATGTTGCCCACATGTTCCCTCACGTGTGGTCTTTTCAAAATATTGAGTGCCACATACACTCAATACCGGTGGAGGTACTGGAGAGGTGCAGATTTTAATAAAAGTGCAAGTCACGCATTGACCACATCTGTATGTCCCTATGATGGTACTTCTCAGCCATGTATGTGCAACTCGTGACTGAAAAAAAACAATATACTAGCCTGTCCCTGACATTGTGACCCCTCCTATATGTAATGAGTGGATAATCACTGATTAGGTGACCAATGTCAGGGTCTGATTTAAGGATGCCCCAGTTATTAGTCATAATCTCTTTGACCTTTTGTATGAGCCATGTCAGAAGTGCCAATTATGCATGTCATTTCATTTTACCTTTCCCTGGCTCTCTTTTGGCAGATAGAATGGTGATACTCATTGGTGCACCTAGCCTTTCTGTTGCCCGAGGTGAAAACTGAAATGGCGCCCATCCCTCCCCAATGCCAATTTCTTAACCTAACCTTTTTGGGTGGTGCACCCCTGGTGATATGCTTTCTGGAGTACCGTTTTGGGGTACCTTCATTGGTTGAATTGGTTGTATAGATCATCTGTGTCTCTCTTAAAATCAACTATGTTGGAACAGTTGTGCCTAGTGCGTAAATATAGACCCTTAGGGACACCTCTTAGGGACAAGGGTCCAGGGATAACTTTGCAGGGCGCCAAAGGGAAGGCAGACAGTATAAAAAGAAGGTTCAACTCGATTGGACAACATTATTGGTAGAGCAAAGGTAGAGCAAAGGAGGGCAGGCTGCCAATGGTCTCAACCTAACCCTGATGCCCTCAGGGTAGGTGATTGGAAAGAAAAAGGGATGTTGCCTCGAAATGCTAAAAAGGACCACAGAGGAGGCGCCAAAATCCCTAGGATCTAGGACTTGGATAGTATATAGCCCAAAGATAGAAACTTATGTGGTTACACACTCACAGGATGTATATGATCTCATGGTCAATTCATATATGGTCAAACAATGGTAAAGAAAAAACGATAATGTACAGATATAAAATCAAAATATTGTCAAAATATCAGTGACACACTTCACCCAGGAGGGTAATGTAAAGCTCAAGACACCCACATCACACCTCCTGCACCTGGGTCGCCCGTAGAGTCTCAGAAACGAACAATGATCACTCAGGAGTCTTTGTTCTTTTTTCTTTTCTTTTATTCCACAGCCAGGGTAGGGGAGTGAGCAGCTCAACGCGTTTCGGGGCCTCTTAATGGGTCCCCTTCATCAGGAGAAGATACAGTCAGAACAGGAAACAATGGGGTTTAAGTAGCAGAAAAAAACGCCAAACAGCTTACAATGACGTCACTTCCGGTGTCTGCATGTGTTCCATGGTGGAACGCACCGGAAGCGACGCCCGATTGGCCGTCAGGTCGCTAGTTTAACATAGAAGTTAATAAACATATAAACATATAGGTCTGACATAATGTATTCTCAATAGATGCGAGGATGATGAGTGGTATTTAGATTACCAGTCATCGCAGTTCTCGGATGTCTGTAATAGTTTCATCTTGATTTCTTAGGTGCGTTCTCTGTGGAACGCATCCCGGACTTCCGGTGCGCTCCACCGTGGAACACACCCGAACCGGAAGAGCACATAGAACATGAGAAATCCTTTTTACTTTCCCTATAATACATCTAAGAGGTAGCAGTCCCTAAAGAATAAGCTAACAGGTAGCCCAAATACGGATTTTATAAAAAGTATCCTTAACAAGGAGGGGTAGGGGCGGAGTCACGTGATTGGCTACCCGGTCACATGATCGGGATCACATATCATCGGTCTGGAACTGTTAGGTACTAGCAGGACCTGATGAACTTTACGTCTATATACTATATTGGTAAAAATCATTGTGAAATCAGAGGAAATAGTCTGTCATAAATAATAATAATACTAATGAATGATTATAATTGATGATTTATCTGAATATCGTTGTTATTTATGATTATTGTATGTACCAGTAATTTGTAAAAAAAATGGGCATACGAGTCAGAATAAAACTGAAGGATAAAACCTGAATAGAGCTAGATAAATACACAGCGATAAATGTAAAAATAGCCAAATTCAAAAATTAGTCAAAAGGTGAATTACATCTACAGATGTGTCATTCATCCATTTGGAAACAGAGTGAGGTCTGAAGGGTAAAAGGGGTATGAGCGAAACATCAAAAAGCATAAAAAATGTACAAATGAAAATAAAATGAAAATAATAAAAATTTAAAACATAAAAAAATATGCGAAACAGTATAAAAAATGTACCTAATAAGGTATGTGCCAAGATAAAGCATAGAAAGTATAGGAGGAATATAATATAATAAAATCTAGCTTAATGAGATCGATTGTCTTTGGGTGTGCCATAAATCATTGGATTTAAAACTATTTGGTAAGGCAACTCCGTGTGTTTGAGGATGTGGGGCTTAATAAAGAGTATTTTGTTTCTGCCATTCCAACAAAGGTTTGGGCTTGTGAGGGTGGACTGTATGTACCACTTCTTTCTCCCACCAGTCCAGGAATAGGTTGGAATAAGTGGGTAAACAAGGGCTCCCTTCCCCTGAGCTGGTGAAAGATCTTGCTGTTAAAGATAAAAATGTTGTGTTCAAGAATGAACTGAAATACTGTCAGGACCAGCTCATTGTATTTGCCAAAATGGGTGCCTCTGGTGCAAAGGAAGTCTCCCATAGCCCTACACCCCTGGTCATGGGGTATAGAACTTTAGAGGGCCTCCACATCCAAACTGGCCAACATAGTGTCAGCATCACATAGAAGTCCTTCCCCCCTTCCGCCCCGCTTTCCTATTGTCTTCAGTATTGATGGGGTTGATACTGCTGATCTTGCCCACAGTTTAACTTTGAGCTGGTGGGCTGACAAGATGCTACTTTATCATAAACCCCTCAAGAACAAGAGCACTTTAGCCCAACTTTCCCATTGCATGTGAGCTTCAGTGTTCCTGCTGTAGCAGTACTTTGGGTTGTTCACTCCATTGGGGAGCATAGGGTTAAGGCAGGACTTTACTCACAGCTGTCTTATTTGCTGGTGTTAACCCTCTGCTCGTCACTACAGCTCCACCATTGTGCAGGGGCCCGTATGCCTTTCTGGTGCAAAGTACCATAGTGTTAATGCTGCACATCTTAGAGTCTTAGTGATCCTACAATTATTTGCAGCATTAACCCAAAATCTCATATTCATATTCGAAATCTCATATTCAATATTATTGCAATAAACATGCAAAAAAATATCTATTTTTATGTACATAGCACGTTCCTCCTATGACTGAAATTCTGGTCTACCTTCTCCTGCATTCCAAGAGAGACCCATATGTTCAATAAAGTCTGTGCTCCCTGACTGCAAAACACTTCTGGAAGTGCTTCTGGTCTCTTCACTGTCTTCTAACAGACAATGATGAGACCAGAGCTGCCGAAGATTGAGTCACAAAGCTACATAGGGTGAAAATGAAACAGCACCACTTTTGTCATAGTTATGCCTGACGTTGCAGTTGAAAGTAAATGGGGCTTAAGACTGTAAAATTAGTACAGTGGACAAGTGCTGCTATAACCAGTTTCAGATGGTTGTAGACTTGTAGAGGAATTGACTATTTCTGTTTTGTACAACTTCTTAAGAAGCTTGAATGTTTTTGAATACAAAGTAGATAAGGTTAAATATTACTATATTGTTATAATAAAGTGTAAATACTGTAAAATGGTTTGATGCACTGCTGGCTATGGAGGTGTCCTTTCTCTAGTTCTGAAGCCGGGATGTTGCCTTGCAGATGGAATGTTGTCTACAGTTTGTGAACATATGGAGAAAGTCAAGCTAATCTGGAGTATGTTCTGTAGTAGGCAACCAAAGTAAATAGGAGCATGGATAAAATGCAGTTCTGGGAAAGATCAGTAAAATTAAGATTATTTGGTTTGGAAAAAAGGTAACTTACTGGAGCATTATTCAGTATGCACAAATATTTATCTACTTCTTCTCTAAAGATCTTTTTATACCCTTGATAAACTTGATATAGCAAGGAGAGTTAGGTACATTAAAGGGGTTCTCTGTCAATTTAGAATATTAAATTACCTAAAATACATAAATATTACATTATTATAAATATATTCCCAAATACCATTTATTAGTTATAATGGATCATTTTGTCTGGGGAGAAATCATCAGGAGAAATAAAATGGCCGCCGTCTTATTAGTACACACAAAATCTGTCCTAATCGCACAGCAGCACAACGAAAGTGTTACCTCATCCTCTATTCTGCTCTACTTGTCAGGAGTTAGGATCCTACACACAGCTGATAAGGTCTTCAGCTGAATCTCTGTTGGAATGGAGTCCATAATGAGACATGAAATACAGAGAGAAGGGTGAGGATGTGGTTAATGAGCATTAGCACTTGTATGCAGTCTCCATTACCGCAGCCCCACATTACCACATTCTGCCCTGTCTGTCCTCTCAGTGCTTCATGTCTACTCATGAACTCCATGCCCACATAGATTCAGCTAAAGATTTACCAGCTGTATTCAAGATAATAATTTCTAACAAGTAGAGAAGAAAGGATGAGGCAGCTCTTTTGCTCAGTGTTCAGAAGTAACTTGTCCTGATCTGTGATTACGACGACGGCCATTTTATTTCTACTAATGATTGCTCCCTAGGTTTACATTTTACTCATGCTAAAAAAAAAAATTTCAATTGGTCTTTATTCACATTTTCAGCCATTTTTGAGAAACTGGTGTCACTGTGCAGTTCACTGTGACACTTTTTGTCATGCAGGCTGGCTGCATGTGCTCTTGCGTACTGGCTATGGGCCATTAGCCATGTATGCTGATTGCTTAGGTGGTGCATTCTGGTGCAACCTTCTAGTGTGCGAACTGTCCTGTGACGTGTATGTTCTCTGTGTTCACTTAGGGTTATTGTTTGCCTGATCTGTGTGTCTGAATATCAGGTGGTAAAGTATTGTACTCACCCTGCTTTTTAGACCAATAAGCTGTGTGTCTAAGATGAGTCTGTCTCCAGGAGTGCTGTGTGCAGGGTGCATTCTACCGACCAGTGTGTTTGTCATTCTTGGGCGGTCAGCCTGATATTTCATCAATCTCGCCATGTCTTAGGCTGTCTGGGAGTTTCTAGTTTGGTACTTTGTCTTAGTATTTTGTATGTCCATCTGTGACCGCCATGCACCCAGTTCCGCATGGGGTCCGGGAATGTTACTATATCTTCATGTTTGTATGTCCGTCTGAGATTGCCATGCACCCAATTCTGCATGGGGTCCAGGCATATTTCTATCTTGTCTGCAGGTACTAGTCTGCCTGTGTATGCCATGCTCCCTGTATCCGTATCCGCATGGGGTCCTGGCTATGTCTGTAAGTCTCTGAGTTTGTCTTGTCTGTCAGTGAGCACAATGCTCCTTATAACCAGTTCTACATGGGTGGCTCATCTGTGTTCCTGTTACGTGGTCTATGTCTGAACAGTGTCCTGTGCATATTTGTTTGGACTCCAGTTTATTTGCCTGTGTTCCTGGTTTTGTTACTTGTCTGGACTGCTGGAGTTATGCATTTGCATCTGATTCCTTGCAGGTTTGTACCAAGTTTACCGGGACCATCCCAGGAGGTAGCCATCTGGTTGCTCCCCTGCAGCAAAGTCCAGATACCTGTATAGAGGTTAAAAAGTGAAAACCAGGGGAGCACTGGTATAAAGCCCTTAGGTTTTGGCCCTAAGTCAAACCGGTCACTTGGACCAGTGGGTCTACATCTGCCACTGTTTCCTATCTGTTTGTCCAGGATTATGCTGGTTATTTTTGGTTGGAACTTGTTTAATGACGTATTTGTTTTGGCTTTCTTTGTTGTTTGTATGTTCTGTGAACACTGGAGATTTTTCACTTGTGAAATTTTCAGGGGTTCTACTGACCCTAGAGCATGACGACAGGGGTTAAAAATCAGTTTGTAGAGTATCACTTCTAAGTCCTGTCAGCTGATGGCTCATGTGCCTTTCCCTTCAATCTCCCTGGCAATAAGTTTGATTGATTTCTGACTGTCCCTGGTTGTTTTCCTGGGAGTCAATCATGGCAAGCCCCCCCCCCCCCCCTTCCTTCTAGGGTCATGTGAGAACCCTTATTTTTCCTCCCTAATGCTTTTTTTTCCTGCTATGTGCACTAAAATATTTCTACAAACCATTTTAGTGGATTTATTTGAAACTAGTTTGCTCATCCTTAATATAAATATATATATACACTACTCACAAAAAGTTAGGGATATTTGGCTTTCGGGTGAAATTTACGGAAGATAGTGATAATGATATTACATCATAAAAGTAGGGCATTTAAGTAGAAGTATAAACTACAAAGAAAAAAGGGAGTTAGTCAGCACATCCCAATGCGCAGGTGCATGTCGCCACAGCTAAAAACATAAATAAAACACATAGTGCAACAGCATTCTGCAAACCAAATAAAGTACAAAAACGTATTACATTGCTAATGGCGGTGGCAAGATGGTGGTGGCTAGCCTGTTGCGAGCAAATGGATCAAGTAAGTATGATTTTATTTATTTATTTTTTAAATTTGACCCTCTCTTATTTACAGTTGCAATCAAAATAATAGCAGTGTGTTTAACCAGCTCCCAACCGCCTAACGCAGGGATGCGTCCTGCGGGCGGTCAATTTGTTCCTCCTTGACGCATCTACGTGTCATCTCACAGGAGCGCGCGTTCACAGGATCGCAAGGTAAACAAGTTGATCTACAGCCTGCCAGAGGCGATCATTCGCTGGCAGACTGTAGATGCGATTTTTTTTTTAACCCCCAAAAAGGTATATTAGACGCTGTTTTGTTAACAGCGCCTAATATACCTGCTACCTGGTCCTCTGGTGGTCCCTTGCTTGGATCGCCCACCAGAGGACACAGGCAGCTCTGTAAGTAGCACCAATCACCACACTATACTACACCCCCCTCTGTCACTTATTAACCCCTTATTAACCCCTGATCACCCCATATAGACTCCTTGATCACCCCCCTGTAATTGATCACCCCCCTGTAAGGCTCCATTCAGACGTCCGATGAGAGCAATGAGATGGCAGAGAACACCCGCGAGTCTAATTTCCAGTCGCTGGCATCCCGGAGATAACGAGAACTCCAATCCGCCTGGACGTTGTGCAAACCCGGTAAGTATTCCGCCATGATAGTAAGCTCCTGGCTGAGAAAGAAAGACCAGAGCTCCTTGGCCAGGTGCGAAAGCATGGGAGAATGTGTACCGCCCATGGCATTGACATAGCAGACAGCGGACACGTTGTCCATGCGTAAACGAATGCAAGCCCGCCAGAAGTTCCAACGCATTGATATGCAATGGAGATTCCTCTTCTGACCAATGACCCCCGGTAGATATGCCGTAGCAGTGAGCCCCCCAGCCAAGAAGGCTGGCATCGGAGTCCACTGTAAAATCCGGGCGAGGACCGCAGATCGCCTTCCCGTTCCAGGCCTGAAGGTTGCATATCCACCAGAGAATCTCGTCCCGAGTCTCCGCATCCAGGGAGATCAGATCCGCGTATGAGGCCCCCTCGTGTAAGTGTGCTGTCTTCAGGCGCTGGAAGGCCCGGTAATGTAGAGGAGCCAGAAAGACGGCTTGGATGGATGAGGACAGAAGGCTGATGATCCGAGCAAAATGTCAAAGAGAAATCTGTGGAGCCTCTAGTGTCCTTCGCAACTCCTTGCGGATCTCCTTGATCTTCGTAATCGGAAGACTGAGGGTCTCAGTCACCGAATTTACGGAAAAATCCAGAAATTCCATAATTCATGCCGGGGTAGGCACGGATTTGTTGTAGTTGATGAGAAAACCCAGCCTCGAGGTGATGTCCAGGTGTAATAGGAGAGTCTGCCGGTCCTGGGCCAACAAAAGGATGTCGTCCAGATATATGATGAGTCTGACCCCTCGACTGTGGAGCCATGCAACAACCGGCCGCATGAGCTAGGTGAAGCACCACGGGACCGAGGAGAGACCGAAAGGAAGGCAGGTGAAACACCAAATCTCGTCCCTCCAACGGAAGCGAAGTAGATCTCTGGAACAGTCCTCCACAGGGACGGTGAGGTACCCGTCTTTGAGGTCGAGCTTCACCATCCAATCCCCTAGAAGTAGAAGGTCCCTGAGGAGGTGAATACCCTCCATCTTGAAGTGCCGATATCGCACAAAACTGTTCAGGGGACGCAGGTTGATGACAGGGCGCATCTGACCGCCCTTCTTGCGTACCAAGAAGATAGTGCTTAGGACACCTCTGGGGGATTCTGGAGCGCGTTCGATCGCTTCCTTCTTCCGTAGCTCCATAAGTTCTTTGTCTATGTAGTGGATGGTCTCGGGTGAGACGACCATAGGATGGGGTGGAGAAAGAAAATTCAGACACCCCACCAGCTCTATCTGGAACCCTAGAATTGTGGATAATACCCAAACATCCGTGGTTATAGTGGACCGGGCACAAGAAAAATGTCGGAGTCTGCCCCCTACACAGTGTAGAGAAGAAAGAAGGAGTGCGGTACTTACCGAAGGGTCGACAGGAGCAGGAGTTTCCTCTGTAGCCTCTACGAAACCCGTTGGCTGCCTGTAATCCTGGAAGGAGGACCTCTGTGTAAAGGAGCGGTGGTTGTAGGAACCTCGATCCGAGCTCCGGGTCTGAAACGAGGAGCGGACGGACAGACGGCCCCTGGAACTGCCGGCCCTGTTAGAAAAACGAGGTTGGAATACCCTCTTCATCGAGGATTGGGCCTTATCAAGTGCCGTGAAAGCTCCCACAAACTTGCCCATATCTTTGATGAATGAGTCACCAAAGAGGAGGCCCTGTGCTTCGCTACCTGACAGTTAGCCAACTTAGGCTCGATTTTAAACAAAATAGCCTTCTGTCTTTCAATTGAGAGGGAGGTGTTAACATTGCCAGCTATACATATGGCCGTTGGGCCCAACCACGGAGCTCCTCCTGAGTCAACCAACTCATTAGCCGCCCTGGCGGACTCAGCCATTTCAAAAATCTTAGCTAGCGGGCCAAACACATCCAGGAGTTTATTCTGGCACGCTTTAAGGGCAGATTCTAAGCCCTTCCTGGGGTTCCAGCCGGATTTGGATAGGAATTGAGCCATCTTAGGATCCACGACTGGAGTCTTGCAAATCTTGTTTGCTATCAAGGTCCGAGGGCATTCGGCTTTCAATTTGTTTCGCGCCTCCTTGCTAAGAGGGCAACGGACTCTCGATTCCAGATACTGAGCTACATGGTCCAGAGGAACCCACTCAGCCGACCTTGGGTGGTGCAAGGAATCGGGATCAAAAAGCGTATAGCCTCTGAAGCCGAAGTCCCTGCCGCAGTAGTGGAGGGCATGAGACTGGGTCGGTCAGGCGGGGAGACAGACAGGTCTGCCTCAGGGAATTCCACATCCTCATATCTAGCCTCCTCATCATCGGACCCGAAGTCGGATCCGGAAACAGAATCTGCTTGTGCTCTGGCACATTTCCAGCTTCTCGCCTTTTCTGCCTGGCGGGATAAGGCTCTTTTGCGCGATCCGGGAGCGCTCTCATGGGTGGCAGACACACTAGTCAACACAGTTCTGGAGGCAGGATGGGAAACAGGCTCTTGATGGGTAGTAACCCTAGGCGGAGGGGGCTGTGCCATAAAGGCTTCAGTAATAGACTTATATAGGGAATGGGACATAGACCTGATTGCCGCCATGATTGCCTCTGAGACCGATTGCTGGAAGGCATCCGTCAGGGACGGATCCATAGTGGGAATGGAACCACTGGGAACGGGTGCCGCAGGAGGGGAGGGAGACCCCACTTCTGATACCTCAGTCTGCGCATACATAGATGGCAACTGGGACATGATTGAGCAGACCAGCAGGGAACAAGGCAAAATAAGTAATGAACCTGATGGGGTAAACCTGATAGGAGTACTGATTGCACAGTGTGCCGCAGCCAGGGCCAGAAAAACAGACAGTAAGGGACAGAAAAATCTAACCTAACTGGGTTGAGTTACCCCACAAGACGCAGCGGCAGTGTGTGGAGCTGAAACGGAATGCAGGAAGAGGGGGCGTAACAAGGAGAAGCGCGCGCTCCGCAAACCGGAAGTAGGCGGAGGAGCGGCGCGAACAAGAGACAGTGAGAAGGGTGAAGAAAGATGGCCGCCGAGAATCCCGCGAGACCTCGGTCGCGGCCTACTAAGCGGGATCAGCGGACGGAAGAGAACCGGAATACAGGGGGAAAAGGTAACAAGTGAAATATGTGCCGAGAAAAATAGGGCACAGTAAGAGGCCAGAGGGAGAGCCCGAGGAAACAGGGGAAGAAAACGCCATTGGCGCAAGAGTTCAAGGGGCGGCAGAAATGCGCAATAACCTGTAGGGAAAAAAGGTGACCCAGGCAAGAAAATAACTGAAAATAACACAATAAGAATAAATAAAAAGGGGGGAAAACCCCGTCCTGTAAGGAAGAACCAACAGAACACCAAATAAGACACTAAAATGTAATAACAAGTAAGACACTACAATGTAAGGGACACAGTGATGTGGCAGCAGCAAAGAAAGAGGAAGGCTTCCTATTACAGAGACTATTTATAGGGGAGCAGGGAGGAGGGATTATTACCATGGAGATATGCTAATCTCCCAAGTTTTTTCTTTGCTG
The DNA here is from genome assembly GCF_014858855.1 of Bufo gargarizans. Lineage (NCBI taxonomy): Eukaryota > Metazoa > Chordata > Amphibia > Anura > Bufonidae > Bufo > Bufo gargarizans. Next base: position 235,735,102 of record NC_058083.1, read on the forward strand.
CTGTGGTTTGGTCAGTAAAGAAAGATACGCGTCTTGAAATAAAATCTGTATTTTCCAATCTCCCGTTTCTTGGGATGTAGCAAACTATCCCTATTGCAACCTGCCGCATGCTGGTATGCTCTCTTGAGGGAGGACAAAGGATAGCCATGGCCTTGATTGCTGTCCTGTTTGCAGCCTCTACACCTATATCTCCCTCTTGCACTAACACTAGTGCCTATGTTGGTATCGGGGTCAGTTTCGTACTCAGAAGAGGACAGATCTGTTTCACTTTCAGGATTTGTTTTTGCTCTTGTTTTATTAAAATCAAAGATCTTGCCCTCTCTGAAATCCCTAGTGTCTTTGATTAATTGATAATGCTTCCTTTCCTTCAGAAAGCTGGTGAAACTTTCCACCGCTTGCTGTATTGCAGCCTCTTTTCTTTCAAAGTCTGAGGCAGAGGAAAACTTTTTTGCTGCCTCATAATATGATTATTAAAGGCAGATAGCCATCTCATATTGATGTTTAGTTTTTTTGTCAAATATCTTATTATAGAATTTTCATAATCCAGACATATAGAGACATAAGTAAACATGTAAATTTACAACAAGCAAATCTACAATAAGCAATTTTGAAGTTACTATTTGACCATATTCAGGATAATACAATGACATAATCAGAGTCACTTGTGGGACAGAAAATGTCCATGTTGAGTAATATGGCATACGGTTATTAAAGTGGTGGAGACAATCAACTTCCAAAGTAAACCAAATATGGTGAATATGTTATAACACATGAAAAGCGAATGATCGCCTGTGAGAGTGTTAAAGTATAAGCCCAACCTTTAACATTTAAACGGTTTCCTGGGCCGTTGCCAGGTCATATTGATGTTTTAAATTGATACCTTAATAAAGTTTTTTCGTTTTTTTCTATTTTAGCGCTATCGATTAATAAACTTAATAGTTCTATATATAGATAGACGCAAACTTCTACACAGCTTTCTTAGATAACTATCCTAGCAATATGCCATAACACTGTCAACTGTCCTGGAACATCCAAGAAACTCCTAGAAAAAGGGAAACCTCCCTTCCCAGAAACCTGTTCCCTGCCCTGGTGCGCAATCACACAGTAAGGGGCAGTGTAAAGGGTGAGGGGCCTACTAGTAAAGGGTGAGTGACTTGAAAAAGAGGAGCATCTAGAACCAAACCACTGTCTCCTGGATGCCTATGCCACAAAGTTGGCAATTATGTCATAACATTATGCTATAAGAGAACCCCTTGAAGTCATATTTGCACAGTGTAATTTAGATTTTGTGTGGTAAAAAAAAAATCGGAGACAACAAAAATGAGTCGCAGACCTTAGGAAACCTTAGAGAATATTGTAAATCTGTGAGTCTTACCACTAATTTAAATATGAATTCCAAAACATCAGACGCTAAGTACAATTTGCCCACATTGGCTGTTTATTCTTCTAGCTGGCTCATACCTATGTATTACTGCATTGAGACCACACAGAGTAAGTGATTATCATTTCTGAATAGAAACAAGAGTGCCCAGAATAACCATTCACAAACCGAACTGAGATAAGCTCGCACTTCGCTCCACAGTAATTTAAAGGCGCTAGGCCAATGGAAACTTTGCAAATCTAATTCAGTTTTACAATGCAAAACACATTGTCAATTTCTTACCTCACTGCATATAACTGTGATTTATATAACTGTTTAATAGACATCAGTTTAAATTTTAAGAGTGCTATCCACTTTATAGGTAATAGTAATTTAAAATGTATTTTTACAAATGCCAGAAGTTTAACTAGCAAAATTGGGGAGCTGGAGGCTATGGTACTAGAAGAACACATAGATGTAGATGATTGGATTCTTCGCATGACTGGGCTAATATTAAGAGTTTTACACTATTTAAGAAAGACAGGGTCAATAGAAAAGGTGGTGGTGTGTGCCTGTATGTGAGGAGAGATCTAAAGACAAGTGTGAAAGAGGCAATTGTGGGTGCGGATGGTGAGGATGTGGAAACCTTATGGGTGGAAGTTCAAAGGGATACAAACACAAATAATACTTGGTGCAATCTATAGGCCCCCTAACATCACAGAGGAGATAAAAGCTCAACTGTATAACCAAATAGAGCGGGCTGCACAGGCTGGTACAGTGGTCATAATGGGAGATTTTAACTTCCCAGATATTGACTGGAGTCATGGTTCTTCCTCAACTGCAAAGGGGAGAAAATTCCTCAACTTGCTGCAGGACAACTTTATGGGCCAGTTTGTAGAAGCTCCCACTAGGGGCGATGTTCTGTTGGATCTGGTAATTTCTAATGAGGCAGAGCTTGTTGGAAATGTTACTGTTTGAGAAACACTAGGTAATAGTGACAGTAATATAATTATATTCCCCCTACATTATAAGAAGCAAACTCTGTCAGGCAAAGCAAAAACACTGAATTTTAAAATGGCTAACCTCCCTGGGTTGAGGGCATAGACTGGGAGCAGCTACTGTCACATAATAATACTGAGGATAAATGGTAGAGCCTTAAATCAACATTACGTAATTGCACTAAAAAGTTTATTCCTTCAGGTAACAAGTATAAACGGCTAAAATTAAACCCCCCCCCCCCCCCCATAGCTTACAGCGACGGTAAAAAGAGCAATAAATTACAAAAAAGGACATTTAAAAAATACAAATCTGTGGTATCAGATATAGCCTTTGGAGTTTACAAAGGGCTTAACAAAATCAGTAAAAAGGAGATAACATTTTCTAAAATATTTAACGAACAGCAGGTGGCAAAAGAGAGCAAAACAAATCCCAAAACATTATTTAAATATATAAATGCTAAAGGACCAAGGTCTGAGCAGGTAGGCCCCCTAAATAATGGTAAAGGGGGGGTTAGTCACTGAAGATAAAGTAAAGGCAGAGTTACTAAATGTTTTTTTTTTAGCTCTGTATATACAAAATAAGAGAAAAGAGCTGATATATGTGGTGCTTGGGCTGTTAGTACATCCAGTAATATACTCAGTTGGCTAACTATAGATATGGTCTAAGCTAAGTTTAATAAAAATAAATGTGAATAAGGCTCTGGGTCCAGATGGATTACACCCAAGGGTTCTTAAAGTACTCAGGTCAATCATTGATGTGCCCCTGTTTATAATTTTTAAACATTCTCTAGAAACTGGTTCAGTGCCAAGTGTGCAAGGCAAATGTGCCCATATTCAAAAAAGGATCTAGGTCCTCCCCAGGTAATTATAGATCAGTTAGTTTAGCTTCTGTTGTGGGAAAAATGCTTTAAGGACTCTTAAGGGACTATATACAGGAGTATGTGACTGTAAATAATATTATGAGTGATAACCAACATGGGTTTACCAAGGACAGAAGTTGTCAGACTAACCTGATTTGTTTTTATGAGGAGGTGAGTAGAAGTCTGGACAGAGGGGTGGCTGTGGATGTAGTGTTTCTGGATTTTGCTTTTGATACTGTCCCTCATAGATGTTCAATAGGTAAAGTAAGGTCTATAGGTTTGTAAAGTATAGTCTGTAATTGGATTGGAAACTGGCTGAAGGACCGTGTCCAGAGAGTTGTGGTCAATGATTCCTATTTAGAATGGTCCCAGGTTATAAGTGGTGTACCTCAAGGTTCAGTGATGAGTCCTCTATTATTTAATGTATTTATTAATGATATCGAGGATGGGATTAATAGCACCATTTCTATTTTTGCAGACTACACTAAGCTGTATAGTACTGTGCAGTCTATGGAAGATGTCCATAAAATACAAGCTGACTTGAACACTGTGAGTGATTGGGCATCAACTTGACAAATGAGGTTCAATGTAGATAAATGTAAAGGTATGCATCTTGGTAGTAATCTCCATGCATCATATGTCCTAGGGGATGTAACACTGGGAGAGTCACTTATAGAGAAAGATTTGGGTGTCCTTGTAGATGGTAGATTAAATAACAGCATACAATGTCAATCAGCTGCTTCTAAGGTCACCAGGATATTGTCATGCATTTAAACGAGGCATGTACTCGTGGGGCAGGGATGTAATATTACCACTTTACAAAGCGTTGGTGCAGCCTCATCTGGAATATGCAGTTCAGTTCTGGGCACCAGTCCATAGAAAGGACACTCAGCAGCTGGAAAAAGTACAGAGGAGAGCGACTAAACTGATAAGGGGCATGGAGGGTCTTAGTGATGAAGAAAGATTTAAAGAATTACATTTATTTAGTCTTAAGAAGAGACGTCTAAGGGGGGACATGATTATCCTGTACAAATATATAAATGGGCCATACAAAAAATACGGTGAAAAACTGCTCCATGTAAAATGCCCTCAAAAGACAAGGGGGCACTGCCTCTGACTGGAGAAGAAAAAGTTCAGTCTCCAAAAGTGTCCAAACTTCTTTACTGTAAAAACTGTGAATCTGTGGAATAGACTTTCTCCGGTCGTGGTCACTGCAGGAACAGTGAATAGTTTTAAAAAGGGTTTAGATGAATTCTTAAAAGTAAACAACATTAATGCTTATGAACATGTGTAGAAATCTGAGTCTCACTTCCTTCTGGTATTCGCATCCCCACCGATCCCTTGGTTGAACTTGATGGACTTATGTCTTTTTTCAACCGTATATGTAACTATGTAACTATCAAACATGTAGGTTTTATTCAGGTTTTTATGCAGTCAAAACCAGGATAGGATTAAAAAAACTGAAGTAGTACAGTATTTGTCTTTAAAGAGGCACATGCAGAAAAGATTGCTTCCCCCCCCACCCCCACCCCCCCTTCCCCCAATGGTAAGTGAGCTGGTATATACAGCATAATTGTTTGCATAACAAACTTATATATCTATGCAATTTCAGCCTCTATTATTTGACGATCAATGAGACCAGCTGGATCCCACAGCATCTGCTGTGTAAACAGGAAGTAAGCTTCTCTATTAATTCCTATGAAATACAAAAAAGGAGATGTTCCAGCACACAGTAAATCCACATGGTTGTTCATCTTTATTGGTCTTCAAAATAGAATCAAGTACAGCATGAATCTACAACCACCACCGTGGACGGTTAACATGTTTCGGTCCTTACATGGTTCTTAGTCATAACCTGTTCAGAGTGAGTATCCACAGGAGTATATATCCCCCCTTCCCCCACAATAGGTGGACAGGGTATGAAGGCTCCACCCCTCCTGTAGGCACACCCCTAAAACACCTTCATCTGTCATAGAATAATAAGAAAGTTTAACACGTTAAGGACCTAGGACGAGTATACTCATCCTGGAGCACTGATACTTAGCGCTCCAGGACGAGTATACTTGTCATGGTATTAAACTGCAGACATGGTGACAGCGCTGAGTGCCGGCTGTTACACACAGCCAGGCACCCAGGGTCAATGCCGAGGGGGGTCCTGTGGCCCCCCCGTATCGGCGATCGCTGCAAACCGCAGGTCAATTCAGACCTGCGGTTTGCAGCGCTTTCTGTAGTTTCTGATCCCTGCGGTCCCTTTAAAATGGCCAAAGTAAAATATTTTTAACCCCCCTGCACCCCTGAATGATTTTATGTCGGCAGGGTGCAGGGGGGGGCGGGCGTTGCGGGCATTGCGGGAGTTGCGGGAGGCGGGCGGTGCGGTAGGCAGGATCGCGATCCCCAGCCCGCCTCCTCTTGAATTTTCATTGGTGGTCAGTGGTTTATACCAGAGTGTCAGCACATTGCTGACACTCTGGTATAAACGTCTGACATCGCTGCGATGTCAGCCGTTTCACCTTTTCCATACAGTGGTCCATACGGACCGCTGTATGAAAAGGGTTAAGTCAGGGAGATCCCTCCCTCTGCCATTGCGGGGCTGCTGTGCCTTTGCAGCCCCCAGATCGATGAGGTGACAGAGGGAGGGAGCTCCCCTCCTTCCCCTTACCCGTCTGCTCAGTTGTGGCAGATGGGGAAGGTTCCCATGGCAACAGGACACCTTCTCATGGCAACAGATCTATGCTAAAGGCATGTAAAAAAAAGTGAAAAAAAGTAAAGATAATAAAAACACATTTATCACTAAATAAAAAAAAATAAAAATACACTACACATATTAGGTATCGCCGCGCCGTAATGACCTGATCTATAAAGCGGTCATGTTACTTTCCCTGCACGGTGAACGCCATAAAAATAAAAAAATAAAGACTATCAGGAAATTGAAATTTTGCTTCCCAAAAAAGGTAATAAAAGTGATAAAAAAAATAGTACAAATCAAACCGTCACCTCATCCCGCAAAAAAATGAGCCCCTACATGAGACAATGGCCCAAAAAATAAAAAAACTATGGGGACACTATAACATGATTTTATTTTTGTTTCAAAAATGATATTATTGTGTAAAACTTACATAAATAAAAAAAGTATACATATTGGGTATCGCCGCATCCGTATCGACCAGCTCTATAATAATATCACATGACCTAACCCCTCAGATGAACACGGTAAAAAAAAAAACTGTGCTAAATAAACAATTTTTGTTCCCCTTACATCACAAAAAGTGTAATAGCAAGCGATCAAAAAGTCATATGCACCCCAAAATAACGCCAATCAAACCGTCATCTCATCCTGCAAAAATCATACCCTACCCAAGATAATCGCCCAAAAACTGAAAAAACTATGGCTCTTAGACTATGGAAACACTAAAACATGATTTTTTTTGTTTAAAAAATGAAATCATTGTGTAAAACTTACATAAATAAAAAAAGTATACATATTAGGTATCGCCATGTCCGTATCGACTGGCTCTATAAAAATATCACATGACCTAGCCCCTCAGGTGAGCATCGTAAAAAAATTAGAATAAAAATGGTGTAAAAAATCCATTTTATGTCATCTTATGTCACAAAAAGTGTAATAGCAAGCGATCAAAAAGTCATATCCACCCCCAAAATAGTGCCAATAAAACTGTCATCTCATCCCACAAAAAATGAGACCCTACCTAAGATAATCGCCCAAAAACTGATAAAACTATTGCTCTCAGACTATGGAGACACTAAAACATAATTTTGTGTCAAAAATTTAATCATTGTGTAAAACTTACATAAATAAATAAAAATTGTTTACATTTTAGGTATTGCCGCGTCCATGACAACCTGCTCTATAAAAATACCACATGATCTAACCTTTCAGATGAATGTTGTAAATAACAAAAAAAACGGTGCAAAAAAAGCTATTTCTTGTTACTTTGCCTCACAAAAAGTGTAATATAGAGCAACCAAAAATCATATGTACCCTAAACTAGTACCAACAAAACTTCCACCCTATCCCGTAGTTTCTAAAATGGTGTCACTTTTTTGGAGTTTCTAATCTAGGGGTGCATCAGGGGGGCTTCAAATGGGACATGGTGTCCAAAAAATCTGTCTAGCAAAATCTGCCTTCCAAAAACCGTATGGCAGTCCTTTCCTTCTGCGCCCTGCCGTGTGCCCGTACAGCAGTTTGCGACCAAATATGTGGTGTTTCTGTAAACTACAGAATCAGGGCCAAAAAAATAATGAGTATTGTTTGGCTGTTAACCCTTGCTTTGTAACTGGAAAAAAAATTGTAAAATGGAAAATTTGCCCAAAAATTGAAATTCAGAAATTTCATCTCTATTTACCAATAACTCTTGTGGAACACCTAAAGGGTTAAAAACATTTGTAAAATCATTTTTGAATACCTTGAGGGGTGTAGTTTCTTAGATGGGGTCACTTTTATGGAGTTTCTACTCTAGGGGTGCATCAGGGGGGCTTCAAATGGGACACAGTGTCCAAAAAAACTGTCTAGCAAAATCTGCCTTTTCAAAACCGTATGGCATTCCTTTCCTTCTGCGCCCTGCCATGTGCCCATACAGCAGTTTATGACCACATATGGGGTGTTTCTGTAAACTACAGAATCAGGGCCATAAATAATGAGTTTTGTTTGGCTGTTAACCCTTGCTTTGTTACTGGAAAAAAATTGTAAAATGGAAAATTTGGCCAAAAATTGAATTTCTGAAATGACATCTCTATTTGCCAATAACTCTTGTGGAACACCTAAATGGTTAACAACATTTGTAAAATCAGTTTTGAATACCTCGAGGGGTGTCGTTTCTAGAATGGGGTCATTTTTAGGTGGTTTCTATTATATAAGCCTCACAAAGTGACTTCAGACCTGAACTGGTCCCTAAAAATTGGGTTTTTGAAAATTTCAGAATAATTTCAAGATTTGCTTCCAAACTTCTAAGCCTTGTAACATCCCCAAAATATAAAATATCATTCCCAAAATGATGCAAACATGAAGTAGACATATGGGGAATGTAAAGTAATAACTATGTTTGGAGGTATTACTATGTATTATATTAGTAGAGAAATTGAAACTTGGAAATTTGCTATTTTTTAAAATTTGTTGGTAAATTTGCTATTTTTCTATAAATAATTTTATTTATTTTTTACTTCATTTTACCAGTGTCATGAAGTACAACATGTGCCGAAAAACAATCTCAGAATGGCCAGGATAAGTCAAAATGTTTTAAAGTTATCACCACATAAAGTGACACTGGTCAGATTTGCAAAAAATGGCCCGGTCCTTAACCCCTTCACGACCGCAATGTGTATATATACGTGATAGCTGCACATACCCCGTGAAGCTACCACGTATATATACGTTCTGGCAGCTCTTTAATCCAAGCGCTGCAAAGCGCTTGGATTAAAGCTTCTGCCCCTGCCCTGTATGCTGTCACGGACCAATCAGAGTGGACCAAGGGACCAATCAGAGTGGCCCCTTGCCGGCAATCAATCCGATTGGTTAGTCTGTGCAGACTAACCAATCGGATCGCGGCAGTGTTAAAATGCTGGTTTCAGGCTCTGATCTGCGCTCTGCAGATCAGAGCCTGAAAGCCGATAGTGTTCCTCATGCCCCCCGATCTATGCCACTCCAAGCCCTTGGTGCCCCTCTGTGCCCCGCCGATCTGTGACCCTCTCCTGCGCTCATCTCCTGCCCTGATGGCATGCGATCCGCCCCCTCCCCGCCCCATGCATTAATTTTCTAGCTGCCCCTCCTGCCCCATTGTAGTCAGTACCCCCCGACCCCCCCCCCTTTCCAGCACTGCCCCCGATTCCACATTCTGTGTGTGATGGCGGCGGCTCCATTACTGAGCCGCCGCCATCAGCAGAGAGTGTCAGCTCTATGCTGACACTCTCCTGTAGCCCCATAGATGCCGCGGTTGCGGCATCCATGGGGTTAACAGAGGGAGGGAGCTCCCTCTCGCCACCATCAGGGCTGCAGCGCTGTGATTGCAGCACCTGATGGTTGCCATGGCAAAGGCGTCCAGTGCTGCCACCTAGTGGGAAGTCATGCAGTCAGGGTTTACATGATATAAACTATAACATTCATTTATGATCTATTCTGGTCACTTCCATCTCATGTGGGATGTCAGATCAATCAGACTCAAGGTGTCACCCCATACTGTAATGGGCAGCTTGTTTTACCGGGTTCCTGACATCGCTAAGTGTCTGTGATTGGTAATCCTTTAACTCACTAGCGAATTTGGTATATGTATTTTGGATTTCTGACTTTGACTATCCCTTCGACCCTGCTCTTGGATTCCGATTTTTACTCAACATGCTCTCCTAGTGTTGACCCTGGCTTGGTATCATTTCTCATTTTTGGCATCCGTTCTGGATTGATGGACTATCCCGGTATTGAGCTCGGCGCAGTACAGTTTCTGATCTATGTCTGCTGACTTGATTCTGTTTTTTATTTTATCGCTCCTCGTTTTGATCCAGTCTGGCTGATTCATCCTGCCTTTCAGTGTTTCTGTAACATTTGTGCCTGTCTGTCACTACATTTATTGTAATCTTCCTGGCTCATCTAAGACAGATTGTGCAAATAGGTAGGGACAGTGATGTGAGTGGAATTCAGAGCTTCACTGAATACCTACTGTTACAATATGACTATATAGTTTCATTTGTATGAAGGCTTAGAGCCTGTGTAATAATCAAGCACTATGACTATGAAAGTAAGACTGTGAACAGTTATCTCAATAGTAAAGTAGTATGTATTTATGAATAGATATTTGTTATTTGTACAGAAATAAAACTTCATTTGTGGCTTCATTTCTAGAATGATATTTGTGGTTTTGGAACAATTTTGCATTGACAGCGATTCCATAACAGTAATTATATGTGGAAACTAGTAAAATGCTCTCCTAAGCTTCACTATAGCATTTTCTCTCAAGATGACTGGCTTAACATTGCATTTTGTGCTGAAAGTGTTATGTTGAAAGCCTGAGCCTGCTGCTCCTTAATGCTATTGCTTTTGTTACTCTTGGACAGTCGAAGCCCCCTGGCCCTTCTGTGCCCTCTAACAGTAGGCCTACCTGCTGGAGTCCTGTGTTTCCATCTTCTGCTACAGGCCTTGGCCTGCACTTGCTGGCGATGGCTCTCCTCTCTGCCCATAATGCACTCACGCAAGCTCCCTGACACTTGAAGAGCCAGCACACGTGTGCCCTAATTTTTCCCTGGCCTATGGCCGGCCACCTCTGGGTACTTATCCACTTCACATCCGCCCATAGGATGTAAACGTCCTATGGGTGGATGTTTATCTCAGAATGGACGTTCTGGGACATCCATTCAGAGATGACAGCTGCACGATTATTATGCAGCTGCCGAGCGTGGGGCACACTGTCAGTGACAGCAGGGCAACCCAGAGAGAAGGCAGTGACATTTCTGCCTTCTAGATCTCTGTATACAGATCAGTACATACATATCAGGAAGCACTATGCGCTTCCTGTCCCGGCCCTGTGGTCATGTGACTGCCGGGGCCGGGAGAGTGCAGGAGCTGTCGGGTCTTCCATAGACCTCGATCAGCCCTGCACTGGTTCTATACAGCGATGTATTCTGCTGTACAGCCTATCTGGGAGCTGTATTTCCCCTGTAACTGGGGCTACTATGTCAGCCCCAGTTACAGGAGAAATCAATAGTGAAAAAAAAAAGTGAAGGTAAATGTACCCCAGAGGTCACAATTAAGGGTATTTTCACACCGATTTTCTGGTATCGAGTTCTGTCATAGGGGCTCAATACCGGAAAAAAAACACATCAGTTTTATCCTAATGCATTCTGAATGAAATGCAATCCGTTCAGTATGCATTAGGATGTCTTCCGTTCCATCCCTTTTACTGTATTTGGCTGGATTCGGAACCAAGTGGAGACATGGAGACATTAAAACATCATTTTTTTGTTTCAAAAATGCTATTATTGTGTTAAATTTAAATTAATAAAAAAGTATACATATTAGATATTGCCACATCCGTAACAACCAGCTCTATAAAAATATTACATGACCTAACCCCTCAAGTAAAAGTAAAAATAAAAATAGTGCAAAAAAGCTATTTTTTGTCACCTTAATCACAAAAATTGCAACACCAAGCCATCAAAAAGGCGCATGCCCCCACAAAATAGTACCATTGAAACCATCACCTCATCCTGCAGAAAATGAGAACCTACCTAAGACAATCGGTCAAAAAATATAAAAAACTATGACTCTCAGACAATGGAGACACAGAAATATGTTATTTTCTTTGCTTCAAAACTGCTATTATTGTGTTAAAGTGAAATTAATTTAAAAAAGTAGACATATTAGGTATTGCCACATCCGTAACAACCAGCTCTATAAAAATTTCACATGACCTAATCCCTCAGGTGAACGCTGTAAAAATAAATAAATAAAAACTGCTAAAACAACCAATTTTTGGGTCACCTTGCCCCATAAAGTGTAATAATGAATGATCAAAAAATCATATGTACCCAAAAATAGTACCAATAAAAACATCAACTTTTTCTGCAAAAAAGGAGCCCCTGCACAATACGATCGGCAGAAAAAAATAATAATATGGCGTTCAGAAAATGGAGACACAAAAACATAATTATTTTTTCAAAAATGCTTTATTATGTAAAACTGAAACAAACAAAGTAGACATATTTGATATCATTGCATCCTTAACAACCTGCTCTATAAAAATAGCACATGATCTACTCTGTCATATGAATGTTGTAAAAAATAAAAACTGTGCCAAAACAGCCATTTTTTGGTTACACTGCCTCACATAATGTTGCAAAACATAATATAGAGCAATTAAAAATCATAAGTACCCCAAAATAGTACCAATAAAACTGGCACCTTATCCCCTAGTTTCCAAAATAGGATCACTTTTTGGGAGTTTCTACTGCAAGGGTGCATCAGGGGGGCTTCAAATGGGACATGGCATCTAAAAACCAGTTCAGCAAAATCTGCCTTCCAAAAACCATATGGTGCTCCTTTTCTTCTGCGCCTTGCCGTGTGCCTTTAAATCAATTTACAACCACATGTGGGGTGTTTCTGAAAACTGCAGAATCAGGGTAATAAATATTGAGTTTTATTTGGCTGTTAATCCTCTATGTGTTAAAGAAAAAAAAAAGATTCAAATGGAAAATCTGCCAAAAAAGTTAAATTAGAAATGTCCATTTTCCTTTTATTCTTGTGGAACACCTAAGAGGTTAACAAAGTTTATAAAATCAGTTTTGTGTAACTTGAGGGTGTAGTTTCTACAATAGGGTCATTTATGGGGGGTTTACACTATGTAAGCCCCACAAAGTGACTTCAGTCCTGAACTGGTCCTTAAAAAGTGAGTTTGCTTCTAAAATTCTAAGCCTTCTAAAGTCCTAAAAAAATTAAATGACATTTACAAAATAATGCCAACATAAAGTAGACACATGGTGAATGTTAAGTAATAAATATTTTATGAGGAATCACTTTCTGTTTTAAAAGCAGAGAAATCAAATTTTGAAAATTTAGAATTTTTCAAAATGTTTGGTAAATTTGGGATTATTTTCTAAATAAAGTTGAAAAATATCAACTCAAATTTACCACTGTCATGAAGTACAATGTTTCAAATAATAATCCAAGCAAATGTGTTGATTTTCCAATCCATTATATTCTTTTATTCCATGAAATGAAGTAAATATAGAGGTTGTTCTAAGAAAATTAGCATATTGTGATAAAGTTCATTATTTTCTGTAATGTACTGATAAACATTAGACTTTCATATATTTTAGATTCATTACACACAACTGAAGTAGTTCAAGCCTTTTATTGTTTTAATATTGATGATTTTGGCATACAGCTCATGAAAACCCAAAATTCCTATCTAAAAAAATTAGCATTTTTCATCCGACCAATAAAAGAAAAGTGTTTTTAATACAAAAAAAGTCAACCTTCAAATAATTATGTTCAGTTATGCACTCAATACTTGGTCGGGAATCCTTTTGCAGAAATGACTGCTTCAATGCGGCGTGGCATGGAGGCAATCAGCCTGTGGCACTGCTGAGGTGTTATGGAGGCCCAGGATGCTTCGATAGCGGCCTTAAGCTCATCCAGAGTGTTGGGTCTTGCGTCTCTCAACTTTCTCTTCCCAATATCCCACAGATTCTCTATGGGGTTCAGGTCAGGAGAGTTGGCAGGCCAATTGAGCACAGTAATACTATGGTCAGTAAACCATTTACCAGTGGTTTTGGCACTGTGAGCAGGTGCCAGGTCATGCTGAAAAATGAAATCTTCATTTCCATAAAGCTTTTCAGCAGATGGAAGCATGAAGTGCTCCAAAATCTCCTGATAGCTAGCTGCATTGACCCTGCCCTTGATAAAACACAGTGGACCAACACCAGCAGCTGACATGGCACCCCAGACCATCACTGACTGTGGGTACTTGACACTGGACTTCAGGCATTTTGGCATTTCCCTCTCCCCAGTCTTCCTCCAGACTTTGGCACCTTGATTTCCGAATGACATGCAAAATTTGCTTTCATCCGAAAAAAGTACTTTGGACCACTGAGCAACAGTCCAGTGCTGCTTCTCTGTAGCCCAGGTCAGGCGCTTCTGCCGCTGTTTCTGGTTCAAAAGTGGCTTGACCTGAAGAATGCGGCACCTGTAGCTCTGGATGTTTCTACTCCAGACTCAGTCCACTGCTTCCGCAGGTCCCCCAAGGTCTGGAATCGGTCCTTCTCCACAATCTTCCTCAGGGTCCGGTCACCTCTTCTCTTTGTGCAGCGTTTTCTGCCACACTTTTTCCTTCCCACAGACTTCCCACTGAGGTGCCTTGATACAGCACTCTGGGAAGAGCCTATTCATTCAGAAATTTCTTTCTGTGTCTTACCCTCTTGCTTGAGGGTGTCAATGATGGCCTTCTGAACAGCAGTCAGGTCGGCAGTCTTACCCATGATTGCGGTTTTGAGTAATGAACCAGGCTGGGAGTTTTTAAAAGCCTCTGGAATCTTTTGCAGGTGTTTAGAGTTAATTAGTTGATTCAGATGATCAGGTTAATAGCTCGTTTAGAGAACCTTTTCATGATATGCTAATTTTTTTAGATAGGAATTTTGGGTTTTCATGAGCTGTATGCCAAAATCATCAATATTAAAACAATAAAAGCTTCAGTTGTGTGTAATAAATCTAAAATATATGAAAGTCTAATGTTTATCAGTACATTACAGAAAATAATGAACTTTATCACAATATGCTAATTTTTTTAGAAGGACCTGTACAGGATGCCTTTTGGCCCATCCAGCCTTCCTCAACTGCATAATACTGAATAGAAGCATATACATATTTATAGACACCTAATACTCATCTCTTAATCATGACATCATCAATTAGAAAATCAGAAAATAACTTAAACATGTGATCACATGTTTAAGTTATTTTCTGGATCACATGTTTAAGTTATTTTCTGATTTTCTGATGATGTCATGATTAAGTGATGGGGATTAGGTGTCTATATATATATATATATATATATATGTATGCTGCTATTCAGTATCATGCAGTTGAGGAAGGCTGGACGGGCCAAAACGCATTCTGTATATTTACTTCATTACATGGAATAAAAGAATATCATTGATTGAAAAATCAACACATTTGCTGGGAACTTTCTTTGAATTAGTTGATGGGGTTTCCCCTTCTCGTGCAACGTAATTGTAGAATAGTGAGCTGTCTGGTTTGCGCTATGAAGTACAATGTGTCAAGAGAAAACACTCTCAGAATGGCTTGGATAAGTAAAAGTGTTCCAAAGTTATTAGCACATAAAGTGAAACATGTCAGATTTGCAAAAATAGGCTCTGTCAAGAAGGGGGTAAATGGCCTGGATGTGAAGTGGTAAGGCACCTTCCCTTACGAAAAGATGCCTGAGCAATAGATGTTTCTAGCTTGCTAGTCTCTGCAAATGTGTTCAGTTCCATTTGTCTGCCCGTATATCAATCTCTGCCTGATTACTGACTCAGATTCTCAAGTGCCTGACCCAACATGAGATACTCTTGAGATAAAATATTATACCTCAGAGTCATACACAAATTTTTAGGCCAACGTGAGCACTTTTAATTTGGGTAGCATTGATTTAGAACTAACACCAATCAAATTTTGTGAAAATCGCTCATCTCTAATTAGTTATGGCCTATATGGAAGCATTGCTAAAAAGCATTGCACCAGAATGGAAACAAAGCCAGGAGGCTCACTTTCTATTTGTACATAAAAACTAAGGCTGGGGTGCAGAACAAATACAGTAAGGACTGAAGACTGATATTTGGTTTGAATTTATTTGCTCATATGCAAGACTACATTCCAAAGATGAGTTCTTGCTGCCAGCATTAAGGAAAGAAGGATTCCTACAGAACTAGGGTATGTTTCAGTCATTTAAGAGTATTCTTTAAGTGAGGCACAAAACGCTGAATGTCCAAAAAGCAACATTTGACCAGCTTAAAGAGGCTATTAGCCTCAGTAACTGAGACAATGTCCTCAAAAATAAAAAATACAGCCACAAAATGGGATATTTTTTTTAAAGAATCATAAACTCTCATTGTGAAAAGTACATACTTTATGGGAATAAAAAGATCAGGAACAAGAAAAACATGAGTAACGTTGATAGGTAGAAATATAAAGGGGGCAATAGATGACAAAAAGAAAGAGTTTAAATTACTAAATTAGGGAAGTAGTGAATAAGCACTAAAAAAACTAAGGTGAAAACATTTAAAATGCAAAAGACAGATAAAGGCATCCAAGCTGGAGACAGAGAGGCTGATTGCCAAAGAGAGTAAAGCAATTACACTAATGGTAAAAAATGTTAAACCTCAAAGAGTTGGCCCTTTAAAGAGTGATGAGGGAGGAGTTGTAGAGGGTTATGGGCAGAAAGGGAATTTATTAAATAATATTTTTCCACTGGGTTCACTGAGGAAAATGAAATGTCAGATGAAATACATAGTGCCAAAGTAAACTTCCCATTAAATGTGTCCTGACCTAGTAAGTACTGTAGCAGACAAATAGACAAATCACCGGGTCCAGATGGCATACACCTTCAATCTCCTAAGAGAATTAAGTAATGTAATAGACATAGCAGACCCCAATCAGTTTCTCTGAGTAGGTTCTAGACATATTTATATAGTTTTTTGTGTTTTAATACTGAAAAAAATAAACATTTGTAAAAAAAAAATATAATATTTCTTTTTATTGCCATATTTTGACCCCTATAACTTTTTATAGTTATGTTTATGGAGAAGTGTGAGTCTAATTTTTTACGGGACAATCTGTAGTTTTTATTGATACCATTTTGGAGTGTGTATGGCTTTTTGATCACTTTTTATTCAATTGTATTGGGAAGTAAAATGACAGAAAAAAAAGTCAAATTGACCATTTTGATTTTTTCCATTATGCCATTCATTGTATAAGATGAATATTGTTTTATACTTTAATACTACAAGCATTTTTGGATATGAGATGCCCATGATGTTTAATTTTTGTATTGTTTATTTTTTATTCTAGAGAAATGGTCATAATTTTATTTTTTCACATTTTTTATAACTTTTTTTAAAAACTTTTTTTTTTTAAGTCACCCTGGCTGAGATGGGGGAAGGTGGCCCAGGCCAGGAAGCTTACAGCTGGCATCTGCCAAACCTGGTGGTTATGGTGCCCATAGTACTCGCGAGTGGGCACCATCTTTAAAGACTGGACTTCCACCATACATATAAAGTGGAGGTCCGGAAGGGGTTCAAGTGATGAAACAATTACTTTGAGACTTACACTTTTGGGTCACAGTTCATCATATTAATATATCTCCTATAACAAAGTTGTGTACACAGGCAATTACAGTACAAAATGGTTCAGCAATGGCATGGATGTAAAATTATAAAGATTTTTTCTGACCTAACATGAAGGTGACTGGGTATTTTAGGACACAAATACTTAAAATGCAAGACATGCTCACATTCCAAATAGCATTCAGAGTTTTTATTGACCCAATTTAAGAGACAAAGCATGCCTGTTGCATATGTCGGTATAATTTGACAAGATCATTAACCTCCTGTTTAGATAGAGATGTGCCTCAATAAATATTAGATAGAGATGTGCCTCCATTTCTTCGATAAATATCTGGTGTGCTTACATCACATCTTCCATTTGCAAGCTTATGCTTCAGCCCCTAGCAATTGTACCTTCCCCATAGCAATGCATAACTGTGAAGCTACTTACCTCATGGGAAATCCAAAATGACCAAGTTTTCATCTTCTGTGTTGAGACCAGCAAGACTATAGCCTAGTGGCTATAACATCTACTGGTTTCTGCACTGAAACCTACCAGTTGTAATCTATTAAGGTATGGCCACACGGTCAGTTTTCTGCATGCAATTTTGCAAACCAAAATCACAAGTGTATCAAAATGAGAGAAAGTATAAAGGACAGATATGACTTCTGCTCTTTTTTTTATTCACTTGTAGTTTTGGCTTTCAAAACTACATACAGCAACTTGACCATGTGGCCATAACCTTACAGTATTTGGTGCATTCAGAACTACATTAACTGAGGACCAACATGACTTGCAATATGCATTCAACAAATGAATCAAATACATTGCATAAAAACAATCAAATGTAAAAAATATCAAGATAGTGATAAAACCAGAGAATCATGTCTGTGATTACCAGAAATAGTTAATTAAACCATGTTAATATACTGAGCATAGTCTCTGGACCAGAAACATTTCCAGTTATTTTCTCAAAACGTCCAGTATCCTAGCTACCAATTAGGCAACATTGAATTGTTCCTGAAGCGCAAAAGGAGTTTTCCTTCTTGTAGATGGCAAAACACATCAATTTAAATTGACATTTTATTTCCAATTGTAAAAAGATCCTAATACTTTCCTTCATTTTTTTATATTCAGAGTGGATAAACTGCACCGTAAATATACTCAAAGAAATAATACTAACTAAACCATAATTCCAAAATTAATATTTTTTAAAAAATCAGGAATAGACCATTTTATGCTCACATACAGAAAATTATGATCAGCATATTGGATCATTCTAAAGGGTAAATTCAGAAATGTAATGTAAATGAGTAATATGCTACTAAGATATCAAGGTCTAAGAAACCTGTTACAAGCAGAAATTCATGTATTGTTGAGGGTACATGACAAGAAAGCAACACTCACTAAACTAAAAGACAAATATGTAGGACCCCTTCTTCTGATAATATGCCAAAAATGCCTTAGTAATAAAATAAAAACTCTGTAAGTAATAGACTGTCATTAAATGTTATGGATTTTGTTTTATATGCTTTAATTTTAACAATACCACTGAGAGTAAAGCAAAGGTATCTTCTGACCTATGCAACATATGCATGTGCTTGATTGCAGGATACACAAGAAACAAGGGAAAATCTGAACATCTATTATACATTTTTATAACAATGTTTTAGTACTCACAGGCTTACCATCTGGACCGGGCTGTCCAGGGGATCCAGGAATACCAGGCTGTCCAGAATCTCCCTATCAAAATAAAGATATATTATCCAATTATGTTAGACACTAAACGCAACATGCTACAAATTAAAATTTAGAATCGCTGATTGCAATTAATACCAAACTCCAATATATCTTTGCTAAAGTCAATGGACTATTTATAATCAGCGATGAAGATTGACTTTTATCAAGATTGAATCAGTACTGCTGAAAGTTGCATTGTAGTAATGTCTTTAGTTATCTATACAAAATTCTTCATTTGGGCGCTGCTTCATTTGCTGCTGAAGATAATGGCAAAAGATGCCCAGCAACAGGACTTCCTAGAATGATGATTTTATTTAAGACAACACATTTCAACACTGGTCATCTGCCTTTATCAGACCTAACAAAGACACCGACTGGACCAGAGGCAAAATGTATTGTTTTGGAAGTCCTTACAAGGAGCATTTTTTTCTGCTTTGGAGTGGTGCAGCTTTGGTTGTGTCTGTTTATTTAATGAGCATAGCAGGTTACTGTTCCTTTTGACTTGGTTCACATTTAAACATTTGTTCAATGTTATTTCCCTAGGGAGCACCCCTTTTTTACAATCCTTGCACTAGCATTGTATTTTTGGGTGCAGAATAAATTGGATATTTCTTTTTTTAGAAATCCATGTGGCTATGGAGAAAAAAAAATGCTGAGAAAAAAATTCAGCTGAAGAGGTACTTTAGAGCTATCAGCACCTTGTTGAATCAATGCCACGTAGAATTATGGCAGTTCTGAAGGCAAAAGGGGGTCCAACACCGTATTAGTATGGTGTTCCTAATAATTCTTTAGGTGAGTGTATGTCGTGGGTAAACTGTTTAAAAGTTTTCTAAGAGATGCTATCTTGGAGGATCTCAATTAAAACAAGCATTGGTCATGTCAAACTAATTAAATCAGTTTCTATGAGGAGGTAAGTTCTAGACTTGACAGCGGCGAATCAATGGATGTCGTGTATCTGGACTTCTCCAAAGCATTTGACACTGTACCACATAAAAGGTTAGTATATAAAATGAGAATGCTCGGACTGGGAGAAAACGTCTGTAAGTGGGTAAGTAACTGGCTCAATGATAGAAAACAGAGGGTGGTTATTAACGGTACATACTCAGATTGGGTCACTGTCACTAGGGGGGTACCTCAGGGGTCAGTATTGGGCCCTATTCTCTTCAATATATTTATTAATGACCTTGTAGAAGACTTGCATAGTAAAATATTAATTTTTGCAGATGACACTAAACTGTGTAAAGTAATTAACACTGAAGAGAACAGTATACCACTACAGAGGGATCTGGATAAATTGGAGGCTTGGGCAGAGAAGTGGCAGATGAGGTGACAAATGTAAGGTTATGCACATGGGAAGGAATAATGCAAGTCACCAGTACATGCTAAATGGTAAAACACTGGGTAACACTGACATGGAAAAGGACATAGGAATTTTAGCGAACAGCAAACTAAGTTATAGAAACGAGTGTCAGGCAGCTGCTGCCAAGGCCAAAAAGATAATGGTTGCATAGATGTCCGTGATGAGAACATAGTCCTGCCACTTTACTAATCATTAGTCAGACCACACATGGAGTACTGTGTACAGCTCTGGGCTCCTGTAAACAAGGCAGACATAGCAGAGCTGGAGAGGGTCCAGAGGAGGGCAACTAAAGTAATAACTGGAATGAGGGAACTACAGTACCCTGAAAGATTATCAACATTAGGGTTATTCACTTTAGAAAAAAGACGACTAAGGGGAGATCTAATAACTATGTATAAATATATCAGGGGTCAGTATAGAGATCTATCCCATCATCTATTTATCCCCAGGACTGTGATGAGGGGACATCCTCTGCGTCTGGAGGAAAGAAGCTTTGTACACAAACATAGAAGAGGATTCTTTACGGTAAGAGCAGTGAGACTATGGAACTCTCTGCCTGAGGAGGTGGTGATGGTGAGTACAATAAAGGAATTCAAGAGGGGTCTGTATGTATTTCTGGAGTGTAATAATATTACAGGCTGTAGCTGCAAGAGAGGGGTCGTTGATCCAGGGAGTTATTCTGATTGCCTGATTGGAGTCAGGAAGGATTTTTTAGCCTTTAAGTGGGGAAAATTGGCTTCTTGCTCACAGTTTTTTTTTTTTTTGCCTTCCTCTGGATCAACTTGCAGGATAACAGGCCGAACTGGATGGACAAATGTCTTTTTTCGGCCTTATATACTATGTTACTATGTCTATATATACATTAATATAAATGCAAATATGTATATATACATATTTATATACATATATTTACACACATGTGTATATGTATATATATGTGTGTGTGTGTATATATATATACATTGCAATGCGCGGGCACAGACAGTGTCACGGATTAAAGTGGAGGTAACTCTAATCCGTGTGATGTTAACTTAAGTGGAAGCTGCTTGACCAGGACAACAGAATTAGGGAGCAGGTCACCTCCTAGCGCATCCCAAATCTGACCCTGACTCCTAGCTGTATGAGCCAACCCTGATGGTAGGAGGGCTCATACTCAGGAACCTCGCTTCCCTACTAGCCCTGGACAGGTCCCTGAGCTAGGAGTTGGGTAAGACAACCTGTTCTTCCTGGATACGGACGGACAGGAGTCTAAACTGGCCAAGCTGCAAGGGAAGAGAAACATCAGCAGCCTATGGATATGGCAGAAGAGAGAAAGACTTCCACCCCTACCTGCCACAGACACACTGACTGGATCCCGTGCTCAACTGCTGCTGTCCACACCCTACATAAAAGGACAGAGCACACATACATAAACACACAGGAACCCAGATCCATAGCTGCAATAATCATAGACACCATATAAACATAAAATAACATCATGTAGCATAAACTTATGACCACAAGGGTGGCCCACACTGGCAGATGGTAAAGGAACCAGGAGGATGACTCCAGCTTAACAAGAAGGCTGGAGTACCCCTCAGACTTCTCAGCAGAAGCTTTATAGCCCAAAGTGGCCACACCCACACGCAGACGCACCCAGTGTTCACACACTCATACACACTCATACACCAGGCAAGGGAAGAAAGCCACATAAAGGGGAAGTGCACACATAACTAAAACCCTGTGCACACCAGACATAGAAAGTGCATACATGCAGACACACATAGGCAGAGGCAACCGCACGCATCAACAGTGAGACGCCTAGCAAACAGCTCAGGCTACTACACTGCCAACAAACACCTGTTGTTCGTGGCAACCGCACTAGAGGCAAACTACAAACAGCCCCCAGCTGCGGTTGACAAAACACCCAGACCGCGGGCAACTGCATGCAGCTCCCAAGGAGTCACGACCATGAACATGGCGTGACATGTGTCCAATGTCTACAGATGTGAACCCATTCCCTTAAATGGGGTCTGAAATCTGCATCTGACAGTACTTTTTCAAGATGTGGAGGCATAGACAGAAAACCCATGGATGCACTCAATAGGTTTCCGATCTGTTCTTCCATTCCGCACCAACCCGTAGCTTTCAGATTTCAGACCCATTTACTTGATTAGGTGCGCACACAGCTGGTGCCTGTATATTGCAGACCCCCTGTTCACGGGCCACAATACAGGCACAGGCAGGCTATGGTCATTTGCATGAGGCCTAAAGCCATACCTCCTTCCAGTATCCGGCAGGACAGCCCTGGATTTCAGTGGTGGTCCTGGTATGGGGTAGGTATGTCAAAAATGGATCAGTTTTGCCCTAATGCATTCTGAATGGAAAAGGATTCCCTTAGAATGCATCAGTTTGCCGCTGATCCGTCACCATTCTGCTTGCAGCGTTTCGGTGTCCGCCTGATGAAACTGAGCCAAACGGATCTGTCCTGGCACACAATGTAAGTCAATGGAGACGGATGTGTTTTCCCTGACACAATCTGGCACAATAGAAAACGGATCTGTCCCCCATTGACTTTTAATGGTGTTTAAGACTGATCCGTCATGGTTATTGAAGACATAATACAAACGGATCCATTCATAACGGATGCATGTGGTTGTATTATTGTAACGGAACGTTTTTTACAGATCCATGATGGATCCGCAAAAAACACGAGTGTGAAAGTAGCCTTAGGCACATAGTGTCCCTCTTCCTTCTATTCTAAAGTTGGGAGGTATGCTAAAGCACTAATGAATTGACACCTAAGGTGCTGTTGTTACTATGGTATCACAGTTGGCCAGGGATGTCATTTGATCACTGCTCTGAAGATGCTTGCTGTGATGCATGCTGGGATTTTTACTTTTACTTTGCAGCTGCTCCGCCCACACAGCCTCTCATTAATGGGATCATGCTATGCTAAATGCAGTAGAAAAATTATATATATACAGTATATCTGTCATGATACAAATTCCTCTTGGCTTTAGTTATTGTCTGGGGCACTTTATTTGTTTTTTGTACTAATGGTGGCCAACCCCTTTAAAGGTAGAAACTAAGCATATCCATAATTAATAAATAACTTATTTTAGTTTAATGATAAATCACATACTACGTATTTATTTTATTTTATTTTTTATTTTTGTGTGTAATATGTTACAGCATTATTTTTGGCTTGTAAGCAAATCTTTTGTACTTGAAAACTTTTCCAATGAAGGATGCTGGAAAACAAATTCACTGTGTCGCTTTTCCAAATAGCTCTAAGTTACCCATTTAGAAAAGTCAATTTCAGAAAGGTCTTCCTCATGCTATGGTTGTGAAGCAAACAATAATTGCAATGGTAAAACTCTGCAATAATTGGAACCTTGTTCTATTGTTTCCAGTCAGTAATATGTGTTTCATGCAAACAATGAATATGAAATTCATATAATAAATACAAGTGATACAAAAATGAATTAACCCCTTATGTATCGGGCTCATTTTCACCTTAAAGGGAACCTGTCATGTGGATATTTGATTATAATCTAACTAATTATATACAATCATTAACTACTAAAAAGTACCTTAGATGTATTCACTTACTGGTGTGACAGATGGTTACCTAATAATATACACACAAAGATGCCACATGCCGCATGTTAATGAGCTGATTGGAGTCCAGCGTGATGTCATTGAGTCCAGCGTATATTTAATTCAGAGCTATAGCCACTCCCCTGCCCACCTGCTGCTGATTCCTATGGAAACAAACTGTCATTCAGCAGCAGGTGGGCGGGGAGAGTCAGGAGCTCATGAATATTCATGACTTATCATTATGAGCTGAAGCTTTTCAATACAAGATGTTGGCAGATTGCCTGGGTCAATTAACCACCTCCGGACCGCCTAACGCAGATGTGCGTTCCGGAGGTGGCAGGGCTGCGCACAGTCACGCATATACGCGTCATCTCGCGAGACGCGAGATGACGCGAGTATGCGCCCGCGCGTGCGCAGCTCGCGCCGGCATTTCATCGAGAGGCAATTCGTCAGCAACCTGCCAGCCAATGATCGTGGCTGGCAGGTTGCTGATTTTTAAAAAATCCAATCAAAGTGCCAGATAGCAGATCATATTTGTAAATATGATCTGTTATATGGCTGCCTGCTCCTCTGCTGGTTCTTTTTGTCGGTTGGATCCAGCAGAGGAGCAGGCTTCACAGTGAGTACACCAAACACTACACTATAGCCCCTGATCACCCCCCTGAACCCCAATTAACCCTTTGATCACCCCTGTCAATCACAAGTGAAAAGAAAAAAGTGATCAGTGCAAACTGTCACTTTTTTTTTTCACTGTTATTGACCGTTAGGTTTTAGGTATAGTTTAGGTCCCTTGGTTAGGTAGTTAGCGATCGGTTAGCGCCCAGCCCACCGCACCGCAGTCCGTTATTCGCTGATTAGCGTATCGCTAATCAGCATTTGTACTTTTATAGTATCTGGAAGTGATCAAAACTGATCACGGTCAGATCTATAATAGTACTAGTGTCACTTTAGCTCGCCCTCCACCCAAAACGCAGTGTTTGCCCGATCAGGCCTGATCGGTCGCCCACACGTGCGTTCGCCCACACCCGCCCCACCGCAGTGACAAAAAAAAATTTTTTTTTGATCACTGCACATTCACTTTACACGCACTGCGCACTCCGGTACTTCGCTAGCCTCCCCTTTGTAAGACAGGCTTGCTTTTTTTTTCTTGGGTAGTCTCAGGGAATACCCCTAAATTTAGTTGCCCACATGTCTAACAGGGGGTATTCTTCTGAAGAGGCCTACAGGCTTCTGACCCAGTCGGATGAGGAGTGGGAACCCTCATCTGATGAATCCAGCGGGTCAGACTACGAACCTGTAGAAAGCAGTGGCTCTCTGACCCAAAGTTCGGACGAGGAGGCTGAGGTCCCTGATACCACCAGGCGTACCCGGCCCCGTGTCGCTAGACCGCAGGTTGCGCAGGATCCGCTTCAAGAGCAGGAGAATGGGGCTGGTGCTGTCGGATTACGTGGTGAGGCATACACCAGCAGCCCAGCCCTCCCTGGACCTAGTACCAGCACTGCCGTACAACCTGGTGAAGTAGCGAGCACCAGAAGGGCAGTTGAAGCTGGTACGGTGGCACGTGTAGTAGTGACCCCATCGCAGCCACCGCAAAGACGTGCCCGTAGAGCCCCTAGAATCCCAGAGGTGCTGGCAAACCCTGATTGGCAGTCCCCAACTTCAGCCGCACCTGTAGTTTTCCCTTTCACTGCCCCGTCTGGAGTTCGGGTTGAGACGGCTCAGATCGGTTCGGCCCTGGGATTTTTTGAGCTGTTCTTGACTGCGGAGCTTTTAGACATAGTTGTGGCCGAAACAAACAGGTATGCCACACAATTTATCACCGCTAACCCGGGAAGCTTTTATGCCCAGCCTTTCCGGTGGAAACCAGTCCAAGTTTCCGAACTTAAAACTTTTCTGGGCCTCCTCCTCAACATGGGCCTGACAAAAAAGCATGAATTGCGGTCATATTGGTCCACGAACCCGATTCATCACATGCCCATGTTCTCTGCTGCCATGTCCAGGGCACGTTTTGAGGCCATCCTGCGGTTCCTGCACTTTAGTGACAACACCGCCTCCCGTCCCAGGGGCCACCCTGCTTTTGACCGGCTCCACAAAATTCGGCCCCTCATAGACCATTTCAACCAGAAATTTGCAGATATTTATACCCCAGAGCAAAACATCTGCATAGACGAGTCCCTGATACATTTTACCGGGCGCCTTGGCTTCAAACAATACATCCCAAGCAAGCGCGCCCGGTATGGGGTCAAATTGTATAAGCAAGTAAGGCTGGGAGAACTGGATCCTTCCTCAAATTTCAGGAAGAGATCATCGAGAACCTCCTGTATCCAGGAGGTTCCGTGGCCCCAACCACCAGTGTAGTTAGCCGTCTACACGAGCGACATTTCCCCAATGTCGTTCCTGGTACCTCAACCCTAACAGTCACCCCGAAAAAGATGTCGTGTCTGTAGCAGGAGTGGAATAAGGCGTGACACCCGCTATTTCTGTCCTGACTGCCCGGACCACCCTGCCCTATGCTTTGGAGAGTGTTTCCGGAAGTACCACTCACAGGTACACTATTAGCATAGGGATCATCTCACCAGGACAGGCACACAGGGCTATTAGGGCCCATTCACTCACTGCTGCTGCAAACGTCTCCTTTCACATGGGACAAAGTGCATAACGCACTTCTTTGGGCGATTTGCGCTTTGCACATTGACCCATGGGGAAGGAGAGGTTTGTTCTATAAAGGTAAAAAAAAAAAAAAACACACCAGTAAGCAAACAGGTTAATGTTCAGTTAAAAAAGTTAAAGTTACATGTTCTGTTGCAAAGTTAATAAAATTATTGCGTTGCGGCCTGGTTTTTTCTTTTTTTTTTTTTTTTCTTTTTTTACCTTCCAGGTGGACCAACCGATTGACTAGCTGCAGCACCGATGTGCATTCTGACAGAAGCATTGCGCTGCTGTCAGATTACACGCAAGTCGGTGTATGCGGCGCTGCAAGACGGGATTTTCTCCTCTGCAGTGACAGATACGTTTGCCGAGGCATACGAGCTGAGGAGGAGGCGGCGTTCCTATGCTTTGACAAGCACTTTGTATATATATATTAAAAAAAATATATATAAATCCCGGCAATGATTTATTCATCCACATCGATTGATGTGAATGGAGAAATCTGGTTTGCCAGGGCATACGAGCTAAGTGGGTATGGATGTAGGGCGGAGCTCCTATGTCCTGGCAGACGCTTTTCCCCTCCATTTTTTTTTTTTGGCAGAGATTTTTTCATCCACATTGATCGATGCGAATGAAGAAATCTGTGCCGTTCATTTTTTTCTTTCAGCCCAGAGGCTGAACGGAAAAAAAAAATCTCATTACCTGTATGCTCAATATAAGGAGAATAGCAGAAACTCCTAATGCTGGCCATACATGTAATGATTGCGGAGACCCTCAAATGCCAGGGCAGTACAAACACCCCACAACTGACCCCATTTTGGAAAGAAGACACCCCAAGGTATTTGCTGAGGGGCATATTGAGTCCATGAAAGATTTAAATTTTTGTCCTAAGTTAGCGGAAAGTGCTAACTTATGCAAAAAAAATAAAAAATTCTATGAACTCGCCAGGCCCCTCATTGAATACCTCGGGGTGTCTTCTTTCCAAAGTGGGGTCACATGTGGGGTATTTATACTGCCCTGGCTTTTTAGGGGCCCTAAAGCGTGAGAAGAAGTCTGGGATCCAAATGTCTAAAAATGCCCTCCTAAAAGGAATTTGGGCCCCTTTGCGCATCTAGGATGCAAAAAAGTATCACACATCTGGTATCGCCGTACTCAGGAGAAGTTGGGGAATGTGTTTTGGGGTGTCATTTTACATATACCCATGCTGGGTGAGAAAAATATCTTGGTCAAATGCCAACTTTGTATAAAAAAATGGGAAAAGTTGTCTTTTGCCAAGATATTTCTCTCACCCAGCATGGGTATATGTAAAATGACACCCCAAAACACATTCCCCAACTTCTCCTGAGTACGGCAGAGATTTTTTCATCCACATTGATCGATGCGAATGAAGAAATCTGTGCCGTTCATTTTTTTCTTTCAGCCCAGAGGCTGAACGGAAAAAAAAATCTCATTACCTGTATGCTCAATATAAGGAGAATAGCAGAAACTCCTAATGCTGGCCATACATGTAATGATTGCGGAGACCCTCAAATGCCAGGGCAGTACAAACACCCCACAACTGACCCCATTTTGGAAAGAAGACACCCCAAGGTATTTGCTGAGGGGCATATTGAGTCCATGAAAGATTTAAATTTTTGTCCTAAGTTAGCGGAAAGTGCTAACTTATGCAAAAAAAATAAAAAATTCTATGAACTCGCCAGGCCCCTCATTGAATACCTCGGGGTGTCTTCTTTCCAAAGTGGGGTCACATGTGGGGTATTTATACTGCCCTGGCTTTTTAGGGGCCCTAAAGCGTGAGAAGAAGTCTGGGATCCAAATGTCTAAAAATGCCCTCCTAAAAGGAATTTGGGCCCCTTTGCGCATCTAGGATGCAAAAAAGTATCACACATCTGGTATCGCCGTACTCAGGAGAAGTTGGGGAATGTGTTTTGGGGTGTCATTTTACATATACCCATGCTGGGTGAGAAAAATATCTTGGTCAAATGCCAACTTTGTATAAAAAAATGGGAAAAGTTGTCTTTTGCCAAGATATTTCTCTCACCCAGCATGGGTATATGTAAAATGACAACCCAAAACACATTCCCCAACTTCTCCTGAGTACGGCGATACCAGATGAGTGACACTTTTTTGATGCCAAGGTGGGCAAAGGGGCACATATTCCAAAGTGCACCTTTCGGATTTCACCGGTCATTTTTTACAGATTTTGATTGCAAAGTACTTCTCACACATTTGGACCCCTAAATTGCCAGGGCAGTCTAACTACGCCACAAGTGACCCCATTTTGGAAAGAAGACACCCCAAGGTATTCTGTGAGGGGCATGGCGAGTTCCTAGAATTTTTTATTTTTTGTCGCAAGTTAGTGGAATATGAGACTTTGTAAGGAAAAAAGAGAAAAAAAAAAAATCATAATTTTCCGCTAACTTGTGACAAAAAATAAAAAATTCTAGGAACTCGCCATGCCCCTCACGGAATACCTTGGGGTGTCTTCTTTCCAAAATGGGGTCACTTGTGGCGTAGTTATACTGCCCTGGCAATTTAGGGGCCCAAATGTGTGAGAAGTACCTTGCAATCAAAATGTGTAAAAAATGGCCTGCAAAATCTGAAAGGTGCACTTTGGAATATGTGCCCCTTTGCCCACCTTGTCAGCAAAAAAGTGTGACACATCTGCTATCGCCGTACTCAGGAGAAGTTGGGGAATGTGTTTTGGGGTGTCATTTTACATATACCCATGCTGGATGAGAGAAATATCTTGGCAAAAGACAACTTTTCCCATTTTTTTATACAAAGTTGGCATTTGACCAAGATATTTTTCTCACCCAGCATGGGTATATGTAAAATGACACCCCAAAACACATTCCCCAACTTCTCCTGAGTACGGCGATACCAGATGTGTCACACTTTTTTTCTGCCAAGGTGGGCAAAGGGGCACATATTCCAAAGTGCACCTTTTGGATTTTGCAGGCCATTTTTTACACATTTTGATTGCAAAGTTCTTCTCACACATTTGGGCCCCTAAATTGCCAGGGCAGTATAACTACCCCACAAGTGACCCCATTTTGGAAAGAAGACACCCCAAGGTACTCTGTGAGGGGCATGGTGAGTTCCTAGAATTTTTTATTTTTTGTCGCAAGTTAGTGGAATATGAGACTTTGTAAGAAAAAATAAAAGAAATAAAATCATCATCATTTTCCGCTAACTTGTGACAAAAAATAAAAAGTTCTATGAACTCACTATGCCCATCAGCGAATACCTTAGGGTGTCTACTTTCCGAAATGGGGTCATTTGTGGGGGTTTTCTACTGTTTGGGCATTGTAGAACCTCAGGAATCATGACAGGTGCTCAGAAAGTCAGAGCTGTTTCAAAAAGCGGAAATTCACATTTTTGTACCATAGTTTGTAAATGCTATAACTTTTACCCAAACCATTTTTTTTTTTTGCCCAAACATTTTTTTTTTATCAAAGACATGTAGAACAATAAATTTGGCGAAAAATTTATATATGGATGTCGTTTTTTTTGCAAAATTTTACAGCTGAAAGTGAAAAATGTCATTTTTTTGCAAAAAAATCGTTACATTTTGATTAATAACAAAAAAAGTAAAAATGCCAGCAGCAATGAAATACCACCAAATGAAAGCTCTATTAGTGAGAAGAAAAGGAGGTAAAATTCATTTGTATGGTAAGTTGCATGACCGAGCGATAAATGGTGAAAGTAGTGTAGTGCCGAAGTGTAAAAAGTGCTCTGGTCATGAAGGGGGTTTCACCTAGCGGGGCTGAAGTGGTTAAAGAAAGTGACCCAGCATTTTGCTAAGACAATCAGTCACTTATTTGTGTTGCCCTTAGTTAGGACACCATAAAACTGGTGACAGGTTCCCTTTAACAGGCCATTTTTTGCAAATCTCACCAGTGTCCCTTTATGTGTGAATAACGTTAAAATGTTTTTACTTATCCAGGCCATTCTGAGATTGTTTTTTTGTCACATGTTGTACTTCATGACACTGGTAAAATGGAGTAAAAAAAATCATTTTAATTTATTAAAAAATTAAAAAATTACCAAAAATATGGAAAAATTTGCAAATTTCCAAGTTTCAATTTCTCTTCTTCTATAATACATAGTAATACCTCCAAAAATAGTTATTTATTTACATTCCCCATATGTCTACTTCATGTTTGGATCATTTTTGGAATGCAATTTTATTTTTTGGGGATGTTAGAAGGCTTAGAAGTTTAGAAACAAATCTTAAACTTTTTCTGAATTTTTCCAAAACCCACTTTTTAAGGATCAGTTCAGGTCTGAAGTCACTTTGTGAGGCTTACATAACAGAAACCACCCAAAAATGACCCCATTTTGGAAACAACACCCCTTTAAGGTATTCAAAACTGATTTTAGAAACATTGTTAACCCTTTCGGTATTCCACATTAGTTATTGGCAAATGGAGATGAAATTTCAGAATTTAAATTTTTGGGCAAATTATTCATTTTGATCCATTTTTTCCAGTAACAAAGCAAGGGTTACCAGCCAAACAAAACTCAATATTTATTGCCCTGATTCTGTAGTTTATAGAAACACCCCATATGTGGTGATAAACTACTGTACAGGCACACGGCAGGGCGCAGAAGGAAAGGAACACCATATGGTTTCTGGAAAGCAGATTTTGCTGGACTGTTTTATTTACACCATGTCCCATTTGAAGCCTCCCTGAAGCACCCCTAGAGTAGAAACTCCACAAAAGTGACCCCATTTTGGAAATTACGCCCCTTAAGGTATTCAAAACTGATTTTACAAACTTTGTTAACCCTTTAGGTGTTCCACAAGAGTTATTGGGAAATGGAGATGAAATTTCGGAATTTAAATTTATGGGCAAATTTTCAATTTTAATAATTTTTTTCCAGTAACAAAGCAAGGGCTAACAGCCAAACAAAACACAATATTTATTTCCCTGATTCTGTAGTTTATAGAAACACCCCATATGTGGTTATAAACTACTGTACTGGCACACGGCAGGGCGCAGAAGTAAAGGAACACCATCTGGTTTCTGGAAAGCAGATTTTGCTGGACTGGTTTATTTACACCATGTTCCATTTGAATCCCTCCTGATGCACTCCTAGAGTAGAAACATCACACAAGTGACCCCATTTTGGAAACTACAGAATAAGGTGGCAGTTTAGTTGGAACTATTTTTAGGGTACATATGATTTTTGGTTGCTCTATATTACATTTTTGTGAGGCAAGGTTACAAAAAATTGGAATTCTGAAATTTCCTCTCCATTTGCCAATAACTTTGTGGAACACCTAAAGAGTTAAAAAAGTTTGAATACCTTGAGGAGTGTAGTTTCTTAGGGGTGCATCAGGAGGGATTAAAATGGGACATGATGTAAAAATAAACAGTCCAGCAAAATCTGCGTTACAAAAACCATATGGCGCTCCTTTCCTTCTGCGCCTTGCCGTTTGGCCATACAGCATTTTACGACCACATATGGGGTGTTTCTGAAAAACTACAGAATCAGGGCAATAAATATTGAGTTTTGTTTGACTGTTAACCCTTGCTTTGTTAATGGAAAAAATGGATTAAAATTGAAAATTTGGCAAAAAATAGCTGTTTTGGCACCGTTTTGTTTTTGTGTTCATTTGAGGGGTTAGGTCATGTGCTATTTTTAGAGAGAAGATTCTTACGGACATGGCAATATCTAATATGTCTACTTATTAAAATGTATTTAGGATTTACACATTTTTTTTATCACTTGTATTTATTATATGAATTTCATATTCATTGTTTGCATGAAACACATATTACTCACTGGAAACAACAGAACAAGGTTTCAATTATTGAAGAGTTTTACCATTGCAATTATTGGTTGCTTCACAACCATAGCATGAGGAAGACCTTTTTGAAATTGGGTAACTTAGAGCTATTTGGAAAAGCAACACAGTGCATTTGTTTTCCAGCATCCTTCATTGGAAAAGTTTTCAAGTACAAAAGATTTGCTTACAAGCCAAAAATAATGCTGTAACATATTACACACAAAAATACCTAATATGTCTACTTTTTAAAATGTATTTAGGATTTATACTATAATAACCTTTTTTAAACAAAAAAACAAAAACATTTTAGTATCTCTATAGTCAGAGTAGTTATTTTTTAGTTTTTAGCCTATTGTCTTAAGTAGGGGTTCATTTTTTGCAGGATGAGAGGACGGTTTTATTGGCACTATTTTGGGGTGCATATCATTTTTTGATTGCTTGCTATTGCAATTTTTGTGATGTAAGGTGACAAAAAAAAGCTATTTTTCTCTGCCGACCGGATCACCATCCCTCCAGTCTGTAGATTAATTTTTTAGAGCCTTGGGTCTTATTTATGATGACCCAGATCGGATCTCTCAGGCTGAGACCAAGTTACGTGGTTTAAGGCAGGTTGAACGCTCCGCAGAAATCTATTGCTCTGAATTTAGGAGATGGGCTACGGATACGGAGTGGAATGATCCTGCTCTCGGTAGCCAGTTCTGTCAGGGTCTATCTGAGAGGCTGCAGGACGCGTTGGCCTTTCATGAAAATCCTGAGTCATTGGAAGCAGCTATGTCCCTTGCTGTACATCTCGATAGACGCCTGAGGGGGAGATTTAATGGTTCTCACCCTCAGGACGTACTGTCAAATTAGGTGGCGCTTCCTTTGACACTTATGGTAAAGACACACCCAAATCGCAGAGCGAAGGAAACGCCCGGTATGGAGCTGTCCTTAATAGCTTCAAATAGATACCCAAAACTGACAGATCAGGACAGCAGTTTGTATAATATAGTTATACAAAAGTTACATTAAAACCAAGCACACCATTGTTTTTCTTGTGAAATTCCCAATAAGTTTGATGTGTCACATGACCCTCTTCCTATTGAAAAAACAAAAGTTGGATTCAAAATGGCCAACTTCAAAATGGCCGCCATGGTCACCACCCATCTTGAAAAGTTTCCCCACTCACATATACTAATGTGCCACAAACAGGAAGTTAATATCACCAACCATTCCCATTTTATTAAGGTGTATCCAAATAAATGGCCCACCCTGTAGAATAACATGTTTTTATTAAACATGGACTTATTTAAAACATTTATAGAAATCCATATACATTAGCATCATTAGTCACACAGGAATAATATCCACAGAGCTGTCACTTATAATGCATTTAACTAGCAATAAGTCTCCCATGCTATGGGTAAAGATAAATCACAGCCCTCAATTAATATATAAAGTGCATGGTGCCACAAAATACAAATCACATACAGGAGAGGAATGCAGTAAAACATACAGACCAAGACAGTCCTGAATCCCGACACGTGTTTCGTGGTCGCTTTCTCAAGGGATACTAGTGTACGGCATACATATTAGGGCATCCTCAGACATCATCCACAACTCCCTCCTCCGTCAGGCAAAACTCCATCCTCCGTCAGCCCAAACTCCCTCCTCCCTAATTCAAAACTCCGTCAGGCAAAACTCCATCAGTCCTCCTCCCTCCTTCCTCAGACGTCAGTCAAAAAATACCTTCTCTATTAGCCGTCAGCCCAAACTCCATCAGCCGTCAGTTGTCATCCCTCAGCCTAAACTCCATCAGCCATGAGATTTGAACTCATGATACCTGGTTTATAAGACCAGTGCTCTAACCCCTGAAATACAAAGCCATCTGCTGATAAGAAAGGAATCTCATTCACTTGTAGGTGAACCAGTCTCTAGAGGCTGCTGATGTAATGTGTGCGAGAGAGAAGCCCTTGTATATGTCAGCGGCTGAACACGGCGTACCTCCATTATACACCAAGGAAACTTTTATCCAGTACTGGTGCCTGTATTAGTGTCCATTAAATATATATGTAATGTGTGAAGACAATGGTCTGTGGTGCCAGTGCTTGCTGTAAACATATATTACATTCTATTACTACGGCTGATGGAGTTTAGGCTGAGGGATGACACCTGATATCTGACGGCTAATGGAGTTTAGGCTGAGGGCTGACACCTGATGTCTGACCCCTGACGGCTGATGGAGTTTAGGCTGAGGGCTGACACCTGATGTCTGACCCCTAACGGCTGATGGAGTTTAAGCTGAGGGCTGACAACTGATGTCTGACCCCTGACGGCTGATGGAGTTTAGGCTGAGGGCTGACACCTGATGTCTGACCACTGACGGCTGATGGAGTTTCGACTGAGAGATGACAACTGATGTCTGACCCCTGACGGCTGACAGCTGACACCTGACGGCTGATGGAGTTTGGGCTGAGGGCTGATGGAGGAGGTATTTTTTGACTTATGTCTGAGGTACGAGTGGTAACCAGGAGCTACCCCCGCATCGGGAGTATGATTGTCCCATCAATCTTATTCCTGGAGCTAAACTGCCCAAATCTCGGTTGTATAATCTTTCGGAGCCCGAAAGAAAGGCTATGTGCAAGTATATCACCTAGAGCTTGGCAAAGGGTCATATCAGACCATCCAAATCCACAGTGGCTGCTGGGTTTTTCTTTGTAAAAAAAAAAAAATGATGGTACCCTTAGACCATGTCTGGACTTCCGTGAGCTCAACCGTATTTCCGTCCGTGATCCTTACCCCCTTCCTTTGATTCTGGATTTGTTTAGTCAGATTGTCGGTGCCAAGGTGTTCTGGCCGAAAATGTGGAAAATCTTTGTCAGCACGCCACAACAACAAGCACCATCAGCTGATATGGAACGTCTTAGCAGGAGGCAACATTTCAGCAACATTTTAGAGCAGTAAGTGTGCACATGCCTACGAGTACTGAATGACGGGTCTGCCCCCTTCAACTTCTGGGTCTCCAAATTGAGCACATGGCCTGAGCTTGCCCTTTACGCCTTGGAGGTGCTGGCCTGCCCTGCAGTCAGTGTATTGTCTGAACGTGTGTTTAGCACGACTGCAGGGGATTATCACAGGTTATATTTCCCAATGTTTTGGGGGTGTACCCTAATTTAAACCCGAAAAAATAAATTAAAACCAAAAAACAGTGTTGGCTACCTCCTCCTCCTCCACCGCCGCTTCCACCTACACCGCCACATCCACTGCCTCCTACTCCATATAGACCTTGTCCTCCTAGATCAAGATTATTATTTTTTATTTTTATGTATTTTATGTTATTTAAAGTAATTTCCATTCACACATTTGTTTGCAGTGCACTTGCAATGCTCTTAACCACATTTTGCTGGTATTCGCAGCCCTCTAACCCTTTCAATGACATTTTTACAGCCATTTTAGTGCTCAAAAGTTCGGGTCCCCATTGACTTCAATGGAGTTTGGGTTCAAGTTCGGGTCCCGAACTCGAACTTTTTTGTGAAGTTCGGCCGAACCCGAACATCCAGGTGTCCGCTCAACTCTACCCACCACATATAGTGCATGCTCAACTTTTAAGTCTGCTCCATTCATACCAAACACACATGATTATATATAATACAGTGGGATGCGAAAGTTTGGGCAACCTTGTTAATAGTCATGATTTTCCTGTATAAATCGTTGGTTGTTACGATAAAAAATGTCAGTTAAATATATCATATAGGAGACACACACAGTGATATTTGAGAAGTGAAATTAAGTTTATTGGATTTACATAAAGTGTGCTATAATTGTTTAAACAAAATTAGGCAGGTGCATAAATTTGGGCACCACAAAAAAGAAATGAAATCAATATTTAGTAGATCCTCCTTTTGCAGAAATTACAGCCTCTAAACGCTTCCTGTAGGTTCCAAGGAGAGTCTGGATTCTGGTTGAAGGTATTTTGGAACATTCCTCTTTACAAAACATCTTTAGTTCATTCAGGTTTGATGGCTTCCGAGCATGGACAGCTCTCTTTAAGTCACACCACAGATTTTCAATTATATTCAGGTCTGGGGACTGAGATGGCCATTCCAGAACGTTGTACTTGTTCCTCTGCATTAATGCCTTAGTGGATTTTGAGCAGTGTTTAGGGTCGTTGTCTTGTTGAAAGATCCAGCCCCGTCGCAGCTTCAGCTTTGTCACTGATTCCTGGACATTGGTCTCCAGAATCTGCTGATACTGAGTGGAATCCATGCGTCCCTCAACTTTGAAAAGATTCCCAGTTCCTGCACTGGCCACACAGCCCCACAGCATGATGGAACCACCACCATATTTTAATGTAGGTAGCAGGTGTTTTTCTTGGAATGCTGTGTTCTTTTTCCTCCATGCATAACACCCCTTGTTATGGCCAAATAACTCAATTTTAGTTTCATCAGTCCACAGCACCTTATTCCAAAATGAAGCTGGCTTGTCCAAATGTGCTTTAGCCCACCTCAAGCTGGCACTTTTTGTGCTGTGGGCAGAGAAAAGGCTTCCTCTGCATCACTCTCGCATACAGCATCTCCTTGTGTAAAGTGCGCCGAATGGTTGAACGATGCACAGTGACTCCATCTGCAGCAAGATGATGTTGTAGGTCTTTGGTGCTGGTCTGTGGGTTGACTCTGACTGTTCTCACCATTCGTCGCTTCTGTCTATCCTAGATTTTTTCTTGGTCTGCCACTTCGAGCCTAAACTTGAACTGAGCATGTGGTCTTCCATTTCCTCAATATGTTCCTAACTGTGGAAACAGACAGCTGAAATCTCTGAGATAGCTTTATGTATCCTTCCCCTAAACCATGATGGTGAACAATCTTTGTCTTCAGGTCATTTGAGAGTTGTTTTGAGACCCCCATGTTGCTATTCTTCAGAGAAAATTAAAAGAGGAGGGAAACTTACAATTGACCCCCTTAAATACTCTTTCTCATAATTGGATTTACCTCTGTATGTAGGTCAGGGGTCACTGAGCTTACCAAGCCAATTTGAGTTCCAATAATTAGTTCTAAAGGTTTTGGAATCAATAAAATGACAACAGTGCCCAAATTTATGCACCTGCCTAATTTTGTTTAAACAATTATAGCACACTTTCTGTAAATCCAATAAACTTCATTTCACTTCTCAAATATCACTGTGTGTGTGTCTCCTATATGATATATTTAACTGACATTTTTTATCGTAACAATCAACGATTTATACAGGAAAATCATGACGATTAACTAGGTTGCCCAAACTTTCGCATTCCACTGTATATATATATATATAAAATTAAGAGGTTAAGAAATGAAATCTGAACTTTGATTGCTATCGGCAACAGACCATTTTACAGTCTTGAGAAATGAGACTAGGCCAAATGTGTTTTTCTATAAAACTTCTATGCTTGGCTTAGCTATAACCTATGCAGAAACGCTGCTCAGTACCAGACACAATGCTACATTTCAAAGTTCAAATGTGTATTTAACATTAACCTGTTTTTCGGACTTATGTAGTCAAGAATGTATACTAATTAGGGTTCTATTCATACTTCAATTCTAGTTTCTCTTTTTCTGTTTATAGGATAAGAAATATAAAAATAGTGTATTGCTGGATCTGATCTATGACAGAAATCAACAGTGTCCAACGGACCACGTGGTATTCATCATTTCAACTAGATGAACGGCATAGCGGGCAGAGCTATTTTTCACATCAAATATGATGAAATGGAGCCTGTAATAGAAATATGAACTATGCTTGTGTGTGATCTTGAAACCTCTGGAATCTGGTGTGTGACTTGGTTGAGTGCATGAGGGTAACTAGAAACAGGCAGATAAGAACTGCTACAACAAAAGTCTGAGCCCATCTCAACACATACCAAGAGAAAGGTGTGTGTGGTGTTGGAACATTAATGACAGGGCCAAACCAGAACAATGCTACTCTCACTGGAGTTGGTGCTCCTGACATTGACTGCAGAATATCCAGTGCTTTATATGCTCAATACTATCCCCAGAGAAGTTAAGTGAATCGCTCAGCTGCTATATGAATGATTTGTGTTTACTTATTTTACTACCGACTTTTATATATTTTCCACTTATTGGAGTAGTCTTGTTATTTCCTACCCATAGGATGGGACATAACTATTAAATTATTACTTACATATAATAACAATACCAACATTAATATTTTAATGACTATCTTCTAGTCAGAGAAAAAATAAAAAGTGATGAATGACAGTTTGACTGTGTAGCTGTCATAGACGTACCGAGACATACGGACGTCCCGGCGACAGTGAGTGGCAGGAGATCTGTGAGACTGGCAACACGTGGTTTGATCTGACAGGTTTTCCTTGTGGATCATTAGGTGTCTGTGTGTTTCTGGTAATGGCCACACCCCTTGCCTCCAGGTGTTGCTTATGTGGTCATTTGACCTTCCTTACCTATATACTTACTCATTGTAATCTATATGGCAGAAAATTCAAGATAACTTGATGAATATGGGCAACAAGTATAAACATGTTGCTGACAGGAAACGTATGAATGGTCCAGACCTAAAAGTGGGTGATTCTGTGTGGCTGTCCACAAGAAACATTAAGTTGAAAGGACCTTCTTGGAAGTTGGGTCCAAGGTATATAGGTCCATATAAGATCGCTGCCATTATTAATCCTGTAGTTTTTCATCTTGAACTTCCTCAGGTCCTTGAAATTCATAATGTGTTTCATAAATATTTGTTGAAGTGATATGTTGAGCCTTGAACTAAGGTACGAAGATGGACACCTCCTAGTGAAAAAAAACCTAACCAAAATCCTGACTGACTACTAGTATGAACAGATCCCAAAGGTAGGTGAGTTAATATGCAGGAATTTATAGAGTCCTATCTAGCCCTATAGGACCCTGGTACTAATGGCAGAGACAAGACTACCTGTTCCTCCAAAAGAAAGGACAAACAGGAGTCTACTTCAGGCCTAATACAAACAATAGCGAAATGCAACACACAGAACCCAAACAAAATACAAAAATGGAAAGGAAAGACTTAACTTTAAAGAGGCTATGGAAGCACCAGGAACTCAGCCAAGATCCAACCAAAAACAATCCACAGGCAGAGAAGCTATAAACTGCACAGCATAGTGGGAGAAGCAACTATAAATAAGAAAGCTTAAATGACCACATAAGCAACACCTGGAGGCAAGGGGTGTGGCCATTACCAGAAACAACACCTATTTATCTACAAGGAAAAGCTGTCAGATAAAACTTGTTGCCAGTCTCACAGATATTCTGCCACTCACTGTTGCCGGGACGTCCGTATGTCTCGGTACGTCCGTGACAGTATTCCCCATCTTCGGGTGACCTCCAGGCACCCAGGACTGGCCTTATCCGGGTGAGACCTGTGAAAAGCTTTCACCAAACGACTGGCATTCACGTCAGATGCTGGTACCCACATCCTCTCCTCTGGTCCATGACCCTTCCAGTGAACAAGATACTGAAGATATCTACAGAGAACTCGAGAGTCAATTATCTTGGCGATCTGAAATTCCAAACTACCGTCCACCATGACAGGAGCGGGTGGCAAGGAAGACGGCTCCAAAGGGTCAACATATCTCTTCAACAAAGATTTATGAAACACATTATGAATTTCCAGGGCCTGAGGAAGTTCAAGACGAAAAGCTACAGGATTAATAATGGCAGTGATCTTATAGACCTATAATCCTTGGACCCAACTTCCAAGAAGGTACCTTCAACTTAATCTTTCTTGTGGACACCCACAGAGAATCACCCATTCTTAGGTCTGGACCATTCATACATTTCCTGTCAGCTGCACCAGTAAAACTCAATTTGACCCTTGCCAAAGTTCTCACAGTTTCTGAGCTCTGATACTGGGATCAGAGGCATCAATGGTATGTTATTATTATAATATTAGGGTCAATGATTTGCTTATCTAGGATTTCTACTTTATGTGTTGTGACCTAGTGTATAATTTTCATGCACGTATAATTAGGTGTTAAAGGGATTCTGTGACAAAGTTCTGACCTATAGAGCTGCGGACATGCACGGCTAGATCGCCGCTAGCATGTCCGCAATATATCTGTCATATAGGGCTGTGTGCTTTTAATGTCTTTAAAAAAGGATTTTATAGATATGTAAATTAGTGTTGTATGTGTCCAAGGGGCTGTACTAACCTTCGCGGAGCCTAGCCACGCCCGCCTGTGAAGGAGCCTAGCACCACCTATGTCCTCCGAAAAAGATTGCCGTAATCTCGCTATGCGCGAGCTCGCGCATGTGCAGTTCTTTCCCTGAGACTGATGCCAGCACAGGGAAGGAACACTATACCAGCAATCTATTCGTAGGACATAGGCGGTGCTGGGCTCCTTCACAGGCGGGCGTGGCTGGGCACGGCTGGGCTCTAGGAAGGTTAGTACAGCCCCATGGACACATACAACACTAATTTACATATCTCTAAAATCCTTTTTTAAAGACATTAAAAGCACACAGCCATATATGACAGATATATTGCGGACATGCTAGCAGCGATCTAGCCGTGCATGTCTGCAGCTCTATAGACCAAAACTTTGTGACAGAATCCCTTTAAGGCTACTTTCACACTTGCGTTCAGAGCGGATCCGTCTGAGACGGATCCGCTCATATAATGCAGACGGTGGCTCCGTTCAGTACGGATCCGTCTGCATTATAATGTTAAAAAATGTTTAAGTATGAAAGTAGCCTCAGACGGATCCGTCCAGACTTTCAATGTAAAGTCAATGGGGGACGGATCCGTTTGAAGATTGAGCCATAGTGTGTCATCTTCAAACGGATCCGTCCCCATGACTTACATTGTAAGTCTGGACGGATCCGCATGCCTCCGCACGGCCAGGCAGACACCCGAACGCTGCAAGCAGCGTTCAGGTGTCCGCCTGCTGAGCGGAGTGGAGGCTGAACGCTGCCAGACTGATGCATTCTGAGCGGATCCGCATCCACTCAGAATGCATTAGGGCAGTACGGATGCGTTCGGGTCCGCTTGTGAGCCCCTTCAAACGGAGCTCACAAGCGGACACCCGAACGCTAGTGTGAAAGTAGCCTAAGCATGACATTGTCTCAGTAACATGTTGTGTGTGTTTACAATGGTTTTCTATAAAATGAGCACTTTACTTATATTGCCTTAAACATCTCTGTGTTCACATTGCATATTTATGATAGTACATTTGTAATATGTCATTTTTCATCATACCATTTGTAACTGATACTGTATTTTCCAGTGTGTTGTTTTCTGCCAGTGAAGTCACTGCCACCTGTTTGTGTATTAATTTTTTATGTTATCAAATAATTATTTTTAATAAAGACCCTTTAGCTTAAAAATAAACACCTGCCCGTCTGGGCTTTAACTAATACACAGTAGTTTTCCCTGACTCACCTCTAAGCACAGGGTCTCAAGCTCCAAACCTTAGCATGTCTGCTCATCAGACACATGTCCAGACAGGGAATAGATCCAGCTATACGTATCCTCGTGGCCCCTCAGCCTTTTTGGCTGAAACCACGCAGAGCCTCACTAGGCCTCTGTTTCCAAGTCTTTCTCTCCCTCGACTGACACACAGAAGGTGGGTTTTATTCACATGCGATGACCTCAGGCTAAGGGAAAACCTGCCGTAGAATGGGGGGTGGACTGGGAAGGTCCCACTACCAAACCTACCTTCCCAGTCCAAATAAAATCCATCCCTTGTATTCCAACAAAACAAATATCTCCAGCAACTATGTTTGCTAATGCCAGTGCCATCCTGGATTTTACCTATCTCACCCAGTTGAGGAACCTGGGTGAGATATACACCCCCTCCAGGTCTTTTACTGTACACATTGCCACTATATATAAGAAATTCCACGGCACATCCAAGGCGTAAAAAACAAGTAGATACTTTTATTCACCAGACAGCTGTCTATAAAAGTATCTACTCGTTTTTTTACGCCTTGGATGTGCCGTGAAATTTCTTATCCATTTGATATCTTGGGGGTGAATCGTCCCTACAGCCGCTGGCACTCTGCACTCCTGTGCTGCCCAGCTTTTGTATCTTCTATATATATATATATATATATATATATATATATACACACACACACACACATTTTACATGGCTAGTTGTAATCATATATGCACCCCTTTAAATTGCTGCCTATCTTTACTGGTCTGTTAGTCAGCACTGACAACATTCAGTTTTTATTATTGTTTATTTTGGATTTTTGAAGCAATATTTGCTTTTCACTATCCATACTTCCTGATACATGAGGCAAAGCTTAAGGGAAATTCCAAATTCCATCTCAGAACATTGATGTAAGGTAAAAAGTTCACTTGAAAGTAATATTTGGTACACTATGCAATGGCTTTGCATGATGGAGGCCTATTTATTATTAAAATATGTTGTTTACACATTAGGTTACCGAATGTGCCTGTTTATATAGTTGGGTTTCGAAGTCCTATTGAGGTATCCAAATGTCTAATGGCTACAATACAAACTCTTATAGCAATGCAGATAATGGTAAGATAATCTAGCCACACTTACCTTTGGACCAGGAGGTCCTTTTTCCCCAGGCGAACAAATGCAAGGAGTGGGTGTTGAGCCAATATCACTTGGACCATTTAAACACTGGGGAGTGAGCACAACATTTTTATTTTTTCCCATGAGAATATTTCAGCTTATTCTGGTTTTATATGTATACATATTACATTTAATATTTTTAACTATATATATTTTTCACTATATAATATTTTTTGCATTTACTATAAAGTAAATGCAATAAAAATATTACCATCTTGTATGTTATTCCAAATGCTTGTATACTAGATATCCTCTATATATATATATATATATATATATATAAATCCATGGAAAGGGTCAGGCAGCACTCCCTCAAGTGCAGATATAACTGTGTGGGTGCCCGCGGTGGTCCCTCGATATGGGACAAATTCAGTAGCGAAAGAAAGTCCGCAGCACTCCTTCAAGTAAAAAAAGTGTAATTTATTCACACATGTCAGACAACGTTTCGGTCCTCTCACAGGACCTTTTTCAAGACTTGAAAAAGGTCCTGTGAGAGGACCGAAACGTTGTCTGACATGTGTGAATAAATGACACTTTTTTTTACTTGAAGGAGTGCTGCGGACTTTCTTTCTCTCTCTCTCTCTCTCTCTATATATATATATATATATATATATAGGATTCTGGCTTGTCCATATTTTTGAAAGCAATCAAACGTTTTACCTTATTGCTCTTTGTAAAATAATCTGTCACATACCTCTCCGTTCTGAAAAATTAAAATAATAGAAATATTTATTTATTAATTATTGTCAGTAATAGAAGAATAAGGCAATGTTTGTAAGGGCTTTTTCATAGAGGCTCCATTTCGGGCTTCCATCAAAGTGAGTAGGCAAAATGCAATGCCCCAAACGAGAACCAAAAGGACCCCATTATAGAAAATGTGGTCTGTTTAGCACCATTTGGTTCAGTTGTGTATCAAATCCAGCATATCAGTCATTTTTATTATTCTGTTTCTCTAAAAGAGCAGAACAATGGCAATTACTAGCTCTGATGTGAACCTAGCCTAACTTCAACACTACAACTTACAAACTTAAGAACTGAAAATGATAAAATTGTATAAACATAACATATGACCAGGCTATAATAAGTAGCCTCCAGTTTGTTTCTTCCTAAGCAAGAGATACGTTACACATGTGCTGTAGGCACTGTCCCTCCTCTGGCTGGTACAGCTTAGATTGATTATAAACAAATCAATAACTCAATAATTTCTAGAATGAGAATCTCATTAATGTTATTAAAAAGAGAGGTGGCTATGTTGGCAACAGAAGTTCATAAAATGGATATATCTGAAAAGACCGGCACTCTCAACACACGGGACCATATGGTTAATTGCAAATCACAATATTTAATTAATACATATGTAAAAAAATAAAAAGATAAAATATACACTAACACTGGATGGTTTGATAAATGGTTTCCCACAAGATTGTACTAATTCTGCAGTGGTGACATCAATCTACACATATCCAATGTTCACTGTTGAAAAGAAACCGCTGTAGGAAAAAAAGCTGTAGGAAAAAAAGGACCGCTATAGGAAAAAAAGATCATATGTGTTCACATGTAAGTTCCTGGAAGGAAAAAGAATGAGGATCCTTTTTGGTTCTGTCCTGAATATGAACAAGCAATGCAAGATGGTATTTGCTGGAATAAAATCAATGTTCTGTTGTAAATGACTACCACTTTTCCATATAGATGTCGCTTAACGGTTTAGCAGAGAAATGTCCCTGGTGATCACCCACTGTGTGGGCTTACCTTCCCTTCGTGCCGGTCAGTCAAATAGATTCCTCGGGGCTCGCTGTGAGCCGGCATCCCGGCTGTAGCGCTATCAGCGTCCCACGTGCGTTTGGAGAAG
The DNA here is from genome assembly GCF_014858855.1 of Bufo gargarizans. Taxonomy (NCBI): domain Eukaryota; kingdom Metazoa; phylum Chordata; class Amphibia; order Anura; family Bufonidae; genus Bufo; species Bufo gargarizans. The sequence continues at coordinate 235,779,695 of NC_058083.1, forward strand.
AAGTTTGTCGCTCCGGAAATGACGTATCGGCATGTAGGCTGGTATTCAGTAGTTTACTCAGGCTCGGCTCTTCGTTGTAGCGGCTGAGATAAAACTTACAGTGCACTGTAGTTAGAGTTTTTGCTTCTCACAGATGGGTCATATTCTGATCTCTAATTTAGATCTCTTAGTACCAAGCGCGTTTCGGGAAACACTGTTCCCTTCTTCAGTGGTGATGACCCTCCTTCATGTCTGATTGGCTTTTATACCCTCCATTGGTAATTGCCAAGAACAGACATGGAATCTGTCCATTTTTTTCTTTTGTCTATTTTTAGTCATCTACAACATAATTATTTGGTATCTGTTATCATTCACATCTCTTTCTTCCATAGTTCTTTTCATGTGTTCGATATTTTTTCATTTTTTCACTTGCGGTTATATCGCGTTTTTGATGCGTTTTATTTTTGACATATGCGTTTTTTTATCGGAAAGTTGTAATTTACTTTATAGTACAAAGTCCATAAAGGGTTTTATTGCACGGGCTATGGTTAACTTTATATATCATTTATTATGGTCTATTGTGTGTATATGTGCAACTAAGCATATATTTACATCTGATAATACTTTAAAAATATTTCCAATGTCAAAAATTGAAAATATAAAAAAATAATAAAATAATAATAAGTAAAATTGTGACTTACTAGTCTAATACATTTTACATCTTCATATTTTGTTGATGATATCAACATACAACATTGTATATATTTCTATCCATACATTTGGTCCTGGAATATAAAGGTGCCTTAGTACTATTCAATGGTTTACAATGTACTAAAGATACATCCGCAAATTAATGCGGGTGTATCTATAGGTTGTGCTTTGCATCTGGTTTTACAAAATTTCTTCTGGGACATTTCTTTCTTTCCCAAGAAGCACCTTGTTTGGATGAAAGAGGGGTACGTGCGCCTTTCCCCAAGGGAGGGTCGTAGTGCCGGTAAACCGGCCAAACATGCGACTCTCCATTGGAAAAAAAGGCGAACGACCCATAAAATCAAAGAAAGCCAAAGATCTCTAGGTCAGCATTTAATCCCCTAGGTGTGAGGCTTCCAAAGTCATATATTCTTTTAGACTCTGCCCTTGACATTTTTTCAATGTGGTTACCTCCTCTCCAGTCGTGATCTATCTGTTCCAGCGCTGAGAAGGACAGGCCCTCACAGTTTTTGTTGTGGACCTCTTTAAAATGTCTTGATAGGGCATTATTTTCACAGCCCTTAGCTATATTATTGAGATGTTCAGATATTTGTATTTTAAGTTGTCGTTTTGTCCTCCCAATATATTGTTTAGTGCATGGGCACTGGATCAAATAGATCACGCTGGAGGAATTGCATGTTAAGAGGCCCTTAATTGTCATTGAGAACGAATTCTGTGTTGAGGCGATTTTTATAGTTTTTTTAGGGAATTTAGTTTTTCTACAACCAATGCAGGATCCACATCTAAAGAAACCATCAGGTTTTAACCAACTTTGATTTGTTGTTTTTTTGCCCTTTTTTTTGACAGTTGGTGCTATTTGGATCCCTAAATTTGGTGCCTTGGTATATGTTATGAGGGGATTCATTGGCATTAATGGGCCTATTATCTTGTCTTGGAAGAAATGATGCCAATGGCGTTTAATAATTCCATTTATTTGTTTGGAGCAGACGCTATAAGGTAAGACCATTCTAAATTCGGAATTTTGTTTTTGTTTTTGTGTCTTTACTTCATCAAAAAAGGTTTTTCGATCTAATTTTCTTACTTTGTCAAGTGCCTTTCCCAGTATTTTTTCTGGGTAGAGTTTTTCTCTGAATTGTTCCTTCATTATGGAGGCTTCCTTTTCGAATTGGCTATCTTCCGTGCAGTTTCTTCTGATACGGCGAAACTGTCCGAAAGGGATGTTAGTAAGCCAATTCGGCAAATGGCAACTTGAAAAGAGTATGAATCCATTTTTAGTTGTAGGTTTGTGATATGTGTTGCAGACATATTTATTTCCGTTTTTAGTAATCTGGATGTCTAAGAAATCTACTGTTTTTGTCCTTGGTCCAGATGTAAAACGTAAATTATATATATTGTTGTTTAGATCATCCAAAAATTTTAAAAGGCTAATTTCATCTTTACGCCAAATAAAAATAATATCATCAATATAGCGTCGCCATAGGATGATATTATTTTTATTTGGCGTAAAGATGAAATTAGCCTTTTAAAATTTTTGGATGATCTAAACAACAATATATATAATTTACGTTTTACATCTGGACCAAGGACAAAAACAGTAGATTTCTTAGACATCCAGATTACTAAAAACAGAAATAAATATGTCTGCAACACATATCACAAACCTACAACTAAAAATGGATTCATACTCTTTTCAAGTTGCCATTTGCCGAATTGGCTTACTAACATCCCTTTCGGACAGTTTCGCCGTATCAGAAGAAACTGCACGGAAGATAGCCAATTCGAAAAGGAAGCCTCCATAATGAAGGCACAATTCAGAGAAAAACTCTACCCAGAAAAAATACTGGGAAAGGCACTTGACAAAGTAATAAAATTAGATCAAAAAACCTTTTTTGATGAAGTAAAGACACAAAAACAAAACCAAAATTCCGAATTTAGAATGGTCTTACCTTATAGCGTCTGCTCCAAACAAATAAATGGAATTATTAAACGCCATTGGCATCATTTCTTCCAAGACAAGATAATAGGCCCATTAATGCCAATGAATCCCCTCATAACATATACCAAGGCACCAAATTTAGGGATCCAAATAGCACCAACTGTCAAAAAAAAGGGCAAAAAAACAACAAATCAAAGTTGGTTAAAACCTGATGGTTTCTTTAGATGTGGATCCTGCATTGGTTGTAGAAAAACTAAATTCCCTAAAAAAAAATATAAAAATCGCCTCAACACAGAATTCGTTCTCAATGACAATTAAGGGCCTCTTAACATGCAATTCCTCCAGCGTGATCTATTTGATCCAGTGCCCATGCACTAAACAATATATTGGGAGGACAAAACGACAACTTAAAATACGAATATCTGAACATCTCAATAATATAGCTAAGGGCTGTGAAAATAATGCCCTATCAAGACATTTTAAAGAGGTCCACAACAAAAACTGTGAGGGCCTGTCCTGCTCAGCGCTGGAACAGATAGATCACGACTGGAGAGGAGGTAACCACATTGAAAAAATGTCAAGGGCAGAGTCTAAAAGAATATATGACTTTGGAAGCCTCACACCTAGGGGATTAAATGCTGACCTAGAGATCTTTGGCTTTCTTTGATTTTATGGGTCGTTCGCCTTTGTTTCCAATGGAGAGTCGCATGTTTGGCCGTTTACCGGCACTACGACCCTCCCTTTGGGAAAGGCGCACGTACCCCTCTTTCATCCAAACAAGGTGCTTCTTGGGAAAGAAAGAAATGTCCCAGAAGAAATTTTGTAAAACCAGATGCAAAGCACAACCTATAGATACACCCGCATTAATTTGCGGATGTATCTTTAGTACATTGTAAACCATTGAATAGTACTAAGGCACCTTTATATTCCAGGACCAAATGTATGGATAGAAATATATACAATGTTGTATGTTGATATCATCAACAAAATATGAAGATGTAAAATGTATTAGACTAGTAAGTCACAATTTTACTTATTATTATTTTATTATTTTTTTATATTTTCAATTTTTGACATTGGAAATATTTTTAAAGTATTATCAGATGTAAATATATGCTTAGTTGCACATATACACGCAATAGACCATAATAAATGATATATAAAGTTAACCATAGCCCGTGCAATAAAACCCTTTATGGACTTTGTACTATAAAGTAAATTACAACTTTCCGATAAAAAAACGCATATGTCAAAAATAAAACGCATCAAAAACGCGATATAACCGCAAGTGAAAAAATGAAAAAATGAAAAAATATCGAACACATGAAAAGAACTATGGAAGAAAGAGATGTGAATGATAACAGATACCAAATAATTATGTTGTAGATGACTAAAAATAGACAAAAGAAAAAAATGGACAGATTCCATGTCTGTTCTTGGCAATTACCAATGGAGGGTATAAAAGCCAATCAGACATGAAGGAGGGTCATCACCACTGAAGAAGGGAACAGTGTTTCCCGAAACGCGCTTGGAACTAAGAGATCTAAATTAGAGATCAGAATATGACCCATCTGTGAGAAGCAAAAACTCTAACTACAGTGCACTGTAAGTTTTATCTCAGCCGCTACAACGAAGAGCCGAGCCTGAGTAAACTACTGAATACCAGCCTACATGCCGATACGTCATTTCCGGAGCGACAAACTTCTTCTCCAAACCCACGTGGGACGCTGATAGCACTACAGCCGGGACGCCGGCTCACAGCGAGCCCCGAGGAATCTATTTGACTGACCGGCACGAAGGGAAGGTAAGCCCACACAGTGGGTAATCACCAGGGACATTTGTCTGCTAAACCGTTAAGCGACATCTATATGGAAAAGTGGTAGTCATTTACAACAGAACATTGATTTTATTCCAGCAAATACCATCTTGCATTGCTTGTTCATATTCAGGACAGAACCAAAAAGGATCCTCATTCTTTTTCCTTCCAGGAACTTACATGTGAACACATATGATCTTTTTTTCCTATAGTGGTCCTTTTTTTCCTACAGCTTTTTTTCCTACAGCGGTTTCTTTTCAACAGTGAACATTGGATATGTGTAGATTGATGTCACCACTGCAGAATTAGTACAATCTTGTGGGAAACCATTTATCAAACCATCCAGTGTTAGTGTATATTTTATCTTTTTATTTTTTTACATATGTATTAATTAAATATTGTGATTTGCAATTAACCATATGGTCCCGTGTGTTGAGAGTGCCGGTCTTTTCAGATATATCCATTTTCTTGCATTTGTGAAGGGTGAATCATTTTAGACCAGAGCACCTCATTGTGACTGTGAGAGGGTGAGCTATTTCCCTTTTTTTCATCCAGAAGTTCATAAAAGTTTTATATTTTATATCATATTAATATAATGGTGTAAGTGGAGAAAATGCTAACTAGTTTACCTGCCTAATGAGTGTGCATAGTCATATAACAAATCATTTTCAGGCTGGAAATTATGACATTTATTTATTAAGCAATCAGTTTTACTATAAATAAAGATTCAGTAATAGCATTTTTCTCTACAGCAGTAAAATACTTCTAAAAAAACATTAATTGCAATAATGAAAATTATAGAAACTACAACATTGAAAGTATTTACCATTCCAGAAATCTCACAAGCTGTCTCACGTTTATTCTGTTCTGGATCACAATATATTCTCAGCTTTTGGAGTGTAAACTGTAAAATAAACATCATAAGGTTATTGACTAAAAAATATGAAATTTGATTGATAAAAAAATAAAAATTAACCTGCACACAAGTAAGTTACTTAAAGGGATTCTGTCACCTGGATTTTGACTATAGAGCTTCGGACATGTGCTACTAGATCGCAGCTAGCACGTCCACAATATATATTCCCCATAGCTCTCAGTGCTTTTATTGTGTTAAAAAAACTATTATATATATATATATATATATATATGTAAATGAGGCAAGTAAGGTGCCCAAGGGGCTGTTACTAACGTTTCTGGTGCCAAGCCACGCCCACTGTAAAGGAGCCTGGCACCGCCTGCATCCTTTGAATCTGCTCCTTGCTCCCCAACGTCACAAAGTTAGAGCGTCGTAATCTCACGCATGCAAGAGTATGCCGCATGTCAGTGCCGGCATAGTGTTCCTTCCCTGTGCTGGCATCAGCCTCAGGGAATAAACTGCCCATGCGCTAGCTGTGAGATTATGGCACTCTAACTTTGTGACACCGGGGAGCAAGTAGGAGATTCGGAAGATGCTGGCGGTGCTGGCCTCCTTCACAGTGGGCGTGTCTGGGCACCAGAAACATTAGTAACAGCCCCTTAGGCACCTTACTTGCCACATTTACATATATATAAATAATATTATGACACAATAAAAACCCTGAGAGCTATGGAGAATGTATATTGCGGACATGCTAGTGGCGATATAGCAGCTCATGTCCGCAGCTCTATAGGCAAAATCCAGGTGACAAAATCCCTTTAATGAATCTCTATTAGCATGATCAACCCTATTAAACCAGGCCTACTGCCTTTTTAGCTTGCACCACTGTGGACTTTTATATTTATGCAAATTAGGCAGTTGGAGCACCAGGGATCTGGCGCAGCTTGTGGAGAACCGCTACAGCTATGCTGCTCAGTGCTTATTCAACTCCCCATCCCTTTGATTGGCAGTGCTACACAGCCCTATATAATGGTGCCTGCTATGTGGGTAACTTAGTCATTGGTGGTCCATCGTTATTTATGCCTGAACTAGATAAAGTCAACTGTTCTCCTTGAGTTCTCTAGACTCACAGATCAGCTTCTAGTGACAAAAACTACAGTACCACAACTGCATTCTAGCAACTCTGACTGCATTCTAGCCACACACCCTCCCGTCGCCGACATGTACCTGTCAAGTTTTGGAGAGCAGTTCCCAGAACACTTAGGATATACCCTGTGCGGGACACAGTGGGAGAACTGGCATGAGAGCAGATAACTCCAGAATCTGGTGCTCAATCAATACCGAGCTTCAGTCCCTACCAATCACAGACATACCGTCTGTGAAGCCGCTGTTGACTTCAGTCCACCCAGAAGTGGAGGTGCCAGCAGCTTCACAGATAGCAATCCCCCCCCCCCCTTCCTCCAAAGCTCCTCTCACCAGAGACTGAAGCTTGACTAAGCAGTGGGCTCTGGGGTTCACTGCTGTCCTGTCCATTCTTCTGCTGTGTCCAGCGCAGGGTATATGCTGATTGTTCCTAGGACTGCTCTCCGAATCTGAGAGGTACATGTCAGTGGTAGAGGGAGGTTATGTGGCTGTTGGAGCTGGTGGAAGTACAGTTGTGGTAGTTCTTGTCTTCTTCTGAAAGCTTCTCAGTAAGTTTAGAAAAGTCGTGGAGAACAGGACATAAATAAACACTAGACCACCAATGACTAAGAGAGACGCAGGGCAGGCACCATTAGACTGGGCTGTCTAGCCCTGTCAATCAAAGGGGAGGGGTGTACTGCACACAAGGGGGTTAGCTGTAGCCATGCTCAAACAGCTATGCCAGACCCTCCATGCCTAAACTGTCTAATTTGTATAAACATAACTCACATATCTCCACAGTGGTGCAAGCTAAAAATAAAATAAATATATATTTTTTTACCAGCATGATCAATACTAACAGGCAACATGCCTTGTTTCATAGGGTTGATCATGCTGACAGAGGCTATTTAATTGACAGAAAGTACACAAAGTTAATATTAGAATTATAGCTTCCTTTCTGCACCATGTTCAAATCAGAGCCCCAGGCATCAGTCTACTTTGTCAAAAATATCAATAAATAGTTCAACATTAGAAACTGCAATTAAACTTTATAGCAAAACATTATCCCCTAGACGACAAGAGACGTACATGTATGGCAAAGAGGGAAGTGACTTGCTGACCATCTCCTTACATGTATGGCGTACCAATCGGGCAGGCATAGGAGCTTTACTTGCCCTATCAGAGACAGGGGTCTGGATGCTACTGACAGCTGGGCCCCTGCTCTAACCGCTGGCATTTATAAAAGCTCCAGTAGATGCCCGCAGTTTAACCCATTAGATGTCACAGATGTGAATGCTGACTGCACATCTAAGTGGTTTACGGAAGGAGTGAGCTCCCTCTCTGACCCCTTTAGCTCCCCACAATGGGAGCCCAAGGCCTTACACAGGCAGGGCCAGTGTAATGCTGCCAGTCAAAATGCATTACAATACACTCGGCATAAAAAGTAAGAACAAAAATAGAAAAAGTATTTTAGAAAATAAAAAATAAATGTTTTAAGTAAAAAAAATTGCCTCTTTCCCCTCATCAAGCCAGTTCCAACTTAAAAAAATAGAAAAAAATACATGTACATATATATATTGTGGGGGATCGTCTCTCTTATCCGGGGGTCATTCTTACAGACTTCGCTACAGACACCAGATTGAAGTCCAAACGATGCTTTATTTTCAAGCACATCAGCACAAAGCAGCAACTAAAACATAAATCAAAAACATAAATCCTCAGCCGTCTGGCCACTGACTAGACAGTATTTCCCTCTCTATCGTGATCTAGGTCTACCACCCAGCTCCCCAAAACACATCACCAGTGCTTACCCCACACACAGGGTTAGAGGGTCTCGGCTCCCACAGGCCTCGATACAGTCTGAGAGCCACACTCAAGTCCAGCAACAGGATTAAATAGCATCCCTGGACATGGGCATATTCCAAAATCCTGGACTGGATACCCTACCCACCATATCGCCTGTTCCCAGACAAGCTGGAGCCAGCTAAGCTATCTTGGTGTCCACCAACTAACTTAGTGGTCAGCTATATCTAGGGCCTTTACTCCACCAAGGCCGGGCCCCTTGGTGACACCCCTTTTTCATGCTTCCCCAGGACTTTACTGCACCCATCACTATTCATCTTGCCACAACATATATATATATATATATATATATATATATATATACGCAAATTGCTAACAATTGGTTTTATAAAAATATCACATAAGCCGCCAGATTAATCCAGTAAAAAATCAATAAAAATAAGCAGTGTCAGAACTAACATTTTGTTCCTGCATGGTGTACACCACAATAACAAAGCCCTTAAAGCGATGGCAGAATTGCTGACTTTCTTTAATCTGTTTCCCAAGAAGCAAAGTGAAAAGTGATCAAAAAGTCATATGTACCCCAAATGATAATGGCAACTCATCCTACAAAAACAATAAGCCTTCAGAGAGCCCTGTCGAGAAAAATATGCATGTGGTTATACTACTACCCCAAAAGCTGTTCAATAGCAACATGGTGCCTGTAAACTAATCCTCAAAATCTGCACTGCAAAGGCCAAAAGGTGGTTTTTGTAGCAGTTTATGTCCACATTTATGGCATTTCAGTACCCAGAGGAACCAGCCTAGCAATTTAAATTGTGTGGTATGTCTCCAATGGCACGAGCTGGGCACAGCATATTGGGCACTGAAATTTCATATCTGTGGAAAATTGTAAATTTTCATTATACACAGTCCCCTGCTCATTAATTTCTTCAAAAGAAACCCCTGGTGTCAAAATGCTTGCTTCTTCCCCTTGATAAATACAGATGCAGGAGAGCTAAAATTGACTTTAATAAACCACGTCACAGTGTTGATTCATGATAAAAGCTATTGAAATCCAATAAAAGAGTGAATTAACATTTTCTTGACATTGTTCACTTAACTTTTTAACTATTAAGTTTAGCTCCTATACATCTGTAACCTGGGGTGTTTAATTTTTATAATCGGGTCATTTTTAGATTGTTTACATTTTACTGGTACAGTAAATGTAAATGTATATAGTGCCGAAAAGCAATTTCAGAAAAATCCAAGCTCCAAAAACCAAATGGCGCTCCTTCCTTTCTGAGCTTTGCCATTTGCCCATACAGCAGCTTGTGTTTACATTTATGGCATCTCTGTACCCGCAAAACCTACCTATCAATTCAAGTAGTGCAGTGAGAGTCTCAGATGCCACCAGAGGGGCACAACATATTAGACACTGTACACATATACATATGTGTAAAACATGCAATTTTCACTTTTCATGGTCTGCTGTGCATTATTTTCTGCAAAGTACCTGGAGTGTCAAAATGCTCTTTCCCCCTTAATACCATGATGGGCAAGCTTCCAAAAGTGCCTATGATGGGCACAATATATTGGGCACTGAAATGGCATATCTGTGGGAAAAACAATTTTCATGTTGCACCATCTGTGAATTACTTTTACTTACTGCTTTACGCACTTATATAGCACTTTATAGACATTAGCATCAAGCTATCCCCAGTGGGGCTCACAATATAAGTTACCTATCATTATGTCTTTGGAGTGTGGGAAGAAATTGGAGTATCTAGAGGAAACCCAAACAAACTCTATGCAGATGTTGTCCTTGGTTGGGTTCAAACCTAGGACCCCAACATTGCAAGGCACCAATGCTAACCACTGAGCCACCATCCTGCCCCACGCTGTAAAAATATCTGTGAAGTCAAAATGTTCACATTCCCCCTTTGGTAAATTCTGTGAGTGTATAGTTTGTAAAATGGGGTCACTTCTTGGGTGTTTCTTTTCTTTATTTTACCTCAGAACCTCTGCAATTATTGGTCAATGTTTTATTTTTATAGCCAGGTGTTAGTAATTTCTATAAAAGCCTGTGGGGTCAAAGCACTCAGTACATGCCTGAATAAATTATTTGAGGGGCATTGTTTACAAAATGGGGGTCACTTCTTGAGGTTTTCTTTTTCTGTTTAAACTTCACAGCTTCTGCAGTTATTGGTCAGTGCTGTATAAAGCACCAAACTAGGCCTCAAATGTACATGGTGCTCTTTCTCTTTTGAACCCTACAGTGTGCCAAAAAAGCTATTTATTTCCATATATGGGGTTGTCCTATTCAGGAGAAAATGCATAACAAATTGTAGGGTCCCTTTTGTCCTGTTACCTCTTGTGAAAATGACAAATCTGGGGCAAGAGCAACATTTATTGCAAAAAATATATATTTTTCATTCACAGCCAAGAGTTTCTAAATTCTATAAAATACTTGTGGGGTCAAATCACTCACTACACCCCTCAATAAGTTTCTTTAGTGGTGTAGTTTCTAAAATGGGGGTCACTTTTTATGAGTTTTCACTGTAGGGGAACCTCAGGGTCTCTTCAAATGCAACATGGCGCCCAAAAATCATTCTAACAAAATCTGACCTCCAAAAGCTATATGGCACTCCTCCCCTCCTGAGTCCTTTGTTGCACCCATAGAGCAGTTCACAGTGACATATAGAGTGGTGTCCTATTCAGGAGAATATGCATAACAAATTGTGTGCTGCTTTTTCTCCTGTTACTCCTTGTGAAAATTAAAAATTTGGGGCTTTTATGCAACATTTGATTGGAAAAAATAAAATCCACTCCATTACAATGATAAAGTTACAAAAACTGCACCACAAAACAAGTCAATACATATTGTTACTGTTGCATCAGATACACAATAGCAAAATGTTTCAACAAACTGATGTTAGCAATAATTCGATTCTTCTACTCTGCAAGGCTTGTGATATGCATATAAATATGAGGATGCATTCAGAGTACATTTCAGTTTGCCAAGCTGTTTTCCCTACATTGCAAGGGGCCTCTGCCCTGATAAGCTCAAGTACACTAGTCTGAGAATAGAGAGAGTTGAATTGAACAAAGCAATCATTTATCCTCATCTTTCTGTTTGATTGAAATTGATTTGAAATACGGCATATTGTAAATAAGATTCTCACGTACTGTTTTAAAGTGTCTGTCATCATATGCAATGGATTTACATATAATGTATGTGAACTTCACAAATATTGTGCAGCAGCTGGTTCTTATTTTCATGCACTGTATCTGGTATGAGTCTGTTGTCCCAGATTGCAAACTAAGTGAGGTGATACGTAGTATTGATGTGTAATGGAAGAGTGTGAGCATTGTAGTACAGTGAAGATGTAAGGGGAGGGGCACTGGTGATTAAAACCAGATAAATCAGATATTAGAAGTAATTTGTACATTGTGATAATAACAAAATGCATTACAGCAGGAAGTCAACTGTCAGTCAGTGCTTGGCTCTTGTCAACTCTTATTATCATTGACGTAACTGTACATCATGGATCTTTGATGTAAGTGAATCCCTGATGTACAGTTACAGCTAGAGGTTTGCGAAGGTTTGAAAAATTTGATGCAGCAGTCAGTAAAGAAATTTGATTCATTACGAATTAATTAGTGACAAATCGCTATAAATTAGGTATACCCAGGCCACTCCTGCCTTTGGGTATGGAAATGAGAAGAAAGGGAAAAAAAGGGAAAAAAATCACCAAGTGCCGTCTGACTGCTATTAAAATGAATGTATATAAATCAATAAAATGTACACCAATAATAAGAACTGGAAACAAATAGATACCCCTTACTATTAAAAAAGGAGGGGGGAACTTTAGTGCTCAGTAGCCATATGATAAAACCATAAAACATCTTGTAGATAATATCAAATGGAGAACATAAAAACGTATAAAAGGTGATATACACCACACTCACTTCACCAGGGAGGGGTGTAGTGGGATAAAACTCAAGACACCTCGCCTGGCTCGCTTGTAGAATAGCTGGAAGATACGGCAGTCCACTACTTAGAACTTCTGGTATATTCCTTTAATAAATAGATAAGTTAGGTGGGCTCAACACGTTTCGGGGAATAACAGACCCCTTCTTCAGGAGCAGTGAAGGTATTAGGCATATACAAAGTGTTACATCAAACACACATCTAAATATAGCAAGACAAATTCAATCAAACAGAGGGCGTTTTTGGCGCGAAAAAAAATCGTCAGTGTCACTTCCGTTCCTGGAAGTGACATCAATAGTAACATAAAAATGAAATCAAATAAAAAGGAGCAGAACAAACAAAATATGCAATATACAATAAATATTTGATAGTATACATATACATGATAGTATACATGTCAGCCCTGTAGGTGGTGATAATATTGTACCTGTAGAATCCTATGGGCCAGATAAAGAACCATTGCTTACAGCCACGGACGGGGACGGAAATTGTAGTTCCGGTGTGTGGAACGCATCAACCGGAAGTGCGTTCCACCTCACGACAGTCCAAGATTTCCGGCAACTGAGCCGCAAATACCAGGGGGGGGGGGGGGCCCATTAGTGTAGAGGTTACTATGAATGGAACGCAAATAAAACAGAAGGCTTGGAGGTTTACGCTTCAGTAAGCCTACACGCCAGGAATATCTATAATGGGATCGTAAGGGAGGGTAGAAAGAATAGAAGTAACTATCGAGCTGATTCAAAAATATATTGATATATGAAATCAATAAGACTAGTGGGTTATGGGCATCAAAGAGAATAAAAGGATATAAAATATATATATATATATATATATATATATATATATATATATATGGGTACTTTCACACTTGCGGCAGGACTGATCCGACAGGCTGTTCACCATGTCGGATCCGTCCTGCCGCTATTTCGCCGTGCCGCCGGACCGCAGCTCCGTCCCCATTGACTATAATGGGGACAGGGGCTGAGGTCCGGCACAGCACGGCGGTGCACAGTGAAAGCCGCCGGACGCCCTGACACTGTTGCCACGCTTGCTATTGCCGGTGGCAACATGTTGTTTTTGCATGCTGTGGCAGTGTCACAGGTTTTGCTGTGTGCGCCATGACCATGCAACCTGTTGCCTTTTGCTTGTGTGTGCAATTCCCCTTTAAGTAGCGTCTCCCTGCTGTGTGGTGTGCATGGGGTTAAGGTGTGAGCTTGGTGGAGCTGGGTGTGGTCTCAGGTCTCTTTATATTCTGTTGCTGTGAAACTGAGATCATTTGTATGTTTGCCTTTGTTTGAGAAGGAGCTTGCTCCTTTCTTGTATGATTATCTGAGGGCCATCCTAGTTGTCATCGATGTCTCCTGCAATGTTATCCCGGTGACTCCTTCCCTTCCTATTCTTATTTGTTTGGAGTGGGTTATGTTCAGGGGGTTTGTATGTCTAGTTTGGTGTTACATGTTGGGTGGTGTTTGGTGTCCAGCATGTTTGCTAGACATTCCCCTGTCTTATGTTGTATCCTCCGGAAGGAGGTCTCTGGTTCCCCGGAGGGGGGACCAATTGTCCACACGCAGCTATGTATTACCTGCATATCTGTGTGGTTGTTGTCTGTACAGTGTCCTGTTTTGTGTGTGGGCACCTGTACTTATGCTCGGGTTCCAGTCATGGTGGCAGCGGCAGGTAAGTGTGTTGTCTGGTGATCTTACCTGCCAATCCAGATGCTCCATATGGCCATTTCCCTCCCACCAGTTACTAGGCAGCTGGAGACTCAGGTACATTTGAGTCCCTGAGGAACCGGTTGTCTCCTATTCCTGACCCCTATGCCAGGGACCGTCAGGGTCATTAAGATCCAGGTTCCAGTGCATGAGCCCTCCCACCTTCAGGGTTTGCTCATGCAGTCAGGAGATCTGGGTCAGAATTAGGTCAGCTGTCGGAGGTGACCTGCTCCCTTATTTCTCCTCCTGGCCTTGTTACTTCCAAGTTGCCTCCTCATTGTACGTGGCGTACACCATAGGCCGTGACAATAACACCATGTGGGAAGCAAATTGCTCTAAGAGCGCTGTACTCACACCGCACCAGGTGGGACGCCGAAGGAACAATACTAAACACACTGCCTGCTACTGGATTTTCATAACGTTCAGGATTGTAATAAACATTTGTGACATATTGTGACTATTGGAAATTTAACCGCGTCTCATCTACCCTTTGGCCAAACAGGACCATTTATTACTATTACTGATTATTATCCGTTTTTTGGGGCCATACCCTTGCGGTCACATTGACTATATACTTCCACTTATCTGTGAAGATGCTCAGAGTTTTATCATACCACTCTCCTATCCCTTTTTTTATATAGGTATAAAGTAAATAGGGAGAATAAACCCTTATTTATTTAAACACCACATGTCTGTCCTCTACTTGTTTACTAGATATAAGTGTGCCAGTCTACTAGTGATATACCAGTTGCCCCCAAAGAAATCTGATTGAGGCAAGGGTGTGATATATGTAAAATATATTTTCTATATAGTGCATTAGTATTGTGAAGCATTTGTGTGCGGTTCTGCTTAGATAAGGCAGCTATACAGAGGGACAAACGCATTGGAAAAACTAATTGCAAAAGGTGCTATATAACAGTTGCCCCCCAAAAAATCAAATTGAGGCAGGGGTGCGATATACCTAGAATATAATTTCTATATAGTGCATTTGTATTGTGCAGCATTTGTGTGTGGTTCTGCTAAGATACCGCAGCTATACAGAGGGACAAATGTCATTGGAAAAACTAATTGCAACTGGTGTGATATAACAGTTGCCCCCAAAAAAATCTGATTGAGGCAGGGGTGTGATATACCTATAATATAATTTTTTATATAGTGCATTTGTATTGTGCAGCATTTGTGTGCAGTTCTGATGAGATACCGCAGCTATACAGAGGGACAAACGTCATTGGGACAACTAATTGCAACTGGTGTGATATAACAGTTGCCCCACAAAAAATCTGATTGAGGCAGGGGTGCAATATACCTAGAGTATAATTTCTATATAGTGCATTTGTATTGTACAGCATTTGTGCGCGGTTCTTATGAGATACCACAGCTATACAGACAGACAAATAATATTGGAACAACAAATTGCAACTGGTGTGATATACCAGTTGCCCCCCAAAATATCTGATTGAGACAGTGGTGCGATATACCTAGAATAAAATTTCTGTATAGTGCATTTGTATTGTGCAGCATTTGTGTGTGGTTCTGCTAAGATACCGCAGCTATACAGAGGGACAAACGCCATTGGAAAAAACTAATTGCAACTGGTGCTATTTAACAGTTGCCCCACAAAAAATCAAATTGAGGCAGGGGTGCGATATACCTAAAATATAATTTCTATATAGTGCATTTGTATTGTACAACATTTGTGTGCGGTTCTGCTGAGATACCGCAGCTATACAGAGGGACAAACGTCATTGGGACAACTAATTGCAACTGGTGTGATATACCAGTTGCCCCCCAAAATATCTGATTGAGGCAGTGGTGCAATATACCTAGAATAAAATTTCTATATAGTGCATTTGTATTGTGCAGCATTTGTGTGCGGTTCTGCTGAGATTCCGTAGCTATACAGAGGGACAAACGTCATTGGAACAACTAATTGCAACTGGTGTGATATAACAGTTGCACCCAAAAAAATCCAATTGAGGCAGGGGTTTGATATACCTAGAATATAATTTCTATATAATGCATTTGTATTGTGCAGCATTTGTGTGCGGTTCTGCTGAGATACTGCAGCTATACAGAGGGACAAACGTCATTGGAACAACTAATTGCAACTGGTGTGATATAACAGTTGCCCCCCAAAAAAGCTGATTAAGGGGTTCTATATACCTGCTTCCACAAATATTGCTCTTCTATAGGGACTTTATCACAGGGTCATTTTAAAAATGACTGGCAGAGGAAGAGGCAGGCCATTCCGCCAGGGTGTTAGGAGTCGGACAGGTGCACCAGGCCGGAGCCTAATTGGGAAGTTGGAGAAGGTGCGTGCGATTAATTCAAAGGACGCACCAGAGTTGGTTGAGTGGCTCACTCATCCTTCCGCTTCTGCACCCTGCTCATCCTCTGTATCTGCACCCTCCTCACTCTCTGCTGTGTGCACCCCCAAAGACGACAACACCACCACCACCATCATAGCGCCTCCACTCGAGTCAGAGGAACTATTTTCCCATCAATTCCTAGACCTTACCGATTCGCAGCCATTCTTGGCATCGGATAAGGAAGAGGAGGTAGCAACGGCCGCCACCCAGCGGTCTGACGACAGTACCCAGATCAGCCCAAGGAGAGTGGTCCCCGCTGTTGCTGCCTACTCCGAGATCTGTAATTTCAGTGGTTGTGAAGGTGACGATGATGACGTGTCAATAAATGTCACGTGGGTGCCCACAAGAGAGGAAGAGGATGGTAGTTCAGAGGGAGAGACGGAGCAGCAGATAGGGAGGAGAAGGAGGAGAAGCAGGCAAAACTTGCAGTACATAGGAGGCAAAAATCAGACTGCTAATGTATCTGGAGTGAGCCATCCACCATGCACGGTCACATCTGGCGCTCCCAGGACGCCGGCACATGGCTCCGCAGTGTGGGCTTTTTTTTAACGTGTCAGCTGCTGACAATAGTGTTGCCATCTGCAGCCTGTTCTGTCAATGCATAAGTCGCGGTAAGCCCAACACTCACCTAGGGACGACCGCCTTAAGAAGGCACCTGGCCTCCCATCACCGAGCCCAGTGGGAGCAACACCGTCAGAACCCACAAAACCAAACTCCTGGTACTCCATATCCTGCCTCTTCTCCTTCTCCTCCCATTAGTCCTCCACTCCACTAAAAGATGGTCTTGCAGTTCGCCCGGCGGTCGTTTCGCGGCGAACTTTGCTCATTCGCGGTTTGCTGTACGGGCGAACATATGGCGATGTCCGCAGGCGCCATATTCTTTTACGTTGTGAAGAAATTTGACCCATGACACATCCATCAGGTGGTACAGGACAGCCAATTGAGACATTTCAGCACATGGACATACTAAATAAACCTGATCTGGTCGCCATTTTGCATTCAGTCTTTTGCCAGTGTAGGGAGAGGTTGCTGTGCGGAGCAGTGACAAACTGTTAGGGACACCAAACGCTATCTAATAGGGCCTCAAAAGTCCTTTTAAGGACTGGTATAGGTGTGCTATCGCTAGGTGTCACATACTGAGGGCTGTAATACACTTATAATATACCTTCTAACATAGAAAGTATATTATAGTGCATTTGTATTGTGCAGAAGTTGTGTGCGGCTCTGCTGCGATACTGCAGCTACACAGAGTGCCAAACGCTATTGGAACAAATAATTTCTACTAGTGTGATATACCAGTTGCCCCCCCCCCCCCAAAAAAAACTGATTGAAGCAGGGGTGTTATATACCAATTATATACTTTCTATATAGTGTAGTTGGGTAGTGCAGCATTTGTTTGCGGTTTAGCTGAGTTACATCAGCTACAGATAGTGACGAATGACATTGGAACTAATAATTTCTACTGGTTTGATATACCAGTTGCCCCCCCCCCAAAAAAAAATTGATTGAAGCAGGGGTGTTATATACCAATTATATACTTTCTATATAGTGCATTTGGGTAGTGCAGCATTTGTTTGCGGTTTAGCTGTGTAACCTCAGCTACAGATGGTGACAAACGGTATTGGAACAAATAATTTCTACTGGTGTGATATACCAGTTGCCTCCCAAAAAATTGATTGAAGCAGGGGTTGTATATACCAATATATACTTTCTATATAGTGCATTTGGGTAGTGCAGCATTCGTTTGCGGTTTACCTGTGTTACCTCAGCTACAGATAGGGAAAAACGCTATTGCAACAAATAATTTCTACTGGTGTGATATACCAGTAGCCCCCCAAAAAAATTGATTGAAGCAGGGGTGTTATATACCAATTATATACTTTCTATACAGTACATTTGGGTAGTGCAGTATTTGTTTGCGGTTTTGCTGCGTTACCTCAGCTACAGATGGTGACAAATGCCATTGGAACAAATAATTTCTACAGGTGTGATACAACAGTGTCCCCCCACCGGTTTGCGGTTTTGCTGCGTTATCTCAGCTACAGATAGTGATAAACGACATTGGAACAAATAATGGTGTGATATACCAGTTGCCCCCCCAAAAAAGTAGAAAAAAAGAAGTGGGCTACAGTAAAATTGTTATTCAGTGACCGCATAATGTACCTCGAGCCACATTATCACAATTTCTTTTATGTCAGGTGAATGCCTAATTTTGAAGGCCCGTACTTCTGTGGCCTAAAATAAAAAAATTCTAGGCTCCAGCAGGACACATTTCTGAGAATTTCCCTTTAAGACGCATAAAAATGTCCCCTGATTAAGATACATACTTTTTGTTGGAATTTTTGTCATTGATCCCCCTCAAGTATGTCACTGTCCATGTTGTGGGACTATTTGTACACTTCTACTAAGTATTTGGTGGCTGCAAATATGAGCTGAAGGTTTATCAGGTTCGGCTGGCATTAAAGTGAATGGGGCCTGCCGCGAACTTGCGGTTCGCGAACATTTGATCGCGTTTGCGAACCATCCCGGCCGATGGTCGTCCATCACTACACTCCACCTTCCATAGTACCATCGTCGCGTTCATCTGGCACAAGGCAGGATTCTGTGGCCCAAATATTGGAGCGTAAAAAAATGATGACGCCGGATAATCCTCTTGCACAATGGCTGACCGCTGGCTTGTCGGAACTGCTAGCCCGCCAACTACTGCTATATAAATTGGTGGACTCTGAGGCCTTTAGAAAATTTGTGGCCATTGGCACACCACAATGGAAGGTCCCCAGAAGGAAATATTTCTCCCAGAAGGGCATCCCTGAACTACATGGCCACGTTCAGTGGCAAGTTAATATATCTCTGGCACACAGTGTCATTGCCAAGATACATCTGACCACAGACACGTGGTCTAGCAAACACGGACAGGGAAGGTACATACATTTTACTACCCACTGGGTGAACCTTCTGATGGCCATCAAGCATGTAACCCGTGGCACCTGTGTGGATTTGGTGTTACCGCCACGGAGTGCATGCAGGCCTGCCTGTGATGCCCTGCTCTGACTATGTGCGGAGGTTGGCCAGAATAGCAGCACGTGTTTAGTATTTTGGTTTGGAGCCGTGCTGGAGCCGTGCACTGGGTGGGGTCGTCAGTTTAAATAGCACTCCATCCCAGTGCTCTGAGCGTGTGATAGAAATCATTCTGGCCTTGGAAGCAAGGAAGGAAGATTGTCTGTTCCAGCTCTGCAGAGATAAGTGTGGTTTCAGTCTTTTGTTGTTTGCTGTCTTTGTTGTGTTGGTGTCATCTCTCCCATCCAGGTTCTGTGCGAGCAGGCTGCTCCTATTCCCCTTTTCACCATCTCAGGGAATCTAGGATGTTTTAGCCCAGGCACGAGGACACTTCATTCCTACCATCTAGGTCTGAATGTGGGCTGAGCAGAGCAGGGAGAGAATTTAGGGATTTGCTAGGAGGTGACCCTTTCCCCTGCTCCTTGCCTAGAGCCTGGTTTGCGGGTTTATCTGTATGTCTGTTATCCCGTCTGGCGTAACATTATCACCCCGCCCTACTTTGACTGTCATTGCTCAGCGTTTTTTTGTGATGGCGTCAATTGATACGTTAGTTAACTGCATGCAGGGGCTATCCCTAGAGGTTGCGGAGCTACGTGGTTCGGTCACACAGTGTCAGAAGGCTCTGGCATCAGGAGGTCAAATTTATGTGGAGCCTAAAGTTGCTCTTCCTGATCGATTTGCAGGGGGTACGGATGATTTTATCCGTTTTAGAGAGTCTTGCAAATTATATTTTCGGCTGCGTCCGTCGTCTTCTGGTGATGAAAGTCAGAGAATAGGTATAGTCATTTCTCTGCTTAAGGGGGACGCGCAATCCTGGGCCTTTTCTCTGCCACCCGGTTCTCGGGCCCTCCGTTCGGTGGAGGAATTTTTTAAGGTCCTGGGATTGATCTACGATGACCCAGACCGGGTCTCGATGGCGGAATTGAGATTACGTAATTTATTTCAGTGTGAACATTCTGCAGAGGCTTACTGTGTTGAGTTTAAGAGA
The DNA here is from genome assembly GCF_014858855.1 of Bufo gargarizans. Classification (NCBI taxonomy): domain Eukaryota; kingdom Metazoa; phylum Chordata; class Amphibia; order Anura; family Bufonidae; genus Bufo; species Bufo gargarizans. The sequence continues at coordinate 235,800,017 of NC_058083.1, forward strand.
TGGGCGACCGAATCAAAGTGGAATGATCCCGCATTACGTAGCCAGTTTTGTCAGGGGTTATAGATTGAAAGATGCCCTTGCTTTTCATGAGTACCCAGATTCTTTGGAGAATGCAATGTCTTTAGCAGTATCAGAGAAAGGAGTAGGGCTCCCACCGCGCAAGGGATCCCTTCTGTGAGTGGTTTCGTCTCGACTGCCTCCTCGGGTGATGTTACAGGTAACTCTGGGGTAGCGGAGTAACCCATGCAGCTAGGTTAGGTTTCTTGCCGTTCTGATAGTAGAAACTTTAAGAGATTGCACAAACTGTGTTACTACTGTGGGAAAAGTGGTCATTTTGTTTTGGCTTGTCCTTTTGTTAAACCGCAGGTGGAAGAGAAAAAGAAAAAAAAAAACTTCCTGACTCTTGGTAGTGTAAATGGTGTGGTAGAGCAGGCAGGTATGCAAGCTCCCTGCAATTCCCATTTTCTCCTTCCAGTTAGGGTGGCGCTAGAGTCAAGAGAAATTTTTGTTGAAGTATTCCTTGACTGTGGTAAACCTAATTTACTTCCTTTTTCTTCAAAATCTGGGTCTAAATACTTGCACTTTAGAAAAAGAGATTCGGGTTTTTGCAATTGATTCTTCCCCTCTTTCTCAAAGGAGTCTCACTCACATTGCTCATGGTATTCACTTAAGGGTGGGTGATTCACATGTTGAGATTATGTCTTGTTTTGTCATGAAGGATTTGCCAGCTCCTATAGTTTTGGGATTACCATGGTTGACTAAACATAACTCAATTATAGATTGGCAAGAGAGACAAATCATTGGTTGGAGTGAGTTTTGTTCGGATAATTGTCTGGGCACATCTATCTCTGGTGTGTCCACTATGGCTTTACCTCAGTACCTCTCTGATTTTTCGGATGTCTTTTCGGAGGGTGGGGCTCAGGAATTGCCCCCTCATCGTGACTATGATTGTCCAGTTAATCTCATCCCAGGGGCTAAATTGCCAAAGTCTCAGCTTTACAACCTCTCACAACCCGAAAGAGAGGTCATGCGAAAGTATATCGCCGAAAGTTTGGCAAAAGGTCATATTAGGCCATTTAAGTCTCCGGTGGCAGTAGGTTTGTTCTTTGTAAAAAAAAAGGATGGATCGCTGAGACCGTGTTTGTATTTCCGGGAATTGAACCGTATTACGGTCCGGGATCCATATCCCCTGCCTTTGATCTCTGACCTTTTTGATCAGATTGTTGGAGCCAAGGTGTTCTCCAAGTTGGATTTGAGAGGGGCCTACAATCTGATCAGAATCAAGGCGGGGGATGAGTGGAAAACGGCCTTCAATACGCATGAGGGTCATTTTGAGAACCTGGTTATGCCTTTTGGGTTGACGAACGCGCCAGCAGTATTTCAACTATTCATCAATGACATTTTTCATCATTTGGTGGGGAGGATCGTAGTAGTTTACCTGGATGACATTTTAATTTATTCTCCTCATCTGAAGACCCATCAGGATCATGTGAAGTTTTGACGATCCTTCTGGAGAATAAATTATATGCCAAATTGGAGAAATGTTTGTTTGCGGTGCAAGAGCTTCCGTTCTTAGGATATCTGCTTTCTGATTCTGGTTTTCGTATGGACCCCGAAAAGGTCCGGGCGGTTCTGGAATGGGACCCACCAGAGAATCAGAAAGCTTTGATGCGGTTCTTGGGGTTTACGAATTATTATAGAAAATTTATTTCGAACTATTCTACCATAGTAAAACCTCTCACTGATATGACTAAGAAAGGCGCTGACGTCTCGGTCTGGTCGGATGAGGCATTTCAGGCCTTTTCGGCTTTTAAGGAGCGTTTTGCGTCTGCTCCCATTCTGGTGCAGCCGGATGTGTCTCAGCCATTCGTAGTGGAGGTTGATGCATCAGAAGTGGGGGTTGGAGCGGTGCTGTCACAGGGTTCATCCCCTGGCAAATGGGTCCTGTGTGCCTTTTTCTCCAAGAAGCTCTCGGTCGCCGAGAGGAATTATGATGTTGGAGATAGAGAGTTGTTGGCTATCAAGTTGGCCTTTGAGGAATGGCGTCACTGGTTGGAGGGGGCATCTCACCCCATTACGGTATATACAGACCATAAGAATTTGGCTTACCTGCAATCTGCCAAGCGTCTGAACACTAGACAGGCCAGATGGTCACTGTTTTTTACCAGGTTCAATTTTGTGGTTACCTTTCACCCAGGGGTTAAGAACGTCAAGGCAGATGCCTTGTCTCGCAGCTTTCCTGGGGGAGGTGATTCAGAGGATCCTGCACCGATTTTAGTGGATGGGGTGGTGGTCTCCGCCCTGTACCCTGAATTGGAGATGGAGGTGTTGGGAGCCCGGGAGGGGGCTCCTGGTTCTTGTCCCCCAGGGAGGTTGTTTGTTCCTGAGGGCCTGCGATACAAGGTGTTCAAGGAACATCACGATACTGTCCTTGCTGGACATCCTGGTGGTAAGTCCACCTGTGATCTGGTGTCCCGGAGGTTCTGGTGGCCAGGGTTACGTAAGAGCATTGAGGATTACGTGACAGCTTGCGAAACCTGTGCTCGGTCAAAGGTTGCTCATACTCGACCGGCTGGTTCACTTCTTCCATTGTCTATTCCGTCTTATCCTTGGATGCACTTGTCTATGGACTTTATTACGGATCTGCCGAATTCCTCCGGGAGAACAGTGATTTTGGTGGTAGTTGACCGTTTCAGTAAAATGGCTCACTTTATATCATTAAATAGTCTGCCTAACGCCAAGACTCTACCGCAGATTTTTGTGGATAATATTGTGAAATTGCATGGTATTCCTTCGGATGTGGTCTCTGATAGGGGCACGCAATTAGTCTCCAGGTTTTGGAGGGCGTTCTGCTCTAGGCTTGGCATCACAACTTTCATTCTCTTCGGCTTTTCATCCGCAGTCGAATGGTCAGACGGAGCGTACTAATCAAAACCTGGAGACCTACTTGAGGTGCTTTGTGGCTGAGAATCAGGAGGACTGGTCCTCATTCTTGTCCCTAGCAGAGTTTGCGTTGAATAACCATAGGCAGGAGTCCACGGGTAAGTCGCCATTTTTTGGCGCATACGGTTTTCATCCTCAGTTTGGTACCTTTTCTGGGACTGGTTCCTCTGGGATGCCAGAGGAGGAGAGATTTTCTTCTGCCTTATCCTCCATCTGGCGGAGGATCCAAGGGAATTTGGAGAAGATGGGTGAGAGGTATAAACGAATGGCTGACAAGAGACGTGTGACTGGTCCGGACCTGTGTGTGGGTGATCTGGTGTGATTGTCCACTAAAAATATCAAATTGAGAGTGCCATCTTGGAAACTGGGTCCAAGATTTATTGGTCCGTACAAAATATCTGCGGTGATCAATCCTGTAGCGTTTCGGTTGGATCTTCCGCAGACTTGGAGAATCCATGATGTGTTCCACAGGTCTTTACTGAAAAAATACGTGAAACCGGTGGAACCATCGCCATTGCCTCCTCCTCATGGTCTGGTCGAGGGAATCTTGGAGTTCAAGATCTCCAGGATTCTCGACTCTAGAATTATTCGGGGTTCCCTTCAGTACCTGGTGCGCTGGAGGGGATACGGCCCTGTGGAGAGGATGTGGGTTCCGGCGCTAGATGTCAATGCCAGCCGACTGGTGAGGGCTTTTCATAGATCCCATCCGGATAAGGTTGGTCCGGGGTGTCCGGAGGTCACCCGTAGAAGGGGGGGTACTGTCATGCCCTGCTCTGACTATGTGCGGAGGTCGGCCAGAATAGCAGCACGTGTTTAGTATTTTGTTTTGGAGCTGTGCTGGATCCGCCTCCCATCAGGTGCACTGGGTGGGGTCATTAGTTTAAATAGTACTCCATCCCAGTGCTATGAGCGGATGATAGAAATCATTCTGGTCTTGGAAGCAAGGAAGGAAGATTGTCTGTTCCAGCTCTGCAGAGATAAGTGTGGTTTCAGTTTTTTGTTGTTTACTTTCTTTGTTGTGTTGGTGTCATCTCTCCCATCCAGGTTCTGTGCGAGCAGGCTGCCCCTTTTCCCCTTTTCACCATCTCAGGGAATCTAGGGTGTTTTAGCCCAGGCACGAGGACACTTCCTTCCTACCATCTAGGTCTGAATGTGGGCTGAGCAGAGCAGGGAGAGAAGTCAGGGATTTGCTAGGAGGTGACCGTTTCCCCTGCTTCTTGCCTCGAACCTGGTTTGCGGGTTTATCTGTATGTCTGTTATCCCGTCCGGCGTGACACTGCCTCTTCTTCTCCTCCTCCTACTCCATCCTCCGTCTCCTTCTCAGCTGACTTCTCCTTTTCCACTGCTACCGTCTCTTCTGCTGCACCCCCAAGCTCCCCAGAACCTACTCGACGTGCCAGGTGAGACATTTCCATGCTGTGCTGCGGCTGTTGTGCCTTTAAGCCAAGAGCTACACCAGTCCTGCACTGCTTTCAGCTCTGCGGTCACAGGCCGATCAGTGGCTAACCCCGCTCAATTTGACAGTTGGTAAAGTGGTGTGCGACAATGGTGCCAATCTGCTGAGCTCGCTGAAACAGGGGAAAATGACACACGTGCCGTGCATTGCACACGTCCTGAACTTAGTCGTGCAGCGATTAGTTGCCAAATACCCCAGGGTCCAGGACGTCTTGCGGCAGGCCAGGAAAATCTCTAGCTATTTTAGAAGACCTTACACGGCTATGGCTCGCCTTGCTGATGTTCAGCGGCAACACCACTTGCCCGTCAGATGTCTGATTTGTGACTGCCCGACATGCTGGAACTCCACCTTGTATATGCTTAATAGGCTTTTCCAGCAGAAACGTGCTGTTAACGACCACCTGTACGAACTCTGCGGCAGGACAGGTTCTGGGGAGCTTGGTCTTTTTTCACCATGCCAGTGGTTGCTCATGCGCGGCACATGCAGACTTCTGCTGTCATTTGATGAGATCACCAAACTGGTCAGTTGCAGCCAGGGCACCTTCAGTGACATCGTACCTTACGCCTTATTTCTGGAGCGTGCATTGTGTCGTGTCATTGATCAAGCAGTCAAGGAGCAGGAGCAGGAAGATAAGAAAGTCGCAATGCTGAATGAATTCCCAGGGGGGGCTACTCCATCTGAGACAAGTCATCAGGAGTCTGAAGAGGAGTCAGAGGAGGATGGTGCCTGGGGGGAAAAGGAGGAGGAGCAAGAATAGCAGGATTTAAACTTTTCTGGGATCCCTGGTGTTGTCCGTGGATGGGGGGAGGAGATCGAGGATGACATTCTCCTGGGCGATGAGCAGGAGCCAGGCCGCTCCACCTCTTCAAATTTAGTGCAAATGGGGGCCTTCATGCTCCAGTGTTTGAAGAGGGGCCCCGTATAAAAAGCATAAAGGGCAAGAACCAGTACTGGGTGGCAACGTACTTAGACCCCCGGTACAAACAAAAAATTGCGGAAATGTTATCAGCATCACACAGAGGGCTGTCAGAATGCAGCATTTACAGGCCTTGCGAGAGATGCTGCATTCTGCTGTTGCGGGCGCTGGCAGAGGAATTTCCACCCACAGAGAAACAGTTGCGAGTACCAATCCTACAGCGCATGCAAGAATATGGCAGCTTGAAGATGTGTTGGTCACTTCAGATATGAGATCATTCTTGCAGCCAACCCATCAACAGCCTCCCTCCGGATCCAGCCTCAGGGAACGCCTAGACCAACAGGTGTCTGACTACATTGGGTTAACGGCCGATGTGGACTCTCTGAGAAGTGAGGAACCTCTTGACAACTGGGTGTGCAGGCTTGATCTGTAGCCAGAGCTGGCACAATTTGCCATGGAACTCTTGGCTTGCCCCTCGTTGAGTGTTTCTAAAAATGAATGAGGCATGGATCTCGGAGGAATTAAACACCTGTGACGACCACGTTTAATTGTGACAGCCCACAAATATCTGCCACCACCCAGAACAAAAAATGGTCCCTGACTTAGGTAAATAACCCATCAACAGCTTCCCTCCGGATCCAGCCTCAGGGAACGCCTAGACCAACAGGTGTCTGACTACATCGGGTTAACGGCCGATGTGGACTCTCTGAGAAGTGAGGAACCTCTTGACTACTGGGTGTGCAGGCTTGATCTGTAGCCAGAGCTGGCACAATTTGCCATGGAACTCTTGGCTTGCCCCTCGTTGAGTGTTTCTAAAAATGAATGAGGCATGGATCTCGGAGGAATTCAACACCTGTGACGACCACGTTTATTGTGACAGCCCACAAATATCTGCCACCACCCATAACAAAAAATGGTCCCTGACTTAGGTAAATAACCCATCAACAGCTTCCCTCCGGATCCAGCCTCAGGGAACGCCTAGACCAACAGGTGTCTGACTACATCGGGTTAACGGCCGATGTGGACTCTCTGAGAAGTGAGGAACCTCTTGACTACTGGGTGTGCAGGCTTGATCTGTAGCCAGAGCTGGCACAATTTGCCATGGAACTCTTGGCTTGCCCCTCGTCGAGTGTTTCTAAAAATGAATGAGGCATGGATCTCGGAGGAATTCAACACCTGTGACGACCACGTTTAATTGTGACAGCCCACAAATATCTGCCACCACCCAGAACAAAAAATGGTCCCTGTCTTAGGTAAATACAGCGGCATAAAAGGCCTTTTTTGTCGGGTGAATGCCTAATGTTTGGGACCTCTGAGGAATTCAACACCTGTGACGACCACATGTTATCGAATTTCAACTATTAGCATTTTTATTTTATTTTTAAGAGGGGGGGATTTCGTTAGCCATGTTTTTAATCCAATTTTATATTTTTTGTTCTTTTAAACATATGTATTTGACATCTATTTGTACTGGCCTGCAGTAAAATTGATATCTAAAGACCGTCTAATATACCTACAGCCACATAATTACTTGTTCTTTTCTGTCCGGTAAATGCCTAATGTTTGGGGCTTGTACTACACTGGCCTGCAGTAAAATTAATATTGAATGGCCATCTAATATACCTCCAGCCACATAATCCCTTGATCATTTATGTACGGTGAATGCATAATTTTTCGGGCCTGTAATCTAACTGGCCAACAGTAAAATTGTTATACGGTGACCGCCTAATGTACCTCCATCCACATTTTCAATTGTTCTTTTCTGTACGCTGAATTAATAATTTTTGGGGCCTGTGGTCCACTGGCCTGCTGTAAAATTGATATCCATTGATTGACTAATATACCTCCGGCCACATAATCCCTTGATCATTTATGTACGGTGGAATGTATAATTTTTGGGGCCTCTAATCTAACTGGCCAACAGTAAAATTGTTATACTGTAACCGCTTAATTTACTTCCAGCCACATTATCAATTGTGCTTTTCTGTACGGTGAATAAATAATTTTTGGGGCCTGTAGTCCACTGGCCTGCTGTAAAATTGATATCCAATGACCGTCTAATATACCTCCAGCCACATAATCACTTGATATTTTCTGTCAGGTGAATGCCTAATGTTTGGGACCTGTAGTCCCGTGGCCTGTAGTCGTGTGTCACTGTCAATGTTGTGGGATGATTTGTGCACTTCTTGTAAGTATTTGGTGGCTGCAAATATGACCCGAAGGTTTTTTAGGTTTGCCTGCCTTTAAAGTGAATGGGGCCCGCTGCGAACTTGCGGTTTGCGAACATTTGATTGCGTTTTATGTTTGTCCATCACTAGTGAAGAACCCAATGGCCAATTAGCCCACAGCTGCCTTTGATTTAATAATTAAGACCACAATGTATATGTTGAAGTATTACTTAGTTGCACACTGTTTATTCTGTATGGATATCAAGGAGTCGGGTACCAACCACATCAAGCAGTGTTAAGTTCTCTTAAGTTCCCCACTTTTTTTTACTTCATTTATGGGCACATGGGGGTTGAATCCCTTGTATCGGTTTTAGACCTTTGCATAATAATATACTGCATATGTGGTGTATGTGCACGGGACCTATATGTTATAAACCCACAGCTACTCTGTGAAATACACTCACATTATGCTTATTCATAGAAGGGCCGTCTGCCAGCGTATCGCTCTTCCCCTGACTTTTGCAACTACTCCCGATCTCAACCCCACCCCTGAAACATCCTACCCACTGATTCTCTGGTCTGGGTGAGTTGCGGAACTCAAGCAGGCGCAGAGGCACTGATACCCATCATGTGACCTTAAGTCACGTGACTGGTGCGTTCCACGGGCGCGCTCCAAGGACCGGAAGTGATCTCGCTCACCGGCCCAGAACCGCCGGCAGCCTCAGGACAATTGGATCCCATTGAGAAACCCCTGAGAGGGGCGCTATAGGTGACAATAGCACCAGAAATAGGTGCATTTAGTGTAATCTACCAGTTTAATTCAGTATTGTATACCTTAAATACCAGACAGGAACCGGAAGTGTTGTTCGCTTCTGGCCTCTCCCAACCATGTGCTCCTTCTTGATTGAGAGACCATTTAAAGCCACAGTTACCATGTATGTCTATGTCTTTTATGTTTATGCATTTTACTTTCTCCTGAGGAAGGGGGTGCTTGTGTAAACCCCCGAAACGCATTGAGCCTTGATTCCAATAAAGGAATAATTTCCAGAAGTACCGTCTATGGTTGCTGCAGTTATTCCTGTGACACTACAAGTAATCCTGGTGGGGGAGTTTAGCCTATAGGTGTCTTGAGCTTTATCCCATAGACTATCTCCCCGTGTGAGGTGAGTGATCCAATATGCATTTGCACATTTATTTTAATCATTATTTTAATTATTGTTTTAAATATTGGTCTCACTAGCCTGATAATTTATACGAATGATTTTATCCTTATGTCCAGTAACAACTGATGATTTTTAATCTGGCAAGCTTATTCTGACATTGGTAAAAGCCTCTCTAGATTCTTCACCCCGAATTCAAATAGATTTTAGATCCATTTTATCATCTCCAGCATTACTTTCTCTTTTAGATTTCCATTCTGTGGACCTCTATTTCTATATTCTGCATATATTTTAGACCTACGGATCTGATATATCTATCTGAACAAAGTCTAATCTGTGGATTGGCACCCACATGGTAGTTAGGCCCTCTTTTCTTTTTTCCTTCTCTTCCTCATGATGATAAGTTACTGTCTGTGACATATCTAACCACCTGAGGCAGCCTTCCACTATCTCTTTGGAACCACTTGCCACCTTCTCCTTTTCCTACTTTCCCCCTGTTGACGCCCGGTAATTATTCTATAAATTCCTCTATTGGTTTACTCCAAGGGAATTTTGTGACTAACACTCTTCTTTTTTTGGAACTTAGTCCCCCTCCTCTCCTTGCAAGTTCTCTTAAGACCACGCTGTATAGTCGGTCCTCATTGTTAATGGCCGCGCAGCACCTTTAATGCACCTTTAAACAGGGGCTGTTGCTGGTTAGGCGGGGTGGGGGGACAATATGCATATTATTGATGTTCTGGCCTACAATCCGCTCCAGGTTATTTGACAGTAAACACTGAATATTAATCAGCTCTGGCATATCCACTTCTCCAACCCCAGAGCTCTCCTGCCCTACATGTGGGAGCCCTTCTTCTGCCATCTGCTCTTCCTCCTTTTCCGCATCATCTAATATCAATGAGAATATGTAATCAGGAATGTCCAGCTCCTCCTCTCTCTCTGCATTTTTCTTTTCTAAGAAATAGAGACTTTGAAGGATGATTTGGAAGAAGTAAAGCCAGCAAAAGATGAGGATGATCATCATTAAGACCTGGCCCCCCTAAGGGGTGCAGACTGTATGGTATTGGTTTGCACGCTGTCAGTGGAATAATAAAGGTCTCCATCTTATTGGTATTGAATTACATTTACGGCTGATGTAGGAATAACTAAATGTAGGAATAAATAAATACAACTGATGCAGAATAAGTCTCCTTGCACTCTCCCTCTTAAATATTCTTCTATTAATAATTTTCAGCAACACTGTCCCTAGCGCATGAGCACTTGCCATGTATCTCCCTATACTCAGCTCACAGAATAATGGTGGAGATCATGCGGGATGAGGGTTTTATAGGGCTGTGACATCATAGGGGATGGCTATCTGCGAATTGGCTGACAGCACAGCATTTGGGGTGATCTCGCATTCCCAGACGAGACTTTCACATTCTAACACGTGCAGCTGCCTTTTTAGGAAAATTTGATTTGTTACCACGATCCACAAGGAAATTCGGATTTGTTGCAAATCAAAGTTTTCCTAAACTTCAGACCAAATTCCTCATTCAAATACTTCGCTTTATTCAACACCAGTCACAGTTTAACAAATCTTATTTTTCATGATACAAATTCAATACATTCTTGTGACATGCTCCTAAGCACATCACAACCACTGGGTGGTCACAAACACATACAGAATAAGCAACTCCCAACAGAGTATTGCAGAATCATGTTTTTTTTCCAAAGCTAGTCATGTTGTCCCACCTGTCTTGAGATATGTCAAGCCAAGAAAACAGATAAGGAATAACACATGTACACTTTCAATTTTGGCTAAAGATACATTTTGATATACCGTACCTACAGCAAGAAAATAATACACTATAGTATAAATTTTGTGCTGGTGCAATAATATATTAGTTGCAGGCTACATGAGAGTGTTCTTTAATGTACAAAATCTACTGGTTTTATTGTACATATGCTGTATGGATAGAGATAAATTCACACCAAATATGTGACGTAAAATGCAATAGTTAAATTTGATAGGAAGTTGTAATAATCTTTTTTCTACTCCTTTATGTGAACACTAGAGATGAGCACATTTTTCAAAAATTTGACATATAACTGTAACCGAAATATGTCAATTTTACCACATATAAAGGAGCGCGGAGATGGAGAGGAAGAGGGTGTTCGGATTTCCCCCACACTATACGTACGTCTCAGAAATGAACCGCTGCTACCGACAGCAGCTCCTGGGAGGGTCATGGAGCGTCCCGGTCATCCGGCATCTATTTGCTCCGCTGAAGGGCCCCAACGCTGCAGATTTATCATGGAGACATCATAGAGATTTTACTGCATATAAACGCAGCGCTGACCGCTGAATAATTTTGTTTTTTGACCGAAATACTTTGAGCTTTGAGCCCGGAAGAGTCGCGAAGTTCATCAAGATACGTCACTAAAGATTTTACAACATATAACCGCAGCGCTGACCGCAGAATAAATTTTGTTTTTAGACCGAAATACTTCAATAAAGATTTTACCACATTTAACCGCCACACTGAGTGGCTACTACTGCCACTACTTCCATGAACCCCTGCACCACTACTTCCCGGGTAGGTAGGCTGCTGCGAAGGTGTTCTACCCCTGGCACGTTTGGCTCCCGACCTCCCACTGCTGCCACCCTGCTGAATCCCAGCCATACTTTCAACACATATAACTCCCGCTGACGTGAACTGAGAAAGTATTTTTTTTTGTACTGAAATAGGCCACTAAATGCTTTCAACACATATAACCGCCGCCGACGTGAACTAAGAATGCATTTTTCTGTTTGTACTGAAATAGGCCAGTAAATGCTTTCAGCAGAAATAAATGCATCAGTGAAGTGCGTATATATTTTTCTGTCTGTACTGAAATAGTGTCATGGTCTTACCTTCTTGCTGTTCTCCTTCGTTTGACATGTGCTGGCGGCCATCTTGGTTTCTGGGTTTCTTGTAGCCTCCCACCCTGCGGCTTCTCCTTCCCACTGGGAGGAGCTGGATGCCTAGCTCATATATATAGGAGGTCTGTGGCTTCAGTTCCTTGCTTGGTCCTCCTGTGTTCACATGCTTCTAAGACTGCTGCTGCTTCTGGTTCCTGATCCTGGCTTCGTCTGACTACCCTGCTGGTTCCTGATCCAGGCTTCGTCTGACTACCCTGCTGGTTCCTGATCCAGGCTTCGTCTGACTACCCTTCTGGTTCCTGATCTCTGGCTTCGCAAGACCCTGCTTCGGTTTAGCCATCCGTTTGGACTTTTGCCTTACAGCTTGATTTTCAATAAAGCCTTCTTATTTCCACTTATCTCGTGTTGTACGTCTGGTTCATGGTTCCATGACATTAGGACCAAGCCATGAATTCTGACGGTACAGGGCCATCCTCGCTACCTACGCTGGTTGCCAGACTTGATCAGCAGGATCACCTGTTGGGTCGGTTCGCTGTGGCGTTGCAAACCCTGCTTGAACGCACGGCTCATTTAGCTTCCGTTGCCGATGGGTCGGTTGTCGCTCCTGGGCCCGCTCCTACTGCCGCTCCGGTTGTTGCGCCAGAGTCTACCCCGACACCTGTTGCTGCGCCTGCGGTGTTTCGGGGTATGACCGGTTCTGCCCCCCTTCCACAGCGCTTTGGGGGAGAGCCAACTCAGTGCCGAGGTTTCCTTAACCAGGTGGGCATTTATTTCGAGTTGCTGCCACATGCCTTTCCTACTGAGAGATCAAAGGTGGGCTTCTTGATATCGCTGCTCTCGGACAAGGCCTTGGCCTGGGCCAGCCCTTTATGGGAGAACAACAATCCGGTGGTTGCCGAGTTTTCCGGTTTTGTTGCTTCTCTTCGGAAGGTATTCGATGTGCCGGCTCGTGCTGCCTCTGCTGCGAAGCTCCTTATGTCCATCAGACAGGGTTCACCATCCGTAGCTGAATACGCCATTGAGTTTCGTACCCTGGCAGCAGAGGTGGGCTGGAATAATGAGGCTCTGGTCGCTGCTTTCTCTCATGGTCTCTCGGATGCCTTGAAGGATGAGGTTGCAGCTAAGGACCTACCAGTGGAGCTCGAGTCTCTTATTTCTTTCCTGATTTTGATTGACACCAGACTCAGGGAGAGACCTTCCTTTAAGGAGAGCCTGCGGAGGTCTTCTAACAGATTGGCGCCTACGTTTGCTGTCCCACCCGTGCCTCCCTCTCCTCCCACGCCTCCTGGGGATGACTTGTCTGGGGGTGAACCCATGCAGCTGGGGTTTGCTCGCCTGTCCGAGGGGGAGAGGGTACTCCGGAGACGCGAGGGCCGATGCATGTACTGTGGTCTCGGTGGGCATTTTCGGTTGGCATGCCCGAACCGTCCGGGAAACGCTCGCACCTGAGATCCTGTCGGGGGCAGATCTTGGGTGGAGTCTCCTCGTCCCCGGTTTCCCGTGTTGACAAACCACTGATTACTGTTGTCCTCTCCTGGGTCGGGGGCTCGGTGACGACCCAGGCGTTGGTGGACTCTGGTGCTGGTGGTTTGTTCATTGATAGTGTGTTCGCTGCCGCCAATTCCATTCCTCTGCAGCCTCGAGGTTCCCCACTGGCTCTTGAGGCGATAGACGGCAGACCCCTTCTGTCGCCACACGTGACTCAGGAGACCCTTCCAGTGGGGATAGCCATTGGTGCCGTTCACAGAGAGTCGGTCTGTCTCCAGGTTATTTTGTCTCCACACTACTCGGTGGTCTTGGGGTACCCCTGGCTCCAGAAGCATAATCCGACTTTCGATTGGAGATCGGCCGAGATCCTCTCGTGGTCACCGCAGTGTGGGGCTAGTTGCATCCATGGGCCTGTCAAGTTGCTGTGTACTTCCTCGGACTCTCTGTTGACTCCTGAATACGAGGAGTACCGGGATGTATTCGATAAGGTGCGTGCTGTTGCCCTACCTCCGCACCGCCCATACGATTGTGCCATAGAGTTACAATCTGGTGCCGTTCCTCCTCGTGGCAAAGTCTATCCACTGTCGGTAGCGGAGAATGAGGCCATGGAGGAGTACGTGAGGGAGGCGCTTTCACGCGGACACATTCGCAAATCCTCGTCCCCGGCAGGGGCTGGATTTTTCTTTGTGAAAAAGAAGGGCGGTGAGTTGAGGCCTTGCATCGATTACAGGGGTCTCAATCGCATCACGATCAAGAACGCTTACCCGATACCCTTGATTTCCGAGCTGTTCGATCGCCTCAAAGGGGCCACGGTCTTTACCAAACTCGACCTGAGGGCGGCATATAACCTGGTACGGATCAAGGCGGGCGATGAGTGGAAGACCGCGTTTAACACCAGGACCGGTCATTATGAATCCTTGGTTATGCCCTTTGGGTTGTGCAATGCGCCCGCAGTCTTCCAGGAATTCATCAACGATGTTTTCCGTGACCTGTTGCAGCAGTGTGTGGTGGTCTATTTGGATGACATCTTGGTATATTCTGAATCCATGGAGGCCCACATTCTGGATGTCAGACGAGTGTTGCAACGGTTACGAGAGAACAAGCTGTTCGGTAAGCTTGAGAAATGCGAATTTCACCGATCCCAGGTAACCTTCTTAGGTTACATCATTTCCGCTGAGGGGTTCTCCATGGATCCTGAGAAGGTTTCGGCTGTCTTACAGTGGCCCCAGCCCAGTGGTCTTCGTGCCCTGCAGCGCTTTTTGGGCTTCGCCAATTATTATCGGAAGTTCATCAGGGACTTTTCCATGCTAGCCAAGCCTCTCACGGATCTGACCAGGAAGGGCAGTAATCCCCAGGTCTGGCCGCTCGAGGCCATCCGAGCTTTTGAGGCTCTAAAGTCCGCCTTTGTGTCGGCTCCGATTCTGTCGCATCCCAACCCTGGGTTGCCTTTTGTCCTCGAGGTGGACGCGTCTGAGACGGGAGTAGGCGCCCTTCTGTCTCAGCGTAGAACACCAGAGGGTCCTCTGCTTCCTTGTGGGTTTTACTCCCGGAAACTGTCTTCCGCGGAGTGCAACTATCAGATTGGTGACAGGGAGTTATTGGCCATCGTGCAGGCCCTTAAAGAATGGAGGCACTTGCTCGAGGGCTCGGTGGTTCCGGTTCTCATCCTGACGGACCACAAGAATCTGACCTACCTCTCTGAGGCCAAGAGATTGACACCACGTCAGGCCAGATGGGCTCTGTTCTTGTCACGTTTTAATTACGTGGTCTCCTACCTACCCGGTTCCAAGAACATCAGAGCGGATGCCTTATCACGGCAGTACTCCGAGCTGTCCGGGGAGGAGTCGATTCCGACTTCGGTGATACCTCCGAATCAGATCCTGGCCGCCATTCGCACCAGCCTGACCTCTCCCCTGGGTGAGCAGATTTTGGCGGCTCAATCTGGTGCTCCCTCTGGGAGACCCAACGGCAGATGTTTTGTGCCTGAGGAGTTGCGCACTCGGTTGTTGCGAACCTACCATAACTCCAAGGCCGCGGGGCATCCTGGAAAGAATCAGCTGTCCTGGGCTGTTTCACGTCTGTTCTGGTGGCCTTCTCTACGTTCCGACATCGCCGCATATGTAGCGGCATGCTCCGTTTGTGCCCAGAGTAAGTCCCCTCGGCACCTTCCGTTGGGCCTTTTGCAACCCATAGCCACCGGGGAGCGTCCATGGTCACACCTGGGGATGGATTTCATTGTGGACCTCCCTGCATCCCGAGGCCATACGGTCATTCTCATGATTGTGGATCGGTTTTCCAAAATGTGCCACTGTGTTCCTCTCAAGAAGTTACCCTCTGCACAAGAGTTGGCCTCGATTTTTGCCAGGGAGGTCTTCCGGTTGCACGGTTTGCCCAAGGAGATTGTGTCGGATCGGGGGAGTCAGTTTGTGTCCAGGTTCTGGCGCGCCTTTTGCTCCCAGTTGGGGATTCATCTCTCTTTCTCCTCGGCCTACCACCCTCAGTCCAATGGGGCCGCAGAACGATCCAATCAGGCCTTGGAGCAATTCCTTCGTTGCTATGTCTCCGATCACCAAGACAATTGGGTTGACCTCCTGCCTTGGGCTGAGTTTGCCAGGAACACGGCGGTGAACTCTTCCTCTGGGACGTCTCCCTTCATGGCCAATTATGGGTTCCAACCTGCCGTGTTACCGGAGGTATTCTCTCCCCAGGATATTCCAGCTGTGGAGGATCACCTTTCCGTCCTACGTGCTTCTTGGGTACAGATCCAGAGGTCCCTTGAGGTCTCTGCGCAGCGCCAGAGACTCCAGGCTGATCGCAGACGAGCGCCCGCTCCTTCCTACCAGGTCGGAGACCGCGTATGGTTGTCCACCCGCAACCTCAACCTTCGAGTGCCCACTCCCAAGCTGGCGCCTCGCTTTGTTGGTCCCTTCCGAGTGCTTCGCAGGGTAAACCCGGTAGCCTATGCCCTTGCGCTTCCTCCTGGCATGCGGATCTCCAACGTGTTTCATGTCTCCCTGTTGAAGCCACTGGTGTGTAATCGTTTCACTTCCTCGGTTCCTCAGCCTCGTCCGGTCCAAGTGGGCAATCGTGAGGAGTATGAGGTGAGCAATATCCTGGACTCACGCCTGGTCCGCGGTCGGGTGCAGTTTTTGGTCCATTGGCGTGGTTATGGTCCAGAGGAGCGTTCCTGGGTTCCCTCCGCAGATGTCCATGCTCCTGCCTTGCTCCGAGCCTTCCACGCACGCTTCCCTCAGAAACCGTTCTTTACTCCGCGGAGGAGGGGCCCTTGAGGGGGAGGTACTGTCATGGTCTTACCTTCTTGCTGTTCTCCTTCGTTTGACATATGCTGGCGGCCATCTTGGTTTCTGGGTTTCTTGTAGCCTCCCACCCTGCGGCTTCTCCTTCCCACTGGGAGGAGCTGGATGCCTATATAGGAGGTCTGTGGCTTCAGTTCCTTGCTTGGTCCTCCTGTGTTCACATGCTTCTAAGACTGCTGCTGCTTCTGGTTCCTGATCCTGGCTTCGTCTGACTACCCTGCTGGTTCCTGATCCAGGCTTCGTCTGACTACCCTGCTGGTTCCTGATCCAGGCTTCGTCTGACTACCCTTCTGGTTCCTGATCTCTGGCTTCGCAAGACCCTGCTTCGGTTTAGCCATCCGTTTGGACTTTTGCCTTACAGCTTGATTTTCAATAAAGCCTTCTTATTTCCACTTATCTCGTGTTGTACGTCTGGTTCATGGTTCCATGACAAATAGGCCACTGAGCGATTTTGCCACAAATAAGTGCACCAGTGAAGTGCGTATATTTTTTTACTTCTGTACTGGAATAGGCCACAAATCCCTTTTGCCACAAATAACTGCTCCAGTGAAGTGTGTATAGTTTTTTCTTTCTATAACGAAATAGGCCACTGAACGCTTTTGCCACAAATAACTGCACCAGTGAAATGCATATATATTTTTCATTTTTTACTGTAATACGCCCCTATACGCTTTAACAGAAATAACTGCAGAAGTGAACTGAGAATATATTTATCTTGTTGGACTAAAATAGGCCACTATACTCTTTGACCAGAAAAAACTTAAAGAATGAAGTATGTATATATTTTTCTTGTAGTACTCGAATACGCCCCTATACACTTTCACCAGAAATAACTGCAAGAGTGCAGTGCGTATATGTTTTTCTTTTTTTACTGTAATACGCCCCCTTATGCTTTCACCAGAATTAACTGCAGAAATGCACTGAGAATATATTTTTCTTGTTGTACTGGAAGACGACCCTATACGCTTTGACCAGAAAAACTTAAATGGTGAAGTGTGTATTGTGGGGATTTGCTCTAGTAGGCAGGTTAGCAGACGCAGTGTAGAGTCAAAGGACCAGCTTGTAAATCACTCTTCAGCGTTTATTCACACTTATAAAGTAACACAACAGTCACTTTTCAGGCTTGGTGCTTGTTCACACACAGAAAAACAAAATAAAGTTCACCTGGTATCCTGGGTGTCAGTTCACACCTGGCTGAATGCTCAGCCTCAGAAAGTCCACTTGCAGCCTTTAAGGAGGCCTGCTCCCCTGACACACGGTCTTCAGACCATAGCACAGAGATCTCCAGAGCTCCACTGTCAGAGGGAGGTAATCCACACCACCTGACAGTGCTGGCTGTTTTTTATAAGCCTGCCAAGACCCGGCCTGGAACGTGGGGAGGAGTCACCCACCCAGCACTTTGACTACTTCCAGTAAGAGCTGTCGCGGATCAGCTATTTACAGCCATACAAAATAGCAAAGTGTCAATCAGCATTAGCTGTTGCTGACACATGAAAATACCGGCTCTTACTTCACCAAGGCTAGAAACCTCGGTGACACATACCTACCATCAATGACAACACGTTGTACCTTCCTACAATATATATTTTTCTTGTTGTACCGTAATACGCCCCTATAAGCTTTCACCAGAAATAACTGCAACAGTGCAGTGCATATATATTTTTCTTTTTTTACTGTAATACACCCCTATATGCTTTCAACATAAATAACTGCAGAAGTGAACATAGAATATATTTTTCTTGTTGGAATGAAATAGGCCACTATACGCTTTCACCAGAATTAACTGCAGAAAAGCACTAAGAATATATTTTTCTTTTTGTATTAGAATACGACCCGATACGCTTTGATCAGAAAAAAACTAGAGGGAAGTGCGTATATATTTTTCTTGTAGTACTGAAATACGCCCCTATACACTTTCACCAGAAATAACTGCAACAGTGCAGTGTGTATATAGTTTTATTTTTTTACTGTATCACGTCCCTACGCGCTTTCAACAGAAATAACTGCAGAAGTGAACTGAGAATATATTTTTCTTGTTGGACTGAAATAGGCCACTATACACTTTCACCAGAATTAACTGCAGAAATGCACTGAGAATATATATTTTTCTTGTTGTACTGGAATACGACCCTATACACTTTGACCAGAAAAAAACTTAAAGAGTGATGTGCATATATATTTTTCTCGTAGTACTCAAATACGCCCCTATACGCTTTCACCAGAAATAACTGCAACAGTGCAGTGCGTATAATTTCTTTTTTTTACTGAAATACATCCCCTATATGCTTACACCAGAAATAACTGCAGGAATGAAATGCGTATATATTTTTCTTGTAGTACTGATATAAGATTCTAAAGATACTAAGAGATAAGCCACTACAGGCTTTTCAACATAACACTTGCAGCCCAATAACAAATAGCTGGAATGACAGAGCTGTCTAATGGCTATTTGGATCCCCAAATAATCTTTCCCTGCACTTGTAAATAGCCTTCCTATCAATGTCCCTAGCGCCTTCTGACGTCTCTCCCTGCACTAAGATGCTGTGAAATGATTCCTCCCTATCCTTTCCTTGCACTTATAAATCTTTTTTTTTTTTTTTTTTGGGGGGGGGTTCCACAATGAAGTTTTTCCAATTGCTGTCCATAGCGCCTTCACACGTCTGTCCCTGCACTCTGAACGCTGAAAAATTGTAGAATCTAAAATGGCTGCCGTATTTATAGGGCTGTGGCATCACAGGGCTGGCTTGCTGCTGATTGGCTGTATGCAGGCATGTCAATCTGGATAATCTCGCCTTCCCTGAGTCTCTTGCCCCATGTCCTCAGTCCTCACACATGTAGCCGCCATTTTAGGAAAATTGCAATTCGTTACCACAAATTCTCATTCGTGAAATTTCCTGAAATTCATTTCCTGAAATTCTGATTAAATTCCACTTCGTCAGCTTCGATTCGCTCATCTCTAGTGAACACAGATTAATTTGAATTATACCATTTCAAACTGCTACTGTGACAAATATACAGTATATAAATCTAAATATATATATAATTTTTTCTGAATTGGAGATTCAAATATTTTATTGCATCCTCTATGGAATTAAAAGTGTTCCTGCTTTTTTTCTTTACTTTAATAGTTAATATCTTGCAAACCACAGCATAGGACTTTCACACATCACTGTTAGTAAAATATTAAACTGAACTGGATATTCCAAGAAGAAACTTAGAAGTGAATATTTTACAACTGTGTAAATCCTTTAAGTGGAACCCACAGGATATCACATTCAGGGTTGTGGTTTTAGGGGCATGTTAAAGTATTCACACATGTTTAAAATAATATGTTTAAGATTGCTTATAGTAACCTTGAGGCTACTTACATTACAAATCAGGTTTTTTTGGGGGGAAATTGTTCAGGACATAACTTAATTTGATAACCAATATAAAAGTATCCACAAAGCCACTACTCTAAAATTTGTATGCGGTCAAATCAGTATGGCTTTTTTTTTTTATCACTGCAATTACTGTTGAGCAAAGATAACCATCCTCTGTGATGTCACAGCCCTATAAAACCCTCATCCCGTGTGGTCTCTGCCATTATCCTGTGAGCTGAACATAGGGAGAGATGTGGCAAGCACTCATGCGCTAGGGACTGTATTGCTGAAAACGAATAATAGAAGAATATTGGAGAGGGAGATTACAGGAAGAGGGCAAGTAGACCTATGTTGCGTCAGTTTTAGTTATTCATTCCTACATTTACTTATTCCTACATCGGCCATAAACTAAGATGGAAGCCTTTATTATTCTACTGCCAGCGTGCCAACAATATCATCTAGTCTGTACCCCTTAGGGGGGCCAGATCTTAATGATAACCATTCTCAGAAAAGTCAGCAAGATGCAGAAAGAGGAGGAGCTGGATGTCCCTAATGACATATTCTCATAGATATTAGATGATGTGGAAAAGGAGGAAAAACAGATGGCAGAAGAGGGGCTTCCACCTGTAGGGCAGGAGAGCTCTGGGGTTGGAGAGGTGGGTATACCATAGCTGATTAATATTCTATGTTTACTGTCAAATAACCTGCAGGAGTTTGCAGGCCATAACAGCATATTTTGCCCCCACCTAACCAGTCAAACACCATACCAGCAACAATCCATGTTTAAAGTTGCCGTGTCGGCCATTAACAAGGACTATACAGGGCGTTCTTCGTTATTAAATGACAGGCAGTTTCGGGCTAATTGACTGTGTTTTTTTACCAAAGCATGGTTGCTCCGTGTAGCCATACACTAAGGCAGATTGGCCTGGATATACCTGATTTATAACGATTCGCAACAAATTGATGTGTAATAAATCAAATTTATTTGCTAATTTCTGCCTTAGTTGCCAAATTGAATTTCCCTAAACTTTGTCATCTCTAATGGAAATAAGTAGGTTGAGCAATAGCCAGGGTGGTTGATAAGCCTTCTCTACTGAGACATCAACACAGTAAATATTGGGATTATTGGATTTCTAACAAAGAAAAATCAAGCTTTCTGCATTTGCTTCTAGATGTGTCTAATTTTATGCTTAAGCATCCAAATGTTAGTACATTTCACATTCTCTATGTAAAACAGATGCAAAACTTTTTTAAGTGGATGTTCCATAAGTCCTAATATTTTCATGTTCGTGACCATGTCAACTGCCAGGCAGCAGCCCTGAATAATAACTCACATTTTCTTGACTGTTCTCATCAATCCCAGAGAATGTAAGAGAAGTCACATAAGAACTTTCTACTTTGTAAATTACAACATGAGAAATCAATCTGGGTTTGGTTGCTTAAGGAAAAAGGAGCCTTGGTATTGTAAACTATAGCGTTACAACATTTGTGTTTTTCTTTAAAATAAGTCAGTTGTGTAAATTTCAGATTTGAGTAATGAGTCTGTAAAATGCAATTACTTTCTCTAAAGGTAGGGCCAGATTGCTGCATGTAAGATACAGTCTTTCTTAAAGTTTGATCTAAACAGTTATAGTACTGCTATGTGTGGACTCACCCTAAGGCTAGTTTCATATCAATGTAATAAGTCCATACAGACAAGTATCCTGGCCCAACCACATGTCTACTAGCCCAAACTCACATCGTTATAGAGATCTTTGCTTCGATATTACAGTCATGTGAAAGTGACCTTATATGTTTTAGCATAATTGGTGTACAATCATTCATACATCTTTGATAACCAATAGATCTTTGTAAGTAAAACTACTTACATATATCATGTTTTAGGTAATCATGGAAAAAGTTGGAAGGGGGGGAGTAAAACAAAACAAAAAAAACTGCAGCAGACAAACAGATATATGAGAGAAAGATCTAATTGGTTGCCATTATCTTTGATGTAGAACTTGCCTGTAGTAATTCAAAATACACTTACTCACAAGCCCACACTCACCTGAACAGATTCTTCTCTTCCAGAGTATTTTCCAATCTGTGTTTGCCCACTGACATATATGCCTATAACAGGCAGTAGTCGTCTTGTCTCGATTTCTTTGTCATCAATATACAATGTTGCATCCTCTTCTGTCACTAAAAGTCTTATTTGGTGCCATCCTTCATCAAATAATTTCTGTTACAGAAGGAAAAAATATTATTTATAACTGTCAAGCATATGCATCTGACAAAATTGTCTAGAATGAAGAGGAACTAAAAAGTTTTCCTGTGCCATCGTCATGTTCATACATAAGTGTACTTACTATAAATTTGCATAAAAATGTAAATTAACATAACTTATAGTACCAAGAAATATGGCAGTCAAGAGCATAGTCAGATGATCAATAAGGCCAATGGGTCTATGAAGTGATCAGCAAAGTTTTGTAGAAAGTGTGTGTGAGTTGTAGAAAACCTTTGGGTATTGATCTGCTCTGAAAACTATGTAGGGTGCATTCAGAACATTAAGCTAAAGTAAGTTAGAACTAAAATAAGAAATAGAGCTACAAGTAATATTAAACATAAATAACATAGGAATTAAAAATATCTGTGTGTTAGTTAGACGCAAATAAGAAGCCTTATAATCTTTAAAAACTGTTATTCTTTTTACAGAAATGCATAGTGATGATCACATGCATCACTTCCACCAATGTCTATTTTAGTGTCGAGAAGTATGTGGGCTACTACTATCCTGTATTAAGTTGTGAGTATACACTATGGGGGTCATTTATCAAACTGGTGTAAAGTAGAACTGGCTTAATTGTCCATAGCAACCAGTCCAATACCACCTTTGGAAAATGAAAGAAGGAATCTGATTGGTTGCAATGGGCAACTAAGTCAGTTCTACTTTACACCAGTTTGATAAATTACCCCATATGTCAATAAATAATAATGTCATTGTTGGGAAATGTCAGAAAAGTTATAGATTTGTGGCTCTCTGGTCTCATTGCCCCAGCACTTATCAGTTGAGCTGGGGTACACATTTTATTCTTTGAAATCTGCAGTATCAGCTTAACTTTTTTTGGGAATAGCCAGATGTATTCCCTTCATGGTCCAGTTTTTTCTATTATAAAAAAATATATCAAGATCAGCTTAACAACTTTCCCAATAATGGAGTTTTTATTTATTGACATAGATTCCTAATGAGTGATGCAGTTAAAGTTAGGTTTAATATATTTTAAAGCTGGTCTCCATTGAGCGGTAGAGACGATGTGGCATCTTTTTCTCAAAAAAGAAAGGGAACAGATTTCCAGGCATTTTTCTTGTTGCCTAGAATTTCATATTTACGTTTGAAAAAAGTGTTGAATTTGGAGAAATCTATAAATTCTTCATGTGTTATGTCAAAAGTGTAAAGCAGTGAATTGAAATAAATAAATTGTGAATTGTCGAACATCTATTGAGACTGGAATAGGCCTTTTGTATCCAATTTGAAATATTTGACAGGTAATTCTAAAATATCAGTGGGGGCTATATACTGTAAATTAGAACCATTGTAGAGGTTTTACATTTGGTATAAGGATTTCCAATTTAAAAGAGCAGCATTCAAATAATAAAGCTGGTGTCTACATCAATTTAGGGTTGCCCCAGAGAATGTGAGATGCTCTGTGTACCCAAGGTAATCTTAGTTCTATAGGCCACCAAAAAGGGACGATCTTGATGTGAGTGGCCAGGTTGTAGACCAGCATGTTTGTAAGGCCAGGTCCTCTATAATGTTTATTTTTATTTTTTTGTAAGCAGTTGCAAAATTTATTCACATATACATTTTATTCAATCAATGTACGTGCCAATTTGAAAAAAAAGATATTAGTCACTGCAATAGGTAAGGTTCTACGTAAATATAGAATCTCAGGCAGAATTGTCATCTTAAATAGAGCAATCCTGCTTATCTAAGTAATCTCACATTTTGCCTAATTATGTCATATCTAGAGGTGAGTAAATACATTTTAAACAAATTTTCAAAAAATTCAGCTTCCAAGAGAAGTGAAAGTTTTTGATATTTGATTAGTGCAACTTGCTCAAAATGCAAAGTGGCATCCACCATTTTACATAAGCAATAATAAGCACAGCAAGGTAGGGAAAAAGATAGGATCACATGACCACTGGGTGGGGTCCTGGCTGGTAGGATTGCCCATAATGCTTTGCAGTCAGCCTCAGTGTATCAGGAGGGACGATATAGACATGTGTCATAGGCACAGGGTCGGCGCTACCATAGAGGCAAGGGGGGCAATTGCCCCCGGGCCCCCGACTCCTTAGGGGTTCCCAGCCGGCCCGGCCGCAACTACTATATTATCTATAATTGAATAATTCTATTGTGTGCCTGTGTCTGGAGAGATGGGCCGGCGCTGCGCCGCAGTAATGTAATTAAAACTAACTGGGCTGGAGTCTGGAGTCAAGTGGAGGGGCCCCCCGCCGGGCGCCGGGCGCCACTGACTGTGCCTGCGCTGCGCTGCCGCTGCTTGTCTCTTTAAGAGATTCGAGACTGGAGCAGCGGCATGCACTGCTCAGGCAGGCACGTCTAGCGTCTGGCTGATGTACGTTGCCACAGGCTCTGCCCGCCCAGAGCAGAGAACTTGGAGGATTGTACTTAAGGAGGCATTGAGGCAAGGAGCAAGCAAAGCAAACAAGCGCCATTGGCATTTGGCAGCCTGCCAGCCACAGCCCAGAGCCCAGTCTGACTCTGCCAGCAGTGCCAGGGAAGGCCCGCCGCCCACAGTCAGAAGGCAGCCAGGCCCCAGCCAAGTTCCAAACTTCCACTGACTAGTAGGTTCATAATTCATTGGTTATATTGTTTTGTTGTTAATTAAACTGGATCGGATCCATGATCCATCCATCCATTCCCAGTGTTTCCCACTCACTGACTTACTTAGTCCGGCACCATCTCGCCCATCCGGGCCATCCCAGTGTACTGCTAGCCCGCCCTGCGGCCCTGGTTCTGTTTGTGTTTGGAGTCAGTTGGACTGGAGAAATGTGCTTTTGGGGGGGGGGGGCAGTTACTGGTACTACCAGTAAATGCCCCCCGCCCAAATGCACATTTCTCCAGTCCAACTCTCCAAACAGAACCAGGGCGGACTAGTATACTGGCACTGGGACGGGTGAGATGGTGCCTGGGATGGATCCGACCCAGTTTAATCAACCAACCTACCAGTAACTGGCCCCCTCACACCCCCCAAATGCACATTTCTCCAGTCCAACTGTCCAAAC
Source organism: Bufo gargarizans (assembly GCF_014858855.1). NCBI lineage: Eukaryota > Metazoa > Chordata > Amphibia > Anura > Bufonidae > Bufo > Bufo gargarizans. The sequence continues at coordinate 235,825,012 of NC_058083.1, forward strand.
AGAACCAGGGTGGGCTAGTATACTGGCACTGGGATGGTTGAGATGGTGCCTGGGATGGATCCGATCTAGTTTAATCAACCAACCTACCAGTAACTGGTTGGTTGATTAAGCTAGATCGGATCCATCCCAGGGACCATCTCACCCGTGCCAGTGTACTAGCCCGCCCTGGTTCTGTTTGGAGTCCGTTGGACTGGAGAAATGTGCATTTGGGAGTGGGGAGCCCCTTATTGTTTTTCACCCCAGGGCCCCATTTCACCTAGAACTGGCCCTCCATAGGCAGATCCCAAGAATATAAGCCATGTGTCTTCTGAGCTTGTACATTGATACAGCAGGATATCCCTGACACAGGCAAAGCATAGAAATACATATATTTAGACACACAAGCTGGATTGATTTCATTAATTGATAGAGAGAGGTTTTAGCTAGGAACAGAACAAGGATTAGTGCAGACAGCCATTTACATCCATTAAGGCTCTGCTCATATTGCATATCAATATTTAAAGCTAAAGTACTCCCTTTTTTTGCAAATGTGCTGGAGCCAGCTAGCAGCCCTTTTTTATATCTAAAAATATCCTGGCAGGTGATTCTTTAAGCATTATATTGTAGTAAAAAAAAAAAAAAAAGCTGTTAAAAATGTCTTTAATTATGTGTACGAAACCTGACCAGACATTAGAGATGAGCGAATTTCTTGAAAATTTGATTCGGCTGATTTGCCGAATTTCCCATAAAAATTTGCTTTGTGACGAATTACTTTGCCACAACGCGCATTTTTTTATAAGTAGCGGGTGCAATGACAGGGAGCTGCGATAGTGACGCCCCCATCATTGTGCCCCTCAGATGCCGCGTTTTCTACATGATTGTGTACAGTGTGAAATTAACATAAAAAAACATTACATCAAACTTACAACGTCCATTTGCACTCGATGGGCCGGCTGCCACCATCTTGCTTGAGATTACGTTATCACGCTGGCCAGTGTGATTATGTAATCTCGCATTGCACAGGATTTCGGCCGAGATCTTCAAGCAAGATAGAGGCTGGCAGCCCTTCGCGCACAAATGGAGGCGGTAAGTTAGAATTTCAGGATTTCCTGAAATTTGGATCGAATTCCACTACATGAGATTCGATTCGCTCATCTCTACCAGACATGTTTTGCAGCATGACTTTTTGATCACTTTCTATTAATTGTTTGGGAGGTGAAGTGATGAAAAAACAGGAAATCATACATTTTTTCATTACTCCATTTACTATACAGAAGGAATAACTTCATATTTTACAGTACAGGCATTTTGTGATACAGTCAAGCTCATGATGTTTTGTTTTTTATATGGGAAAGAGGAGTGATTTTAGTTTTTTAGTAGTTTTTTGTATATAATTTTTTTCTTTTTACACTTATTTTTTGTCCCCCTATGAGACTTTAATATGTGATTGTCTGATCGCTTCTCCCATAGACTACAATTATTTAACATTGCAGCCTATGGGAGATTCACAGTGTTCTTATGAAGCAATGACACAGACAGGGCTCCATAGGAACTTTATAACTGCCTCAGAGACATGAAAAGGCCGGAGGCTGCCATCTCAACTGAATGGTTCCCTTGATCTTGGCGAGGGGTAGCCGTTAGGTCTCTGGGAGCACAGTGCTCTTGGGAAAAGTCCACTCAGATGCCATGGTCACAACTGAACAGGGTACCTGAGGGGTTAAAAGGCTATAATGGTTATTATTGTTGATTATGGACTCCACCTCTAGGTGTTTACTTTGTAAAACAGCAGACAACGGGTGGCTATAACGTCTTCTCAGCTTCTGAGCAAGTGCCATCTTTAAAGAACTGCCATACACAGCACATCTACGACAGATATTGGGAAGCGGTTAATATAGAGAAGATGGAATTGTCGATGGGTAGAATCTAGGATTTATTTTCTTTAACCTTGCTGAACAAAAGCTGGCAAGGTGTACTATCAAAGCTGGTAAAGTAAATGAAAACATCATCTGCATATAACGACATGCCATTGTGCTTTATATCCAATTCTAACTGAAGAGGGCTCTCTCATAGCACAAGCTTGATGTTCTACAGGTAATATGAAATCAATAGAGATAACAGGCACCCCCTGACAGGTGCCATTAGTGATGTGAAAGAGGTCAGGGGGCATTCCATTCACATATACTGTACTTTAGAAGAAGAGGGGGAGTATAGAGCTTCAATAGCTGTTAATATACGTAAACCCTTAAAAACCCAGTGAGTTTCAACATTGATAAGATAAATTACTAGTTAACAAAAGTAAAATAGACTTATCTTTCATTCCACTTCCTTCTATAGGTCCTCTATTTTCTTCTCAACATACATGATAAAGATTTACAAGAAGATCATGGCAGATAGAAGCGGATATGTCTACAAGGTCAGACTACCCAGGGTTTGTTTATCATGGAGACACATATAGCTGCACTGCACACTTTATAACAGGGAATGTAGTCATAAATATAACAGCTTATACATTCTTAAATTAAGGTGCAATTTAGCTGCCTAAAGGAAATCTATTCTTACATTTTAAAGTGTAACTGCCATTTAATTTTTTTATACTCTAATGGTATAGGACAGTGATGACAAACCTATGGCACGGGTGCCAGAGGCGACACTCAGTGCCCTCTCTGTGGGCATCCACACCCTGTCCAAGGTGTAACACTATGCCTTAGACTTTTTCTGCCATTCATAAGCGCAGGGCATGCTATGAATGGCACAGAGAGCTCACTGAATGTAGGCAGACTATTATAGATAGATGATAAAATACATGAAATATATGTTATATTAGTATTCAGGGTAAATGGCCATGTTGGCACTTCGCGATAAATAAGTGAGTTTTGGGTTGCAGTTTGGGCACTCGGTCTCTAAAAGGTTCACCATCACTGGTATAGGACACCCTGCTTTATAAATGCTTTTGTGATTTATAATTTAATCTTTTTTCAGTTTCACCTGATAAAAAAAACCAGAAATGTGTGTTACTTTCACATTGAGCAGGCCTCTTCTCACAGCGTTGTCATGTGCAGCTGTCTCCTCTCTGATAAAAACAGGAGAAAGAAGAAAAAAAAAGCAGAGCTCTAGGAGGAGGAGCTCAGCCCTGAGTGTCTGGACTCAAAAAGCGGAGGGGGAGGACTGCTTTAGATGCTGAATGGTAGCAGCTAGAAACATGCAACTGGTCTTGTTTGAAAGCTAACATTCAGGAATAATCACGGGTAAAACCTGCTTTTACTTTCACTTACAGCTGCATTCACTGCATCCCGATTTCTATCAGTGATATCTTTCCCTATACTGAACATATTGATGTAATTCTGGTATTGTCTGAAAAGCTTGGAATGTCATCAGTGTAGTGACCCACATAATAAAACAACGTTATTTTTAGCATGCCGTGAACGCCGTAAAAAAAAATCCACAAAATAATGTAAAAATTGCATTTTTTTTATCTTTACCCCTAAAAGTAAAATAATAAAAGTTATTTAATACATTATATATATCCCAAAATGGTTCCTAAAAAACTTTTAATGTGACTTTTAAGAGGCTAAAACAAATGCTTACTGATTTCATGTAATTGCAGGGCTTGTCTCTGGTTAGCTTTATGTGAGAGCATATACACTTCTCTGGGGTAGTGGGGGAGGTTGTCTGCATTCTGATTTGTCTTGTCTGTCTCGGGTTAGCTGTATGTGAGAGGATACACACTACTCTGGGGTACTAGGGGAGGTTATCTGCATTCTGATTGGTCTTGTCTGTCTCTGGTTAGCTATATGTGAGAGGATACACACTGCTCTGGGGGAAGTTATCTGAATTCTGATTGGTCCTGCTAGTTCATGTGAGGAGAGCAAGGGGTTATGGGAAGTGAAGAAAATACAGGATGCCCTCAAGGACATGGCAAATATCACCACAGGAAGTGCAGCAGAGGCCATCTTAGTAAGATGCTGAAATAGAGGCACAGAGAAATAGGGTTGCTAAGAGCTGAAAATTAGAAAAATAAAGCTTTCTGAATATATTCCGTTCAGCATCACATATGTTAGGAATTACATTTTTGGTAGTGAAATAACAGTTATCCTTTAAATATGCATTGTATTATATAATATCTTTAAATAGGTATATAACTAGAGCCAAGCAAATTGATTCTATACAATTAAAATTCAACACAATTTTTTTTTTAAATGTGGATTCTATAGAATAAGAACTAGTAATTTGATTCAGGACAATTTTTGGAGAGAGACAGGTGTCCCACTCTCTTGACAAATGCAGATTCATTTTTCTAATCTCCTACAGCCTTTATAACTATAACATACTGTATGTATCAAGAAAAATATGTTTTTAAAGTATAAAGAAATAATAATAAGAATTATAGAAGTAAATCTGTTGGTATTTGTTACCTTTACTCCAGGTGTGACAAACCTAACAATTTGGGTATCATTTGTTTGACTGGTTGTAGTAAAGGACAATGTTTTGTCTTCTCCATTCAGCGAAACTGCAGTTTGTACTGTCCCATCAAGTGCAACTATTCTCCACAAATCCCATTTCTTTTTAATTTTAAATCTCTGAGTGGACACGAAGACATAAGAAGGAGGTAGACCTTCTGGAAAAACATTTCTACAAAATAAAAACTGAATCACTATTCTCCAACTCCAATATGAAGCAGACAAATACAACAGAAATAGACAATTCATTTATTTTTAATTTTAAATCTCTGAGTGGACACGAAGACATAAGAAGGGGGTAGACCTTCTGGAAAAACATTTCTACAAACTAAAAACTGAATCACTATTCTCCAACTCCAATATGAGGCAAATAAATACAACAGAAATAAACAATTGCTTTCAATATTGATTAGTTGCATGAGTTTCGTAGGTTTTTGATAATGATGACTAGTGTTGAGCAAATCAATCCAAATTTTAGAATAAATTTGATTCACCGCAAAACCGAATTTACTCGTGCTTCGTGGTAGCGAATGGATTTAACCTAAAATAGTGTAAAAAAAAAATCATACTTACTTGATCCATTTACTTGCGACAGGCCAGCCGCCACCATCTTGCTTGAAGATCTCAGCCGAAATCCCGTGTGCGGTGACGTATGATGAAAGATTTTGTGCCAGATCTTCAATCAAGATGGCTGCAGCTGGCCGGTAAGTATGATTTATTTTTTATTTTTTATTTAACACTCTGTTAGTTATATCAAATGTTGTGATCATGTATGAACGCGGCATCTGAGGGGCACAATGACGGGGAGCTGTATAATCTCCGGTCCCTGTCATTGCACCCACTACTTACAAAGAAATGTGCTTCGTAATGAAGAAATTCGTCACAAAGCAAATTTTTTTGTTAAATTCGGCGAAGAAACTGAATCAAACTTTTCAAAAATTCAATCATCACTAATGATAACCTACTCTTAGGGTAGGTAGGCCATCAATATCAGATCAGTGATGTGACATCCAGTATCCCCAACGATCATCTAGCTGTTTGAAGGTCCTTTTATTTTTGCCTGGTATTGTACTCCCGACCCTTATAATCAGCTAATCCTTGGGAGTACTGAGAATTTGAACCCCAATGTTCTGATATTGATGGCCTATCTCAAGGATAGGCTACTAATTTTACAGTCCCAAAAACCCTTTAAGGAAACAAATGCAGCATTCTTACACATTTTATATTATTATATATGGTAGCATTATAATAGATAGATAGTAGATCGAAAGATAGATAGATAGATAGATAGATAGACAGATAAATTACCTTGTAAACTCTGTAAGATCCGTTTGTGATGTCACTTCATAAGCTTTAGCTGTAGGGATGGAACCTTTAACTTTTTTGGCATTTTTCTTATTCATCCCCAAACCTAAAAGTAGGTCAAAACCTTTCTCATCTCGAGCTGTCACTGGAATTCTTGTTGGGCAAACAGATTCTGTAGTGCAAAAAGAAAGACGTTTAGAGTAACCTGTTTACTGAACAAAAATAGTTAAAGGGGTTGTTTTCTGTTTTGCAATCATGATGATCGCAGCCTGGACCCCTAGTGATCACTACAATGGGTGGTCAGTAGTGTTGGTCGAGCACCAAAGTGCTCGGGTGCTCGAGTAGCACACCTCGGGAGCACCCGAGCACAATGGAAGTCAATAGGAGAACCCGAGCATTAAACCAGGCACCTGCTCTGAAGGGGGAGGGTGTCTGGTTCACATGAAAAAGTCAGAAATTGATGGAAACACCACAGAAATGGTTCGGGAACAGCATGGGGAGGATGTCTGGATGCATCTTGGACTCCCAGGTCGCTGCTGGGAACCATGTTGTCCGAGTAGTACGTCGCTTTTACAGACTGACAATAATACGCCCAAAACCAAATATAAAACCAATTTTAGAGGAAAAATTCTTAGGAAACATCTCTCCTGTAAATTTACTTGTATATAAAGTGCAAGTGCTGACAAAAATTACAAGGAAGAGGCACTCCGATACAACCTGTATATCATATAAAGGAGGGCCTCGTTCACATTGTGGTACAATTGTTCAGGGAGTGGGACTCCTACACTCATAAAGCCTATACACTAAGTGAATGGGCTGAAAAAAATTACAAGGAACCGGCGCTACAATACACCCTTTATTACACATAAAGGAGGGCATCATACACTTGGCTAGGAAGCGGCTCTGGGTGGGGGGGATATCTGTGGAGGACACTGAAGGGGGGATCTGTGGAGGACACTGAAGGGGGGATCTGTGGAGGACATTGAAGGGGGGATCTGTGGAGGACACTGAAGGGGGGATCTGTGGAGGACACTGAAGGGGGATCTGTGGAGGACATTGAAGGGGGGATCTGTGGAGGACACTGAAGGGAGGGGTCCTGTGGAGGACACTGAAGGGGATCTGTGGACGACACTTAGGGGGATGCTGGGGTGGGAGGTCCTGGAGGGGTGTTTGGGTGGGAGCTCTGGAAGGGGTGGGAGGTCCGATAGGTATGTGGGGGTGGGAGATCCGGGAGGCGGGCCCATATTTTTTTTTGCTATGGGGCCCAGTCATTTCTAGCTACACCCCTGATTGTTAAGATTGGGTGGGCACTGGAGCGATAGAGCGCCCTGCTGTAGGAGAAGCCGGCGGGAGATGAAAGGAAGAGGGGCCAGCTCCTGGTGGTGTCGGGCAAGGGCCTGCTGGTGACCCTCTAGAACATTATGGGTGAGGGCCTGCTGGTGCCCTCAAAAACATTATGGGCGACGGCCTACTGGTGCCCCTTAAAAACATTATGGGCGAGGGCCTGCTGGTGACCCTCTAATACATTATGGGTGAGGGTCTGCTGCTGAGCTGACCCTCTAAAACATTAGGAGTGACGTCAGCCTAATAAGTATGTTGATATGATGGAGGAGGAGGACGAGAAAAGGGAGATTGAACCATATACCTTTTTTACTGGTGGAACAGGTGCAGTGCATGGGAATACAGTTTATTCAATACACCATAAAATACACATTTAGAGTGCCTTTATGTTCAGCCGCTTTCCTCTGGTGGAGTAGAAAAGTCAGGGGCAATCCAGGCCTTGCTAATTTTTATAAGAGTCAATCGGTCAGCATTTTTAGTTGACAGTCTGATGCGCTTATTAGTTATTATGCCTCCAGCAGCACTAAATACACGCTCTGACAAAACGCTGGTGTTGGAGCAGACCAGAACCCCCAAGGCGTAGAGCCACGTGTCATGTGTCCAGCTTGGACACCCAATAGTTGTAAGGCACAGAGGGATCACTGAGGACGCTGACACGGTCTGCTATGTACTGTTGTGTCCCACCTTGTGACACTAGGCCGCAGATCAGGTTGAAGGTGCTGGCGGGGTGTCATAAAACTGTCCCAGGCCTTGGAGAGTGTTGCCCTGCTTCTGTTGGAAATGCTGTGTGTTCCTCTCGTCTCCCCTCCTTGATTGGCCAAGGAACTACGAACTCTGTAGCCAGCGTGTTTCAGCTGGAAATTTTTGGAGCAATTTTTCCACAAGGAATACCTTCTGGTATTGCACCATTTTGCTCGTCTTCTACACTACGGGAATGAGAAATGAGAAGTTCTCTTTGTAGTAGGGGTCGAGAAGGGTGAACAACGCGAGGAACACAAGAAATTCAGCCTAACATAAAGTCAGCAATGCGTGCCAGAGTCCCAACAGACAAGACTTTGCTGTCCTCATCAGGAAAATGACTCTCAATCTCCTCATCCTCTTCCTCCTCTTCTACCCATCCCCGCTAAACAGATGGAATAAAACTTCCATGGGTACTACCCTCTGTAGCGGAGGCAACCATCTACTGCTCCTCCTCCTCCTCATCATCCAATTCACGCTAAGAAGACGAACTGAGGGTGGTCTGGCTATCACCCTGTGTACCTTCTTCCCCCATTTCCACCTCTTCCACGTTCACAGCGTCCGCCTTAAATGTGAGCAGCAAGCATTTGAGTAAACACAGAAGTGGGATGGTTACGCTGATAATAGCATTATCACCGCTCACTATCTGTGTTGCTTCCTCAACGTTGTGTGAAACCTCACAAATGTCAGACATCAATGCCCTCATTGCTTGTGAAGAGCAGAAGCTGACTGGAAAGGTGATGACCATGTTGCAGCTGGTATTCCACTACTGTCCTCTGCTGCCAACATATCGAATGTGGAGTTCCAGCGCGTGCTCACATCGCACAACAGTCAGTGAGCTGGCAATTGCAAGTACTGCTGCAGCGTTGCCAGACCGAAAGAAGCTGTTGATGACTTGCGGAAATGGGCACACACGTGGCGCACATTCACCAGTAGCTCAGGCAAATTGGGGTATGTTTTGAGAAACCGCTGAACCACTAGGTTGAACACGTTGGCTAGGCATGGTATGTGTGTGAGCTTGCTGAGCTCCAAAGCCGCCACCAAGTTTCAACCATTATCAGACACAACCATGCCTGGTTGTAGGTTGAGTGGCGAGAGTCTGATCCCTTATCCCCTGCCACAGCTCTGCGGCGGTGTGCTGTTTGTCACCTAGGCAGATCAGTTTAAGCACGGCCTGTTGCCGCTTCCCCACTGCAGTGCTACACTGCTTCCAGATACTGACTGATGTCTGACTGGTGCTGCAAGATGCTAATTCAGAGGTGGAAGTAGAGGAGAAGGCGGAGAAGGAGAAGGGGGGGTTGCAGCAACTAACGTAGGTGGTGGCGGAAACCCTGATGGAAGTAGGGCCCGCAATCCTTGGCGTCGGTAGCACCTGTGCCATCCCAGGGTACGACTCGCTTCCGGCCTCCACAACATTCACCCAGTGTGCCGTCAGGGAAATGTAGCGTCCATGGCCAAAAGCACTTGTCCATGTGTCAGTCGTTAAGTGAACCTTCCAAATAACTGTGTTGGTCAGGGCACGGGTGATGTTACGGGACACATTCTGGTGTAAGGCTGCTATAAAAATATTTGTGGCTGGGGACAAAGTACCGCGGGACAGCCGCTGCTATCAGGCTGCGGAAGCCCTCAGTGTCTGCAAGCCTAAATGGCAACATTTCCAGGGCCAGCAATTTGGAAAGGTGCGCATTTAGTGCTATGGTCTGTGGGTGGGTGGATGGGTATTTGCGCTTTCGTTCAAAGGCCTGGGGTATAGGCATCTGTACACTGCGCTGGGACACAGAAGTGGATGTGCTAGCTGATGATGCTTGCGAAGGTCCAGGTGCATGGCGGGAGGCATCCGGGTCTGCGTCTTGGACAGGGGATTGGCCAGCACGTAACACAGGGGAAGAGGAGGCAGTGGTGTAACCCGCAGACACTGGTTGTGGACCCAGCCGTTCGGCCCACCTATTAGGGTGCTTTGATGCCATGTGGCGGATCATGTTCGTGGTTGTGAGTTTGCTAGTGTTCATTAGTGATGGATGAACATCTGCCGGGACGGTTTCCGAACGCAGTATCGCAGCAGAACCGCACTCAACTGCCGCACAATACAAATGCATTATAATATACTTTCTAACATAGAAAGTATATTATAACATTGTACACAGAAGGCAATCCATTAGAATATACAAAATAAAACTTAACCTTTAATAATGTTACTATGAGGGTCCATTCACACGTCCGTAAGTGTTTTGCGGATCCGCAAAACACGGACACCGGCAATGTGCATTCCGCAATTTGCGGACCGCACATCACCGGCACTATAATAGAAAATGCCATATCTTGTCTGCAATTGCGGACAAGAATAGGACATGTTCTATTTTTTTTCAGGAATGGAAGCACAGATGTGGAAGTGCGGATCCGCAAATGCAGTTGCGGACAGCACATTCCGGCTCCATTGAAAATTAATGGGGCTGCACCCATTCCACCCATTGCCAAACGGATGCCGACCCATTTTGCGGACATCTGAATGGAAAAGATATCCCTCAAAATGAAAATAAATGTGGTAGGCAATAACAAGGGCTAGATGATGTGGTATTAAAGGACAGGGTAGGCAAGCAACTGTCTCTGATATTGCCCTAAAGGGGGGGTTATTCTGGCCCTTATAGCCTAACCACAGACCACCCGCCCTGATAAGAGTGAACCCGTCTGGAACCTTACCCTATATAAAAATGGCCCTAGTAAGCCCATAGCCCCTAGGCCTCTGACTTCCAGGTGATCAGTATATAGATCTATGTGTTTTTGACTCATTATAAAAGTATATTATAAGTATATCGCACCCCTCTGTGTATCACACCAATCGATAGCACACCTATACCAGTCCTTAAAATGACTTTTGTGGCCCTATTAGCTAGCGTTTGGTGTACCTAACAGCCTGTCCCTGCTTCACACAGCAACCTCTCCCTACACTGGTAAAAAACTGAATGTAAAATGGCGGCCAGATTAGGTTTATTTATAAGGTAGGGGGTATGTCCATGTGCTGAAATGTCTCAATTGTCTGTCCTGTACCACCTGATGGATGTGTCATGGGTCAAAGTTCTTCACAATGTAAAAGAATATGGCGGGTGCGAAAATCTCCATATGTTTGCATGTTCGGCGAATCGCGAACACGCAGAGTTCACAGAGAAACGATGGCCAGGCGAAGTGCAAGGCCATCTCTAGTGTTCATGCCCCTGCTCATTGTGGTATGAACAGGTTGCAAATGACAATTCTTTTATCGTCCGCACTTTCCTAAAAAAAAACGCCAGACTGCGGAATACCTACTCCTTGGCAAGGGAGATTTTCACAAGGGGGTGCCCTGGGGAACTGTTGCGGGCCTGTTTGGTGTGGCCTGCCTTCTCCGGTTTGCCACCCCACCGCCTCTTCCAGCCTGTTGCGGTGCTGCTGATCCCTCCCTCTCTGTACTACTGTCCTCGCTCGGCTTGCAACTTTCCCAGGTTGAGTCAGTGACTTTATCGTCCACCACCTCCTCTTCCACTTCATCACTCTGGTTATCCTCCTAACTTGTTGACCTAACAACAACCTCAGTTATTGACAACTGTGTCTCATTTTCATCATCAACCTCTTGAGACACTAATTGCGGTTGACTTATTGGCAACTGTGTCTCATCATCATCACCCACCTCGTGAAACACTAATTGCCGTTCCCCACCATCATTTTCTTGTCACTGTGGATGCTCAAGAGTTTGGGAATCAGGGCACAATAACTCCTCATGTCCCTCTTCAAGCGGGCTTGATGAGAGGCCCAATTTAAAGAATGGCGATGAAAAGAGCTCCTCTGAATATCCGAGTGCGGGATCACTTGTTTGCCAAGACTATCCATCGTGGGAGGAAAGAGTATCAGGGTGAGGATTCTGTTGACCAGACTTTTGGATACTGAGTCTGGACTTTGTGGAAGACAGGGTGGTGCTTAATCGACTGGAAGCATTATCTTCTGCAATCCAACCGACCACCTGGTTGCACTGGTCTGACTTCGAGAGTGGTGTCCTGTGCCGCCCTTCAAACAGGGACAGGAAGCTAGGTATCGTGGATAAGTGTGTTTCTTGTGCTCTGGTAGCAGGCACAGTTTCACCACGCCCAGGGCCACGGCCTCTGCGTGCACCATCAGCAGCACGGCCACTTTGCCGTCCCTTACTGCTCGCCTTGCACATATTAAATGGTATATATGCTTGCAAGTATGTCACATGTACAGTAGCGCAGGTTTTGTAAGTGTATGCGCAAATAAAGTACAGAATGTCACAGATATTTTTAGGATGCGCACATGTTAAACAGGAGATGTAGCACAGATAATGTCGCTGTCCGCAGTATCTACGAAAAAAGTTCACTGAATGTCACCGATAATTTTAGGATGCACAAACGTTATACAGGAGGTATAGTGCAAGTAATTTCGCTGTCACCACCAGCTAATAAAAAATTACACTGAATGAATGTCACTGACATTTAGGTTGCACAAACGTTATACAGGAGGTAAAGAGCAAGAAATGTCGTTGTCACAAGCGGCTAATAAAAGATTACACTGAATGAATGTCACTGATATTTAGGATGCACAAACGTTATACAGGAGGTATAGCGCAAATAATGTCGCTGTCACCACCGCCTAATAAGAAATTACACTGAATGAATGTCACTGATATTTAGGATGCACAAACACTATACAGGAGGTATAGCGCAGGTAATGTCGCTGTCACCAGCGGCTAATAAAAAATTACACTGAATTAATGTCACAGATATTTAGGATGGGCAAACATTATACAGGAGATGTAGCGCAGGTAATGTCGCTGCCACCAGCAGCAAAAACATTTGACTGAATGTCACTGATATTTCGGATACGCAAATGTTGTACAGGAGATGTAGAGCAAGTTTTGTAACGGTCCGCAGCAGACATGTCTACAGAAAAAGTACACTGGATATCACAGATATTTTTAGGCTGCGCACACATTACACAGGGGATGTAGCGCAGATAATGTCGCTGTCACCAGCGGCGATAAAAATTACACTGAATGTCACTGATATTTCAGATACGCAAACTTTATACAGGAGATGTAGCGCAGGTAATGTAACTGTCCGCAGCGGACACCGTCTATGGAAAAAGTACACTGAATGTCACAGATATTTTTAGGCTGAACACATGTTACACAGGAGATGTAGCGCAGATAATGTCGCTGTCTGCAGCAGCCAAACAACTGCAAGCTATTTAGCACAGGTTGCGCTAAAAATATATATTGCTGCCAGATACAACTATAGTCCTTAAAAGGACTTTTGGGTCTCTCTAAAAATTCCAAGCAACAATTCCACAGCCCTACATTCCTCCTCATTTCACAACTGCAGTGAGGAGGAGATCTAATGGAGCAGTGCTTGAACAAGCATGCTGCCACACCATTCACAATCTATGGGACTGGCTGATCTCCGTTGGCCTTCAAAAATAAATAGATGTTTATTAGTTGACATTGTATTATACTTCCCTCCAGCAATTCTCTAAGTATATTGATCGCAATGTATCATTGTGGCTGCACAGTTTAGATTCCCTGTCATCAATCAGGGCTCAAAATATTAGTGGTCCAAACTGGAAAACTTGTTTAAATGGGATAGAATAGTTAGCTACAGTATATTACTTCATTCCAGTTATAGAATCACAACTGAACTGCTGCTACTATACTTAAAACATCACACTTTCATATTCTGTAAATAAGTTACAGCTTTAAATTAGTCATTGTGATAGGTCTGTTACTATAAAAGATTACTTGCATCAAGCTGTCATCGGTAATAATGTGCGAACATATTCTTCCAATTACAAGCTTTTGTTTTTTTTCTGGATAGTATGGGATTTCTTTTTCTCAAGTTCTCTCTAAATGGCTCAAGAGTGAGAAAATAACTGTAGAAGTATAGTTAGTATAGTGTCAATGATTTACAAAGTTTGTTCATTACTTTTACTTTAATTCTATTGCTGCTAGATTTCCCATCAATCTCAGTTTTTACACACCGCCAAATTTATGTTATAGTTTTTTTTCTTCGTATCTTATAATACACTGGCACTCGTACCCCACCACTATTAAATTCCTATGCTTTGCTGCGGTATCACAGCAGTACCGCAAACTGCTGCAAGGGTGAAACACTTATGTGAATGATCTAATGAATGCTGTGCATACATCGCACCTATTTTACCTCTGATATCATCACTTAAGATCGCCGCAGATTCTAAAACACTATATGAAAAGAATAATTTACCTTGCTTCTGTTTCTTGATCCACAGCGCGTTCCTTTCTCTTGGTATGTCCAGGGTATATTAGATCAGTATCTCTTTCTTGGAGCGTGCTCCGGCTGGTGGCTAAGCTCCGTTCTTATATCTAAAAAGCTTGCACTCCTCAATAGCAAGAAGTGACATCACTGTTTGAGCTACGGGTGGCTGTGTATGCTGAACATCCGACTGATTTCAGATAGATGGCTATCCTTCGTCAGGGATTCAGGCTGGTGTTCCTAGATACCTTCTATTTACTGTTGTTTTCCCTATGTTTATGTGTATGTTTATTTTTTTGTTTTACCAATGTTTTTCTATCATAGCCTTTATATTCTAATCTTTTCTGCATTTTGTCTGCCTCTTTTTCATATTTTTCTAATTTAGTGCAATTTGTTTTGATCCATAAAAATTGGCTTTTTGGTTTTCAAGCCATAGTGGGAGATGGCAACTTTCCTTGGAAATGAAACAGTTTGTATCTGTAGGTTTATTGAATGTTTTTGTGCACATACACCCCCTGAGAAAGCTTACGCAAAACACGCGTTTGGGCTTTTTGGATCACTATTTTGGTATTTATTCATGTTATTTTCTATTTACCATATTGTTCATTTTATTATCCATGTACATTGTATCTCATGCACTTTGCACTTTAAACTTATGTACTGTATCTGGTTCCAATATCTTGTTCATGGTTTGGCAAGGTCATTGATACACGTTTTCCAATTGGGCATTTATTAATCATCTAGTATCTCTTTGGCCTTTTTCATTAATTGTTTTTTCATGTTGTCCATTTTGTGATCCTTTCCCACCCTGTGTGTCTTTTATCCACAATTGTATTGTATTGTTCGTCATTGTATTTTATCTGATTTTCCCCTTTTTGGGAACCATAATAAAGTTTATATATACTGTTAGTCATGCTTTGCCTTTTCCTTCTTTTTTTTTGGGCGTTGATCTTCTGATGCAGGTTGCTTTAAATATCCATCAGAACATTTTGTACCGGCTTAGTACCATGGCTATCAATCCCATAAGTTGTATGCAAGATGCATCATTCAATATTCAATGATTTTCCATGTACAATGAATGAATGAGCCATAAACATTTGAAAACTGAACAGATATTTTACAACATGCGTGAATTTTTTATACTCAGGAGGATACAATATATTACAGAGCCACATTATCATAATGTACATTGTTTCATTATTTCACAAATCTGAATAAAAAATTCAAACACTTCAAAGCACACACAGAACTTCAGGCTAAGCTTTTGTCTCACATAACAAGCAATGCATGTGTAATAATTCATTATAACACCCATGTCAATTTGAAAAATGCATGGCATAGCAACAAAATTCCTGGAAAAATTGCATTTACATACAAGTCCAAAAAAGATAGCATGTCATTTCTACTATATTTCACTAAAAGTAATATTTTTGCAACGTTTTAATGAAAAATAAATTAAAAAAAAGCTTAGAAATCTACAGTGAAAGAAACTAGGAAGATTTCTTCATTATTTAAGGCTCATTTAAAATGTTTTGTTTAGTGCATGATATGGTACAATATGAAATGCAGATGCCATATCAATATGGATACAAGAATAACTTTGGTTAAAAAAAAAATATGACATTAATATTAATTTAATTTTCAATGTGCTAATAAACATTTTTGGGGGTTCCATGGACACCAAACAACTGCACGTGACTGCTCTCAGAACTCCCATAGAGGTGAAGGGCAAGCAAGGCCACCTCTCCATACACTGTATACAGCAGTGTACTCGAGTTAGATGCAAGTTCCAGAATTGGGAACCACCTTTATGGGTATGGACACATTGTCAGGTTTCTGGATGCAGTTTTGGAAGCCAGAATCAGGTTTGGATCGTAAAAGGAAAGAAAGACAGTAGAAAGGAAAGGTATGACTTCTCCTCTTTTTTAAATTTTTAAACTTAACCATGTGGCTGTACCCTATCAAATTTTTCTGGCATATCCTGTACTATGCCATAGTAGTCCAAGATGGAAATATCCCCTTTACAGGCAAATAAAAATGAGTTTTATTGTTACGGCAGCTTAATTCAGGTTTTGTCTTCTGCTGCCTGCATAATCTGTTGTATAAGGAGCAAGGAAATGATTGTTTTGATTACTTTGACAATGATAGATCTTTTCCTCAAATTTTCCTCTACTTAACAAGGGATTCCCACATATATTCATGCCTCCTTTTTCTCCACTGATAAAATAAAACATCTCAAATACAATAAAAAAAAAAGAAGGAATCTAGCTTTAGATTAAAAAAAAAAAAAAAAAAAACAGCAATAATCCATATACAGGAAGTGCAGAATTATTAGGCAAGTTGTATTTTTGAGGATTAATTTTATTATTGAACAACAACCAGCAATGAACCCAAAAAACTCATTAATATCAAAGCTGAATATTTTTGGAAGTAGTTTTTAGTTTGTTTTTAGTTTTAGCTATTTTAGGTGGATATCTGTGTGTGCAGGTGACTATTACTGTGCATAATTATTAGGCAACTTAACAAAAAACAAATATATACCCATTTCAATTATTTATTTTTAGCAGTGAAACCAATATAACATCTCAACATTCACAAATATACATTTCTGACATTCAAAAACAAAACAAAAACAAATCAGTGACCAATATAGCCACCTTTCTTTGCAAGGACACTCAAAAGCTTGCCATCCATGGATTCTGTCAGTGTTTTGATCTGTTCACCATCAACATTGCGTGCAGCAGCAACCACAGCCTCCCAGACACTGTTCAGAGAGGTGTACTGTTTTCCCTCCGTGTAAATCTCACATTTGATGATGGACCACAGGTTCTCAATGGGGTTCAGATCAGGTGAACAAGGAGGCCATGTCATTAGTTTTTCTTCTTTTATACCCTCTTTGCCAGCCACGCTGTGGAGTACTTGGACGCGTGTGATGGAGCATTGTCCTGCATGAAAATCATGTTTTTCTTGAAGGATGCAGACTTCTTCCTGTACCACTGCTTGAAGAAGGTGTCTTCCAGAAACTGGCAGTAGGACTGGGAGTTGAGCTTGACTCCATCCTCAACCCGAAAAGGCCCCACAAGCTCATCTTAGATTATACCAGCCCAAACCAGTACTCCACCTCCACCTTGCTGGCGTCTGAGTCGGACTGGAGCTCTCTGCCCTTTACCAATCCAGCCACGGGCCCATCCATCTGGCCCATCAAGACTCACTCTCATTTCATCAGTCCATAAAACCTTAGAAAAATCAGTCTTGAGATATTTCTTGGCCCAGTCTTGACGTTTCAGCTTGTGTGTCTTGTTCAGTGGTGGCCGTCTTTCAGCCTTTCTTACCTTGGCCATGTCTCTGAGTATTGCACACCTTGTGCTTTTGGGCACTCCAGTGATGTTGCAGCTCTGAAATATGGCCAAACTGGTGGTAAGTGGCATCTTGGCAGCTGCACGCTTGACTTTTCTCAGTTCATGGGCACTTATTTTGCGCCTTGGTTTTTCTACACGCTTCTTGCGACCCTGTTGACTATTTTGAATGAAACGCTTGATTGTTCGATGATCACGCTTCAGAAGCTTTGCAATTTTAAGAGTGCTGCATCCCTCTGCAAGATATCTCACTATTTTTGACTTTTCTGAGCCTGTCAAGTCCTTCTTTTGACCCATTTTGCCAAAGGAAAGGAAGTTGCCTAATAATTATGCACACCTGATATAGGGTGTTGATGTCATTAGACCACACCCCTTCTCATTACAGAGATGCACATCACCTAATATGCTTAATTGGTAGTAGGCTTTCGAGCCTATACAGCTTGGAGTAAGACAACATGCATAAAGAGGATGATGTGGTCAAAATACTCATTTGCCTAATAATTCTGCACTCCCTGTACAGGTCCTTCTAAAAAAATTAGCATATTGTGATAAAGTTCATTATTTTCTGTAATGTACTGATAAACATTAGACTTTCATATATTTTAGATTCATTACACACCAACTGAAGTAGTTCAAGCCTTTTATTGTTTTAATATTGATGATTTTGGCATACAGCTCATGAAAACCCCAAATTCCTATCTAAAAAAATAAGCATATCATGAAAAGGTTCTCTAAACGAGCTATTAACCTAATCATCTGAATCAACTAATTAACTCTAAACACCTGCAAAAGATTCCTGAGGCTTTTAAAAACTCCCAGCCTGGTTCATTACTCAAAACCGCAATCATGGGTAAGACTGCCGACCTGACTGCTGTCCAGAAGGCCATCATTGACACCCTCAAGCAAGAGGGTAAGACACAGAAAGAAATTTCTGAACGAATAGGCTGTTCCCAGAGTGTTGTATCAAGCCACCTCAGTGGGAAGTCTGTGGGAAGGAAAAAGTGTGGCGGAAAACGCTGCACAACGAGAAGAGGTGACCGGACCCTGAGGAAGATTGTGGAGAAGGACCGATTCCAGACCTTGGGGGACCTGCGGAAGCAGTGGACTGAGTCTGGAGTAGAAACATCCAGAGCCACCGTGTACAGGCGTGTGCAGGAAATGGGCTACAGGTGCCGCATTCCCCAGGTCAAACCACTTTTGAACCAGAAACAGCGGCAGAAGCGCCTGACCTGGGCTACAGAGAAGCAGCACTGGACTGTTGCTCAGTGGTCCAAAGTACTTTTTTCGGATGAAAGCAAATTTTGCATGTCATTCGGAAATCAAGGTGCCAGAGTCTGGAGGAAGACTGAGGAGAGGGAAATGCCAAAATGCCTGAAGTCCAATGTCAAGTACCCACAGTCAGTGATGGTCTGCGGTGCCATGTCAGCTGCTGGTGTTGGTCCACTTTGTTTTATCAATGCAGCTAGCTATCAGGAGATTTTGGAGCACTTCATGCTTCCATCTGCTGAAAAGCTTTATGGAGATGAAGATTTCATTTTTCAGCACGACCTGGCACCTGCTCACAGTGCCAAAACCACTGGTAAATGGTTTACTGACCATGGTATTACTGTGCTCAATTGGCCTGCCAACTCTCCTGACCTGAACCCCATAGAGAATCTGTGGGATATTGGGAAGAGAAAGTTGAGAGACGCAAGACCCAACACTCTGGATGAGCTTAAGGCCGCTATCGAAGCATCCTGGGCCTCCATAACACCTCAGCAGTGCCACAGGCTGATTGCCTCCATGCCACGCCGCATTAAAGCAGTCATTTCTGCTTTTTTAGAAGGACCTGTATGTTTGTATCTGGTTGCACAGAGATCTTTCCTTCACTGCCCAGGGCAGACATGTTCCCTCTGCAAAAGCTGCCAGCCATGAATAAGCAGCTGCTTGTGTCATAGGTATAGCTGAGCAAATGCACAACTATCTCGTGTGCCTAAACCCTGGCTACCCCCTCCCCAGATATCCGTTTCCTGCTCTTCGCAGTTGGCTTTGATCTTCTCTGAGCTAAGTTTGGACTGGTAGAGTTTGGAGGAATGGCATGGTACTTGTGGGGAATATAGTTGACCACAAACAGCCATGCGACCGGCAATAAAGAACGATACACTTCACACTAACTAAAGAGACACCGTTATGGAGCGTTAATAAGGAACACAGAAATCAAATAATGAGTAGCTGAAGGTATGCTAAAGTTGCTCTAGATCATTTTCTTTTCTGGGTCCCTTATGGTTCCCTTGCTTTGTTCTTCTGCATTATGTATCTGCTGTTGCATTAGTAGAATACAAGTTGATATAATTAGCACTCTACTTTTTCAAAAGCCCCTGGACCATTATTATTAGATCTTGCTCATAGTAGTAGTAATAGTAGTAAAAATATCACAGAATTTCAATTTATAAGATATATTTTGTTTTTGGCAGGTTTTGAAAGCAAAGTATCTATGAAATCTGCATTTTGATCTCCCTAAGATTCTGTGACACGCATTAAACTGTTCCGTTTGTTAAAAAAAATATGTACTAACCTCATCCACTTGCTCACAACGAGGCTGTCCGCCTCTGTCTTGATTGAAGAAAACCCACCAAAAGACCTGCAGAGAGCATGATGACATCACCACCTGATCACGCTGGGCTGATGACGTCACTGTGGGCGTCCAGCATGATCACGTGGTGAGGTCATCACAGGAATACGTTTTACCTACTGGAATACCTCTTTACTGGAGAATTCTTCAGTGTAAGAAAAAATAACTGCATGTGGCTGGAAACATTTATTTAGAACCACATCCTGTCTCTTACAGAAGCCAGTAGAGAATACTTCTGTGCTCCTCCAATGCATAATGGAAGTACACCTTGTGCTTAATTCTAACTGGTTGTAGAGAGATGCAATGTAGTCATGTGCAAAAGCCGCAAGAGCGAAGAAATGTGGGGCCATGCTTTTACCGTATATCTGGTAGGCAGCTTATTAGAAAACTCTTATAATGTATTATTTTGAAAATGTGCAGAGTATTTTAGCACATTTTAGCATTGTAGATATGAAATCTGCATATATATATTAGCACCAAAACTGCATCAAGAAAACATGTCTAAAATGAGCTATATTATTGCTATTATATCATGCACATTCCAGCAAAACAAGCCAGGTTGTGCAATATACTTTCACAGATCACAGTTACCATACACTGTTTACAAAAAGAGATGATCTCGATAATCTATTAACGTAAAGAAAAAGCAAACAGAATACATTGTTTACTACAAAAATAAATACATCAATTACAAGCATCTCCAATGTTTAAAGGGTTATTCCCATCTCAAACATAGGATATGCATCCAATGTCTGACAGATGCGGGTCCCACCTCTGACGGTAAAGTTCCATAAGACGCACAGCGCATGCACAGCCACCCTCCATTTATTCCTATGGAAGCGCCAAAATAGTATTTTCAGAAGTATAATTTAAATGAATGGTAGGTTCACCTCTCAAGTGCAGCCACCACTCCATACACTTGTATGGGGCTGATGGAAGTAGCCAAACTTTCATTGGAATGAATAGAGGGCGGCCACGCATGCTCAGTGCACTCTCTGGAACTGTGTGGGCTCTAGTCCAAGCATAGGTGCAGGTCCCAGAGGTGGGACCCGCACCTATCAAGCATTGCGGTCATACCCTATGTCTGAGATGGGAATAACTCTTTTATGAGATTTTCTCTCCCACACCAATCTCACTTGGTTTTACTGAACCCAAGACAATGCATGGGGGAAACATGAGTTGGGGCTGTTGCACATTCCTGGTCGGTATCTTCTTACATGTTTTGCTTTCAATACAGTATGTCCTTTTTCACGCATATGCAATCTTATTTGACTGCTCTAACATTTGGGGTTAATCTGCATTGTAGTACAGTTAATTATAACTATTGCAGTCTATTGTTATATAAATGTATTTAATATGGGGGTGTTTATTCACTGACTGCACATCACATTGTTGTTGGCAGATGCTTCTATACACAACTTTATTGCTCTTTTATCTGTTGGTCCTGTGCTCTATTTGTATATTGCTTATGCTACATTGGACTTTGCTAGACTTTACTGTCTATTGATGACAATACGGCAGTGATACATTGATTTATACTGGCTTCTTGTCAAAATGCTTTGATCATTGACAACAAGCACACTCAATGGATCAAAGCCATCACCTCATACACATGATTTAATCAAGCAACAATGAATACATTATTCCAGTAAATGAATAGCTTGTTTAATGCTCTAAAATGATTCTAAAACTAACGTTTGACTGTTTAAAAAAAAAACAATGCAGTGTTTCTATGGGAGGAACCTAAACAATGTGTCATCTGACATGTATTTCATAATGCCTCTTCATCTGTCAGAAACACTTCTGTAAGTCTCTGTATGAAATGGGAGGCATCCAGAGCTACCCTCTCTGGGCTATACAATTTTCATTTTCCTATCTGGAGCTTTCGGTTTGTAGTATTCCACAATAGAGCTAGAATAACTCTACTAAGCCAAGAAAAAAGACAAACCATGATTTCTCAAAAATTTTCTCTCAACCATTTTGCATTGACATAAGCTCGGATGAGAGTCCAAATGAGTCATTCAATGAGTTCAAGCAGACAAATGGACTGTTCAGAGGAACCAGGCCTCCATGGTGAAACCACTACTGGGAAATACAAACAAGAGAAAAAGATTTGCTTGGGCCAGGGAACACAGTAAGTGGACATCAGACCAGTGGAAATCTGTTTCTTGGTCTGATTAATTCAAAATTTGCAGTTTTGGCTCTAATCATCATATATTTCTTATATGTATGGTGAGGGAATAAAAAAATGATGTCTGACTGTGTTGCTGCCATTGTGAAACTTAGGGCTGTATTAGACCAACAGATTATCTGACCAGTTTCTGTCCAATCAGACCAATAGTTGGTGTGTATAACAAAAGATATGTGTGTGTGAACAGCTATCTGAACAATGATTGGTCAGAAAATCTATCAGATAATCTGTAGGTGCAATACAGGCCTTAGGGGAGAGGATGCGAAGGGTTTTTGCTACTAAACCTGTTAGACTACATAGATAGAAGTGAAGGCACACTTAACCAGTATTGCTAAAACACTATCCAGCAGTGGCACACCATTCCATCTAGTTTGCACTAAGTTAGGCTTTTAATTTGTTTTCACAGGTCAATGGCCCAAAATACAACTGGTTGTAGAAACTGCTTAACAAAAAAGAAGAGTGATAGAGTCCTGCATCAGATGACATGCCCTCCATAGCCTCTCAACCCAAATCTAATAGGTATTACTTGTGTTAAGTTGGGCTAGAGATTCAAGCAAAAGCAGCTGACAAGTGCTCATATGGAAACTCCTTCAAGACTACTGGAAAAGCAAAACTGGTGGCTACTTCATGCAGCTGGTTAAGAGAATGCTAACAGTATGTCAATCTGTTGTCAAAACAAAGGATCACTTTTTTGGCATAGAGATAAGGATCCTTGGCAGGGGCTTTTCCTCTAGTAATTCAGAATTTCCTGAGTATATGAAAGTGAGTTTTCTAAACCGGACAACCCATTTAGAATTAAATTATAGTCAGGGCCGTCTTTAATATTTATTGGACCCTGGGCAAAAATTACTTGGGCCCCCTGGATCCCGCCTTCCCACACCTTAGCAGGCAATCACGCCCTCCACCACAACACACACACAAAAAATCCACACATCTGGTAGAGTACAGTGATGTAAATACTTCCAGTTCTGAAGACTCCAGCGGCTCAGGTTCAGTGCTCTGGGCAGTTGGGCTCAGGCTGGAAGTGGGCACCGCTCTGCAGGAAGGAGACCAGGGCTCGGCTCACCCTAGTGTTACAGTGCACCCCAGAACCCCACAGTATGCAGTATAGCACCCTATAGTATACAGCACCACACAGTATGCAGTATAGAACCCCACACTATACAGTACCCCACAGTATATAGTAGAGCAGTATAGCAGCCCACAGTATACAGCACCCCACAGTATACAACACCTCACAGTATACAACACCTCACTGTATACAGCACCACAAACTATACATGATACAGCCCCCCACACTATACAGTACAGCAGTATAGCACTCCACGCTATACCGCACCCACAGTATACAGACCCCCACAGTATACAGTACAGCAGTATAGCACTCCACAATATACAGCCCCCCACACTATACAGGCCCCCCACACTATACAGCCCCCCCCCACACCACTATACAGGCCCCCACACCACTATACAGGCCCCCACACACTATACAGGCCCCCCACAGTATACAGCCCCCCACAGTATACAGACCCCCACACAGTATACAGGCCCCCACACAGTATACAGCTCCCCACACAGTATACAGGCCCCCACACTATATAGCCCCCCCACAGTATACAGGCCCCCACACAGTATACAGCCCCCCACACACACACACTATACAGCCCACCACACAGTATACAGACCACCACACAGTATAAGGCCCCCCCCCCACAGTATACAGGCCCCCACACAATATACAGCCCACCACACAGTATAAGCCCCCCCCACAGTATACAGGCCCCCACACAGTATACAGCCCACCACACAGTATACAGCCCACCACACAGT
The DNA here is from genome assembly GCF_014858855.1 of Bufo gargarizans. Lineage (NCBI taxonomy): Eukaryota > Metazoa > Chordata > Amphibia > Anura > Bufonidae > Bufo > Bufo gargarizans. Next base: position 235,849,092 of record NC_058083.1, read on the forward strand.
ATACAGCCACCACAGTATACAGGCCACACAGTATACAGTCCCGCACAATATACAGCCCCCCACAGTATACAGGCCCCCACATAGTATACAGCACCCCACTATACAGTAGTTTACAGTATATTAACATAACAGCCCCTGTCACCTTTTTCTGATGTAATCTTCACACAAAAAAGCTCCACAGTTAACTTCTGCAACACTCCTGCTAGGACCTGTGATGACCTCATAGCCATGAGACCAGTAATTGCTAGGTTACTGGTCACATGGTGATGATGTCATCTAAGGTCCTAGATCACAACTTTAACACAGTACGATGCCTGTGTAGCTGACAGCTTGACACCCTAGGCAGTAGCTAGCAGGGCTCAATAGGCAGCTGCCTTGGGCCCCCCAGGAGCAACTGGGCCCGGGGCAGCTGCCCCTTTTGCCCCTTGGTAAAGACGGCCCTGATTATAGTTACTGCAACGTATGAACTAAACTTAAGTTTAACTATAAAAGCTAGTGATGATCGAGCATGCTTGACTGAACACCTGTTCGGCTCGAGCATCTCAATGGAGAAATCTGATCTAGAACTGGTTTATGTACTCAGCGATCTACAGAAAAAGTGTTTTATGGGTGCAGTTTTTTTAAGCCTGCCCTGAGCCAACTACTGCTGAAAACAAACTTTTTTTTCTTCAGTTAGTCAATAACAATACATGATCGTCAGTCATTTTATGCAACGATAGTGCACCAGCATAGGCTATCTGCAAGTCCAGAAATACTGCTTTGGCATACTGGGGTTGAAAAAAGCCGCTGATATACTGCACATCTGGGATTAGACAAGCATAACTGACTGTCACATTTAGGACAGAAATACAGCTTTTTGGTTAGGGTGAAAAAAACCTTTAATATACTGCACATCTGGGATTACACACGCATAAGTGACTGTCACATTTAGGCCATAAATACGGCTTTGGCATACTAGGATGAAAAAAGACTCTCATATACTGCACATCTGGGATTACACATGCATAAGTGACTGTCACATTTAGGACAGAAATACAGCTTTTTGGTTAGGGTGAAAAAACCCTCTGATATACTGCACATCTATGATTACACATGCATAAGTCACTGTCACATTTAGGACAGAAATACAGCTTTTTGGTTAGGGTGAGAAAACCCTCTAATATACTGCACATCTGGGATTACACATGCATAAGTCACTGTCACATTTAGGACAGAAATACAGCTTTTTGGTTAGGGTGAAAAAAAACCTCTAATATACTGCACATCTGGGATTAGACATTCATAAGTGACTGTCACATTTAGGCCATAAATACTGCTTTGGCATACTAGGGTAAAAAAAAGCCTCTCATATACTGCACATCTGGGATTATACGTGCATAAGTCACTGTCACATTTAGGACAAAAATACGGCTTTGGCATACTGGGGTGAAAAAAGCCTCTAATATACTGCACATCTGGGATTACACATGCATAAGTCACTGTCACATTTAGGACAGAAGTACGGCTTTGGCATATTGGGGTGAAAAAAGCCTCTAATATACTGCACATCTGTGATTACATGTGCATAAGTCACTGTCACATTTAGGACAGAAATACAGCTTTTTGGTTAGGGTGAAAAAAAACTCTAATATACTGCACATCTGGGATTACATATGCATAAGTCACTGTCACATTTAGGACAAAAATACAGCTTTTTGGTTACTGGGGTGAAAAAACCCTCTAATATACTGCACATCTGTGATTACACGTGCATAAGTTACTGTCACATTTTGGACAGAAATATGGCTTTTTGGTTGCCGGGGTGAAAAAACCCTCTAATATACTGCACATCTGTGCTTATACATGCATAAGTCACTGTCACATTTAGGACAGAAATACACCTTTTTGGTTACTGGGGTGAAAAAAAACTCTAATCTACTGCACATCTGTGATTACACATGCATAAGTCACTGTCACATTTAGGACAGAAATACAGCTTTTTGGTTGCTGGGGTGAAAAAACCCTCTAATATACTGCACATCTGTGATTACACATGCATAAATCACTGTCACATTTAGGACATAAATACAGCTTTTTGGTTACTGGGATGAAAAAAAACTCTAATATACTGCACATCTGTGATTACACATGCATAAGTCACTGTCACATTTAGGACAGAAATACGGCTTTTTGCTGACTGGGGTGAAAAAACCCTCTAATATACTGCACAGCTGGGATTAGACATGCATAAGTGACTGTCACATTTAGGCCATAAATACGGCTTTGGCATACTGGGGTGAAAAAAGACTCTCATATACTGCACATCTGGGATTACACGTGTATAAGTCACTGTCACAATTAGGACAGAAAAACGGCTTTGGCATACTAGGGTGAAAAAACCCTCTAATATACTGCACCTCTGTGATTACACATGCATAAATCACTGTCACATTAAGGCCATAAATACGGCTTTGGCATACTGGGGTTGAAAAAACCCTCTAATATACTGCACATCTGGGATTACACATGCATAAGTCACTGTCACATTTAGGCCATAAATACGGCTTTGGCATACTGGGGTTGAAAAAACCCTCTAATATACTGCACATCTGGGATTACACATGCATAAGTGACTGTCACATTTAGGCCATAAATACAGCTTTGGCATACTGGGGTGAAAAAAGCTTCTCATATACTGCACATCTGGGATTACACCTGCATAAGTCACTGTCACATTTTGGACAGAAACACAGCTTTTTGGTTAGGGTGAAAAAACCTTCTAAGATACTGAACATCTGTGATTACACATGCATAAGTTACTGTCATATTTAGGCCATAAATACGGCTTTGGCATACTGGGGTAAAAAAAAATCCTCTGATATACTGTACATCTGGGATAAGACGTGCATAAGTGAGTGTCACATTTAGGCCACAAATACCGCTGTCATATAGAGTTTTAAAAAAATTAGTGCAATACCCTACATCAGGGTTTATATTGGCGGTTAATTATTTTCAACATACTTAACCACTTTTGACTTTGCTTTGTGAACGCTAACTATGAGTCAAACATCTAAGAAGAGACGCTGTCATGGTCATGGTAGTAGTGTTAGTGGAGCCTCTGGTGCAGGGAGAGGACGTGGCTGTTCTGCCACAGCTACATGTCCTACTGAACCTACTACCTCAGGCCCCAGTAGCCGCCAGAATCTACAGCGATATTTGGTCGGGCCTAATGCCTTTCTAAGGATGGTAAGGCCTGAGCAAGTACAGGCGCTAGTCAATTGGGTGTCCAACAGTGGATCCAGCACACTCACATTATCTCCCACCCAGTCTTCTGCAGAAAACGCACAGGTGGCGCCTGAAACCTATGCCCATCAGTCTGTCACATCACCCCGTGCATATCGGGGAACCTGTCTGAGCCTCAAGTCATGCAGCAGTCTCTTATGCTGTTTAAAGACTCTGCTGGCAGGGTTTCCCAAGGGCATCCACCTAGCCCTTCCCCAGGGGTGGAAGACATAGAATGCACCGACGCACAACCACTTATGTTTCCTGGTAAGGACATGGGAATACCACCTCAGCACGTCTCTGATGATGACGAAACACAGGTGCCAACTGCTGCGTCTTTCTGCAGTGTGCAGACCGAAAAGGAGGTCAGGGAGGAAGACTGGGTGGAAGACGATGCAGGGTACGATGAGGTCCTAGACCCCACATGGAATGAAGGTCGTGCCACTGACTTTCAGAGTTCGGAGGAAGAGGCAGTGATGAGACCGAGCCAACAGCGCAGCAAAAGCGGGAGCAGGGTGCAAAAGCAGAGCAGCCGTCGCCAAAACAGTTCGCCTGCTACTGGCCACCGTCAACAGAGACCGAGCACGCCAAGGGCAGCTTCAAGGAGTTCCCTGGCATGGCACTTCTTCACACAATGTGCTGACGACAAGACCCGAGTGGTTTGCACGCTTTAGCATCAGAGCCTGAAGCGAGGCATTAACATTCTGAACCTTAGCACAACCTGCATGACCAGGCATCTACATGCAAGACACGGGATGCAGTGGAGTAAGCACCTTCAAAACCAAGAAAGGGCTCAGGCCGCTCCTGCTCCCTCTTCTGCTGCTGCCTCGGCCTCTTTCTCCGCCTCTGGAGGAACGTTGGCACCTGTCGCCCAGCAAACAGAGGATGTGACACCAACAACACCACCTCCGTCACCAAGCATCTCCACCATGTCACACGAAAGCGTTCAGCTCTCCATCTCACAATCCTTTGAGAGAAAGCGTAAATTCCCACCTAGCCACCCTCAATCCCTTGCCCTGAATGCCAGCATTTCTAAACTGCTGGCCTTTGAAATGCTGTCATTCAGGCTGGTGGAGACGGACAGCTTCAAACAGCTCATGTCGCTTGCTGTCCCACAGTACGTCGTTCCCATCTGCCACTACTTCTCAAGGAGAGCCGTCCCCTCCCTGCACAACCAAGTATCGGATAAAAACAAGTGTTCTGCGCAACGCCATCTGTGGCAAGGTCCATCTAACCACAGATACGTGGACCAAAAAGCACGGCCAGGGACGCTATATCTCACTAACTGCACACTGGGTAAATGTAGTGGCGGCTGGGCCCCAGGCGGAGAGCTGTTTGGTGCACGTCCTTCCGCCGCCAAGGATCGCAGGGCATCATTCTTTGCCTCCTGTTGCCTCCTCTTTCTATTTGGCTTCCTCCTCCTCCTTCTACCACCTCCTCATCCGGTCAGTGACAGACCTTCACCACCAACTTCAGCACAGCCGGGGTAAACGTCAGCAGGCCATTCTGAAACTGATATGTTTAGGGGACAGGCCCCACACCGCGCAGGAGCTGTGGCGGGGTATAGAACAACAGACCGACGAGTGGTTGCTGCCAGTGGGCCTCAAGCCGAGGCTGGTGGTGTGCGATAATAGCGAAATCTCTTTGCAGCTCTGGGACTAGCCGGTTTGACGCACATCCCTTGCCTGGTGCATGTGCTGAATTTGGTGGTGCAGAAATTCATTCACAACTACCCCGACATGTCTGAGCTGCTGCATAAAGTGCGGGCCGTCTGTGCTCGCTTCCGGCGTTCTCATCCTGCCGCCGCTCGGCTGTCTGCCCGCTCACCGCCTGATATGCGACATTCCCACCAGGTGGAACTCCACCTTGCACATGCTGGAGAGACTGTGCAAGCAGCAGCAGGCCATAGTGGAGTTTCAGCTGCAGCACGCACAGGTGAGTCGCACTGCAGAACAGCACCACTTCACCACCAATGACTGGGCCTCCATGCGAGACCTGTGTGCCCTGTTGCACTGTTTCGAGTACTCCACCAACATGGCCAGTGGCGATGACGCCGTTATCAGCGTTACAATACCACTTCTATGTCTCCTTGAGAAAACACTTAGGGCGATGATGGAAGAGGATGTGGCCCAGGAGGAGGAAGAGGGGTCATCTCTAACACTTTCAGGCCAGTCTTTTAGAAGTGGCTCAGAAAGAGGATTTTTGCAACAGCAGAGGCCAGGTACAAACTTGGCCAGCCAGGGCCCACTACTGGAGGGCGAGGAGCAGGAGAATGACGAGGAAGGGGATGAAGCATGTTCACAGCGGGGTGGTATCCAACACAGCTCGGGCCCATCACTGGTGCGTGGCTGGGGGGATACTTAGGATGCAGACGATACGCCTCCCACAGAGGACAGCTTGTCCTTATCTCTGGGCAGCCTGGCACACAGGAGCGACTACATGCTGCAGTGCCTGCGCAACCACTGCAGAGTTGCCCACATTTTAACGTGTGCTTACTACTGGGTGGCCACCCTGCTGGATCCCCGTTACAAAGACAATGTGCCGTCCTTAATTCTCTCACTGGAGCGTGATCGGAAGATGCGCGACTACAGGCGCACACTGGTAGAGCGCTCCTGAGAGAATTCCCGACTGACGCCGGTGGACAAGTGGAAGCACAAGGCGAAGGCAAGGGTGGAAGAAGAGGTCGCTAATGCAGCTGTGTCAGTGCCAGCACCTCAGAATGCAGGGTTAGCATGGCTGACATGTGGAAAAGCTTTGTCACCTCGCCGCAACAACCGGCCCCAACTGCTGATATGGAACGTGTTAGCAGGAGGCAGCATTTAAACCACATGGTGTAACAATACCTGTGCACACGACTACACATACTGACTGATGATTCTGCCCCATTCAACTTCTGGGTCTCCATATTGTCCACATGAGCTTGCCCTGTATGCCTTGGAGGTGCTGGCCTGCCCTGCAGCCAGTGTACTCTCTGAATGTGTATTTAGCACGGCAGGAGGCGTCATTACAGACAGACGCAGCCGCCTGTCCACAGCCAACGTGGACAAGCTCACGTTCATTAAAATGAACCAGGCTTGGATCCCACAAGACTTGTCTGTACCTTGTGCAGAATTGACATTTATACCACCATCAAACATACATTCTTGTACTCAAGTCAAGTGCAATGATTCTTTGTTTTCTTTTGTTTTATTTGTCCCAATATTTTGGGGGCTACCTACCCCAATAAAAAAAAAAAAAAAACATTTTGTTGGCTACCTGTTCCTCCTCCATTGCTGCCTCCACCTACAACACCACATTCACCACCTCCTCAACCTCCGACTCCATATCCACCTCCTTCTCTGAGTTGCAGGTTAATAATTTGTAAGTTTTAGTTATTTTATTTCATTTTAAGTTATTTCCCTATCCACATTTGTTTGCAGAGCAGTTGCCATGCTCTTAAGCACATTTTACTGCCTTTTACATCCCTCTAGCCTTTCAAGGACTATTTTAGAGCCATTTTAATAAAAAAAAAGTGCCAATTTTAGTGCCCTAAATTGAAAAAATTCTTATTTTCAATTTTCGGGTGACATTTTACCATTTTTGGCGTATACAAACCCCTGCTGTGCCTGGGTGACAGGGGCCTAAATCTCTCAAAATCCTCTGTTGTATTGCTGGGTGACATGAACCCCCTTTTGCCGTGAATGAACCACTGCTGTGCCTGGGTGACAGGGGCCTAAATCTCTCAAAATCCTCTGTTGTATTGCTGGGTGACATGAACCCCCTTTTGCCGTGAATGAACCCCTGCTCTGCATTGCTGACAGGGGCCTAAATCTCTCAAAATCCTCTGTTCTTTTGCTGGGTGACATGAACCCCCTTTTGCTGTGAATGAACCCCTGCTCTGCATTGCTGACAAGGGCCTAAATCTCACAAAATCCTCTGTTGTATTGCTGGGTGACATGATCCCCCTTTTGCCGTGAATGAACCCCTGCTGTCCCTGGGGTGACAGGGGCCTAAATCTTGCAAAATCCTCTGCTGTATTGCTGGGTGACATGATCCCCCTTTTGCCATGAATGAACCCGTGCTGTGCCTGGGTGACAGGGGCCTAAATCTCTCAAAATCCTCTGTTCTTTTGCTGGGTGACATGAACCCCCCTTGCCGTGAATGAACCCCTGCTCTGCATTGATGACAAGGGCCTAAATGTCTAAAAATCCTCTATTGTATTGCTAGGTGACATGATCCCCTTTTTGCCATGAATGAACCCCTGCTGTGCCTGGGTGACAGGGGCCTAAATCTCTCAAAATCCTCTGTTGTATTGCTGGGTGACATGAACCGCCTTTTGCCGTGAATGAACCCCTGCTCTGCATTGCTGACAGGGGCCTAAATCTCTCAAAATCCTCTGTTGTATTGCTGGGTGACATGATCCCCCTTTTGCCGTGAATAAACCCCTGCTCTGCATTGCTGACAAGGGCCTAAATCTCTCAAAATCCTCTGTTCTATTGCTGGGTGACATGAACCCCCTTTTGCCGTGAATGAACCCCTGCTCTGCATTGCTGACAGGGAACTAAATTTAGTGAAAACATCTGTTACTGATCGGAAGATCTGCGACTACAAGCGCACGCTGATGATAGCATTCCCACCTGACAGTGGGGGCACAGTGGAAGCACAAGGCGAAGGCAGAGGAGGAGGAAGAGGTCATCAACGCAGCTGGGGCACCACCAGCACCTGAGAAGGCAGGGTTAGCATGGTCAAAATGTGGAAAAGCTTTGTCAGCCTTGGAGGTGCTGACCTGCCCTGCAGCCAGTGTATATTGTGGACGTGTGTTTAGTACAGCAGAGAGCAGTATCACAGGCCGCAGCCAATGTGGACAAGCTTACGTTTATTAAAATGAACCAGGCATGGATCCCACAGGACTTGTCCATACCTTGTGCAGAATAGACATTTATACCAGCCTCAACCATCTATTCTTGTACTCAAGTGCACTTATTCTTAGTTTTATTTTGTTATATGTCCCAATATTTTGGGGGATACCCCAATTTAAAAATAAAAAATAACAGTGTTGGCTACCTATTCCTCCTTCACCGCCGCTTCCACCTATACCACAACGTCAACCTACACCGCCACATCCACCCATCCACCGCCTCCTCAACCTCCTACTCCTAGATCCAGATTGTTATTTTGAAATTTTCTGTATTTTATGTTATTTTAAGTCATTTCCCTATCCACATTTGTTTGCAGAACAGTTGTCATGCTCTTAAGCACATTTTGATGCCTTTTGCAGCCCTCTAGCCCTTTCCAGGACTATTTTAGAGCTATTTTAGTGGCCAAAAGTTTGGGTCCCCATTGACTTCAATGGGGTTTGGGTTCGGGGTCACGTTCGGGTCAAGTTCGGGTCCCGAACCCGAACTTTTCTTTTAAGTTCAGCCAAACCTGCCGAACCCGAACATCCATGTGTCCGCTCAACTCTAGCCCTGACCAACGCAGTTAGTGGGAAGGTCCACTTAACCACGGAAAAATGGTCAAGTGCATTCGGCCAGGGACGCTACATTTCCCTAATGGCACACTGGGTGAATGTTGTGGAGGCTGGTAGCGAATCATATCCTGGGATTGCACAGGTGCTACCAATGCCAAAGATTGCGGGCCCTACGTCAATCAGGGTTTCCGTCACCACCTACATTAGTGGCTCGAACCCCCACTTCTCCTCCACCTCCTCCTCCACTTCCACCTCCGAATTATCCGTGTGCAGCACCAGTCAGTCATCAGTCGGTAGCTGGAAGCAGTGTAGCACTGCAGTGGGGAACCTGATATGCTTAGGTAACAAACAGCACACTGCCGCAGAGCTGTGGCAGGGGATAAGAGACCAGACTAAGCTGTGGCTCTTGCCACTCAACCTAGAACCAGGCATGTTTGTGTCTGATAATGGCCGTAACTTGGTGGTGGTTTTGGAGCTCGGCAAGCTCAGACACATCCCATGCCTAGCCCACGTCTTAAACTTAGTGGTTCAGCGGTTTCTCAAACCCTACCCCAATTTGCCTGAGATACTGGTGAAGGTGCGCCGCGTGTGTGTCCATTTCCGCAAGTCATCGACAGCTTCCGTCGGTTTAGCAACGCTGCAGCAGCGCTTGCAATTGTCAGCTCACCGAGTGTTGTGCAACGTGAACACGCGCTGAAACTCTACGTTCCACATGTTGGCCAGGCTTTGTGCGCAGCAGAGGACAATAGTGGAATACCAGCTGCAACAAGGGCGTCACATTTCCAGTCAGCTTCCACTATTCACAAGCAAGGAGTGGGCATGGATGTCTGATCTCTGTGAAGTTTTAAGAAACTTTGAGGAATCAACACAGATGGTAAGCGGCGATAACACTATTATCAGCATTACCATCCCACTTCTGTGTCTACTCAAACACTCTCTGCTCACAATTAAGGACGATGCTTTACATGTGGAAGAGGTGGAAATGGAGGAAGACAATACACAGGGTGATAGCCAGACCACCCCCAGTTCGTCTTCTCAGTGCGAATCGGACGATGAAGAGGAGGAGGAGGAGCAGGAGACAATTGCCTCTGCTACAAAGGGTAGTACCCATGGAAGTTTTATTTCATCTGTTTAGCGTGGGTGGGCAGAAGAGGAGGAAGAAGATGAGGAGACTGAGAGTGATCCTCCTGATGACGACTGCAAAGTCTTGCCTGTTGGTACTCTGGCACGCATGGCTGACTTCATGTTCGGTTGTCCTAATGATCCCTCTGTGCCTTACAAACTACTTGGTGTCAAAGCTGGACACGTTGCACAAACTGGCGCTCTACGCCTAGAAGGCGCTGGCCTGCAGCCAGCAGCCAGCATTTTTTCTGAGCGTGTATTTAGTGCTGCTGGTGGCATTATAACAGATTAGAGTATCCGCCTGTCAACTGAAAATGCTGACAGGTTGACTCTTATAAAAATGAACAAGGCCTGAATTGACCATTACTTCTCGACTGCACCAGAGGAAAGCTGATGAACGTAAAGGCACTTTACATGTGTTGTTTATAATGTACTGAATACACTGTATTCCCATGCACCCCTTCCACCACAAACAAGGGTATATGGTTGAATCTTCCTTTTCTCATCCTTCTTCTCCTCTTCCATCATATCAACATGCCCTTCGCATATAATGTTTTACAGGTCAGCTCAGCTGGAGACCCTTGTATATCATTTTTTAGAGGGTCAGCTCACCAGCAGGCCCTCAACTACAATGTTTTACAGGGTCAGCTCACCAGCAGGCCTTTGCATATAATTCTTTAGAGGGTCATCTCACCAGCAGGCCCTTGCATATAATGTTTTTCAGGGTCAGCTCACCAGCAGGCCCTCAACTACAATGTTTTACAGGGTCAGCTCACCAGCAGGCCTTCGCATATAATTTTTTAGAGGGTCATCTCACGAGCAGGCCCTTGCATATAATGTTTTACAGGGTTGGCTCACCAGCAGGCCCTCACCTACAATGTTTTACATGGTCAGCTCACCAGCAGGCCTTCGCATATAATTCTTTACAGGGTCAGCTCACCAGCAGGTCTTCACCTATAATCTTTTACAGGGTCAGTTCACCTGAAGGTCCTTGCATATAATTTTTTAGATGGTCAGCTCACCAGCAGGCCCTCGCATATAATGTTTTACAGGGTCAGCTCACCAGCCAGCAGGCCCTCGCATAAAGTTTTTTAGAAAGTCAGCTCACCAGCAGGGCCGCACCTAAAATCTTTTGCAGAGTCAGTTCACCTACAGGCTCGCGCCTAAAATTTTTTACAGGGTCAGCTCACCTGCAGGACCTAACCTAATTATACCTTATAGGTAATTTGCGTGCATGATGCCTTGCTTGGATGTGGTAGCCGTAGCCGTTTCTCAGGCTCCCTCTCCGGAATCGAACCCTGATTTCCCGTTACCCATAGTCACCATGGTTTGCTCTGACAATAATATTGAAAGTTGATAGGCCAGACATCTGAATGGATCGTCGCCGTTACAGGGACGTGTGATCAGACCCAGGTTATCTAGAGTCATCAAAGCGGCAGCAGGCCCTCACCCATAATGTTTTATATGGTCAGATCAGCAGGCCTTGCTCTAATAGTTTTTGAGTGTCACCAGCAGGCCATCAATCATAATTTTTCAAGGCTTTGCATGATGGAGGGCCTTTATGTGTAACAAAGGATGTATTGGAGTGCCGGTTCCTTGTAATTTTTGGCAGCCCTTTGACTTAGTGCATAGGCTTTATGAGTGTAGGAGTATCACTACATGAACAATTGTACCACAATGTAAATGAGGCCCTTCTTTATGTGATATACAGGTTGTATAGGAGTGTTCTTCCTTGTAATTTTTGGCAGCACTTGCATTTTATATCCAAGTAAATATACAGGAAAGAATGTTTCCTAACAATTTTTCCTCTAAAATCTGTTTTGTGCGTATTATTGTCAGTCTGTAAAAGTGGCGTACTACTCGGACAATATCGTTCCCAGCAGCGACCTGGGAGTCCAAGATGCATCAAGACATCCTCTTTTTGCTGTTCCTGAACCATTTTGGTGGTTTTCCATCAATTTCTGATCTTTTTCTATGAACCAGGCACCCTCTCCTCTTCAGAGCAGGGGGTGCCTGGTTTAATGCTCAGGTTCTCCCATTGACTTCCATTATACTCGGGTGCTCGGTAAATCACCCGAGCATCCCGATCTGTTCGGCCAGAGCACCCGAGCACTGTGGTGCTCGATCAACACTAATAAAAGCTACCAGGGTTGTTAGCCAATATCTAGAGAAATTCCAGCTACAATGTTGATTCAGTAGATTTCTGCAGTCAAGAAAATTCTCCAAGCACCTCATAGTAGGAATACTTAAATACTTGTGATGACTTTAGAGATGAACACTTCAAATATTTTACTTAATGTTTATTTTAAGATAATGATTTCCTAGTTAATTAAAAGAATACTTGGCAGAATGTCAGAGAACCAATAGAAAAAGGTAAACTTCTGACCCCATCACAGATCAGGCAATTTACCCATAGCCGTGATTCATCCTAGAAGGAACAGTCATTTATACCCAACTCTTATTCTTATAACTTTATGAAACCACTTTCTTCCACTGCCAGTTCTTGTCAGTGGAAGAATCCAACTCAAGAGTATGGGGAAGATCATTTTTTAATCTTTTCTCTTTCAGAGAAAGGACACCTCTCGTAGCTGACGCAGATCTGAGCAGGCTAGATAAAATGGGGTTCATAGACTGAATAATTCATTATACAACCCTAAATATATGCTGTACTGAATCATCTTGTTGCAGAATAATGCAATATTTACAGCCAATTTTAAACCAACTTTGGAAAGTAATAAAACTGTAATCCAAGCCAAGTCCATTCATAGACTAATGTGGGGATAAACATGGGAAGTATATCCATGCCATAAAGTTGTCAAGATAACAAAAAAGCAGCAAGATGACTTAGGCCATGTTCACATCTTTGTTTAGGAGATTTGGCAGGCTGTTCCAGCACAAAGCAGCGTGCCAGATCTCACTGGATCCAGCATTCCCAAATCCTGTACTACAATGAGGTCCAAAGGTGATCCAGAAGATTTCCGGGTTTTGGGTGGACAAAAACTGTGGCATAAAATGTTTGTTTTTTTGTCTGGTCAACAGCCGGCATTGGTGAATGTGGCCTAAAACATACTGTAAATAATCAACTAATCAGAGGTTTTTATCAACCAATATCCTTCTGAAAACAAAGTTCATGCTGTGTGTAGTACATGCTTCCCACAAGACTAATGTGTACAGGCACGCAAACTGACAAAACTGTTTCACAGACCATTCAACCTTCTGACTGTAAAAACCTTAAAGTTTGCCAAAGCACCCAATAGTTCAAAATCAACAAGACCTTCTTATAACTGTGGATCAAAATACATTTTTTACAAACATTGCACAAATATTAACATTAATATTTGTTTATAGGTTTCAGCCAACCTGAAACTTCAATATGAAACTTCCAGAGTATAGCAGTGGTCCTATACAGGCAGGACATAGACAAATGTGTAGTCATTCGTATCCGATTGTATAACGGGTCTAAGTTAGTTCTAAAACTCAAAGGGTAATAGCTGTGTTATCCAGAACAGCTGCTTTGATTGAGATAAGCAAGAGTTAAAGGGATGAGATGGGCCCTCCCATCTGAAAAGGGCATCCCGAGAGTGACAACTTGCATTGACCAGGGCAAGGAAAGTTGACAGAGACGTCTAGTAATATATAGAAGTGGAATGAAAAAAGGAACCATTATAACAGAAAGAGAAACAGGAAGCTGTGAAGCAAAGGGGTATCCCAGTTACATAAGCATATGGATCATCATTAAAGCTATAGGTCCCGTGAGATGCTCTGTAGTACTTCCACAGGTGCCATAGTTTTAAAAATTTAGCGTGTTGTCTGGAGACCCAGCTGGCTAGCTCCTCCATTCTATACAGTTGGTCAAGTTTGCTATACCAATGGTCAATTGTTGGTGGGTCTGTACTAAGCCATTTTAGGGGAATCAATAGGCGGGCAACTTTTACTAGGAGAATGGATAGGTTAAGTGCTGATGGGGACCACGAGTCATTTGGTAACCATAGCAGAACCGATTCTGGGGACAATCAAATCTGGATGCCACAAATCACATTGATCTTTGACTTTATCTGTTGCCAAAATATCTGGATAGGTAGGCAAGACCAGAATATATGAAGGAGGAAGCCAGAATCTTATTGGCACCTCCAGCATAGGTCAGATTGAGCTAGGCCCAATTGGAATAATTTTTTCAGATAGTTATACCATCTAGTCAAAACCTTAAAGGAGTGTTCTTGTATGCAAAGACGTCTAGAAAACCCATGGGACCTAATGCGAATTGTTCAGTAAATGAACTTTGCAATTCTCTCTCCGAGCCCACTATATATGCTGGCCTAGACGGCTGCTTTAGAGAATAAAGGGTATGATATAGAAAGGAGATCCACCTAGGGTGGGTGGGTAAATGATTTAAGGATTTTTACAACCAGGTGGTTTCTCCCAGGTCCTTGCTGAAAGGTCCTATATTTTCTTGCTGAAAATATAGCAGAAAGGGAGTGGGAGAGCTTGTGTTTTTCTAGAAAGTTACCAGATGGGAGTGTTGTAGAGCAGTAAGGAAAAACATTCTCCACAGAGCCTATTTCCGTTAGGAGGTCCTCAACTGATTTATCCTTTAACCTAACCCAGAAGCTTGGAGCGTGGGTGCGGTAAGGGAGGACATAGTATAGGATTAACTGGGCAGGAAGAGAGGTTAGAAGATGGGACAGGAGGCAGGACCTGCTGTTAATGGATCGAAAAGTAGAGTAAATTATTTTTGTCAACACAGATATTGCGATCTTGGGCACAGTCAGGCCCCAAAGCCTAGCCAGCTGTTGATCGCCCAGCGCAGTACGTTCGATGTCCACTCCCAAAGTGCCACAGCCAGTGACACACAAGGAGATCCAACGCTTCCGCTGAATAGCTTTGCAATAAGTCAGAATTTCTGGCAAACCAAATCCAGGTAATTACCAATCTGGAGTTGTATAGCTATTGTATATTGTGTTTTTAGGGCACTGACATATAGTGAAGGTGGACAGGGAGTGCATTGCGCAGTACCATAGTACTAAATATACTATTTGGATGCTGCCACCTGCCTGATGCCACACATCTGATGCCAAGTGCTCCTTCTTTCACCCACCATCTTCAGCTGGTACTGGTATTGCCACCCACCTTCCCACTCTGTTACCGTGTCACTCTGTGGTCTCCTGATGCTGCTGATGCCTCCTCCACACTATGTCACCTTGCCACTCTGTGGTCTCCTGATGCTGCTGCCACCTCCACACTATGTCAACTTGCCACTCTGTGGTCTCCTGATGCTGGTGTTACCTCAGCACTATGCCACCTTGCTACTATGTGGACTCCTGATGCTGCTGCTGCCACCTCCACACTGTCATTGTGCCACCCTGTGGCCTCCTCCTGATGGTGCTGCTGCCACCACCTCTACACTCTGTCATTGTGCCACTCTGTGGCCTCCTGATTCTGCTGCCACCTCCATACTATCATTGTGCCACTCTGTGGCCTCCTCCTGATGCTGCTGCCACCTCCACACTCTGTAATTGGGCCACTCTGTAGTCTCCTCATGCTTCTGATGAAACCTTCACACTGTCATTTTGCCACCCTGTGGCTGCCTCCTGATGCTGCTGTTGCCGCAACCTCCACATTCTGTCATTGTGCCACTCTGTGGCCTCATGATGCTGCTACCACCTCCACACTGTCATTGTGCCACTCTGTGGCCTGCTGATGCTGCTGCCACCTCCATACTGTCATTGTGCCACTCTGTAGCCTCCTCCTGATTCTGCTGCCACCTCCATACTGTCATTGGGCCACTCTGTAGTCGCCTCATGCTGCTTCCACCTCATTACTACATCATAGGGCCACTCTGTGGAATTCTCATGCTGTTCCCACCCTCCCCACTTCATGACTGGGCCACTATTTTGCCTTTCGGCCTGGCTGACATAATCATTTATTTGACCCTTCTTCTGATCTGTCAGAAGGAAGGAAAAATGAGACACCACAGATCCTGTCTATGTAACAGCTGTAAGGCCTGCATGACATGGTACCTATTTTGGATCAGAATTGGCTTATGATTTGGTAGGCCAAACGCAGGAGAGGGTACAAAACACAGAAGACATGCAAATATTCCATTTATGTGTCATCTATGTTTCGGATCCACTCCTGTTTTTTGGGGGCTTTAGCAATACTGATGAATTACTGACCAAATGCTGACCAAGTGAAGGCGGATGCTCCACAGACAGGATTTGTTTTTTGGGAGTTATTGTTCTGACGGATCAGAGGAAGGGCAAAATAATCAGTGACATCAACACAAAGTTACTGCTGACACTTACTCCACTTTGTTGGGGGGCTCAACTTGTATAAACGTTTAATAGAACAAGTTCTGTAGACATCTATGCGGAATCAGCTGACAACTGTGTAAAAGGAGTGCACTTCTTCTTGACGCTAACATAGACCTGTAAAGCTGAGTTCACACTTGAGTTATTTGGTCAGTTTTGGCCCTGTAACTGCCCAAATATGTGAAGTGTGCAGTGATTTTAAGAGTGACACCTGTCATCTACAGGTCCTTCTAAAACAATTAGCATATTGTGAGAAAAGTTCATTATTTTCTGTAATGTACTGATAAACATTAGACTTTCATATATTTTAGATTCATTACACACCAACTGAAGTAGTTCAAGCCTTTTATTGTTTTAATATTGATGATTTTGGCATACAGCTCATGAAAACCCAAATTTTCTATCTAAAAAAATTTGCATATTTCATCCGACCAATAAAAGAAAAGTGTTTTTAATACAAAAAAAGTCAACCTTCAAATAATTATGTTCAGTTATGCACTCAATACTTGGTCGGGAATCCTTTTGCAGAAATGACTGCTTCAATGCGGCGTGGCATGGAGGCAATCAGCCTGTGGCACTGCTGAGGTGTTATGGAGGCCCAGGATGCTTCGATAGCGGCCTGAAGCTCATCCAGAGTGTTGGGTCTTGCGTCTCTCAACTTTCTCTTCCCAATATCCCACAGATTCTCTATGGGGTTCAGGTCAGGAGAGTTGGCAGGCCAATTGAGAAAAGTAATACCATGGTCAGTAAACCATTTACCAGTGGTTTTGGCACTGTGAGCAGGTGCCAGGTCGTGCTGAAAAATGAAATCTTCATCTCCATAAAGCTTTTCAGCAGATGGAAGCATGAAGTGCTCCAAAATCTCCTGATAGCTAGCTGCATTGACCCTGCCCTTGATAAAACATAATGGACCAACACCAGCAGCTGACATGGCACCCCAGACCATCACTGACTGTGGGTACTTGACACTGGACATCAGGCATTTTGGCATTTCCCTCTCCCCAGTCTTCCTCCAGACTCTGGCACATTGATTTCCGAATGACATGCAAAATTTGCTTTCATCCGAAAAAAGTACTTTGGACCACTGAGCAACAGTCCAGTGCTGCTTCTCTGTAGCCCAGGTCAGGTGCTTCTGCCGCTGTTTCTGGTTCAAAAGTGGCTTGACCTGGGGAATGCGGCACCTGTAGCCCATTTCCTGCACACGCCTGTACACGGTGGCTCTGGATGTTTCTACTCCAGACTCAGTCCACTGCTTCCGCAGGTCCCCCAAGGTCTGGAATCGGTCCTTCTCCACAATCTTCCTCAGGGTCCGGTCACCTCTTCTCGTTGTGTAGCGTTTTCTGCCACACTTTTTCCTTCCCACAGACTTCCCACTGAAGTGCCTTGATACAGCACTCTGGGAACAGCCTATTCGTTCAGAAATTTCTTTCTGTGTCTTACCCTCTTGCTTGAGGGTGTCAATGATGGCCTTCTGGACAGCAGTCAGGTCGGAAGTCTTACCCATGATTGCGGTTTTGAGTAATGAACCAGGCTGGGAGTTTCTAAAAGCCTCAGGAATCTTTTGCAGGTGTTTAGAGTTAATTAATTAGTTGATTCAGATGATTAGGTTAATAGCTCGTTTAGAGGACTTTTTCATGATATGCAAATTGTTTTAGATAGGAATTTTGGGTTTTCATGAGCTGTATGCCAAAATCATCAATATTAAAACAACAAAAGTCTTGAACTACTTCAGTTGGTGTGTAATGAATCTAAAATATATGAAAGTCTAATGTTTATCAGTACATTACAGAAAATAATGAACTTTATCACAATATGCTAATTTTTTTAGAAGGACCTGTACATGTCATACTGACTCACAGTATTGTTTCACTACCACAGCGGACTTCCTATGCGTGTTACTGCAAGGCACAGTGTTCTACACCACTATAAAGGCTCTCTGCTGCCAGGAAATAGCAGTTTTTTTAACGCGATTTGCCACAAATATATTCGGATCGATCTGAATTTTTTCAGAAAAATTTGGCGAACCGACCAAATTGAGTTTTTGATAAAGTTCTGACTAGTATCCAAAGTTGTCTAATAAACACGTTTTAGAAAGTAATACCCGATAAGAACAAGCCACATAGCATGGTCTTTTTAAAATGCTTTAACCTCTTAGTGACTACGGCATTTTTTTTAAATCTCATTCCAAGAGCTATAACTTTTTGTTTTTTCATCAATGTACCTGTATGAGAGCTTATTTTTGCAGGACAAGTTATAGTTTTTAATGCTCTATTTTGGGTACAGATAATGATTGTCTAAAGCCAGCTGTTAAGGCTTATTAGTGGTCACTAAGACTTGCTGCCAATCACTTACTGGTGTGTAGGGGACTCATTAATGGTATCTTTGTCTTATGCCCAAGTACTTTAATACACCTTTGCAACATTTAATGATTATCTAAGAAGGTTGTGTATTAAGAAAATAGTCAAAGCAAATATTCCACCTGTCAAATATTTGAATTTCTTTGCAAATCTGTTTATTCAGGAAAGTCTGAGTTCTGAGAAAAAATGCACCACCTTTTATGTTACAGTGTGTTTTATTAAATGAAAATTCAACATATCAAGAATGTTTTATATATAAGTTTAACATTGCCAAATGTTTTAAAAAATGTGGCATGCTGTGTTGGAAGCAAACATCTACAGTATGTCCTGTTTAAGTTTTTGGCATATGGTAGAGGAAATAATGTTCTTTCACTTCAAATAAAATACATATTTGGCAAAATATAATGTCAAGTGCCATATGACATATGCCTATAAATATGTAAAGCAAACAGTGTTAATGCTTTTGACAGGAAGGTGTTGTGATTTAAGTCCCAAATATATAATCCTACAGGTAAAGAGACAGCATAGTTTTAATGATAAAGACCATAATGCTACACACAATCCACTGAGCTGTGCTAGGGGGGCTGATGAAAAATGTAGGCTATTACACCGAACAACAGCTAAGCAGGTGGAGTCAATCAACTCTACAGCATTCTGTGATCAAACGAATGAAAATATATCTATCTAAAACTCAACCTTTTATTTTAGACATATTTGTTTTAGCACAGCGTACTAGAGACATATTATAGGGAGTCTGTCAGCAGTTTTGACCATGCAAAATTGTCTACATTCTGAACTGAGCTGCTTCCCCCTTCCTCAGCTTTGACTGAGAGGTGTAGCATTCATTCAGGAGAACACTGGAGTTGTCACTAGAAAAGCACAGACTCCTGGGCATGTGTGGGAGGAAAGCACCCAGACACTTGACACTTCTGCAGTCAATAAAGGTATCTATAGATTTATATTTGCCCTGTTTTTCCTGGGTGCTGAATAGTGCTCTCAGCAAGTTTGGACAGTCCAAGATGTTGATAGACTAAATTTAATAGAAACAAAGACACATGGAACACTGACATCAGAAACAGACAGCATGGCCCATCTAGCACTCTCTTATGTTATTTCTTATTTCTCTTAGGATAGACATGTTTATTCCAGGCATGTTTAAATTTATTTACATGGGTTTTGTCACTTCAACAAATAGCATTTATAATGTCGAGAAAGTTAGCGTAATACAAATGTATTGTGATTGCCTATATTGCAAATTTTTTCCATCACATTATACACTGCTCGTTTCAATGGTTACGACCAACCTACAATCTATCAACATGGCTATGCTTGTACACTATATAAAAAAGCACCAGCCTATGTGAGCTCCTATGGCCTGGTCACCAGAAAGGCATACATTTTTTCCTATAGTGTGCAAGTACGAGCACCACTGCTGGACAGGACACACTTAGACACATTAAAGGGGTTTCCAAGATAAATGAAATATTGGTGCCTGAGCAGTAAGTGTCATTAAATAAGAAGAAGTCATACTCACCCTCTTCTCTCCCAGCAACGCACCCTGATCCTGCAGCGCTCACATCATCATCCTGGCTGTGGCAATGCAGTTCCATAAACAAGTCATCATGAAGCCAATCACAGGCCTCAGCAATGTAGAGCATATAACTGCTGAGAACAGTGATTGGGTGAAGCAGTGACATGACGTAAGAGATGTCACCGCTGCAGCCAGGAAAATAAACATTGACGGGGAGGATAGAGAACTGAAGGGCAAGACAGAAAATGGTAAGAGAGAAAATTTGTATGATATATATTTATTTTATTTTATGTCATTTACTGGTCCTGTACCAGTTTTTATTTATTTCAGACAACCCTTTTAAGTACAGTATTTTCAAACTCTTCCTTCATTCATGCTCCAGTATTTATTTGATGACGTTGTCTCACAATTAGACTGCACTAGTAGCATAAAAAACCAACAAGGAAAGATAGGCATAAAATGCCAAAATTATTTTTATATTACTGTTCAGCTCACAGATCGCTAAAATTTGAATGGAATAGAAAAATTCAGGTGAAAATTTTAACATTCACCAACTACCATGCATGGTTATGCCTATCCTAACAATAAAGGACATACCCTGTAAATATTAATTGGTAGTTGCAGTCCTATGTAACCAGAAAAATATATATGGGCCTGTAATGTGATGTAATTGTTGCTGAGAAATTATAGTCTGAACATGTTTACATAGTGCAGACACAGTACAGCTTTTCATAAAATACTCTATTTTAATTCTTTACATCAACGTGCATTGCACTAAATTACCAGACATGTACTATTATGCATTGTAGTAAAACATAGAATGTATAACAATATTCATTTTAAATATCATCAGAGTTTACAACGGAATATACAGTACATTTTCTTCAATTATATAAATGTTAAAAAGTATCAATCTGAAGGTATCGGCCCTTTAAAGAGTAATGAGGGGGAAGTCGCAGAGAGGAGAAAGCAAAGCTGTTAAATCGTTTTTTCTCCAATGTATTCACTGAGGAAAATAAACTGTCAGATGACATGCAGAATGCAAAAATAAATTCCCCATTAAAAGTGTCCTGTCTGACCCAGGAAGAAGTACATTAGAGACTTAAAAAGATTAAAATAGACAAATCGCCAGGACCGGATGGCATACACCCCCGTATCCTAAGGGAATTAAGTAATGTCATAGCCAGACCCTTGTTTCTGATATTTTCAGACTCTATACTGACAGGGAATGTCCCACAGGATTGGCGCATGGCAAATGTGGTTCCAATATTCAAAAAGGGGCCAAAAACAGAGCCTGGAAACTATAGGCCGGTAAGTTTAACATCTGTTGTGGGTAAACTGTTTGAAGGTTTTCTGAGAGATGCTATATTAGAGCATTTCAACGGAAATAAGCAAATAACGCCATATCAGCATGGCTTCGTGAGGGATCGGTCATGTCAAACTAATTTAATCAGTTTCTATGAGGAGGTAAGATCTAGACTTGACAGCGGCGAATCAATGGATGTCGTATATCTGGACTTCTCCAAAGCATTTGACACTGTACCACATAAAAGGTTAGTATATAAAATGAGAATGCTCGGACTGGGAGAAAACGTCTGTATGTGGGTAAGTGGCTGGCTCAGTGATAGAAAACAGAGGGTGGTTATTAACGGTACACACTCAGTTTGGGTCACTGTCACTAGTGGGGTACCTCAGTGGTCAGTATTGGGCCCTATTCTCTTCAATATATTTATTAATGATCTTGTAGAAGGCTTGCATAGTAAAGTATCAATATTCGCAGATGACACTAAACTGTGTAAAGTAATTTACACTGATGAGGACAGTACACTACTACAGAGGGATCTGGATAGATTGGAGGCTTGGGCAGATAAGTGGCAGAAGAGGTTTAACACTGATAAATGTAAAGTTATGCACATGGGAAGGAAAAATGCAAGTCACCCGTACATACTAAATGGTAAAACACGCAGTAACACTGACATGGAAAAGGATCTAGGAATTTTAATAAACAGCAAACTAAGCTGCAAAAAACAGTGTCAGGCAGCTGCTGCCAAGGCCAATAAGATAATGGGTTGCATTAGAAGGGGCATAGATTCCCGTGATAAGAACATAGTCCTACCACTTTACAAATCACTAGTCAGACCACACATGGAGTACTGTGTACAGTTCTGGGCTCCTGTAAACAAGGCAGACATAGCAGAGCTGGAGAAGGTCCAGAGGAGGGCATCTAAAGTAATAACTGGAATGGGGCAACTACAGTACCCTGAAAGATTATTAAAATTAGCGTTATTCACTTTAGAAAAAAGACTACTGAGGGGAGATCTAATTAATATGTATAAATATATCAGGGGACAGTACAGAGATCTATCTCATCATCTATTCATTCCTAGGACGGTAACTGTGACGAGGGGACATCCTCTGCGTCTGGAGGAAAGAAGGTTTGTACACAAACATAGAAAAGGATTCTTTACGGTAAGAGCAGTGAGACTATGGAACTCTCTGCCTGAGGAGGTGGTGATGGTGAGTACAATAAAGGAATTCAAGAGGGGCCTGGATGTATTTCTGGAGCGTAATAATATTACAGGCTATAGCTACTAGAGAGGGGTCGTTGATCCAGGGAGTTATTCTGATTGCCTGATTGAAGTCGGGAAGGAATTTTTTATTCCCCTAAAGTGTGGAAAATTGCCTTCTACCTCACAGGGTTGTTTTTTTTTTTTTGCCTTCCTCTGGATCAACTTGCAGGATAACAGGCCGAACTGGATGGACAAATGTCTTTTTTCGGCCTTATGTACTATGTTACTATGTTACCATGTTAAAGATGTGATACATGAGCATAAGCTCAAAAAACCTGAAACCTTAGAGAGCAAGTACTTTTTAATAGTTGACATGGTCAACATTTCTCAAATATGATGTAATCCTTACACTGAGTTAAGCACATGGGGAACTATCTGCAGGAACATTAAATTACTGTACAAAGTCTTTTCTACTTTTTGAAGTATATTAATGCAGAAAAATCTGTTACTTCACCAATGTAATGAGGCACATGCATAAAAATGTCCATTGACTGTCATATGTTTGCATAAATGGCACACATTTTCATGGCACTGCTAGGTATGGAAACCTGTTGAAAACCACTAATTTAGGCATAGAACACAAAGCAATAAAGTGCAGCTTTGACATGCAAAGTTATCAAATAGATGTTTGCGTCAGACTTTTTATATGAAACTTATGTAATAAAATTTATAAGGCACACACCACACGCCTGTCCATCACAATTCCTTCCACCACAGTACAATAAAAAAAAAGGGATAAATTAATTACAAAACTATGGGAACTGTTTTGTGTTCAGTGGCATCAGTTGTGAATAGTGTTGGGCAAAGAGAAGCATCAGAAACAGAATTTTGTCCGAAGTTTAGGAAAATGACGATCCTAAACGGGCCTGATTCGTTACCACAAAGCACGAGCAAATTCACATTCATTTAGAATCAAAGTTTTCCTACCTTCAGACTGAATTCCACTTTGAGTGTTTCACTTCGCTCAACACTAATGATTTTTGTTGATGATCAATAAGGGTATATTGACATTTGGTAGCTTTTTTGCAGAAATGCAACAAATGCAATCTATTAACATGATGTATTGATTTATTCATACATTTCTAGCAGAAATAAAACAGGATATACAAAACATAGCGTTCTATGAAAACATGATCCAGGCTTGTCATTTCAAGAATACGAGTATTTCCTAAAACAGGCAAGTCAGGAGAGGTGATAGGTAGTGTTGAGCGAACCGAAGAATCTGAAGTGGAATTCGGTCCGATTTTAAGGGAAAATTTGATTCTAAACTAAGCCGATTTTCCTTGCGCTTCATGGTAATGACCCTGTATCGACACATGGAGCGTCACCATAAAGTTCCATGGGAAAACCATGCCACTCATTAAGTCTTAAAGCCTGATGCAGCAAGCATTGCATTTGCCTCCAGCAGTCAGGGCTCATCCATGTCAGCAGAAGGAAGCTGTCATTCCTTCCCATCGATTTCAATGTCGCCTATTGCTCCTGAAGCTACTTCTCCTCCTCGTCACTTGTTTTGACAGCAATCGATCACAGAGGTGATTGCAAAAAGACAACAGTATACGTGCACTCATCCAGTGGCGCAGAAGCTCAACATGTAACTGGCAGTTTGCTGGTACTACAGTCTCTTCCTTTCCATGTAGTTGACTGCACATTTCAGAGAACTGATGGCTTGTAATCAGCCAAGGTGGAAAGTCCTAAGCCGACATTACTTTTCCTAAAAAGCTGTACCTGCCCTGCACACAAACATTGAGCAGAAGGTTGGCCAGTCCTTGGGCCGCTCAATGTCTGGTAGAGTTCATGCCAGCGCTGAGGTATGAAGTTGTAACTATGGTCAAGGACAATATATGTCATTCACAGCCCATTAAGTAACAGTGGTACCGGATCAGGCACACCAGCAACTTGGCCAGGTGATGGCAATGCTGCATCCACGTTGTTATTGTGGTATTTCTGCCCCAATGTCCTCCTCTGCCTCCTCATCATCCACCTGGTCCTCACCCTCCCCTCTAAGCACAGTTCACAGTGGTCCTCCATCATATCACCTCAGCAAAGCTAGGTGTCACACAGTTCTGCAACTCGTCAGCCTGGGTGAACGGACCCACACTGTGGAGGAGAAACTGCTCTGCATCATCAATAAAGAAATTGAAAGCCGGATGTCTCCTCACCAACTGGACATAGAAACCATGGTTAGGGAATAACATTTTGTCTCTGCTACATCAGGAAGGGTTGGCCCTGCATAGCACATGTGTTCAATCTTGTTGTCGCCAGGTTCCTCAAGTCTTTTACTGTACTTCAAAAGCTGTTAAAATGTTCCTTCTTACTGTGTAAAACATGACCTCCTTGAGCTGCAAAGGCAAAATTCTTCCCCAACATTGCCTGATATGCGCCGTTTCCACTAATTGGAACTCAATGTTCTATATGTTATACCTTCTGTACGAGCAGAGGAAGGTGGTCAACGATTTCTTAATGCAGCAGACGTGACAAGTGCCGTTTTCTCAAGCCACTTTATTTGTCAGCTGACAGAACTATGGGATGAATAATACCATTCCACTCCTTCCATCCTAGATGCGATGCTGAGAAATATGATTGGCAAGGGGACATAAGATGTGTGCCTAAGTCTCATGGCCACCTGAACTCTGAGGAGGATGAACTGGCAGAGGAGGTGGAGGAGGATGAGGACGATGAGGGGGACATAAATGCCCAGGAATTTTATACACATCTAGGTGGTTTATCTGCCCAAGGGACAGGTGAGGAGCAGCAGGATGATGATGATAACTCCACTGCATACTGACCTCAACAGGCCGGTGTCAGGGGATGGGGATGGAGGCAGGGAGTTCCTTGAGCAAATGGCCAGATGCATGCTGTCATGTTTACTTAGAGACGGCCGGATTGTCAGGATTTGGTAGAGGGATGACTCCTGGCTGTCTACATTGTTAGAGCCTCACTACAGTTCAAACATGGGTGCATTTTTTAGATCTTCTGAGAGGGATGCAAGAATGGACAACTATAGAGACAGGTTGTGTAGTTGGTTGGTTGCTGACTATGAGCGCCATCTGCTGTTCTCAGGAAGGTCTGACCAGGGGACCCTATGTGCTCACACTCCACTGCCATGACTGTCGGGAAAGTGGGAGAGCAGCACCAGCTCCCTAAGCAGCAAGTGAAGTCTGGAGTCTCTTATGAGCAGTTTTCTTCAGTCGTCTTCTGAAGAAACCACCCAGCAGCAGCAATGGGACCTCCAGCAGAACCTCAACCAGCAGATGGTGGCATATTTGGACTATGCCCTGTCACCCATGTTCCAAGATCCCCTGGACTACTGGACATGGAAACTTGAAGTGTGGAGCAACTGGTTGACTTTGCCATGGGCATGCTTTCTACCTGGCAAGTAGTGCATCATCAGAGCGGGTGTTCAGTGCAGCGGGGGCAAAGTTAGTCCCAAGAGAACTTGTCTTTCCTCCTAAATGTTGATAAATTAACCTTCATGATGATGAATCAGGCATGGATCAACCAGGATTTTCAGACACCAGTGCCTGTCACTAATGATCATACTGTACTGGCACACTGGAATATTCTGCAAAATGGGCCCTCTGGCCATATGCTGCCACCTGCCTGATGCCACCCTCCTGCTGCCTCTACTACCATTCCTGCAATGGGACTTCTTGCCCTATTGATATGTACATGTTACATTTTTTAAATGATATGCATGCCACTGGGCCTTGCTATCACACTGCTGTTGTTGAGTCCTGCTACTACTGTGATCTGCCACCGTTTTGTGCTGCTGATCCTCCTCTCTATTCTAATATGGGGCCAATATTGTCAGTCTGCAGCTACACAGCACCATATGCATGCAGCAAACTGTGATGTACTATGTGTTCTGATACCTTTCTATCATACCAAGTAGTAAATTCTGCAGCAATTTGTGCTATAGAAGATCTTCTAGATTTGGACCAGATGGGCCAGCTATCCCTTTGCATGTTTATCAAAGAGCTTTGGGCACCCATGACCCTGTCACCAGTTGTCCTTACTTGGATCACTTTTGGTAATAACTAAATACTGCATGCTGGGAGCACCTAAAGAGACCTGTCATTTTAGATCATCTCTGACCCAGTCATTTAGCCATCACAATGTAGCCCTTGTCATAGCCACTCAGATCCTTACACTGGCCATTTTTCCTGCTTTTAATACATCACTTTTAAGAACTGACCATTTACTTGGTGTCTCATGTATCTCACCATGTATCTCACCACAGATGGCATTGACACAATATAATCCATTTTGCTAACATATTCCATGTCAATGTTATGGTTGATTGCTAGCCAAACTGTGTCTCCATTAAAAGTTAGATTGCCAATCCACATTTTCTGTCTAGGTAAGTAGATAGATATAAATTAGATAGATAGATAGATAGATAGATAGAAAAATTGAAATACCCTTTTTTTTTTACCTTCACAGAGCTTTTGTTTCATGATTTCCCGTATTCTAGATATTGCAATGTAGTCTTCAACATAGAACACATATGTGGATGATGGTTTATTAGCTATTGCTCTCAGCTCACTTTCTTCAATTTCTGAGCCTACGCCAATGGCAAAAAGAGTGATTTTATTCCGTCGTGCTTCCTCTGCTATGTATTTGACATCATCTTGAGATTTTCCATCAGTTAAAACAATGGCGATCTTGGTTAGCGGTCGCAAAGACCTAGCAAATAGATTCTCTGCAGCAAATTGAATCGCATTCCCAGTGCGTGTATTCCCTCCTAAATATTCAATAGCTTGCATTCTTCCGATTAGATCATCAATTAACTGATAACGGCCAAGAAAGATTTCAAGAACAGGATAGTCACTATACTGCACCACTCCAACTTGTGTAAACTTTGGTCCAATATCAAAATTGCTTGTAATGTTAACAACCCATTTTTTAAGTATCTCAAAATTTTCAGGACCAACACTCCATGAGCCATCTAGTATGAAAACCAAGTCATTTGGTGCAGTTCTGCAACCTGTTGAAAGAACAAATATGACAATATTAAAAAATGTACGTGTTGATACTTATGATACTTAATGTTATGCAATAAACTATCAAACCTTCAAAATATATGTTATAGCTAGACTTGGCTAGTTTCTGTCATTTGCTGAATAAATTGCCTCCAAAATAGATCAAACATCTGTCATAAGTGTTCCCCTGCATAGATATTGTACATATGCCATAGCTATCCAAGCATATCCATTTCTGCCTTTTTAAAATGTACTTTAGAATGCAAGTTTACATTTCTTACTATGGATTACTCTACTATAATCCATGGTGGTATTCTTAATAGTAAGGCTGTACAAAAGGATGCATCCCTGGCCGTGTGTTGACCAATGACACGCTTTACATTAAAGTGAACGATTGTGTGAAGCAGAGCTCCAAATTCTTTCCATAGACATATGTAGCTCACTGCGTATGCTTTAAAGTGTAACTGCGATTTCACTACCAAAATTGAAATTCCTAATATATGTGATACTAAAGGGAAGCTATCCATTAAGCTTTATTTTTCAGTTAATTTTACCTTTCAGATGTCTGTATTCAGCCCTTAGCAACCATATTTCTTTGTACCTCTATTTCAGCATCTTCCTAAGACAGCCTCTGCTGCACTTCCTATGGTGATCTTTGCCATGTCCTTGAGGCCATCCTGTATTTCCCTCACTTCTCATAACCCCTTCTCTCCTCACGTGAACTAGCAGGACCAATCAGAATGCAGAAACCTCCCCACTACCCCACAGCAGTGTGTATCCTCTCCCATACAGCTAACCAGACAAGACAAGCCCTGCAATTACATGAAATCAGAAAGCATTTGTTTTAGCGTCCTAATAGTCACCTGTCAGCTCTGTAGCTGCTTCCTTATTCTCCTTTAGCTGCGCATATCTCTGGTTTGGTATGGTAACAGCTAGAGATATGGGCTTTGTATTGTCTGAAATCTGACATTTCAAGCTTTCAGACAATGCCATAATGACAGCAATATGTTCAGTACAGGGGAAGATATCACTCATAGAAATAGGGATGCTGTGAATAAAGCTGAAAGTGAAAATAAAATTATTCCTCAATTTCTAAAAGCGTGGAATATCAGCTTTCAAACAAGACCAGTTGCATGTTTTTAGCTGCTGTCATTCAGGAAAAAGCAGCATCTAAAGCCGCCCTCCCCCCTCAACTTTCTGCCGGAGCCCAGGCACTCAGGGCTGTGCTCCTCCTCCCAGTGCTTTGCCCGTTTCTTGTTTATAATACAAAGGAGGCGGCTGCACATGATGCTCAATGTTGTGAGAAGAGGGCTGCAGAATAGGAAAGTATCACAAATGAGTTATTATCAGGTAAAACTGAAAATGATTATCGTACATTTTAAAGCACAAAAGCATTTATACAGCAGGGTGTACTATACCATTAGTGTATAAAAAATAAAACAGCAGTTACAATTTAAACATTTAACTAAGCACTCAAGCTTCTTAGCTTCCCCTATGGCGCTTGTGGCAGACAGACTTCCATTATTTTTTTTATTTTTTTTTTTATACAGATTTTTTTATTTTATAACTGATGAACTATCATCTGGAGAGGTCATCAGTATCTGATCAGTGCGGGTCAGACACTTGGAACCCCTGACGATCAGCTGTTTGAGAGGGCACTGGCACTCGCAGTAGCACCGAAGCCTTCTTACAACTTTACCTAGACTATGTGATGTCACGTTCATCAGTCACGTGGTCTAGGTGCAGCTAAGCCTTATTGAAGTGAATGAGGCTCAGCTGCAATACCAAGCACAACCACTGTACAATGTACAGCTCTGCACTTGGTGAGCTGAAAGAAGGCTCTGACGCTACTGAATGCTCCAGTACCTCCTTAAGCAGCTGAACGGCAGGGGCCCTGGGTGTTGGAGTGATGATAGGTCAATTAAAAAACCTCATAAAACCCCTTAAATGTAGTGGATTTTGTGTCCAAAAAGGGAGTTCCAACTTCTATAAATATATATTAAGAATTAATGCAGAATGTAGGACCTATGCAGCATCAGCCACCAACTATTGCTTTGCGTACTAGGACACTTTCTCAAGGTGTGAGGAGGAGTTGGCGTGACCACACATATCCCCACATAATGCCACATCAATAAAAAACAATAATTACATAAGGATACACATAAGGGGTCATTTATTAAGACCGACATTTTAGATAACGGTCTTAATGCCCCTTTAGCTGGTGGTTGATGAGCCGAATTTATGTAGAGGAGCCGACATCTACATAACTTTGGCATATCCATCACCTGTCTAAAACTACGCCAGCTCCCTTGCTGGTGTAGATTTAGCCCATCTTCTATTGTCAGAACTATTGGATCTAAAAAGAGTC
Source organism: Bufo gargarizans (assembly GCF_014858855.1). Classification (NCBI taxonomy): domain Eukaryota; kingdom Metazoa; phylum Chordata; class Amphibia; order Anura; family Bufonidae; genus Bufo; species Bufo gargarizans. The sequence continues at coordinate 235,879,040 of NC_058083.1, forward strand.
CATAGTATTAGGCCTATACAGATATATGGAAATGAACATTAGGAGAATCCATCTTGTTTGATTTTGTCAAAAGGGCATTATGAGTTCAAAACCTTTGGACTTAGAATTCCTAACTCCAAGATAAAGGATTTGTGCAGAAATGTTTGTATAAGTATTCTCTTGAGAGGAGGGTGTTTAACACATATTATAAAAGTCTTTATGCCTTTACAGAGACATATCATAAAATGCTGTCTGTAGTTACACAGATAGGTAACCAAATAGAAATGTGCTGAGTTTTAGGGTAATTTCACACTAGTGTACTTTTTCTGTATTGAGTTCCGTCACAGGGGCTCAATACCTGAAAAAACTGATCAGTTTTATCCTAATGCATTCTGAATGGACAGCATTCCATTCAGTATGCATTAGGATGCATCAGTTCAGTCCCTCTTTAGTTTTTTGGCCCGAGAAAATACTGCCGCATGCTGCAATTTTCTCTCCGGCCAAAAATCCTAAACACTTGCCGGAATGCCATTGAAATATATTAGTGCCGGCAATAAAATTTCCGCATTGACGGATCAGTTCTTCCGGTCCATGCATGCACAGACCTTTAAATCTGTGAAAAAGTTAAATACTGGATCCGTTTTTTCCAGGTGACAACCGGAAAGACGGATCTGGTATTGCAATGCATTTGTCAGACGGATCCGCATCCGGATCCGTCTGACAAATGCATCTGTTTGCTTCCCGATTGCCGGCGATGGAACTGCTGCCAGAATCCTCTGCCGCAAGTGTGAAAGTGCACTTAGTTTATTTTCAGTGAATAAAAAGAATATCATTTTGTACTCATTGTAATGTTTATATTTATCCTCATATGAATGAATTTGGGGTTTTTATATGATATCTTATAAAATTGGGTGGTTTATATAACTAGAAGTTTAATAAAGGGATATTCATTTAGTGTTAGAATTGAGGTAGAAATTCCAATGCAGTTTCAGAGTGCTATGTCAGATAGTGAGACTGGTGTGAAGTTAATTATCTGTTTATCAGAAGACCTCAGGAAGGGGGATTGTAAATACAGATGTCAAAAGCAAACAATATCTTCATCAAGAAAATAGACAAAGTATCACCAGAAATCCGTTTTTATCTCAATGAATAGAGTTAGGACTTTTATAGTGTGTGCTTTAATTAGAAGTCTAGGCAATGTACACAGTAATGTTTGTGTCTCATTGTAATAAGTGGTTGCTCAAAGATTAGATTAAAGGTCGTATTGTTTTTAGTTTTGTAAGAAAATATAAGAATTAGTCATGGTTGCTAAACTTTTTACATAGACCTCTCCAAAATGGGGATAAAAAGGCAGCATGAGTTGACAGAGGGAGGCCATCTGATACACCTTCCTGAGGAAATCATCAGACCCATCCGATGAACTAGGACAACCTATCCAGTCATACAGGGGGATCCATCCATTCCTTGAGAACATCATTCCATTCCTCAATCCTTTCAAGGAGCACACAACCGTCCAGGAACAAATAGGACCAGACCAGTCTATTGTCCTGAATACTGAAACTGAGTTCTAGAGATGTCGTGAACATAACATTTTCAGTTCGCGAACTGGCGAACCGGGCGAACAGCCATAGACTTCAATAGGCAGGCGAATTTTAAAACCCACAGGGACTCTTTCTAGCCACAGTAGTGATGGAAAAGTTGTTTCAAGGGGACTAACACCTGGACTGTGGCATGCCGGAGGGGGATCCATGGCAAAACTCTCATGGAAAATTACATAGTTGACGCAGAGTTGGGTTTTAATTCATAAAGGGCATAAATCACCTAACAATCCTAAATTTTTTTGATCAACGTGGTTTAAAACATCCAGTGTGTGTATACGATCAGGTATGATGTTGTATCGATCAACCGCAAACAGTCCATTTGCCCAACCGCAAACTCCCCATTTGCACAAGGTTGGATACCAAGCTAGCCATGTCCCGTTGATGTCATTGAAGGTTTCTTCCTCCACCCAGCCACGTACAACACCAAGGGTCACCGAAAGGTGAATTGAATTGATTTTTTGAACGGGGAGATGGTTAAAAAAACGCTGGCTCCCTCCCCTTTGTTTGAATCCACAGTCACTGCGCCTTGCAATTTACTCTCACACCCGATATGAGTGTTATTTTCTGTAGTTCTCTTCTCATCAGTTTAATCCCTGTTACGTCCCCAATCTGGGGTCCATTTATTGAATTGATTACTTTTCACAAAGTTTGCTGCTAAACTACTTTTAGATCTTTGTTTCAGTTGTTTCTGTTATGTAGTGAAATATAATTACACGCACTTCTTACGTTTCAAAGGCTTTTATCGACAATTACATGACATTTATGTAAAGAGTCAGTATTTTGGCCCTTCTTTTTCAGGACCTCTGCAATTCGACTGGGCATGCTCTCAATCAACTTCTGGGCCAATTCCTGACTGATAGCAACCCATTCTTTCATAATTCGTTCTTGGAGTTTGTCAGAATTAGTGGGTTTTTGTTTGTCCACCTGCCTCTTGAGGATTGACCACAAGTTCTTAATGGGATTAAGATCTGGAGAGTTTCCAGGCCATGGACCCAAAAATGTCAATGTTTTGGTCCCCAAGCCACTTAGTTATCACTTTTGCCTTATGGCACGGTGCTCCATCGTGCTGGAAAATGCATTGTTCTTCACCAAACTGTTGTTAGATTGTTGGAAGAAGTTGCTGTTGGAGGGTGTTTTGGTACCATTCTTTATTCATGGCTGTGTTTTGGGGCAAAATTGTGAGTGAGTCCACTCCCTTGTATGAGAAGCAACCCCACACATGAATGGTTTCAGGATGCTTTACTGTTGGCATGACACAGGACTGATGGTAGCGCTCACCTTTTCTTCTCTGGACAAGCCTTTTTCCTGATGCCCCAAACATTCGGAAAGAGGCTTCATCGGAGAATATGACTTTGCCCCAGTCCTCAGCAGTCCATTCACCATATTTTCTGCAGAAGATCAATCTGTCCCTGATGTTTTTTTTTTTAGAGAAGTGGCTTCTTTGCTGCCCTTCTTGACACCAGGCTATCTTCCAAAAGTCTTCGCCTCACTGTGTCATTCCTGAGCAAGCTCGGCACTAGTGGCACCCCGATCCCGCAGCTGAATCCTCTTTAGGAGACGATCCTGGCGCTTGCGGGACTTTCTTGGATGTCCTGAAGCCTTCTTAACAAGAATTGAACCTCTTTCCTTGAAGTTCTTGATGATCCTATAAATTGTTGATTGAGGTGCAATCTTAGTAGCCACAATATCCTTGCCTGTGAAGCCATTTTTATGCAACGCAATGATGGCAGCACGTGTTTCTTTGCAGGTCACCATGGTTAACAATGGAAGAACAATGATTTCAAGCATCACCCTCAAGTCTGCCATTTTAACCCAATCAGCCTGGCATAATGATCTCCAGCCTTGTGCTCGTCAACATTCTCACCTAAGTTAACAAGACGATTACCGAAATGATCTCAGCAGGTCCTTTAATGACAGCAATGAAATGCAGTGGAAAGGTTTTTTGGGGATTAAGTTAAGTTTCATGACAAAGAAGGACTATGCAATTCATCTGATCACTCTTCATAACATTCTGGAGTATATGCAAATTGCTATTATAAAAACTTAAGCAGCAACTTTTCCAATTTCCAATATTTATGTAATTCTCAAAACTTTTGGCCACGACTGTAAATTAGTAAGTTTTGTACTGTGGTCAGATATGTCTTACCGATGCTATTTGTCTCTCTCTTCCCAGCTCCATCCTTTTCAAGGAAATATTATTTAACTCAATTTGCCATGTGTTACAATGGCAGTTTGTGGACTCCACTGTCATATGCCCCCAGACATGAATAGGCCTCACTCCACCTTCCCTGTGTCTGTTGCAATTCCGGGCCTTCAACAGCAGTTCCAAGCACACATTTCTTTTGTGTCTACTAGAGATACTATGTATTTAATCTCAACTCAACCTGTAGTATTGCAGGGGTTAGTTCTCATTTAGCTTTGTGTGCAGCTGCTTGACTAATAAGCCAATCATCTCTACTATATATTCCAGGCTGTTTGTTCCACCCCTTGCAGAGCAATAAATCCCTCTAGCATGCTAGACCCTGTAAAGGTGCTATAATCCATTTGCCTATGTACTGACTTTTGTCGGATTTCTGGACTTTGACTCTCTGTGCCACCTGACCCATGCCTTTTCACCATACTGATCCTATGCTGCCTGCCCTGATCTTTGGACAGTTTCAGGGATTAGCATGAACTCTGCCCACCCTGATCTCAGCCTGTTATTATGAGCATAAGCTGAATATGAGTTTTTATGATCCCTTGGTGCCACACACCTGTTTTCCTGTGGATCAGCAGCCAACTACACAGAGACTATTTCAGGAGGTAGTGGCCTGGTGCATTCTGTTTTTCTTATGATCGTGCCAGGATGATTTCACTCCATTCAGATGAGGCTAATAATTTTCAAGAGTTCCTAGCTACTTTCCACAGAGTCTTTGAAGAACCCAAACATACCTCTTCTGCTGAACGCTTGGCTCAGTTAATAACCTTCTTTACATCAGTTACATTCAGCTCCCAGCCTAAAATAGCTGGCCGGGCACAACATATATGTGAGGCAGGTCTAAGCCTTATTCCATATAGTTGCTAAGGTCCTATAAGCAGCTTTTAACTGGATTCCTCGTAAAATAAATATCCTGTTGCACTTGTCTTGTTTTCTGCATATGTATGTTTATTAGCAGTGCACTGACTGTAAATATTAATGCACAACATCATAGAATACATTTGCACTCCTGTATATCACTGAATAATAATAATAGTTATTGTCATCATCACAGATATCAGGGGTAGACCGACTATTGGCTCTACAGAGAGAATCCCGGTAAGTCAGCCAGATTACAGGGCTGCCATCACTGATTGAACTGCTATCAGTGGTACCACAAGAAATAAAAGAAAAAAAACTGCTCACTGCCAGTTTAGAGGATGGGGAGGTCGTCAACAATGCTCAGGCCACACAGCAGAAAGGGGGTAGAAGACAAGCAATGCTCCTCCCTGAATAGAATGCTCACTGGTGGAACAGCGGGTTCTGCCTTGTGCACAACCCACTTTGTCAGTCACATCATCCACTGCCTCTACCTGTAGAGAGCATCAGGTGCAAATCTCAGATAGGGGGTGCAGACACAATTGTCTAATGTGAATGGCACATAAGGACCCACTGCTGCAATCAGTGTATGGCACTTTTAATTATTGAGCATTTTCTGTATGGTGTTATTGTGTGCCACTATGTGTATGGAATTATACAGGGAGTGCAGAATTATTAGGCAAATGAGTATTTTGACCACATCATCCTCTTTATGCATGTTGTCTTACTCCAAGCTGTATAGGCTCGAAAGCCTACTACCAATTAAGCATATTAGGTGATGTGCATCTCTGTAATGAGAAGGGGTGTGGTCTAATTACATCAACACCCTATATCAAGTGTGCATAATTATTAGGCAACTTCCTTTCCTTTGGCAAAATGGGTCAAAAGAAGGACTTGACAGGCTCAGAAAAGTCAAAAATAGTGAGATATCTTGCAGAGGGATGCAGCACTCTTAAAATTGCAAAGCTTCTGAAGCGTGATCATCGAACAATCAAGCGTTTCATTCAAAATAGTCAACAGGGTCGCAAGAAGCGTGTGGAAAAACCAAGGCGGAAAATAACTGCCCATGAACTGAGAAAAGTCAAGCGTGCAGCTGCCAGGATGCCACTTGCCACCAGTTTGGCCATATTTCAGAGCTGCAACATCACTGAAGTGCCCAAAAGCACAAGGTGTGCAATACTCAGAGACATGGCCAAGGTAAGAAAGGCTGAAAGACGACCACCACTGAACAAGACACACAAGCTGAAACGTCAAGACAGGGCCAAGAAATATCTCAAGACTGATTTTTCTAAGGTTTTATGGACTGATGAAATGAGAGTGAGTCTTGATGGGCCAGATGGATGGGCCCATGGCTGGATTGGTAAAGGGCAGAGAGCTCCAGTCCGACTCAGACGCCAGCAAGGTGGAGGTGGACTACTGGTTTGGGCTGGTATCATCAAAGATGAGCTTGTGGGGCCTTTTCGGGTTAAGGATGGAGTCAAGCTCAACTCCCAGTCCTACTGCCAGTTTCTGGAAGACACCTTCTTCAAGCAGTGGTACAGGAAGAAGTCTGCATCCTTCAAGAAAAACATGATTTTCATGCAGGACAATGCTCCATCACACGCGTCCAAGTACTCCACAGCGTGGCTGGCAAGAAAGGGTATAAATGAAGAAAATCTAATGACATGGCCTCCTTGTTCACCTGATCTGAACCCCATTGAGAACCTGTGGTCCATCATCAAATGTGAGATTTACAAGGAGGGAAAACAGTATACCTCTCTGAACAGTGTCTGGGAGGCTGTGGTTGCTGCTGCACGCAATGTTGATGGTGAACAGATCAAAACACTGACAGAATCCATGGATGGCAGGCTTTTGAGTGTCCTTGCAAAGAAAGGTGGCTATATTGGTCACTGATTTGTTTTTGTTTTGTTTTTGAATGTCAGAAATGTATATTTGTGAATGTTGAGATGTTATATTGGTTTCACTGGTAAAAATAAATAATTGAAATGGGTATATATTAGTTTTTTGTTAAGTTGCCTAATAATTATGCACAGTAATAGTCACCTGCACACACAGATATCCCCCTAAAATAGCTAAAACTAAAAACAAACTAAAAACTACTTCCAAAAATATTCAGCTTTGAAATTAATGAGTTTTTTGGGTTCATTGAGAACATGGTTGTTGTTCAATAATAAAATTAATCCTCAAAAATACAACTTGCCTAATAATTCTGCACTCCCTGTATACTGTGATCTACACACAACCTACACACAAGAGACATATTTAGCATTGCTACTGGACAGATATAGCAATGGTAAGGAAAGAGCAAAGCAACAGTAGAATATGCTAAAATAGTATACATAAATGTATACAGCATATATATAAAATATCTAGGTGACAGTGTACAGATAGGTGATAATTAATGACACTATCTCTAGACAAATTCAAACAGGGAAGGCTATACATCACTGATAAGACTGCCCACATCTACTAAGCTCAGAATGAACAAAGATTGAACTTAATTACTACATGTACTGACTCAATTATTATGGGTATAGATAGGCGATCTGTCACAAAGACTGGAATTGTCGAATGGTGTATTGTCTTCCTGGCGTTCGAGTTCGACATATCGCGGATCGTGTTGACAGATTACTGGGAGGGGCTGGAGAAGACATGGTCCATATCGGAACCAATGACAAAATTAGAGGTAGGTGGAGAGTCCTTAAAAATTATTTTAGGGATTTAGATCACAAGCTTAGGGCAAGGACCTCAAAGTTAGTGTTTTCCTAAATACTACCTGTACCACAAGCTACACAAGAAAGACAGTGGGAGATTAGGTAGGTTAACAAGTGGCTCAAGAACTGGTGTAGGAAGGAGGGGTTTGGGTTCCTGGAGAACTGGGCAGACTTCTCTGTTGGCTACAGGCTCTATGCTAGGGATGGGCTGCACATCAATGGGAAAGGGGCAGCTGTTTTTGGGGCGAAGATGGCTAGAAGGTTGGAGGAGTGTTTAAATTAGGGATTGGGGGGAGGGAAGTGCAGATAGAGACCAGGGGCAAGGTAATGGGACTGGGGGAGGAATGGAAGGAGGGACTAGAACAGTTCAGAAGGAAAGGTCTAGGGTAACAAATATACAAACCGGATTCCAAAAAAGTTGGGACACTATACAAATCGTGAATAAAAACTGAATGCAATGATGTGGAGGTGCCAACTTCTAATATTTTATTCAGAATAGAACATAAATCACGGAACAAAAGTTTAAACTGAGAAAATGTACCATTTTAAGGGAAAAATATGTTGAATCAGAATTTCATGGTATCAACAAATCCCCAAAAAATTGGGACAAGGCCATTTTCACCACTGTGTGGCATCTCCCCTTCTTCTTACAACACTCAACAGATGTCTCGGGACCGAGGAGACCAGTTTCTCAAGTTTAGAAATAGGAATGCTCCCCCATTCTTGTCTAATACAGGCCTCTAGCTGTTCAATCGTCTTGGGCCTTCTTTGTTGCACCTTTCTCTCTATGATGCGCCAAATGTTCTCTATAGGTGAAAGATCTGGACTGCAGACTGGCCATTTCAGTACCCGGATGCTTCTCCTACGCAGCCATTATGTTGTGATTGATGCAGAATGTGGTCTGGCATTATCTTGTTGAAAAATGCAGGGTCTTCCCTGAAAGAGATGACGTCTGGATGGGAGCATATGTTGTTCTAGAACCTGAATATATTTTTCTGCATTGATGATGCCTTTCCAGACATGCAAGCTGCCCATGCCACACGCACTCATGCAACCCCATACCATCAGAGATGCAGGCTTCTGAACTGAGCGTTGATAACAACTTGGGTTGTCCTTGTCCTCTTTGGTCCAGATGACATGGCGTCCCAGATTTCCAAAAAGAACTTTGAATCGTGACTCGTCTGACCACAGAACAGTCTTCCATTTTGCCACACTCCATTTTAAATGATCCCTGGCCCAGTGAAAACGCCTGAGCTTGTGGATCTTGCTTAGAAATGGCTTCTTCTTTGCACTGTAGAGTTTCAGCTGGCAACGGCGGATGGCACGGTGGATTGTGTTCACTGACAATGGTTTTTGGAAGTATTCCTGAGCCCATTCTGTGATTTCCTTTACAGTAGCATTCCTGTTTGTGGTGCAGTGTCGTTTAAGGGCCTGGAGATCACGGGCATCCAGTATGGTTTTACGGCCTTGACCCTTACGCACAGAGATTGTTCCAGATTCTCTGAATCTTCGGATGATGTTATGCACAGTTGATGATGATAGATGCAAAGTCTTTGCAATTTTTCGCTGGGTAACACCTTTCTGATATTGCTCCACTATCTTTCTGCGCAACATTGTGGGAATTGGTGATCCTCTACCCATCTTGGCTTCTGAGAGACACTGCCACTCTGAGAAGCTCTTTTTATACCCAATCATGTTGCCAATTGACCTAATTAGTGTTAATTGGTCTTCCAGCTCTTCGTTATGCTCAAATTTACTTTTTCCAGCCTCTTATTGCTACTTGTCCCAACTTTTTGGGGATTTGTTGACACCGTGAAAATTTGAATCAACGTATTTTTCCTTTAAAATGATACATTTACTCGGATTAAACGTTTGATCTGTCATCTACGTTCTATTACAAATAAAATATTGACATTTGCCATCTCCACATCATTGCATTCAGTTTTTATTCACAATTTGTCCCAACCTTTTTGGAATCCGGTTTGTACATAAACATCCTAATTGTATGTATACTAATGCAAGCCTGACTAAAAAAACTGAACTGGAATTAGTGATGTGTGAGGAGGACTATGACATAGTGGGAATAACTGAGACATGGCTGGATGAAAGCTATGACTGGGCAGTTAATGTACAAAGTAACAGTCTGTTTAGAAAGGATTGCAAAAGTCATGTCTAAAGCCCACAGTCAGAGAAGATATATGTGAGGGACATGACCATGTGGAGTCACTGTGGTTAGAAATACATGAAGGCAAAAACAATAATAAAATACTAATAAGGGTTTATTATAAGCCACCTAATATACCAGAGTCCACAGAAAATCTGCTACTAAACTAGATAGACGAGGCGGCAGATCATAATGAGGTTGTTATAATGTGTGACTTCAACTACCCAGATATAGACTGGGACACTGAAACTTGTATATCTCATAAAGGAAACAGGTTCTTGGCAATAACCAACGACAATTACCTTTCCCAACTGATTCAGGACCCAACTAGAGGGACGGCCATACTGGACTTAGTATTAACCAATAGACCTGACAGAACAACAGATGTGCAGGTTGTGGGACACCTGGGAAATAGTGACCATAAAGTAATAACCTTCCAATTGTCATTCAAAATAGTATTTCTTCAGGGAGGTACAAAAATACAGAACTCCAAAAAAGCTAAATTTAGCCAACTAAGAGAGGCCATAGGTCTAACTAACTAGGACAGAGTCCTCAAAAATAAAAATACAGCCACAAAATGGGATAATCTAATTGTGAGAGGAACATACCTTATGGGAATAAAAGCTTAAGGAACAAGAAAAAAACTATGTGGATGAATAGAACTGTAAAGAAAGCAATAAATGACAAAGAGAAAGCATTTAAATTACTAAAACTGAAGGGTAGCAAGGAAGCACTAAAAAACTATAAGGAAAAAAATAGGATATGTAAAAAACTAATAAAAGCAGCCAAACTAGAGACCGAGAGATTAATTGCCAAAGAGAGCAAAACTAACCCTTAAAGAGGACCTTTCACCGATTATGACAATGTGAACTAAGTATACAGACATATAGAGCGGCGCCCGGGGATCACACTGCACTTACTATTATCCCTGGGCGCCGCTCCGTTCTCCTGCTATGCCCTCCGGTATCTTCGGTCACAAAGTTATGGTAGGCGGAGTCTGCCCTTATTCTGCTGTAGCGCTGGCCAATCGCAGCGCAGACCTCACAGCCTGGGAGGTTATTTTCTCCCAGGCTTTGAGCTCTGCAATGCGATTGGCCAGCGCTAGAGAAGAACAAGGGCAGACTCCGCCTACCATAACTTAGTGACTGAAATCACCGCCAACTATAACTTAGTGAGCAAAGATACCGGAGGGTATAGCAGGAGAACCGAGCGGCGCCCAGGGATAATAGTAAGTGCAGTGAGATCCCCGGGCGTTGCTTTACATGTCTGTATACTTAGTTCACATTGTCATAATCGGTGAAAGGTCCTCTTTAAATGTCCTTCAATTATATAAATGGTAAAACGTATAAATCTGAAGGTGTCGGCCCTCTACAGAGTAATGAGGGGAGAGTTGCAGAGATCGATGAGGAGAAAGCAAAGCTATTAAATGTTTTTTCTGTGAGTAAAATAAACTGTCAGATAAAATACAGAATGTAAAAGTAAACTCCCCATTAAAAGTGCCCCGTCTGACCGAGGAAGAAATACAGCGTCGTCTTAAAAAGATTAAAATTGACAAATCGCCGGGACCAGATGGCATACACCCCCGTATCCTAAGAGCAGGGCCTGCTCCAGGTTCATGTGGCCCCTGGGTGATAAATCTCAGTGAGGCCCCTTGTGGCATTTGTCAAATGTCACCACGGCATCTGAGAGTGTTAAAAAATGGAAGCGCGGGCTTCCTGCTCAGACGCGCCTTCCTCGAGCGGAGATCAGGGTAAGAACCCTGTTCTAAAAATAAGCCGCAGCCTGTACTAGGCTTTCAGGCTCACCATACTGTGATATACTGGTTTCTATAGAGAATAATGGAGCAATTTCCATTATTCTGTAAAAGTTGCGATCTGATAAAAAGTTATTAAAAAAAAGTTTTTAAAAAGTTTTGAAAATATAAAAAAAAATTAAAACTTTAAATCACCACACTAGCCTCAAAAATGAAAAAAAAAAATGAATAAAATTATGGGCATCATCACATCCGAAAACACCCTTACTATTAAAATATTTTTTTTTAGCCCATATGGTGGATGTAACAGAAAAAAAAATTAAAGAAAAGGCTAATTTGCCACCTTTTCATCACTTTATCTCCCAAGAAAACTGAATAAAAAGTGATCAAGTCATACACCCCCCAAAATGGTATTGTAATAAAAGACAGATTTCCCTCAAATGAGCCCCTACACAACTCTGTATACACCGGGAGCAGGGGTCCTGATAGGGTTCCCACCTTTCCCAACAAAAAATAATAGTTACACAAATGAAAAAGGTTGGTGTGTCTATTCAAGTTACATTTAGCCTCTATTTTTGAAATGATTATACTGTGATTCGAACTCACAGCCTTCTACATTAAAGTGAAGAACCTTAACCACTTGGCTATAGAGCTTCATGTTAACCTGCTGTACATATATTATGGCTAAAAACCTCAGTAGTAGTTTCCCACATAATATGTATTCATATATATCAGAAGTATGATTATATATGTATATATACTGTATATATATATATATATATATATTTTTTTTTTTATTTTTTTTTTTATTTTATTTTTTTAGTAATTACACATTGATTTTGTGCCATACATTTTTTTTTACAATTGCAAAAAATATATAAAATGTTGAAGGCTTAAATATATAAAATGTAGAAGGCTTATATATGATTTTGTAGAAGGCTTGCACAGTAAAATAAAAATGATACTTCTGCTGTATAGGAATACCTAATACATGAGAAACTACTATGAGGTTTTTCTAGCACAGTTCAGCATTGAGCTTCATAGCTCAGTGGCTAAGGTTCTTGCCTCTAATGTAGAAGGTTGTGAGTTTAAATCCAGGCAGAAACATTTCAGAAATAGAGGTTTAATTAGACTTAAATACATTAGGTGTCCCCCAAGCATACTGATAATGTTTGGGGGGATACCCCCTTCATGTTCATAGCACTGACTCCATATATGGACATAGCCATATATGGAGTCAGAGCAGGGAACTACAGTCCTGACTGTTCAGTAACACTGGGTGATTCCCCGTACAGTGATCTTCAGCATAGACCTGAGTGGGCCCCCTAGGAGCAGTGGGCCCTGGCACTTGCCTGGGTTTGCCAAGTGCTGACGCCAGCCCTGCCTAAGAGAATTAAGTAATGTCATATACTGACAGGGAGTGTTCCACAGGGTTGGCGCATAGCAAATATAATATGCCAATAAAAGTCCAAAAACAGAGGCCGGTAAGTTTAACATCTGTCATGGGTAAACTGATTGAAGGCTTTCTAAGAGATGCTATCTAATTTAATCATTTTCTATGAGGAGGTAAGTTCTAGACTTGACAGCGGTGAATCAATGGATGTCGTATATCTGTACTTCTCCAAAGCATTTAACACTGTACCGAAGGAAAGGTTAGTATATAAAATGAGAATGCTTGGACTGGGAGAAAATGTCTGTATGTGGGTAAGTAACTGGATCAGTAATGTAAAACAGAGGGTGGTTATAAATGGTACACACTCAGATTGGGTCACTGTCACTAGTGGGGTACCTCAGGGGTCAGGATTGGGCCCTATTCTCTTCAATATATTTATTAATGATTTTGTAGAAGACTTGCACAGTAAAATAAAAAAAATTGCAGATGACTCTAAACTGTGTAAAGTAATTGACACGGAAGAGGACAGTATACTGCTACAGATGGATCTGGATAGATTGGAGGCTTGGGCAGAGAAGTGGCAGATGAGTTTTAACACTGACACATGGGTAGGAATAATGCCAGTCAACCGTACATACTAAATGGTAAAACACTGGGTAACACTGACATGGAAAAGGACATAGGAATTTTAGCGAACAGCAAACTAAGTTATAGAAACCAGTGTCAGGCAGCTGCTGCCAAGGCCAAAAAGATAATGGTTGCATAGATGTCCGTGATGAGAACATAGTCCTGCCACTTTACTAATCACTAGTCAGACCACACATGGAGTACTGTATACAGTTCTGGGCTCCTGTGAACAAGACAGACATAGCAGAGCTGGAGAGGGTTCAGAGGAGGGAAACTAAAGAAATAACTGGAATGGAGGGACTACAGTACCCTCAAAGATTATCAACATTAGGGTTATTCACTTTAGAAAAAAGACGACTGAGTGGAGATCTAATTAATATGTATAAATATGGGGGTCAGTACAGAGATCTGTCCCATCATCTACTTATCCCGAGGACTGTGACTGTGATGAGGGGACATCCTCTGCGTCTGGAGGAAAGAAGGTTTGTACACAAACATAGAAGAGGATTCTATACGGTAAGAGCAGTGAGACTATGGAACTCTCTGCCTGAGGAGGTGGTGATGGTGAGTACAATAAAAGAGTTCAAGAGGGGCCTGGATGTATTTCTGGAGGGTAATAATATTACAGGTTATAGCTACTAGAGAGGGGTCATTGATCCAGGGAGTTATTCTGATTGCCTGATTGGAGTCGGGAAGGATTTTTTTTCCCCCTTAAGTGGGGAAAATTGGCTTCTATCTCATTTTTATTTTTTTTGCCTTCCTCTTGATCAACTTGCAGGATGACAGGCCAAACTGGATGGACAGATGTCTTTTTTCGGCCTTATAAACTATGTTACTGTGTTACTGAATCTTTTCCACTATATATCCATCTCCTCCACCAGTCCTGTATTACCTGCTGCAGTTTTCCTGTACAATGTCACTGTTCACGAATCCATGCAATTCATAGATAAGTTTAATTTGGTAAAACAATGACACTTTTTTCTAATGGCAAGCATTTTCAAATTAATAAAGTCAGGTCTATGTTATCGAAGTTATATAGAATTCTTTTTAGGCCTAACCTTGAGAAATGTGTGTGCTTTAAGCTCAGAAAATCTCTTTCCTCAGATACTGAATGTGATGTCTTTATTACAGGATTTTGTATAGACACCTCTGAGGTCCAAAGAGTAATAAATTGAGCTCAAACATAACTTCAAGTGCTCTTCATGTATTCCCAACAATTCATTTTACAAAGATGGATGCCTCTAAAATTAGAATTTGTGGAGCTTTATCTTCTGGCATGTTTTTACAGATGGAGCAGAATTATAGCATTGGTAGGCATAGGTGTGAGCTCGTCAAAAATGTACAACCAGCCTCATGTTGTCTAGAAGGCAGATTGGACTACAGAGGTAGACAGCTGTTGTGGATGATCCAGTGGATAGTTTCACATTGATAGGTTCAGACTACGCTGATCTGTGTAGCAATTTTTTTTTTTTTAATTGACCTGGGGAAAACACTACAAAGGCAGAAAAAAACACATACAAACCCTTTTGAAAGTATGTTACTATTTGTTTTTACTTTTTATTTTACCAGCTATTTATCAACAGCAGTTTTTAAACTGAAGCTATATTTTAAGCATATGCAAGTTTTAACTGAGTATGTTTTCCCATCTCCTCTCTTACAGGCCAGGGTTCATGGATTACTACACATGGATTAATCAACAGAATGAGAGAATGATAAGAGAAGAGGACCAACAAACTGTATTGTGTGTTCAAAAAGTATGCAAGAAACATGCCACACAGAAAAAAAAACAGTATACGCAAAACGGTACAGTCCAGTAGGATAGTCCCCTCATCCCCGAGGCAGATCTGCGAGTGGAGACAACCAGTCCTGCTTAGTTTCTAAGACAGGGTGCTTGCAGACAGGAGAACCTCTTTAAATACTTCTTGGGGAAGGCAGCTTGGGGGGAGCTTTACTTGCCACCCAGTAGACAAACTGTACAAATAAACCAGGCACACAGCAGAAAATGTCTCCATTATCCAATCAGGTGTGTTGTAGATGTGCTACCCAGCAAGTGAAAATCTGCCCCGATTGTTTAGTATCAGTGGATGGGTGACGGCATCACTTAACTAGGGTTTAGAGGGGCAGCCAAGCAAACATCAACCCTCCAGGTTATGGCAAACAATAATTGGTTATATGTATAAACAGTATAAATACAAAAGGATGACATGCTAGAAGTTGCTATCAAAATGCTAGGTTCACCTACATATCTGTAATTATCAGATAAAACACAATTGCCATACAGTATCTAATTTGGTTTAGCAGTGTTTCATAAGAATGAGGTTTGCTGCCATCAAGAAATATTCCATATACTAAATTCTTAGAACTGCAGTGTAACACTGAGATGGAAAGAAAGGTAATTTGATATGTTGCAGGTTATTGCCAATACATTTAACCAGACAAAAAAGTACCCTAAAATAAAATCATTGCATGCTCACAAAAACATGAAGGTGTCCAATTCACAAGAGAAACTGAAGTACATATCACCTTTTTTCATATTTTACCAACATCTGTGAATTCTATTTTGAGGTTTATACTAGGTTATGTGCTTTGCTCCTGCAGCATTATTTGTTAAGTATTCTGAATATTTACACCAAGAAGGAGTTGTTGGAATTGAATTGAATGAAACTTTAGATAAGTGTAATGATGAGATATGTAAGTGATTACAGTATATGAATGAAAGGATAACTTTATAAGTTTACTAGGGCAAATTTAAAGGAGGCTCTAGTACCCTGTTGGGCCGCCTCTTGCCTGGATACAAGATGACATACGATTGGGCATGGAAGCATACAGGGTCTCTATTGTTTCCCATGGCACATTTGTCCATAAATGTTGCAGTTGGGCCTGTAAATCCTCGTAGGTTGCTAAATCTGGTGTCCTAGCTGGTTTCATAAATGCTATATTGGTGATAAACCTGGTTACGAGGTGGCCAAAGAAGTGCTGCAATCTGGTGGAGACATTCCTGGGAAACTCTTGCAGTGTGTGGGCAAGCATTGTCCTGCTGAAAAAAAATGCCACTTGGAAGCCCTTCTATGTGAGGAAACACATGAGGCCACAGTTATGTCCTGCACACATTGCTGAGCTGTTAGTGTCCCTTATATAGCCAATAGGGGTAACCGACTGTCATATGCGATGGCTCCCCAGATCATCACACCAACAGTTGGGGCAGTGTCTCTACAGCAAAGGCAGGATTCTAACATTCACCACAAGGCCTCATACTTTGTACTCGAACCTGGCCATCAAGGCATACCAACAGAACCTGAATTTATGGGCAGGGCAAAAACGTTCTAGACGTGGGTAAGGCATGCCAAACCTGACCTATGGCTGAGTTGTGCCGGGAGCCATGTGCGTGGGTAGGC